>NC_091994.1:14157752-14816747 GCF_044704955.1 Pristiophorus japonicus
CCACATGCTGCATCATTGAAAATGTATCCGATTGCACTGCGAGAAATGTTAAAGTCTAAGCTTGCAACTGTCACAAGTACAGCAACAACAACTTGTATTTATATAGCGCCTTCAACGTAGTGAAACATCCCAAGGCGCTGCACAGGAGCATTAGGAGATAATAAATTTGACGCCGAGCCACATAAGCAGAAATTAGGGCAGGTTGGTCAAAGAGGAATGTTTTAAGGAGCATCTTGAAAGAGGAAAGAGAGATAGCTAGGCGGAGAGGTTTAGGCAGGGAGTTCCAGAACTTGGGGCCTAGGCAACAGAAGGAACGGCCACCATTGGTTGAGCGATTATAATCAAGGGTGCTCAAGAGGGCAGAATTAGAATACAAATGAACAGACACAGTTTTATGGAGTCAATTAAGTGAGGAATGGCCGATTGAGGCCAGTCGGTAATGCATGTGCTTTTGGGCCAGCTAATTAGAAGGTGGGACCAGCAACATCATTCAAGCTTTGGTTGCGGAGAGTGGAGTTGGAGAGGTGAGACAAGTTAGATTTTAATGAATGGTGCCGCTCTTCTGGTACACATATAAGCATTGTGGTTAGCTAGTAGAGCTGAGAATCCCCCCACTTTCCCTCACAATTCAACAGTTCAGATACTCATGAAGCTGAAAAGAAAGTCCTGATCATTAGTGACGTTGAATGCTCAGAGAATGTGAAGACATCTCCCCCATCACCAGCGAGGATTGGATTCAGCTCACTCAACAGCACTTCACCCATAACCAGCCATTCCATGGGCATCACCACCGAAACCAAAGCACAGATGCCAAAGAAGAAATACTTGGCCGCCCGCACCCAATCAGCAGCTTTGTTTGCTTTTGCGTCCCTCTTCCTCTTCCAACAGAATTGAGTCCTACTGGAGTATGGTTCCACAAGTCCTAGTCAGCCTCTGGCACCGTGCCCAAGTGGCCATTCTTGGTGTGTGCGGCTGGACGATGAGTGTGGGTAGGCTATTCAACCAAGAGCCGAGCCTCTTTTCACCTTCACCCGCTGCCTACGCACATGTATTTTCTGGCGTGACTGGTACAGGAACTGCTCTGCTTAGCCCAGGGGTGCTGAAACTGGGTTGTTTTCCCATCATCTAGGGCTTCCCAACAATCGGATTTGCATATCCAAGCAAGTTTACAATGGGTTTCCCGTCCAGCAGAGAAGACACACACATCAGGGAACAGCGGCATTAAAACCTCTTTCTTCTTCTTAGGCAGTCTCCCGGAATCGAGGGTGACTTGCGTCCACACTAAAATGAGTTCTCAGGTGACTGATGAGACCAATGCGGGATCTACAGTCTCTGTCACAGGTGGGGCAGATGGTGGTTGGAGGGACGGTGAGTGGGGGGCTTGATTTGTCGTGCGCTCCTTCCGCTGTTTGTGCTTGCCTTCCGCGTGCTCCCGGCGAAGAGACTCGAGGTGGTCGGTGCCTTCTCGGATGCTCCTCCTCCACTTTGAGCAGTCTTGGGCCAGGGATTCCCAAGATCGGTGGGGACGTTGCATTTTTTCAAGGAGGACTTTGAGGGTGCCCTTGAAGTGTTTTCTCTACCCTCCTGGGGCTCGCCTGCCATGACATAGCTCGGAGTAGAGCGCTTGTTTCGGGAGTCTAGTATCGGGCATGCGGACAATGTGGCCCATCCACCAGAGCTGGTCGAGCGTGGTCAATGCCTCCATGACCATCCCTTTAAGGCCAGTATGAAAGCCCCTTTGTCAACACGTACACAGGTCATGCCTCATGTTCACCAAAAAGATCTTAGGCTATCCCTTCTTGTGCTGAATATACATTGCCAGCATAGTTCTTCAAATGAAGATTGAAACAGTCAAATTGAAAGTGTTATTGGCATGCTTAAGGCTTCCAGCAGATGGCAGCTATTTCGTCCGAAGATAACATTCCACAATTACAGAAAATCATGCACACGCACCAAGTATGCTGCAATTTTCCTGCAGTAGTCATTCGAATCTGATAAGGTAAGTAGAAAATGATCACTTTGAAATGTGTAGGTATGGTAATGAAAAGGAATTTATGACACAAATTAGATGTCGGTAGAATGTTCTGTGTTTTAAATGGGTTCGGAGTCCAAAATCGTTCCTTGATAAAAATTTATCTGGACATAGAAGCAGCGATTCGGCAGGGCGGTGCTCCCAGGAAGAATGAGGCAAGAAATCGTGCAAAGCACAACCTGTGATCTCCATAAAATGGGTGATTTTTTTTTCTTTATTTTATACCAATTTTCTCCCCTCTTCCTACTTTATAAACATTTGTGTTGCAGGAGTCCATTCAGCCCATCGAGCTTGTGCTACAGTGTTAACTGTGGCTTAGTGGGTAGCACACTCACCTCTGAGTCAGAAGGCTGTGGGTTCAAGTCCCACTGCAAGGACTTGAGCACGCAAATCTAGGCTGACACTCTAGTGCAGTGCTGAGGGAGTACTGCACTGTCTTTTGGATGAGATGTTAAACTAAGATGTTAAGTCTGCTCTCTCAGATGGACGTAAAAGATCCCATAGCACTATTTCGAAGGAGAGTCGGGAAGTTATCCCCGGTGTCCTGGTCCAATATTTATCTCTCAATCAATATAACAAAAAAACGATAAAGGGATAAGGGGTTATGGGGAGCGGGCAGGGAAGTGGAGCTGAGTTCATGATCAGATCAGCCATGATCTTATTGAATGGCGGAGCAGGCTCGAGGGGCCCTATGGCCTACTCCTGCTCCTATTTCTTATGTTCTTATGTAAATCCGATATCAAATGAAAGACTAAAATAGAATTAATTATTCTGCTTGTGTTAACAGTGTTGACCTTTTCCAACGTGTACATACCCAATACACAATTTCCACGTTAACGGTTTAACTCTCCAGCAGTGCTCCAGCACTTTTAAAAGCGTGTTGCTATACCGCTGAGCTGCAGGATTTTTCCAAGCAAAATGAAGGTAGAGAGCTGTACCTGGCTAAAAGCACTTCTGATCCAAGGAGCTACGAGTTTGATAAATGGGCTGTAATGGTCTGAAGTAAAACTCTGAATTCGGCCTCTGAGTAAATGTAATAGTTTCCTTTCAATTAAATGGGTGTTTTTTTTTTCCTTTTTAAGTTTCAGCTTGTACCAATTTTCTCCCCTCTTCCTACTTTATAGACGTTTCTGTTGCAGGAGACCATTCAGCCCATTGAGCTTGTGCTACAACGATCTCTTCAAGTGGATCTGTCTATCGTAAACCTGACTTTCTCTTGTGCCCTTTTATACTCTCCCATTTCAAAATGTATTTCATTTTAAATGATGTTATAAACTCGGCCTCTTGGTCATTTCTGGTAAAGTATTCCTGGTTCAAATGGCCCACCGTGTGAAAAAGTGTCTCCTTCCAGTCTCACTGGGGTACAGACATGTGGGGTATTGTTCTTGTGCGAGTTTAGGCAGTGTCAGCATCGCTGGTAGAGGGCATCAGCGCTTTGTCCAACTCTGCCATATCTACGTCTCCCATGAAGGGGTTCCTGGCAATGTTCCCATTCATTTTTTGGGGGTGCACGGCCCATTCAAAATACCACACACGGGCGTTTTTTCTCATTGAAAAGCCGGCGAGCTGGCTGCGAGGCAGTTCCAGAAGCTGCGTGAACGCGCAGCGTAAAGACAACATTGGTCCCTGGATACCAATTTTTCCAATTCTTGCATGAGTCCTCCGCCTGCGAGTGACATCGCCGGTTCGTGTCCAGATTAGGAACCTTTTTGTAGTTATAGGCTTATGCCCGCTCGATTGACAGGGTCCGAGCTCTTTTCTCTTAGGATCCTTGCATCCAGCAGACAGGCGAGACTTCCGTCCGCTCTGTCCGGACTGGATTTGAACTCTGGTTTAAGAAGTGAAAGGCCAGTGTCAGCCACACCGCACCAGTCAGTTTCCCCAGTCTTTCTGGATGGAAAACTGTGGGCTGGAAGAGTCCAATAGGGATGGGTGGTGGGGGGGGGGGGATAAAATTCAACTTTGATGGGGGGCACAAAATTAGAAGTGGCGGATCAGACGCCCGTTACACACCCCGCCTGATTTTGCTTTTCATTGATTTTGTTGGGCGTATAACGAACCTCTACCGCGCTCCTGGTGAAACTAAATTAGTACCTTGTGCACGCCTGGTCTGTGCTGGGAGCACAGAGGTGTAACTTTTAATCTGTATGTTATATACTGACACACATGAAATGTACAAGATGTGCACAAACAGATTTACAGATTTGAAGTGCTCTAGTCATAATTGTTTTCTCTTGGACATATCTGAAAATAAAATAGCTAATCCACGTGCGGATTCATGTGCAAGTGTGCGTAGAGAAAATGAGCAACTCAGTATTCGAGGAGCTGACCTCCAGTGAGACAATGCCTACTTGCCAGAGGTTGTTTCTTGCATCTAACAAGTACACCCTACCCTTATGTCAAAGCGTACAGCAAATTATAGCACTTTAAATGTCACTGCCACTTTTTTTTCCTATAGAAACAATAAATTTGCCTGGTCGAATGTGCCACATACACAGTTAATAAATCAAGAGCAGGATCACGTGTCACTCAGAGACTTGTTAACCTGTGGAATTCTCTACCGCAGAGAGTTGTTGATGTTCGTTAAATATATTCAAAAGGGAGTTAGACGTGGCCCTTACGGCTAAAGGGATCAAGGGGTATGGAGAGAAAGCAGGAAAGAGGTACTGAGGTGAATGATCAGCCATGATCTTATTGAATGGTGGTGCAGGCTCGAAGGGCTGAATGGCCTATTCCTGCACCTATTTTCTATGTTTCATCCTCGGTTTATAATGCCTAAATTATTAAAGCAATAACCAATGTTGAATAAAAACAGAAAATGCTTAAAATCCCAGCAGGTCAGGCAGCATCTGTGGAGAGAAACAGTTCTTTCCTCCCCTCTCCCTTTCACTGTCCCTGCATTTCTTTAAGAATCTGTTATATCTCGAAGTTTTCCAGTCCTGACGAAGGGTCACAGACCCGAAACCTTAACTCTGTTTCTCTCTCCACAGATGCTGCCTGACCCGCTGAGATTTCCAGCGTTTTCTGTTTTTATTTCAGATTCCAGCATCCGCAGTATTTTGCTTTTGAACCAATGATTAATGTTAGTTTGTAAAATGGAGGCATTTAACAATTTTTTTTATTCGTTCATGGGATGTGGGCGTCGCTGGAATCATTTATTGCCCATCCCTAATTGCCCTCGAGAAGGTGGTGGTGAGCCACCTTCTTGAACCGCTGCAGTCCGTGTGGTGAAGGTACTCCCACAGTGCTGTTAGGGAGGGAGTTCCAGGATTTTAATCCAGTGGCGATATATTTCCAAGTCAGGATGGTGTGTAACTAGGAGAGGAACGTGGGGGTGGTGGTGTTCCCATGCACCTGCTGCCCTTGTCCTTCGAGCTGATGGAGGTTGCGGGTTTGGGAGGTGCTGCTGAAGAAGCCTTGGCTGTCGTAGCGGTTTTGGTATAGCTGAGTGGCTTGCTAGGACATTTCAGAGGGCAGTTAAGAGCCAAGCACATTGCTGTGGGTCTGGAGTCACGTGTAGGCCAGACCGGGTAAGGGTGACAGCTGGTTCCCTTCCCTAAAGGACATTAGTGAACCAGATGGGTTTTCACAACAATCTGGTAATTTCATAGTCACCATTACTGATCCTAGTTTTTTAATTCCAGATTTATTTAATTAACTGAATTTAAATTCCCCCAGTTGCCAGGGTGGGATTTGAACTCACGGCTCCGGATTACCGGTCCAGTAACATAACCGCTATGCGACTGTGCCAGAATTTTTCTTTGGGAACTGACCACGACCATGTGATTTAAAATGTGCTACACACATGGCTGTTAAATAGCCAGTGCTGTCAGCGGACACATTCACTATTAGATCGGTTTCACGCTTCAGACTCCAGAGTGATGGCAAAGAACTATCCCAGAAAAAAAATGTAATTAACAATACAGTCTAATACGGCACGTGAGATGATTAGGGTGGTTTCCTTGTAAGTGTTCCCGGCGGGTGAGGCTGTGCACCGCCAGTGCCGTGTCGGAAAATCTCCTCTTGTATATCTGTAAATTGTTGTTGCCGCTGATGGGCCAGGCTGCCTGCTAATCACTAATGAGGATTGAGATTATTGCCCTGCTGGCAATGGGGTAATTGGGAACGCTCTTAACTTTATGCCACTTATAAACAATCCTGGAACCCATTAGAGCATGAAAAATCAGACAGTGCATGTCTTTTTACTTTATTAGAGCATTGTATGACAAATCTCCATTTCCCTATCTAATTACAAACCCATTAACTCTGTTAATGCAGACTTAAAAATATTAGCACAGTGCCTGCTCAGGCAATTGAGAAATGCATTCCTTAAATTGGTAAAGTCAAACGGGAACGGACTCTTACTGGGAGGATCATCATCATCATAGGCAGTCCCTCGTATCGAGGATGACTTGCTTCCATGCCAAAAAGGGATGAGTTCATAGGTGTTTCAATGAAAGACCTAATATTCCAGATCCAGAATTACATGTTGAAGGACGGAAGATGCCTGTGCATGGATTTTTTTAACGTGTGGTGGCCGTTGCACACCAGCCATCACACGGGCTTGACAGAACTAGGTCTTGGTCCAGTGGCAAGGATTAACCAAGACAACTGGAGACCAGCTCTGCTGCACGGACCTAGTGCACACACATATTGTCAGTGTGGGCAGGCCCGTGCTGCCCCTGGGCCCTCGCCTCTTCTGGGCCCCGAACTCACGCCTCTCCTGGGCCCCGATCACATCACTCCACGATCTCTCGCCGCTCCTGCTGTACCAGCCCACCCTCCAATTACCGACCTGAGTTATGGTGGGAGGCTATCTCGTACACAATCAGCCCAGGGGATCTTTCTTAAAGAAATAGTACAGATGCATTTAAGGGGAGGCTAGACAAGGATATGAGGGAGAAGGAAATAGAGGATTATGCTGATAGCTTTAGATGAGGAAAGATGGGAGGAGATTTGAGTGGAGTATAAATGCCGGCATGGACTGGTTAGGCCGAATGGCCTGTTTCTGTGTCGTATATCCTACGTAAAGATTTGTATTTATATAACACCTTTCATGACCTCAGGATTTCCCAAAGCACATTAAGTTCAATGAAGTACTTTTTGAAGTACTGTTATAACGTGGGAAACACAACAGCAATTTGCGCACAGCAAGCTCTCACAAGCAACAACGTGATAAAGACCAGAACTGTATTATCTGTTTTTAAGGTTGTTCGTTGAGGGATAAATGAACCAATTAACTGAGTTAAGTCTACATGGCTGAATGAAGCAAACCAACCTAGGACGAGTCACCAGTGTTATCTCATGTTCTTATTTGGAGATGTGTGTAGTTTTAATATTGCAATTTTCGTTTTTCTGGGCCAGCTGGAAGCTGTCGCCCATCTTCCCCTTCCACCCTCCATAAACTTGAATTCATCCAAATCTCTGCTGCCCGTATCTGAACTCGCACCAAGTCCCATTCACCCATCACCCCTGTGCTCGCTGACCTACATTGGCTCCCAGTCCAGCAATGCCTTGATTTTAAAATTCTCATCCTTGTTTTCAAGTCCCTCCATGGCCTTGCCCCTTCCTATCTCTGTAACCTCCTCTGGCCATATAACCCTCAGAGAACCCTCCTCCAATTCTGGCCTCTTGCGCATCCCCAATTTTAATCGCTCCACCATTGATGACATTGCTTTCCCTAGGCTATGGAAATCCTTGCCTAACCCTCCCTGCCTCTCTCCTTCTTTTTAAGGCTCCTTAAAACCTACCTCTTTGATTAAGCTTTTGGTCGCCTGTCCTAATATCTCCTTATGTGATTCGGTGTCAAATTTTGTTTGATAACGCTCCCTTGAAGCACCTTGGGACATTTTACTAAGTTAAAGGTGCTATATAAATGCAAGTTACTGTTGATCGAATTCCTTAAACCTGACAGGTGGTTGTTTAAAAGGTATTGGATATTGACTTTTAAGGGTGAAGCTGCACCCAAGAGCCTCACCTGCAGGCTGCAATGCAACAGTGCCTTGTTTTTGGTTTGTACGGACTGTCTGTCATTTTATTAGTGGTGCCCTCCATTTGTGTCATGCTCGTAATAGTTCAGGAAAGATTGGACTTTGCTTGACGTCACCTATCATCGGTTTGCGTCAAGTACAATGTTCACGATCTGTTATCATCTCCGTAATTTCTTAGTTGAACTGCTAGCTGAAGCATTGCATAGCTGACAAGAATTTTTTTTAAAGAGTTTGAAAAACCGGAAAAATGTGTCCCATGATTGCTCCACTCCGCTGAGCATGCAGCTTCTGATTAGATGCTAGCTGCAAACCATAAGATCAAGTGTAGTACCATTTCTGACCAGCCACCATGACCTCCGGGTGGTTTCTCCCTGGTCAGGAAGGTATATGCTTGCATTTTTGGAAACAGGAGGTGGGTGGGGAGGTTTGACCCATCCACCTCCACGGAGGTGTGTGGGGGACCTGACCCATCCACCTCCATGGCACGAACCTGGTATTGCAGTACTTCCAGGAATGGTGCAGTGGCTCTAGGCCTTTTGGCTAAGAGCATTGGCGCAGAGTGATCCTTGGCATGTGCAAGGTGACCTCTGGCGTTTGTGATTTGACAAAGAATTGGAACGATTGGCTACGAATTTAAAAAAAAAAAGGAGACCAGTTGATCAAGGTGGTGATGTCAGATACATCACCTTTGACCCGAGAACACCCTCACCAGTCATTGGCACACTTCAAGAGAACTTTGCTGTGATCTGGTATTATCACTTCTCACTAAAATAAGAACGTCAACCTTCACTTCTAAAGAATCTTTCTTACATAATATAAGAAATGCTCCAAGATTCTATTGTATTTATTCTCGGATATGGGTATCATTGATGAGATCTTTCCCACTGACACCTGGGAATCCCTGGCCAAAGACTGCCCTAAGTGGAGGAAGTGCATCCGGGAGGGTACTGAGCACCTCGAGTCTCATCGCCAAGAGCATGCAGAAATCAAGCGCAGGCAGCGGAAAGAGCATGTGGCAAACCTGTCCCACCCTCCCTTTCTCTCAACGACGATCTGTTGGTTCTCGTATTGGACAGTTCAGCCACCTGAGGACTCATTTTTAGAGTGGAAGCAAGTTTTCCTCGATTCTGAGGAAGACTTGATGATGATGATGATGATATTCCAGGTCCTGAACTACATAGTGTAGGGTGGAAGATGCCTGTGTGTGGATTTTTTTAATGTGTGGTGGGCGTTGCACACCAGCCACCACACGGGCTTCACAGAGCTTTGTCTTGTTCCAGTGGCAAGGATTACCCAAGACGACTGGAGACCTGCTCTACTGCACGGCCCTAGTGCGCACACATATCGCAGTGTCGGCTGGCCCGTGCTGCCCCTGGGCTCACGCCTCTGCTGGCCCCGAACACACGCCTCTCCTGGGCCCCGATCACGTCCCTCTATAATCTCTCTCCGCTCCTTTGTCCCAACCTCGCCGCTCCTGCTGTACCTGCCCACGCTTCAATCAGTGACCTGGACCTTGATGACGTCTCTCTTCGCTGCCGTCGCCCTCTTGCACCAGCTCGCGCTGTACCTTGCAGTCGTATGTCGCCACGCTGCCCATGGCCGCCGCTGTCGTTCCTTTTATGGCTTCAAGAGCACTTTGTTGTGATCTGGTATTATCACCTAACTAAAATAAGAACATCAATCTTCACTTCTAAAGAATCTTTCTAACATAATATAAGAAATGCTCCAAGATTTTATTGTATTTATTCTCGGATATGGGTGTCGTTGACAAGATGTTTCAGATTACACTGGCAAAGAGACAGCACAGGCATGATGGGCAGAATGGCCTCCTTCTGCACTGTAAACTTCTATGGATTTATGGTTCTTCTATAGTTAGCTCTACACTCATCCTTCTTGACTTGTCTGCAGCCTTTGACATGGTTGACCACTCCATCCTTCTCCAATGCCTCTCCACCGTGGTCCAGCTGGGTGGGACTGCACTCGCCTGGTTCCATTCTTATCTATCTAATCGTAGCCAGAGAATCACCTGCAATGGCTTCTCTTCCCGCCCCCGCATCATTACCTCTGGTGTCCCCTAAGGATCTGTCCTTGTCCCCCTCCTATTTCTCATCTACATGTTGCCCCTTGGCGTCATCATCCGGAAGCACAGCCTCAGTTTCCACATGTACGCTGATGACACCCAGCTCTACCTCACTACCACTTCTCTTGACCCCTCCAGAGTCTCTAAACTGCCAGACTGATTGTCCAACATCCAGTTCTGGATGAGCAGAAATTTTCTCTAATTGAATATTGGGAAGACCGAAGCCATTATTTTCGGTCCCCCCCCGACAAACTCTGTTCTCTAGCCACTGACTCCATCCCTCTCCCCAACTTCTGTCTGAGGCTGAACCATACTGTTTGCAACCTTGGTGTCATATTTGACCCCGAAATGAGCTTTCAACCACATATCCACAGCATAACTAAGACCGCCTATTTCCACCTCCGTAACATCACCCATCTCCACCCTTGCCTCAGTTCATCCGCTGCTGAAGCCCTCATCCATGCTTTTGTTACTTCTAGATTTGACTACTCCAATGTATTCCTGCCTGACCTTCCGCATTCTACCCTAAATAAACCTGAGGTGATCCAAAACTCGGCTGCCCATGTCCTAACTCGCACCAAAGCCCGGTCACCCATCACACCTGTGCTCATTGACCTACATTGGTTTTCGGCTAAGCAACGCCTCGATTTCAAAATTCTCTTCCTTATTTTCAAGACTCTCCATGGTCTCGCCCCTCCCTATCTCTGTAATCTCCTCCAGCCCCACAACCCCCTGATATATCTGCGCTCCTCTAATTCTGCCTTCTTGAGTATCCCAGATTATAATCACTCAACCATTGTTTTCCATACCTTCTGTTGCCTAGGCCCCAAGCTCTGGAACTCGCTGCCTACACCTCTCCGCCTCTCTGCCTCTCTTTCCTTCTTCAAGACGCTCCTTAAAACCTACCTCTTTGACCAAGCTTTTGGTCACCTGTACTAATTATTGGGTCCGGTTGTTGGTGTCCGGTTCAGCAACGCCTCAATTTCAAAATTCTCATCCTTATTTTCAAACCCCTCCATGGCCTCACCCCTCCCTATCTCTGTAATCTCCTCCAGCCCCACAACCCCCCCGAGATGTCTGCGCTCCTCTAATTCTGTCCTCTTGAGCATCCCTGATTATAATTGCTCAACCATTGGTGGCCGTGCCTTCTGTTGCCTGGGCCCCTGAGCTCTGGAACTCCCCGCCTAAACCTCTCCGCCTCGCTAACTCTCTTTCCTCCTTCAAGACACTCCTTAAAACCTACCTCTTTGACCAAGCTTTTGGTCACCTGTGCTAATTTCCACTTATGCGGCTTGGTATCAAATTTTTATCTCATAATACCCCTGTGAAGCGTCTTGGGATGGTTCACTATGTTTAAGATGCTATATAAATACATTTTTTCAAGGAGGCGTTGAGGGTGTCTTTGTTGCGTTTTCTCTGCCCTTCTGGGTTTTGCTTGCCATGGCGTGCTCAGAGTAGAGTGCTTGTTTCGGGAGACTTTTATCAGGCATACGGCACCCTCAAAGCCTCCTTGAAAAAATGTAACATCCCCACTGACTCTTGGGAATCCTTGGCCCAAGACCGCTCAAAGTGGAGGAGAAACATCTGAGAAGACGGTGAACACCTCGCGTCTCTTCGGAAGGAGCGTAACGACAAACCAAGCACCCCATCCATCTGTCCCTTCAACCAGCAGCTGCCCAACCTGTGACAGTCTGTAGATCCCGCATTGGACTCTCATTCACCTTAGGACTCATATTCGTGTGGAAGCAAGTCATCCTCGATTCCGGGGGACTGCCTAAGAAGAAGATGATGTAAATACAAGTTGTTGTTGTTATTGTTACCCAATCAGGTGTTTGGCTTGCTCCAGGAGAGGCAAGTCACAATTGATGGACTCCTTAACCTTCTCTGCTCTAAGGAGAACAATACCATTCTCTCTAGTCCCTCCACATCTTGTGAGAGAAATAGAGCATGTATGGGTACCATTGCATTGTCTCCTGGGATACAGTCAAAAGATTTGCCTACACCATCACGAGTCGGAAGCTAGCACAGTTGATCCAGGATGAAAGGTGTAACATCCAACCATTAGAAATTAGCTATCAGTGATATAACCATGCATTACTTCTGTTTCAGTGTTCATTGTAATTTCCTTACAAATCGCGAAGCTATTTTTCTTGCGCCAGAAGCTATTTGCCTGCTGTGGCAAGGAGAACACCCATGGCCATGATTAATCTGTTTTTCTTAATGTATATAAGACTGAGCACAAGAACCAGTTGCTATTTAAATCCTATATTTAAAATCATTACAGATTCATAAGAACATAAGAACATAAGAAATAGGAACAGGAGTAGGCATGCGGCCCCTCGAGCCTGCTTTGTCATTCAATAGGATCATGGCTGATCTGATAATGGACTCAGCTCCACTTCCCCGCCCACTCCCCATAACCCCTTATCGTTTAAGAAACTGTCTATTTCTGTCTTAAATTTATTCAATGTTCCAGCTTCCACAGCTCTCTGAGGCAGCTAATTCCACAGATTTACAACCCTCTGAGAGAAGAAATTTCTCCTCATCTCTGTTTTAAATGGGCGGCCTCTTATTCTAAGATCATGCCCTCTAGTTCTCGTCTCCCCTATCAGTGGGAACATCCTCTCTGCATCCACCTTGTCAAGCCACCTCATAATCTTATACGTTTCGATAAGATCACCTCTCATTCTTCTGAATTCCAATGAGTAGAGGCCCAACCTACTCAACCTTTCCTCATAAGTCAACCCCCTCATCCCCGGATTCAACCTAGTGAACCTTCTCTGAGCTGCCTCCAAAGCAAGTATATCCTTTCGGAAATATGGAAACCAAAACTGCACGCAGTATTCCAAGTGTGGCCTCACCAATACCGTATATAGCTGTAGTAAGGCTTCCCTGCTTTTATACTCCATTCCCCTTTGCAATAAAGGCCACTTTAATATAAAATCAAGGATATGGGGATAGGACAGGAAGGTGGAGTAGAGGTAGAAGATCAGCCGTGGTCTTCTTGAATGGCTCAGTCGAGGGGCCGAATAGCCTACTCCTGCTTCTATTGCTTATGTTCTTATATTCTTATAAAATCCTCCATGTATAGCAATGCTTGGGAGAGGGCAGACACAACAACAACAACTTATATTTATATAGAGCCTTTAATGTAAAAAACATTCCAAGGTGCTTCACAGGACTGTTATCAAAAGACAAACCAAATTTGACACCAAGCCATATAAGGAGTTGTTAGGGCAGGTGACCAAAAGCTTGATCAAAGAGGTAGGTTTGAAGGAGCGTCTTAAAGGAGGCAAGAGAAGTGGAGAGGCGGAGAGATTTAGGGAGAGAATTGCAGAGCTTAGGACCTCAGCAGCAGAAGGCACGGCTGCCGATGGTGGATCAACTAAAATCGGGGATGCCAGAAAGGCCAGATTAGGTGGAGCGCAGAGTTCTAGGGGGGTTGTGGAGCTGGATGAGATTACAGAGATAGGGAGGGGCAAGGCCATGGAGGGATTTGAAAACAAGGATGAGAATTTTAAAATCGAGACGTTGCTTAACTGGGAGCCAATGTAGGTCAGCAAACGCAAGAAAGTATGATGACAGGAAGCAGTTGTTATTTTTATTTTACCCACTGCATGAAGCTTGGCTTACATATTTGTAGCAACATTTAACTTGGTGCCTGGCGAGCAAGAAAACCCGAAACAACCGTGGATTATTTTCAAAGTGATGCCGGCAGAGAAAGCAACATAATTGTTAATGCCAATTGTATTGTTTTGTCTAGAAAATATGGCAAACAAGCCAAAGAAAAGCTTTTTGCATAATACATTTTGGCAGCCACTTCTCCACATAATGCGAATCAGGAATGAGCGAGAACAGATTACCAGCACCTTTAATCTGGGACAGAGTCACTATCCACACTGCACGGACTTTTTATAATTCTTTTACCTGGAAAAATGGCTGGAAATGGAACACCTTAAAATTTGGGCATCACGCGCTCCCAGGTCAGCTCCAGCAGAGTCAAATTCCCATTCCCCCTCCCCCCACCCCACACACCCTCCCCAACTCTGTCCCAACCTCAAAGAGAATCCCTCACTGCACCATAGTAGTATTGTTTCTATCATGTATGTATGCTTGGGGTTACTAGCCACCAGGTGGTGCCACTGTCGGAGGTCATTGGGCTGTACGCACGTGAGTGTGACCCAGGTATAAAAGGCAAGCCATCATGTAATGTAAGCACTTTGGGCCCTAATAAAGCAGAGCCAAGTTTGTAGCTGTGATAGTTTACATTGTTCAGTCTATCGAGTTATTACATACATAACAATTTCATTTACACACCAATCAGCGTGCGTCATTTCTGAGAACAAACCGGCTTGATTAAAAGAAGGTAGCAGTGGGTATCTCTATCCTGGAAATAGGATCTGGGCTTTTTCATCACATCCAGCAGTTAAAACAAAGTGGTTGCAAGCACCTGTTGGTGGCATTACGAATTGTGCCATTTTGTTTAGCCGGCAATTCAACACAATGTGGACTATTTAAGATTGTTATAATTTCAGCTATTTATATGATTGCTTACTTTCTCAGTACTTCTCGGGAATGGTTTTCAGCCATCATGGTTATGTTACTGGACTAGTAATCCAGAGGCCTAGACAATTAATCCGGGGACGTGAGTTCAAATCCCACCACGGCAGCTGGGGGAATTTAAATTCATTACTTAAATAATTCTGAGAAAAAAAAAGCTAGTATCAGTAATGGTGACCATGAAATTATCGGATTGTCATAAAAACCCATCTAGTTCACTAATGTTTTTTAGCTAAGGAAATCAGCTGTGCTTACCCGGTCTGGCCTATATGTGACTCCAGACCCACAGCAATGTGGTTGAGTCTTATCTGGCTTCTGAGTTGCACCAAAGTGCTACAAACAATAGCACACAGACTGCAGAGATTCAAGAATGCGGCTCACCAACACCTTCACAAGGGCCAGTAGCAATAAAGGAGAGAGGCGGGAGTCGAGAGAGGCAGCGGCCTATAAAAGGCTCAGCAGTCCGGGAGCGTCGAGAGAGGCGGGAGTCGAGAGAGGCAGCGGCCTATAAAAGACTCAGCAGTCCGGGAGCGTCGAGAGAGGCAGCGGCCTATAAAAGGCTCAGCAGTCCGGGTACCGGTGCAGCTCCAGCTGAGAGAAGTCAAAAAAGAAGTAGAAAGAAATCAAAAGGTGACGTCACAGCCAACGTGGTAAGTGATTGGCTGCTGATTGGTGAGTAGTTTTTCTTTTTCTTTATTAGTCAGTAACTTTTAACATTGTTGTCGGCAATTTAAGTGTATCTAAGGGTTAAGTCATGGCAGGACAGCTCGGTCATGTGATATGCTCCTCCTGTACCATGTGGGAACACGGGGACAACACCAGTGTCCCTGACGACTACATGTGCGGGAAGTGTGTCCACCTCCGGCTACTGACGGTCCGCGTTGCGGAGTTGGAGCTGAAGGTGGATTCACTCTGGAGCATCCACGATGCTGAGAATGACGTGAGTATCACGTGTAGCGAGTTGGTCTTACCGCAGGAGAAGGGTCCACAGCCAGCGAGGGAATGGAAGACCAGCAGGAAGAGTAGTGCAAGGAAGGTAGTGCAGGGGTCCCCTGTGGTCATCCCGCTGCAAAACAGATACACTGCTTTGAGTGCTGTTGAGGGGGATGACTCATCAGGAGTGGGCAGCAGCAGCCAAGTTCATGGCACCGTGGCTGGCTCTGTTGCACAGGAGGGCAGGAAAAAGAGTGGGTGAGCGATAGTGATAGGGGATTCAATAGTAAGGGGAATAGATAGGCGTTTCTGCGGCCGCAACCGAGACTCCAGGATGGTATGTTGCCTCCCTGGTGCAAGGGTCAAGGATGTCTCGGAGCGGGTGCAGGACATTCTAAAAAGGGAGGGAGAACAGCCAGTTGTCGTGGTGCACGTTGGTACCAATGACATAGGTAAAAAAAGGGATGAGTTCCTACGAAATGAATTTAAGGAGCTAGGAGCTAAATTAAAAAGTAGGACCTCAAAAGTAGTAATCTCGGGATTGCTACCAGTGCCACGTGCTAGTCAGAGTAGGAATCGCAGGATAGCTCAGATGAATACGTGGCTTGAGCAATGGTGCAGCAGGGAGGGATTCAAATTCCTGGGGCATTGGAACCGGTTCTGGGGGAGGTGGGACCAGTACAATCCAGACGGTCTGCACCTGGGCAGAATCGGAACCAATGTCCTCGGGGGAGTGTTTGCTAGTGCTGTTGGGGAGGAGTTAAACTAATATGGCAGGGGGATGGGAACCAATGCAGGGAGATAGAGGGAAACAAAAAGGAGGCAAAAACAAAAGACAGAAAGGAGATGAGGAAAAGTGGAGGGCAGAGAAACCCAAGGCAAAGAACAAAAAGGGCCATTGTACAGCAAAATTCTAAAAGGACAGAGGGTGTTAAAAAAACAAGCCTAAAGGCTTTGTGTCTTAATGCAAGGAGTATCCGCAATAAGGTGGATGAATTAACTGTGCAAATAGATGTTAACAAATATGATGTGATTGGGATTACGGAGACGTGGCTCCAGGATGAGCAGGGCTGGGAACTCAACATCCAGGGGTATTCAACATTCAGGAAGGATAGAATAAAAGGAAAAGGAGGTGGGGTAGCATTGCTGGTTAAGGAGGAGATTAAGGCAATAGTTAGGAAGGACATTAGCTTGGATGATGTGGAATCTATATGGGTAGAGCTGCAGAACACCAAAAGGCAAAAAACGTTAGTGGGAGTTGTGTACAGACCTCCAAACAGTAGTAGTGATGTTGGGGAGGGCATCAAACAGGAAATTAGGGGTGCGTGCAATAAAGGTGCAGCAGTTATAATGGGTGACTTTAATATGCACATAGATTGGGCTAACCAAACTGGAAGCAATACGGTGGAGGAGGATTTTCTGGAGTGCATAAGGGATGGTTTTTTAGACCAATATGTCGAGGAACCAACTAGGGGGGAGGCCATCTTAGACTGGGTGTTATGTAATGAGAGAGGATTAATTAGCAATCTCGTTGTGCGAGGCCCCTTGGGGAAGAGTGACCATAATATGGTGGAATTCTGCATTAGGATGAAGAATGAAACAGTTAATGCAGAGACCATGGTCCAGAACTTAAAGAAGGCTAACTTTGAAGGTATGAGGCGTGAATTGGCTGAGATGGATTGGCGAATGATACTTAAGGGGTTGACTGTGGATGGGCAATGGCAGACATTTAGAGACCACATGGATGAACTACAACAATTGTACATTCCTGTCTGGCATAGAAATAAAAAAGGGAAGGTGGCTCAACCGTGGCTATCAAGGGAAATCAGGGATAGTATTAAAGCCAAGGAAGTGGCATACAAATTGGCCAGAAATAGCAGCGAACCTGGGGACTGGGAGAAATTTAGAACTCAGCAGAGGAGGACAAAGGGTTTGATTAGGGCAGGGAAAATGGAGTATGAGAAGAAGCTTGCAGGGAACATTAAGACGGATTGCAAAAGGTTCTATAGATATGTAAAGAGAAAAAGGTTAGTAAAGACAAACGTAGGTCCCCTGCAGTCAGAATCAGGGGAAGTCATAACGGGGAACAAAGAAATGGCGGACCAATTGAACAAGTACTTTGGTTCGGTATTCACGAAGGAGGACACGAACAACCTTCCGGTTATAAAAGGGGTCGGGGGGGTCTAGTAAGGAGGAGGAACTGAGGGAAATCCTTATTAGCCGGGAAATTGTGTTGGGGAAATTGATGGGATTGAAGGCCGATAAATCCCCAGGGCCTGATGGACTGCATCCCAGAATATTTAAGGAGGTGGCCTTGGAAATAGTGGATGCGTTGACAGTCATTTTCCAACATTCCATTGACTCTGGATCAGTTCCTATGGAGTGGAGGGTAGCCAATGTAACCCCACTTTTTAAAAAAGGAGGGAGAGAGAAAACAGGGAATTATAGACCGGTCAGCCTGACATCGGTAGTGGGTAAAATGATGGAATCAATTATTAAGGATGTCATAGCAGTGCATTTGGAAAGAGGTGACATGATAGGTCCAAGTCAGCATGGATTTGTGAAAGGGAAATCATGCTTGACAAATCTTCTGGAATTTTTTGAGGATGTTTCCAGTAGAGTGGATAAGGGAGAACCAGTTGATGTGGTATATTTGGACTTTCAGAAGGCGTTCGACAAGGTCCCACACAAGAGATTGATGTGCAAAGTTAGAGCACATGGGATTGGGGGTAGTGTACTGACATGGATTGAGAACTGGTTGTCAGACAGGAAGCAAAGAGTAGGAGTAAATGGGTACTTTTCAGAATGGCAGGCAGTGACTAGTGGGGTACCGCAAGGTTCTGTGCTGGGGCCCCAGCTGTTTACACTGTACATTAATGATTTAGATGAGGGGATTAAATGTAGTATCTCCAAATTTGCGGATGACACTAAGTTGGGTGGCAGTGTGAGCTGCGAGGAGGATGCTGTGAGGCTGCAGAGCGACTTGGATAGGTTAGGTGAGTGGGCAAATGCATGGCAGATGAAGTATAATGTGGATAAATGTGAGGTTATCCACTTTGGTGGTAAAAACAGAGAGACAGACTATTATCTGAATGGTGACAGATTAGGAAAAGGGGAGGTGCAAAGAGACCTGGGTGTCATGGTACATCAGTCATTGAAGGTTGGCATGCAGGTGCAGCAGGCGGTTAAGAAAGCAAATGGCATGTTGGCCTTCATAGCAAGGGGATTTGAGTACAGGGGCAGGGAGGTGTTGCTACAGTTGTACAGGGAATTGGTGAGGCCACACCTGGAGTATTGTGTACAGTTTTGGTCTCCTAACCTGAGGAAGGACATTCTTGCTATTGAGGGAGTGCAGCGAAGGTTCACCAGACTGATTCCCGGGATGGCGGGACTGACCTATCAAGAAAGACTGGATCAACTGGGCTTGTATTCACTGGAGTTCAGAAGAATGAGAGGGGACCTCATAGAAACATATAAAATTCTGACGGGGTTAGACAGGTTAGATGCAGGAAGAATGTTCCCAATGTTGGGGAAGTCCAGAACCAGGGGTCACAGTCTAAGGATAAGGGGTAAGCCATTTAGGACCGAGATGCGGAGGAACTTCTTCACCCAGAGAGTGGTGAACCTGTGGAATTCTCTACCACAGAAAGTTGTTGAGGCCAATTCACTAAATATATTCAAAAAGGAGTTAGATGAGGTCCTTACTACTAGGGGGATCAAGGGGTATGGCGAGAAAGCAGGAATGGGGTACTGAAGTTGAATGTTCAGCCATGAACTCATTGAATGGCGGTGCAGGCTAGAAGGGCCGAATGGCCTACTCCTGCACCTATTTTCTATGTTTCTATGTTTCTAAATGCCGGCCTTGCCAATGACACCCACATTCCGTGAACGAATAAAAAACAACATCATGGTGATTTGCATATTGCAGTCATTGTTCCCCATGACTTGGAAGTTGCTTCCTTCTGATAACCTGCCTTTATTAAAGATCTGTACCCCAAAGATGATCAAGTACATTACTTGTGTTAATCGGTTTACTGGATTAAACGCAGTCTCTCACACTACACAAAACTCACCGAACTGGTGGAGATTAAAGACTGACTGACATTTTACAAATGAAGGCAAATCGTGCATTTATTTAGAACTAACTATAAATAAAAAGCATAAAAGTTCAGGAAATACAGAAGTATAATACACTTGAACATAGATACAATGAACAATTTGTAAAAGGTCAAATACCCTTCATAAGAACAACTTTAGAAGAAATATGAAAGACTTGTTGAAATTAACAAAATCTTGCCTTTTGACAACTCACATAGATACTGGAATAGACTTCAATTTAATCTCTACATTTTTGCACCATGGCTACTTGTTTCGAAGTCATTTTTTTAGAAAAACCAAACAATATTACATTTATATATTCAATTCATAATGCTAAACACAAATATGGTAAGAAATAGATTATGTAAATGTACAGCCAGACAAAATTCATATTATATACGGAAGGAAAATATATTACTGTCTACATCCAAACATAATTAATGAGGCTTGATCATTCAATCAATGAATGAAATGAACCACATTGATCTTGAGAGCAACAGAATCTGTGCATTAATTAATTAATAATATAATGAGTAATTGTGTTGAAGCTGGAATTTGCTTCATCTCAGAGCTTTTTCCAAATCCTGGTACATGGTCAGGTAATGGACCTCATTGCCTGCTTTTCCTGAGATGTTATGTTGCATCATATGCTGATTTTTAAAAAATTCATTTATTGCCCATCTCATAATAACATAAGAACATAAGAATTAGGAACAGAAGTAGGCCATCTAGCCCCTCGAGCCTGTTCCGCCATTCAACAAGATCATGGCTGATCTGGCCGTGGACTCAGCTCCACTTACCCGCCCGCTCCCCATAACTCTTAATTCCCTTATTGGTTAAAAATCTATCTATCTGTGACTTGAATACATTCAATGAGCTAGCCTCAACTGCTTCCTAGGGCAGAGAATTCCACAGATTCACAACCCTCTGGGAGAAGAAATTCCTTCTCAACTCGGTTTTAAATTGGCTCCCCCGTATTTTGAGGCTGTTCCCCTAGTTCTAGTCTCCCCGACCAGTGGAAACAACCTCTCTGCCTCTATCTTGTCTATCCCTTTCATTATTTTAAATGTTTCTATAAGATCACCCCTCATCCTTCTGAACTCCAATGAGTAAAGACCCAGTCTACTCAATCTATCATCATAAGGTAACCCCCTCATCTCTGGAATCAGCCTAGTGCATCGTCTCTGTACCCCCTCCAAAGCTAGTATATCCTTCCTTAAGTAAGGTGACCAAAACTGCACGCAGTACTCCAGGTGCGGCCTCACCAATACCCTATACAGTTGCAGAGGGAATCTCTAACTCCCCTTGGGAAAGTGGTGATGATCTGCCAGTTTGGTACAACTGAGTGGCTCGCTAGGCCATTTCAGAGGGCAGATAAGAGTCAACCACATTGCAAGGACACCCTCAAAGCCTCCCTGATCAAGTGCGACATCCCCACTAACTCCAGGGAGTCCTTGCCATAGACCGCCCTAAGTGGAGGAAGTGCATTCGGGAGGGTGCTGAGCTTCTCGAGTATCGTCGCCGAGAGCATGCAGAAATCAAGCGCTTGCAGCGGAAGGAGCGTGCGGCAAACCAGGCTCCCTGCCCTCCTTTTCCCTCAACGACTATCTGTCCGGCCTGTGACAGAGACTGTGGTTCTCGTATTGGACTGTACAGCCACCTAAGAACTCATGCTAAGAGTGGAAGCAAGTCTTCCTCAATTCCGAGGGACTGCCTATGATGATAATGAGCTTGGAGTCACATATAGGCCAGACCAGGTAAGGACGGCAGATTTCTTTCCCTATGCAATTCCATCCATCTCGAGTCTGTTCAGGTGTTTTCTCTACCTGAGCCACCTAATCTAATCACACTCTCCTGCTCACTCCCCATAATATTTAACATATTTCGAATGTTTTATGAATAAAATAACTTCTCACTATCAGTTGATGAAATTGATTCTCCACAAGGAGGCCTATAAAAGAGAAAAAGTCCAAGTATAAAGAGGCTATTAACCCATTAAAGTAATTGCGTTTAGTTTTTAACCAAGTCAAATTAAAAGCTGGCTTGCTGAAGAGAGTGTTGAAGAGATACTCTAGTACATAGAATTACAGCACAGAAACAGGTCATTTGGCCCAATAGGTGTTTATGCTCCACAGGTGCCTCCTCCCACCTTACTTCATCACACCCTGTCAGCATATCCTCTATTCCTTTCTCCCTCATGTGTTTATCTAGCTTCCCTTTAAAGGCACCTATACTATTTGCCTCAAATCATCATTGTGGTAGCAACATCCACCTTCTGTTACAATTGTGCTAGTTTAGTGCTGCCATTCAAAATTAGTTAGATGTGTTCAAAATCATGAGGGAGTCTAGACAGAGTAGATAGAGAAAAACTGTTCCCATTGGTGGAAGGATCGAGAACCAGAGGACACAGAGTTAAGGTGATTGGCAAAAGAACCATAGAGTCATAGAAGTTTACAGCACGGAAGGAGGCCATTTCGGCCCATCGTGTCCATGCCGGCCAACAAGAGGCTATCCAACCTAATCCCACTTTCCAGCTCTCGGTCCGTAACCCTGCAGGTTACGGCACTTCCAGTGTACATCCAAGTACCTTTTAAATGTGGCTTTCGAAAGGAAATTTCCTGAAGGAAAAAAAAATTGCAGGGCTACAGGCACACGGCGGGGGAGTGGGATGAACTGAAGTGCTCTTGCAGAGAGCCGCCACGAGCTCGATGGGCCGAATGGTCTCCTTCTGTGCTGTTCATGATAAGGGGCAAGGAAATACTGGTGGAGAGGTGAGACGAATGCCCATCATTTCATAATGTTGAGTGCAAAGATAATTGCAAGAGGGGAGACACTGCATTCTGACAACGAGGGTACCACAGCACAGGGCTGGGAGGGCCTCCTTGTGGGACTGCTCCTGGGTCTGGCCAAGGTGGCTATCAACAGGTCCAGGCAGCGGGCGGTCGAAGGGGTTGTTCGACCCGACTGCTTGTCTGCTTCGATCGCACATGGGGTGTCCTTGGAGATGGAGCATGCGGCGTCCAGAATGCATCATCACCCTGCCCCGGGGAATAACATTTTAATTTGATTTGTTAAGGTTCCTTTAAAATTGATGTTAATTTACAGTCTTTATTTGTTGTGCCCCTTTAACTATTGGGTCTGGTTGCTGTGTCCGGTTCAGCAGCGCATCAATTTCAAAATTCTCATCCTTATTTTCAAACCCCTCCATGACCTCGCCCCTCCCTATCTATGTAATCCCCTCCAGCCTCACAACCCCCCCCCCCCCCCGCCCCAGATGTCTGCATTCCTCTAATTCTGCCCTCTTGAGCATTCCTGATTATAATTGCTCAACCACTGGCGGCGGTGCCTTCTGTTGCCTGGACCCATAAGCTCTGGAACTCTCTCCCTAAACCTCTCCGTCTCTCTACCTCTCTTTCCTCCTTCAAGATGCTCTTTAAAACATACCTCTTTGACCAAGCTTTTGGTCACCTGCGCTAATTTCTACTTATGCGGCTCAGTGTTAATTTTTTAAAATCTGATAATGCTCCTGTGAAGCGCCTTGGGATGTTTCACTACGTTAAAGGCGCTATATAAATACAGGTTGTTGTTGTTTAAAAAGGGGGCACACATGCTTGACTTTAAAATGAAGTGATGAGAGCACAGGGCCGAGCAACTGATGCTGTGAGCAGTTTCTGGTTACCTACCACCATCAGGTTAAAGCTTGATTCTCAAAGCGGTGCCTCTCACCGATTGGCTGCCGCAGCCTGAGTGACAGGTCGGGCGGATTAAAACGATGCAGAGAGAGGGAGAGAGAGGCGAGTCAGTACCGTAGCTGTTGACGTTCGGGGAGTATAGTAACCGCAGAGGAGCGGAGCGACCTCACAAAACAGCAACAAAAGAACCACACGGCCGAGGTGTAAGTGATCTATTGCCTTTCCTCTTTCAAAACAAAGTGCATTCTTATTTGCAAGATATTTTTTTCTTGCAGCAGAGCATCGCCGGGTCACGTCCGCAGCTGGAGATTTGGTAACTTTAAATATTTTTTTCGAAGTTCATTTACTGATTGGACTGGGGAGAAACTACACAAAGCAAGGGGTAAGAGTGTTAGGCGCATTATGTCGGGAAATATTATTTGAAGAATGAATATTGTACTGTTGCAGGGTCGCTAGGAGCTTATTACACGTGGAGCTGCGAAGTTTGTTCGCTTTACCTTTGTTGCAAATAAGTCGATGGAGAATTTTTGCTTTAAAAAAGTTAATTTGAATTCGACTGTGAACAGGTTCTCCGATCTGACAGCGTTTTCTTTAAAAAAAAATAATTAAAAAAATATATTGCCATTTAGGTCTGTAAACAGGAATATTTCCTTATCAGTTCAAACATTGAGATTTTTAAAAATCCAATTAATGTATCTTTTATTTGTAACATTTATAAAGTTTGTTTTTACATTTTTTTTCGGATGGGTTTCACAATGTATCTCCTTTCCAGATTTGAGCCAGCGCAAAGATACATCATTTTATCTTTCATTTATAATATTTCATCACTTTATAAAGTTTGTTTTTCATTTTTTTTACGGGTGTATCTCCTTCCTTTCCAGATTTGAACCACCGCCTTTGCTCAAAGATGTGGCTCTTCGATAAAATTCGAGGCACCGTTGAGACCAACTTGAGCCGCCCTGGGGAGTCCAGCGGCAGAGACAAGCAGCCCAAGGTCTCCCTGTTCAGCAACGTGCTGACCCCGGACAAGATCCCCGACTTCTTCATCCCGCCCAAGTTTCCGAACAGCGCGGCCGACGGAGCGGCCGCCGAGAACACCGAGAACCGCCAGAAGAAGTCGCCGCACCTGAAGCCCTCGGCGTCGGAGCAGATCCTGGTGGCCAAGAAGCCGCAAGGCAGCCCCAGGCAGAAGTCCAAAACCTCCCGTGACCACACCAGCAGCAACCTCCTGAAGGTCGCCAACCGCCACATCATTCAGATCGAGAGTGCCGAAGACACCAATTCTGATGACCTGAACGAAGCCGGTGGCAACACCAATTACGACCCTCAGTCACAGAGTGCCATGTCTCTCCCTTACATCCCATTGACTCAGACCTCCTATGGCTTTTCCACTTTGATGGAAAGCCCTCACACCAGACGCAAGGAGTCACTTTTCCATGTTGACCATGGGAGTCCTGTGACCTCGCCTAATTCCCCAAGGAAACGGTCACCCAAGGGCAATGGGGAAGCCCAACACCTCAACCCGCCCGAGTTCAGTCTGTCCCTGGCCAGCACCTGCCGATACTTCACTGGTGGGGACAGTGATACCACCTCCTCTGTCGAATCCTCCCCTTTCAACTCGCCCCTCCTTTCCCGCTCGGTCTCGGGTGCATCCCTCCTCAAGATGTTCAGCCATGAAAATCTGGCCAAACACTGCAAACCCCTGCAGTCATTCACCTGGAACAGCTCCTTGTCCACGGATGAGTGCAGCTCCACGGATGCCAGTCCCAATATCGCGAGACGGATCAGGTGCCCTACTTCTCCTGCTGGTGGTCACCCTGCCCCACAGGGGGCTCTTCCGCTGAGTTTGCTCCATTATCAAGACCGCATGCTCAAAGAGCACACCATCCGCCTGAACAAAGGGGGTGCGATTCGGCTATCTGCTGAATATGATTGCAGTAACGCCCGTCTTCGAATCCGTATAATCACCGCGGAAGACCTTTACGACAAGACACTGGACAACAAAAGCATCAACTGTTGTGTGATTTTGTACCTGACTCCTGGAAAGATTCAGAAACAGCGAAGCACCATCATCAAGAACAGCCGAAACCCCATTTTCAATGAAGATTTTTTTTTCGATGGGCTCCCTCTTGATGAGTTTAAGAGGGCAGCTTTGAAGCTAAAGGTGGTAAACAAAGCCTCCTCCCTCAAGCGTGATGCTGTACTTGGTGAGAAAGAACTTAAATTGTCCTTATTACTACCTTTCTTCTGATAGTGCTTTGCTCCTCATATCTGGAGACAATATGGCAGATTCCCATTGATAGCTGATCAAAGGTAATCTCTCTACTCTCTAGCTCATTTTCTATGAATTCGGGGGGGGGAGGGGGAAAATCATCTGGCCAGTTGAAAATTATGTGCATTTATAGAGCTAAAGGCATGATTTGTAATCCAATTCAGGGAGGGGTGACTCTGACTGCTTTCACTTTGAAGTGAAGAGGTCTAGTAGTAGTTGGTTTGGCCCCCAGAAGAAAATTAATGTGTTTTTTACCCTATTTATCAAAGAAAAGAAAGAAAAACTTGCATTTATATAGCACCTTTCACGACCACTGAGTGTCCCAAAGTGCTTTACATCCAATTAAGTACTTTATGAAGTGCAGTAAGTGATGTAATGTAGGAAACGTGGCAGCCAGTTTGCACAGCAAGCTCCCACAAACAGCAATGTGAAAATGACCAAATAATTATCAATATGAGTGTCACCATTGAAGGAGCTGATGTGACTATAGACAAAGGACATAATGCCTTAAGTGGCAGAAGAGGCTTTTCCAAGATAGAATTGAAGTTGCATTGCGAGGAAAGTGGGAGGGATTCCCTGCACTGGTCCTGATCCACACTCCATTTAGCACACTGACGACGACCATAAAGCAATACTGCATCAAAGTGTGAAGACTTTCCTTTTGTTCGGAGAATACTACAAACATTCTGTGGCTCGGCACATCCTGTGACTCAGAGTCCTGCTGTACTTTGCGACTTTTTAACCAGGTGACCAGACAGCTCCAACAGAGGGTCATGAGTTTCAATCCCAAATGTCTCAACTGAAATCTTGCACTGTAAATGCTCATCTCTTAAGTGCAAATTGTAGGGAAGCTTTGGAGATGTCTGTGACTGAGACTATCTCACTTGTGCCCCCCCCCCCCCTCCACCACAGGCAAGGCAAGAAGCAAAGCAGCTGGAGGTAGCAGTTAATAAGGAGGCAGGAGAAGATGGAAAAACTGAAATGTAATTAACCTCTGTAAAAGTTCTATAACTGAAATGTACATTTTGTGAAAGGTAACTGTAAAGTGGAATCTTCTGTTCATTCAACTAAAAATATACTTATCATTTGTGAGGTATACATCATTATGTGTAAATTATATGTGATATTTTGAATATATAATTCGTGTTTCTGAATATATATTGTATGGACATAGTTTATTAGCAAAATGTTCAAAATCTTTTCTGAACAATTATTTGATAATGTATTCACTGCCACATAAAATAGAGATGAGCAAAGTTTAGGTTTGGCACTCTCATGGAAGGGAAACCTGTATGAGTATATCTCTTTTATTTCTGCAGATTTTTGTAATATGGAAGTATGGTATTGTCTAAATAACACTGCCTGATGATTTAAAGTATCTTAACACTTGTGTTTGACTTCATAAAGGTCAGTTTGTAACTTGTATGCCATAGATCAGTGTTAGTATACAAACAGCACAAAAATACCATTGTGAGCATGTCAGGTGAAAAATACAGCATTACGCCCCGTCACTGCGCTTGATGGAGAAAGTTGCATCGAAGACTCGGATTGTATCTGCACTTGTGACAGCATGATGAAGCCCATTCATCTTTATTAGCTTCTGACTTACTGTTAAGGAATATAATTTGTCATTATTTTTAGACACTGGCACAAGATTAATTTCTTTTCATTCATTTTAACCCTAGTGATGTGGACCCGGCATTGCACAACTAAATGGTTGGAGATTACTAGCTGTAGAAAGTGATTTCATTGGATCTACATTCATTTGTATTTCTTTTGAGCTGAATTAATAAAAGGAGAGGTGGAGCTAAATTAACTTGCCAAAATCTTCTGGGTTCCAATGCCGAGGCAATAATGATAGCTCTGCGATTTGAAAGTCGTATGTAAATATTCCAATGAACTGCTCGATGTTGTAGTGCATAAATATCTAAAAACGAGGAAAGGTCAACATGTCCACCTTGATTCGAGAAAGCATGAGATTGATTCCGTCCCATTTTGAATATAAATTCTGTCCCTAAATTCATGGCAGCAAACAATTTTCTTTTTATTGAAAGGTATTCTGTACTTAACTGCAATTCCAGTGGTCTTGGGAGTGCTGTTTAGTTGATGCTGGCTAACTGATCGCTTTCCCATATCTGGGAATGTCGCAGAAATACTACAGGCCAGTTTCAACAGCTATCAACTGGTCACTTTTTTGAGTCGAATAACTTCTCAAATTAATACACCTCACCGAGAGCGCAAGCTATATTATTGAGTTGCTGTCATGGAAATAAATCTTTTATAAGTATCAAGGTAATTTATACAGGAACCCTCATAAATTGTACATATTCTTTGAGAAAATTAGATACATGTAATTTATTATTTGATTCTTTAATATTTATTAATCAAATGTGAATAAATGTTTACATTTTATGTATAATGTTGTACAGATTTTACAGTGGTTGTGATTTTACCTCTTTTTACCATTTACATTTTTATGGCAGTAATAGTGTTAATAAAGATTGTGTTAAAGACAATCAGGCTTCATGAAGCAGTTCTCCAGTGGTTTGCACAGTTCAATCTGTCCTGGTTTTGTAATTGTAATTTAAATTTACAGATCTGCTGGGTAAATCAAGTCTGCACAATGTATTGAATCCACTAATTAAAAACCATCTGTAGAATGAGTGGCATTTTTTGTTCTGATTATTTCTTGAAACACTCAAGGGAAATGTATTAAAATCATGAATTGCAGATTAACTGCGCATTGGTGGAATGGTTTATTTTCTTTTTTTTGTGGGGGGGGAAGGATGTAGATTGATGGAATCGCAACTCAAATTTACCTAAGTTCATTACATTAATTTTGCAAATAGTAACCGTTTGCATTGTTAATGAAGGGCTTATTGAAGGACATCTGTGTATTGTGACTCCAGCCACATTACTGTATAAGACATGCAGAACACAGAATCCCTCAGCGTTTTTCTGCAAACCAGAACCACTTGTTACTTTGATGGCTGCCCATTGCTCAGCGGCCACGGGAGGTCCGTTTTTGATGCCCACTGCCGCCGGGTCCTGTCAGGAGCCGATTTCGTTGCCATTGTGGGTGGGTGCAGCAGTCGGCGGCAAACGTCATTAGAGTGCGTCAGGTGGAGGCCTCTCCACTCGGGTATTTTCGTAGGGCTTCCACTGCGCATGCGCGGGACTTTGACGTTTTTTTGGTCATTTTGTTGATGGGACCTGTAGTCCTTTTGTGGCCCTTGCAGGCTAATTGAGGAAGTGCTCATGGTCATAAAAGGAGGGCACTTAATTGCACCTGCGAGGGGAGAGGAGAGAGTTGGAGGTTAGAGAGCACAGGTGGCATTGCAGAGAGGGTAGCGTGACAAATTTATACCCAGACTCTTGAGCAGCCATTCCTCTCATCATAGAGGATGAGTGGGCAGAAATCGTCAATGAAGACTGGCAAAACCAGGTCCGTGGTTCAATGAGCAGGAGTTGGAGGAGCTAGTGACAGAGGTGGAGCGCAGGTACAGCGAACTCACCGGGGATAGTTGTGGCAAGCCTCCACCAGCCCAACACCGCCGTCTTTGGACAGACGTAGGTCAGATAGTCAGTGCAATAGGCAACGTGGAGTGGAATGGGGACCAATGCCGCAAATGTTGGAACGATTTGGTGGCGGCAGCTAAAGTGAGCACAGATTTATTCACCCCCCCTCCTATCTAAGGCCAAAAAAGTTGTTCGCCAGATGTGTGGGGGCATGAGCAAAGGGGGTAAAGGCTGCAACGTTTGTGCAGAGAAAACAAGCAGCCAAACAGGCAAGCCTGAGTACGACTGGAGGGGGCCCAGAAGATGTGGTCCAATTCTCCACGCTGGAGGAGCGTGCGTTGGCATTGGTGGGTCATCGCCGCATTCCAACCACAAACGTTTCTGCAGATCCGGTGCTACCGCCGGGTAAGACTACACTCATCTCTGGTGTTAGTGATGCCATGGTATGAAAGTGCATGCAATGTTAAGGCACTCGCGCTTGAACGCACAATTTGTTGCCCATTATTGGTATTGGTATGTAGAGATGGGACTCCTTGCTGGCATGATGTGAGATTGAACGGCTCACATCTCACTTTCACCACCTCCCCCACCCCACAGACTGAAATTTTGTCCTCGACTTGCAGATGTTGAGTCAGACACCACGGATCTGGAGAGACCATCGACCTCTGGCCTTCACAGAAGCCATCACCCCAGCATCTCCCATCCCGACGTTCTCCACACCCGAGGACACCGGATCGTTCCTGCACCCCCAGCCCACATCACCCATGTTTACCACTCCCACCTCCACCATTCAGGGCCAGGAAGAAGAGAGAGAGGAGGGAGAAGACTCCATATTTGTGCCCCTTCACCTGGAGGTGCAGGAACGATCCAATGCCATGTCAGCCAGGTGTCCGCAGAACCTCGGCGTTGGGCTCAGATTTCCTGGGGTGTCCAGCAGACAACTCAAGCAAGCGCAGAGGCCATGGCGCAAAGGGAAGCAAGGCCCCAGCACCCAGCAGCAGTGAGCAAACACCTGCGGATGCAGCACAGCTCGCTCTAATGAACCAGATGGTGCAGCTATCAACCACCGGTGTGGAGGTAGGCCGCGAGATGCTGCAGACCATGGCTGGGATAGCTGGCAGCATCGCCACATTCACCCAGCAGCATGATCAAAGGATGGAGCGCCTCCTCACAGTGTTGGAGCGCACCACGGAAAGCGTTGAGGCGATGAGGCAAGAGGTGGCTTCTGGATGTGTGCTGTAAACCCCCGACCCCACACCTTCAAGGCAGACAGATGTGGAGGCGCAGGAGATCCCGCGCCCTATGTTCTCACCGATATGCACACATCCTGCTGCCCTCCTGCACAACCTCCTCAACCAGAGGCAGTGAGGGGCAGGGGAGATCCACTCCATCATGTAGGCGTGGGGAGGAAGAGGAACTCAGGCAGTGCTGAAAGTGGGGGGAAGAGAGGTGGTGGTGCAGGGTAGAGGGGTGGGTGTTCCTTCCTCGTGTAAATGTATGTATATGTCATAATGTTATGTAACATTTGTCATTGTGCACTTGTAAATACGCTCACATTGTTGACCCTCTGTTTGTGCGTGTGTCATTTTAACGTCATGTGTGATGCGTTGCGCAAAACACACATCTGTCCCTCAGGTCATCTGCTTCATCAGGAATATCTTCCCATCCACATCTGACTGCAATGTATAATGGGTCCTGTCATCAGGCCATCGCAAGACCACAATACCAAATTGCAGGGCAGACCGTAAGGCTTGCACTTCAATCCTCTTTTTGCGAGGCCAAACATGGAGGAGTGTCACCCCTGAGACGACATGGTCACCAGTTACATTGCAGTACATTGTGCGAGATAATTAATGAATCAGCGTGGATATACAAAATGTGAGATGCTGAACACTTTTCAGCCACTCATAATAATTTTCCCTTCGCCATTGGCCTTCTTAATGAAGAACTTTCAGCAAGGTGAAACAAAAAAGCCTCCTTTAGCTTAGAGACATTTCAGTCAGTTTTATGACATCCAATTTAAACATCACCATCAGCAATAAAGTAATGCAACATTTTGACCTAACTTCTTTCCAGCAGTCCCACTGATATGGTGCAGGATTCAACTGGCTGCCGTGATGTGATGGCACCAGCACTCCCTCCCACCCAATGTGCGAGTGCTGCTCCATTGCACTCCATCTCTCTCTATCTCCCTCCCACCCGATGTGCGATTGCTGGCTGACTGCTGCCCAGCTCAGACCTACTTTTCCAGAGCGGTCCTTCTGGCGGGCGGCAGGTCGACGGGAGGCCAGGAAAAAAGCATCAAAATGGCCGTTTACAGGCACCCAGCCTGGGCGGGCGGACGGGACGATGTGACTTGGGCAGAACCCTTCCACATCAAGTTCCCGCCGGGCGCAACCTTGGCGGCAGATGGGCAGTTCTGGAGGAATCGCCCAGAAAACGACTATTTCCGGCAGGACCTCGGCAGCTGCGGGCGGGACAGCGATGAAAGTCGGCCCCTTTGTGTATTCACAGGTCAGCATCCATATTCAGTTCTGATTTGAATAAAGTTCATAAGCTTTGGGAATAAATTATGATGGAAGAAGAAGTATAGAAAGCCCAAATCGAAACCACAATTATGCCGTGTACTGAAACGCTAATGAAATAATCCTCTAAAGTATCCAGATTCTAGGGTCTGTGAAGGAAAGATAGACAGGCTTGCATTAATGTAGGATCTTTTTATGTAGCTGTAATATCTGAATTTCCCATCACACGATGAATTACATTTTGGAGTGCCATGAATTCCAAAGGAGAACTGGATAACACAAATACTCTATGAATAGTGTGAAAATAGCTAAGGAATACATTGAATGAAAAGAAAGACTTGCATTTATATAGCGCCTTTCATGACCACCGGATATCTCAAGGCGCTTTACAGCCAATGAAGTACTTTTGGAGTATAGTCGCTGTTGTAATGTGGGAAAGAGACCTCAGAGTCTTAGAAGTCTCAATGCTCAACACATCCAACCAATAAAAAGCAGCAATCAGCAAAGCTGGTAGAATATTGAACTACCAAATAGAGGACAGCTCGGCCAGTCATGATCAAACAATGATACTCTACACCACCTTGAATACTGCATCCAGGTTCTTGGTTATCAAGGCACTTGGGAGACATTTAAGCATTGGAGGCTGCGCAAAGAATAAACCACTGGATTGATCCCTAGATTTAGAGGTCTGAGTCATGGGGAAAGACTGGAGAGATTTGAGGGCCCAATATTTCGATCGGCTGTGATATGGAACCGCATCATCTGACTGGGGTTTGGAAAATGGCATGGAATCCAGTTCCACCAGGATTCCGCCCCGTGCTTCCTACCTCCTTCCCCCACCCCCCATGCCAAGAAAGCATATCTGGGCTGTCCCTGATCTATGCTGTAAATTCTGCCCTTAAAAGGCCTGCGTAGAACTCATGCCATTTGAGAGCTGGCATGAGTCCCAGTAAGGTCCAAAATGTATTAGGATTTCCAGAAGGCCTTTGATAAAAAGGTTAGTGTGCAAAATTAAAGCACATAGGATTGGGGGTAATGTATTGGCATGGATTGAAAATTGGTTAACTGACAGGAGACAGAGAGTAGGAATAAATGGGTCTTTTTCAGGGTGGTAGGCAGTGACTAGTGGAGTATCACAGGGATCAGTGCTTAGGCCCCAGCTATTCACAACATATATATATAAATGATTTGGATGAGGGAACCAAATGTAATATTTCCAAGTTTGCTGATGACACAAGACTAGGTGAGATTGTGAGTTGTGAGGAGGATGCAAAGACGCTGCAAGGCGATTTAGATAGGTTGAGTGAGTGGGCAGATGCAGTATAACGTGGATAAATGTGAAGTTATCCACTTTGGTAGGAAAAACATAAGGACAAAATATTACTTATATGGTGATGGCTTGGGAAGTGTCGATGTACAGAGGGACCTGGGTGTTCTTGTACACCAGTCATTGAAAGCAAACATGCAGGTGCAGCAAGCAGTTAGGAAGGCAAATGGTATATTGGCCTTCATTGCAAGAGGATTTGAGTACAGGAGCAAGGATATCTTATTACAGTTATACAGGGCCTTGGTGAGACTGCACCTGGAGTATTGTGTGCAGTTTTGGTCTCCTTACCTAAGAAAGGATATACTTGCCATAGAGGGAGTGCAGCGAAGGTTCACCAGACTGATTCCTGGGATGGCAGGACAGTCTTATGAGGAGAGATTGGGTCGACTAGGCCTGTATTCACTAGAGTTTAGAAGAATGAGAGGGAATCTCATTGAAACGTATGAAATTCTGACGGGGTTGGATAGACTGGATGTGGGGAGGATGTTTCCCCTGGCTGGGAAGTCTAGAACAAGGAGTCACAGTCTCAGGATATGGGGTAGGAAATTTAGGACCGAGATGAGGAGAAATGTTTTCACTCAGAGGGTGGTGAACCTGTGCAATTCTGTACCACAGAAGGCTGTGAAGACCAAATCATTGAATACATTTAAGAGGGAGATAGATAGATTTCTAGACACAAAAGATGGGGAAAAAGCGGGAATATGGTGTTGAGATAGAGGATCAGCCATAATCATATTGAATGGCAGTGCAGACTTGAAGGGCCGAATGGCCTACTACTGCTCCTATTTTCTATGTTTCTGTTTCTATGACCAAAGGTAGTCAATCCCAGAGAAGATAAATTACCTACAAGAAAATGCCCTTTAGCTCCCTGAGGTAATCTGTTGTGCATTTACTGCACACCATGAACAATCTGGGTTTTTGCAATGATCCGGCAGTTCTCATGATCAATTTTCTGGTGTCAGCTCAGAAATGAACAGATTTATTGAATTCAATTTCAAAACTTGCCATGGAAGGATTAAAACTCACGACCTCTGAGTTGCTAGCCCAGTACCATATAAAGCAATCGGATGGTTGATGGTATCTCAATAGTTAGTGTTTTAAATTCACAAAATTATAGCGTTCAGGTAAACAACTGGCAAACAAAATAATTGACTCTATAATTATACAATGTGAGTTGGAAGAAAACTGACCAACGTCACAAAGAATGCATCTCGAGCTTGAACTGAGTAGGAGAATTTGAGCAGAAGCTACACATATCAAATACAATATAAATACTTGGAAGCTGATGAGAATAGAGGAAATATTTCCTTGAAGGAAATTTTGCATAAGAGCTTTCAATGATAAGCTTAATTAAACCTGCAGAGGAGGCAACAGAGTATCAGCCTGAGAAAAACAACTAGAGTCAATAACTAGTGTCAGCTGTGGCTCAGTGGGTAGCACTCTCGCCTCTAGCTCAGAAGGTTGTGGGTTCCAGTGACTTGAACAAAAAAAAATCTATGTTGACACTTCAGTGAAGTGCTGAGGGAGTGCTGCACTGTCAGAGGTGTCGTCTTTTAGATGAGATGGTAAATCAAAATGATCACATGGCACTATTTTGAAGAAGAGCAGGGGAGTTCTCTCTGGTGTCCTGGCCAATATTTATTCCTCAATCAACGTAACAAAAAAAAACATTATCTGGTCATTATCACACTGCTGTTTGTGGGAGCTTGCTTGTGTGCAAATTGGCTACTGCGTTTCCTAAATTACAACAATGACTACAAGAATACTTCATTGGTTGTAAAGCGTTTTGAGATGTCCAGTGGTCATGAAAGGCGCTATATAAATCCAAGTCTTCCTTTCTATCACTTTTCATGCCAGCGTGTTACATGTTCCAGGAGATGATAGTTCTTTTAAGAATTGAACTTGCATTTAAAGTCTGGAGGAGTAATTTTGACTTTGAATGATAGGGTAAACAGGCAATAGCAGATCAGCCGCCACTAGATATCCATGGGACCCGGTTGTTGTTGAGGAGGAGGTCGTCTGTCGCCACGGGAGGTCCAGCCGTCACCGAGGGGGCCCAGACTCCGTCGTGGAGGAGAGGCCCATCTGCTGTCGCTGGAGGTGTTCCGATCAGATCAGCGCTTGAGGGAGGAATGTGGGGGGGGTGGAGGCCCGATAACCAGGTCCAGGTCGAGGACACCGCCTCTGGAGGATGTCGGAGGCTACTGGAGGTCGCCGGGGTCGTCGGAGGTCGCCGGGGGACGTCAGAGGTCGGTGGAGGTTGCCGGAGGTCGTTGGGGGTCGCCGATGGGTGATGTGGTGGGAAGCCTGCGGTAGGCCCAAATGGCCCGAACTCGTGGGACTCGGCGGAGGTCGTCGCCGTCGGAGGTTGCCGGAGGTCGTCGGAGTCGCTGGAGGTCGTCGGAGGACGTCGGAGATCGGTGGAGGTCGCTGGAGGTCGCCGATGGGTGATGTGGTAGGAAGCCTGAGGTAGGCCCGTCAAGGACACCGAGTCAGTCAGGGCCTGCTGGAAGGAGCACTTCGAAGATCTCCTCAATCGAGACTCTGCCTTGGACTCGAGTGTTCTCGACTCCATCCCGCAGCATGCTACCCGCCACCATCTCAGTGAGACCCCAACACTGCGCGAGGTAGGAAAAGCCATAGGACAGCTTAAAAACAAGGCTACGGGTGTGGATAGAATCCCTGCTGAGGCATTGAAGTATGGCGGAGAGGCACTTCTGGCGTGAATACATGACCTCATCTCTCTCATCTGGAGGGAGGAGAGAATGCCGGGGGATCTCAGAGATGCAGTGATCCTGATCATCTTTAAAAAAGGGGACAAGTCCGACTGCGGCAACTACAGAGGAATCTCCCTGCTATCAGCCACTGGGAAAGTCATCGCTAGAGTCCTCCTCAACCATCTTCTTCCCGTGGCCGATGAGCTCCTCCCGGAGTCACAGTGTGGATTTCGTCCCCTCCGGAGCACAACGGACATGATTTTTGCAGAGCGACAGCTACAGGAATCATGCAGGGAACAGCTCCAGCCCTTATACATGGCTATCTTCGACCTTACAAAGGCCTTTGACACTGTCAACCGCGAGGGTCTATGGAGCGGCCTCCTCCATTTCGGATGCCCCCCAAAGGTTCGCCACCATCCTCCGCCTGCTCCACGACAACATGCAGATCACGATCCTTACCAATGGATCCATCACAGACCCAATCCACGTCCAGACCAGGGTCAAACAGGGCTGCGTCATCGCCCCAACCCTCTTATCAATCTTTCTCGCTGCCATGCTCCACCTCACAGTCAGCAAGCACCCCGCTGGAGTGGAACTAAACTACAGAACCAGTGGGAAACTGTTCAACCTTTGCCGTCTCCAGGCCAGGTCCAAGACCACCCCAACCTCTGTCGTCGAGCTACAGTTCGGGGACGATGCCTGCGTCTCTGTGCACATACAGAGGCTGCACTCCAGGACATTGTCGACGTATTTACTGAGGCGTACGAAAGCATGGGCCTTACGCTAAACATCCATAAGACAAAGGTCCTCCACCAGCCTGTCCTCACCGCACAGCAGTGCCCCCCAGTCATTAAGATCCACGGCGTGGCCCTGGACACCATGGACCAATTCCCATATCTCGGGAGCCTCCTAACAACAAGAGCAGGCATCAATGATGAGATCCAACACCGCCTCCAGTGCGCCAATGCAGTCTTCGGCCACCTGAGGAAAAGAGTGTTTGAAGACCAGTCCCTCAAAACTGCCACCAAGCGCATGATCTACAGGACTGTAGTAATTCCCGCCCTCCTGTATGGCTCAGAGACATGACCTCAAGTCGCTGGAGAAAAATCACAAATGATGTCTCCACAAGATCCTACAAATCCCCTGGAAGGACAGTCGCACCAACATCAGCGTCCTTGTCCAGGCCAACATCCCCAGCATTGAAGCACTGACCACACTCGATCAGCTCCACTGGGCAGGCCACATAGTTTGCATGCCAGACACGAGACTCCCAAAGCAAGTGTTTGACTCAGAGCTCCTTCATGGCAAACGAGCCAAAGGTGGGCAGCGGAAATGTTACAAGGACACCCTCAAAGCCTCCCTCATAACATGCGACATCCCCACTGACACCTGGGAGTTCCTGGCCCAAGACCGCTCTAAGTGGAGGAAGTGCATCCGAGAGGGCGCTGAGCACCTCGAGTCGCAACGCCGAGAGCACGCAGAAATCAAGCACAGGCAGTGGAAAGAGCGTGCGGCAAACCAGTCCCACCCATCCCTCCCCTCAACGACTATCTGTCCCACCTGTGACAGAGTCTGTGGCTCTCGTATTGAACTGTTCAGCCACCAAAGAACTCACTTCAGGAGTGGAAGCAAATCTTCCCCGATTCCGAGGGACTGCCTATGATGATGATGAAATATCCATGGAAACGAAAATTGGGAAAACATAAGAACATAAGAAATAGGAGCAAGAATCGGCCATTTGGCCCCTCTAGCCTCCTCTGCCATTCAATAAGACTAGGGCTGATCTTCTACCTCAACTCCAATTTCCTGCACCATCCCCATGTCCCTTGATTCCCTTAATATCCAAAAATCAGTTCCCCCCCACCCCCCCACCACCACCACCCCAAACATCTTAAATGTAAATGATCCTAGCCACACAGGCAACAGTAGCTGGCAACACTGACATTCTTCAAGTTTCTTGTCTGCCCTGCAAAGAAAATGAAGTCTGATAAAAGCCTAATATGCGTGTGGCATATCAGGACAATAACCTTTGTTCTGATGGGGAGATAGGAGAGCTCGTGGTGGAAGCACAAAACATCCCTGTCTGGGCAATCCTAGAAGGACTTAATCAAGAACAGCCTACCAACTTGGAACCAGACACAACACTGCTTGGTTGGTAGGCTGTCCTTGCACAATTTCTTCAGCTGGCAAACTTGAAAATCTGGACAGCAATATTTAAACGTATGCCAATATTTAAAAATTTCAGTGTGCAGTTTATGTCAAAGTTGTGTTCTTTAGTGTTAGTCACACAGCCATTAACCCTTGCTTCACACCAATGCTGATGAGGCTGGGGATTTGTTTAAAATCACAATACTGGTACTGTGTGATTCTATACACTTGTAATGAAGAATTCCAATGACATAAACATCAAAATCAATGAAATAAGTTTACCCAATAACTAAGCTGGTTAACATGGCTGAGCACTAAAGTTTAGACAGGTCACCATGGGGCATCTTTAGTTTGTAGTAAGGACAGTAACAATTAGATAGGTGGTGCTGCGATGCTCAATTTAGAACGGCACCACTCCACCGCTAGTTAAACCTAATTAATTAATAGTCGAGGAAGAATTGCAACTATTTGAAAAGAGGCAGCAGGAAGTGAATGTCAGCTTAGGGAGACTGCTTTGCGTAAACATTAATGATCAACATAATATCATAATAATGGTCCAGTATCCTAAAAACTATTTTGAGCGCCACTCCTATAGTGCATTTACAATACAGAAATCATCACTTAAGGGGATGAGGTGTTGCAATTATTTTTAACCGGAGGGAAAGGTTTCCATAATTTGCATGTCTTTTACACTCATTTCCACTCATAACACATTGTTTTAAGTAGAATTCCTTTCTGAGGTATTTAATGCAGTCATTAATTCGCTTAAAATAAATGTGTTAAGTATTGCGTTAAATTAATCCATTAACCACTGCACTTCCAGAGGATATTAAAACCCATAGTTAGAAAGCAACTCTTGTTAATTATGGGCTTTAGTATAAATATTCTTACAAGCAGGAAAAGTCGAATAGGCCAAACAAATTAATCTCTTTCAGATAGATCTCAATCCCACCTGGTTCTGGTGAAAGCTTATTGATCTGAAACCCTGTTTCTCTCTTCACAGAGGCTTCCTGACCTGCTGAGTATTTCCAGCCAACATCGACCAGGCCCAGCATTGAAGCACTGACCGCACTTGATCAGCTCCGCTGGGCGGCCCACATCGATCGCATGCCAGACATGAAACTCCCAAAGCAAGCACTCTACTCGGAACTCCTTCACGGCAAACGGGCCAAAGGTGGGCAAAGGAAACGTTACAGGGACACCCTCAAAGCCTCCCTGAAAAAGTGCAACATCCCCACTGACACCTGGGAGTCCCTGGCCGAAGACCGCCCTAAGTGGAGGAAGTGCATCCAGGAGGGCGCTGAGCACCTCGAGTCTCATTGCCGAGAGCATGCAGAAAACAGGCGCAGGCAGCGGAAAGAGCGTGTGGCAAACCTGTCCAACCCACCCTTTCCCTCAACGACTATCTGTCCCACCTGCGACAGAGACTGTGGTTCTCGTATTGGACTGTTCAGTCACCTAAGGACTCATGTTAAGAGTGGAAGCAAGACTTCCTCGATTCCAAGGGACTGCCTAAGATGATGATTTCCAGCATTTTCCATTTATATTTCAATCCCACCTACCTATCTTTTCACTTTGGGGTAATTTTTATGCTTACACTTTGGGACACGTATTATAAAATGTTTCCCCCTCAGCCTCCAATTTATCCTCAATCGCCTCTGTCTCAAAAACTCATCTAATTGATCTTTTATGGTAACTTATTTTACAAATCTAATACATTTTTGTAAAAACAAATGAATTCATATCTCTAGCACTACTTGCCAGGCCAAAAGCAAACGTGACCCAAGTAGATCGTTAATAGCCAAAATAAAATTGATCTGTAAAATACCTAAAATGTATAAAAATATTATTCATAGACAATATTTCGTAAACGGAAGTGCAAACCTATCATGGGAAAATATGGGTCTTGAATAATCGCAGTAAATCTGTATGAATATAGAGACTTCTGTTCTAAATAATGGAGACCGTTGTTGAATGTTGTTCAAGTATTGGTGGAAGACTAGGAGTGCACTACAAAGCCATAATGTACTGAGCTTACAAATGACTGGGCGATATAATAGTGTATGAATGCTTAATGTGTCTGTATTATATTAGTTTCAGGCCCAGAAATTCATCTCAGGCATTGGCACAGAACGGGCGTTATCGGATCGGCTGCCCATTATACGCAGCGTCTGATATTCAGTTGCATTGACTGCAGTGGAGCTGAATATGGGGTGCCGCGTATATCGGGCGGCCAAACCGATACCAGCCCTTTTGTGCCACTGCCCGAGACGTATTTCTTGGCCTTTTTAACTGAGGTTTTAACCTGGTCATTTTAAATCAGTCAATGCCTCTGCTAAAACAGAAGAGGAATGCCACATGAACATGTTACGACTTAGGATACGAATAATCTGAACAATTATTTCTAGAGCTAGAAGGAATCAAGAGCCACTCCTTTGATCATCTGAACTTAGAAAGATTTTTAGATAACTTATTGTTGGCAATACATCTGCAATACAGTTTTCAGCTGAAATATCATCCCTTCTGCTAAGAGCAGCAACTGCTCCTTACTGTCAAAAATATTGCCCATCAAGCTTTGTCATGTAGCTTCCCATCTCCTGACAAGGAGGGGATGTTTTGACATGGTTAATACTGTAAAAGTAAAACGTGTAATCTTCTCACATGACAGGAAGAGAATGCTTTACTGAATCAGGCGGTATAGTGTCATAGGTGGAATTATGGGTGGTATAGTGTCAGTTGTGGCTCAGTGGGTAGCATACTCAACACTGAGTCAGAAGGTTGTGAGTTCAAGTTCCACTCCTGGTACCTGAGCACATAAATCTCGGCTAATACTTCAGTGCAGTGCTGAGGGAGCGCTGCACTGTTGGAGGTGCCATCTATCGGATGAGTCATTAAACTGAGGCCCCCGTTTGCCCTCTCAGGTGGATGTAAAAGATCTCATGGCACTATTTCAAAGAAGAGCAGGGGAGTTATCCCTGGTGTCCTGGGGCCAATATTTATCACTCAATCCACTTAACAAAAACAGATTATCTGGTCATTATCACATTGCTGTGTGTTGGAGCTTTCTGCATGAAAATTAGCTGCTGCGTTTCCCACATTGCAACAGTGACTACACTTCAAAAATACTTAATTGGCTGTAAAGTGCTTTGAGATGTCTGGTGATCGTGAAAGTTGCTATATAAATGCAAGTCTTTCTTTTTCTTTTGAATGCCCCCCTCCCTCACTGGGTTACAATACCTGTATATATGTTATCGTGACTTAACTAGAAAGTTGGAATCCAATGTTACAAAAATCCATAGCAGGCAATTTCCTTTGGTAGAGATAATTTCAATCTTTTTATCATGCCATTAAATATTGGGAGTAGATGAGATAGACTTCTTGTGTGTCAATACAACAAGTGTTCATTGCCGTCAGATTGGACAAACAACGGGTGCATTTGTTCATATCAGAAATACGATCTGTGTTATTTGAGACAGATATGATGGACAAATATTACACATTTTGTAGGTAAAAGGTAGTACCTGTAATGATTTCCACACATCTTCAAATAAACAGCCTTTTATTATTGAAAGGTAACATGTTCCTTTTGTGTAGCTTCAGGAAGCAATTTGGGAGGATGTTGAATAAATTGCAGGTGTGCTGTACAATATGTTAGACTGAGACGACAAATAAGTAGTTTCGTTGTTGATTTTAATGAAAGCCAATTGGAACTTTTCCTTGTTTGTTGCTATTGATTCCTGTTGGAAAAAAGCCCAACCTTAAAGGACAATTCCAACCTCTTTTGAAAATGTAAAATAGTGTCCTGTTTTCGACCAGGGTCTGTTACAACTGGCTTAGTGTCCCTGGGATAGAAGAAGAAAAAAACATGTCCAATGGTTCCCTGCTCTGGGTCACTGCCTAGTGGCCTCCACTAGCAGTGTGATATGTGGTGTGTGGTATGAGCATAAATTTCCCCCAATTAAAGACCGAAGCAACCATTTTCGACCCCTCACAAAAATTCCATTACCCAACCTTCGATTCCATCCCTCTCCTTGGCCACTGTCTGAGGCCAAACCAGATTGTTTGCAACTGCGGCATCCTATTAGACCCTGAGCTGAACATCCGTTGCCATATCCTCTCCATCAACAAGACTTCCTCCTTGCACACCCCATCTCCACCCTTTGCCTCAGCCCAGCTGCTGCTGAAATCCTCATCCATGCTTTAATTACCTCTGGACTTGACTATTCCCATGCTGTCCTGGCTGGCCTCCCATCTTTCACCCTCTGTAAACTTCAGCTGATCCAAAGCTCTGCTGCCCCATATCCTTACTTGCACCAAGTCACATGCATCCATCAATACTGTGCTCGCTGACCTACATTGGCTCCCGGTCCAGTAATGCCTCACATTTAAAATTCTCATCCTTATGTTCCAATTCATCCATGGCCTCGCCCTTCCCTATCTCTGTAACCTCCTCCAGTCCTACAACCCTCCGAGGTCTCTGCGTTCCTCCAATTCTGGCTACTTGCGCATCTGCGATTTCCTTTGCCCTCGATTGGCAGCTGTGCCTTCAACTGCCTAGGCCATGGGCTCTTGAATTCCCTCTCAACATCTCTCTTGCCTCCTTTGAGGCAGTTCTTAAAACCTACCTCTTTCACCAAGCTTTTGGTCACCTGTCCTAATATCTCCTTATCTGGCTCGGAGTCAAAATTTGTCTGATAGCACTCCTGTGAAGCGCCTTGGGATGTTTTACTATGCTAAAGGCACTATATAAATGCACGCTGTTGTTGTCGGTGGGAGGACAGCATTTGGCTGGCTGTGCTGGGCGCCCATGGTCAAATACAACACCAATATTCACCATCCAGGAAGAATGGCTAATTGAGAAATGTATCAGAGGGCTGTTGGTGCCCATCGAACTGTGCACAAGCATGAGTTACCTCTTTCGCGAAAAGAGGACTATGGAAAAAAATTTGGAAAAGAAAACCAGCCACAAACAGCAATTATTAATTGCAGTTTTTGAAGGATGATTTTTTTGTTTTGGTTATTGAGGTGAGGAATGCAACATTTCCACTTTTTGAAAGCATCAATCACTTCTAAATGATCTCTAGAATAATCCAGATCCACAGTAAATCTATCTGATTCTGTCCCTGTAATGTGCCTTACCTGAATTTCAGAAAAGCATCTCTCACTGTACCAGTCTGCTACTTTTACTCCATTAGCCATCCTTACGGCTTTTCTCAGGCAACTTGCCAGCTGATGCATCCATTCCTTTGTTACCTCTAGACATGACTATTCCAACTCACTCCTGGCTGGCCTCCCACATTCTACCCTACGTAAACTAGAGGTGATCCAAAACTTAGCTGCCCGTGTCCTAACTCGTACTAAGTCCCGCTCACCCATAATCCCTGTGCTCGCTGACCTGCATTGGCTTCTGGTTAAGCAACGCCTTGATTTCAAAATTCTCATCCTTATTTTCAAATCCTTCCATGGCCTCGCCCCTCCCTTTCTCTGTAATCTCCTCCAGCCCCACAACCCCCACAACCCCCCCACGCCCCCGCCCCCCATCCTGAGATGTCTGTACTCCTCTAATTCTGCCTCCTGAGCATTCTTGATTATAATCACTCAACCATTGTTGGCTGTGCCTTCTGTTGCCTTGTTGAACTTGCTCCCTAAGCCTCTCCGCCTCTCTACCTCGCTCCTTAAAACCTACCTCTGTGACCAAGCTTACGATGACCTGTCCTAATATCTCCTTACGTGGCTCTGTGTCAAATTTTATTTGATAATACTCCAATGAAACGCCTTCGGATGTTTTACTATGTTAAAGGTGCTATATAAATGCAGGTTGTTGTAAATTGGAATATCATCAAACTAGAGTTGGATGCAAACACAAATCCTGGTGGCAAATAACAATGGTTGTAACCAAACCCAAAGAGTTAATCTTATTCCTGCTATGTGCTTTGGTGCCAGCCACAGTTCGGGGGTACAAGAGGAGGAGCCACTTCAAGATACAGCGCGAGCCGTTCTATGAGGGCGACGGCTTCGAGGAGGGCGACTGGGTGACGTCACCAAAACCCAGGTCGCCGAGTGGAGCGTGCGCAGGAACTTCGGTGGGGCCCATGTACAGCAAAGGTGCGGCGAATGATCGGGGCGGAGGAGCGGAGAGAGATCGGGGCCCAGAAGAGGCGAGGGCCCAGGGGCAGCACGGGCCCAGCCCAAACTGCAACATGTGTGCGCACTGGGTCCATGCAGCAGAGCTGGTCTCCAGTCGTCTTGGTTAATCCTTGCCACTGGACCAAGACCGAGCTCTGTCAAGCCCCTGTGGTGGCTGGTGTGTAACGGCCACCACACATTAAAAAAAATCCTCACACAGGCGTCTTCCACCCTTTCAATATATAGTTCGAGACCTGGAATATCAAGTCCTTCATCGAAAAATCTGTGAACTCATCCCTTTTTGGTGTGGAAGTGGGTCATCCTCGCTTCGAGGGACTGCCTATGAAGAGAATATGCTTTGAGCAAGGTTCGTCAATCAGGAACCTAGAAACAAGGGAAGTTTTGTGGTTTGCCAAGAAGGATGGTGCCATTCCCAACAGGACAGGCAAGTTCAGTCATTTCAATTCAGTGAATTAACATACATTTAATAGACTTTAGTTCCAGAACTTTAGTAACAACTTCTTTTGCTGCATAAATGCTTGTGTACTTTGAATTATGTTGAGAAAATCTGTGATATATAAGCTTACATACTACTGATCATGCCAAAATGTAGTTTGACAGACTTTGGCAGTAATAGAAGTCACACAGCATATAATCCTTCAACAGGGCGAAATATGGCTTTTGGCCCCAAAAAAGCATTAATTTTCAGGATTGCATGCATACAGTCGGCTTAAATAAAAGTATGGGTATTGAGGACATATAAAGAATGTGAGTAGATCTACATTTAAAAATGATTTCAACAGAATATTCACTTGTCAGGTAGTGAGTGTAATGGAATTAACTGTCACAAATGGGTGAATCTGCCTGTCCCTCACTTTCAGCAGGGAGCCATGCATAAAGATACCATGTCTTGGAGAATTGACTCTTCAACATCATAGCACTGTCTCTAAATGTTCGAGCACAGCTTCACACTGGAAGCACAGATCGGTGAGTTTACCCTCAGATACTCTGAGAGAACATCATCGGGGTTAAGTTGTGAGTTTTCAGCTAACACATATTGCCAATTTTGCATCAGGATCTAGTGACTTTGCACATTAGCGTTAATGGTGAGGGTGTTAACTTCGGCACACATTTATAAAATTGCTCTTGGGAGTAAACAGGTGCAACACTGCAACACATGGGCCTGTCTTAACTGTGTTTTAGCTTATTAAGGACATGGTAACTCTTTGCGGGTCATTTTAACCATAACCCACCCAATGGGAAACGGAGAGAATTGGATCAGTCGCCCAATGTACACACTGCCCGATGTTTACTTTCCTCGCCTTACACCCACCAAGGCTCCCATTTGAAGATCATTATGCTGCTTCTTTAGGCAGATGTTCCCGGCCGATCCAATCCCGCCTATTTCCCGCTGGGCAGATTAGGTTAAAATGACCCCCTTTCTCTTTTCAAACATTGGTGGACCTGCAGTCCTCTGAGTCAGAAGATTGTGAGCTCAGGCCCTACTTCAGAGACTTGAGCACAAAGATCTAGACTGACACTCCCAGTGCAGTGCTGAGGGAGTGCTGCACTGTCAGAGGTGCTGACTTTTGGATGAGACGTTAAACCAAAGCCTCAGTCTGCCCTCTCAGGTGGATGTAAAAGATCCCGTGGCATTATTTTGAAGAAGAGTGCGGGGGTTATCGTGGTGTACTGGTCAGTATTTATCCTTCAATCAACATCACAAAACCATTCTCACATGCTGTTTGTGGGAGCTTGCTGTGCACAAATTAGCTGCTGCATTTCCTACATTACAACAGTGACTACACTTCAAAAGTACTTCATTGGCTGTAAAGTGCTTTGAGACAACGGTGGTTGTGAAAGGCGCTATATAAATGCAAGTCTTTCTTTTTCATCCTTGTAGTTTGAAAAAGTACTGCCCTGTTTCATGAGTGAGTGTATATGTAATCTTCAAACAGAAAGACTTGCATTTATGTAGCGCCTTTCATGACCTCAGGACTTCCCAACATGCTTTCCAGCCAACGAAGCACTTCTGAAGTGCAGGCATCGCAGCAGGACATTGCACACAGAAAGATCCCACAAACAGCAATGCGACAATGACCAGATAATCTGTTTTTAGGTGAGGGATAAATATTGTCCAGGGCGCCAGGGAGAATTCTCTGGCTTCAAAATAGTGCCATGTGATCTTTTACATCCACCAGAGAGGGACAACGGAGGGTCTCAGTTTAACGTTTCTTCTGAAAAACGGTACTACCGAAAATCCTGCACTCCCTCAGTACTGCACTGAAGTGTCAGCCTAGATTATGTACTCAAGAGTCGGGAGTGGGGTATGAGATACCACTGAACACATCATAAGCACAGCATCCTTGTTAGTGGGCAAGAATAGTGCCTAGTAAGGCATAGAGGCAGACAGCAAGACATATACAAAACAAAACGCGTGAATTCAGTATCTATCACATGGAACATCTAGAGGTTGCATAACTTGAGAAAGAACGGCAAGCAAGAATATTACTGTAATGTAGCAGTGCGAGACATATGAAGGAAAGTTGTAGTTAAACAGGAAAGCAAAAGACACTCAACTCAAATGCTATATGTATATTGGGTGGCTCCTCCGGGATATAACACCAACTGGTTTAAGAAAAGTTCTAGTGCATTTCCGGCACTAAATCCACAGAAGATTAAAATCCAGCCCGTAATGTTCCATCTGATCTTTTACCGGAGCAACTGGTCTCCCAAGCACTTCTAAAAAAAGTCATATAGTCATCTCACACCACCCAACAGGGAGCTGCCTTTACAAGCAGCACAATTCAGAGACCACTGTAACTTTGATTCTCTGACTCACAATCACTGGGAGCCGAGCCTCCCACTGAGAACGTGGGATCACTGAGTCACCTCCTATAGTTCAAGTCATTAGTGGAGGCCGCCTCACACAACGGCCACTGAGCTCCCTCAACATACAACCTCGACACCTAAAAACTCTAAATCCCTCCATCAGAGTTGTATTTAAATGTGTCAAATTTTGTTTGATAATCAAGCTTCCGGTCGCCCGTCTCTTTCATTCCCCGCTCCATTCCCACTCTGACCTCTCCATCCTCGGCCTCCTTCATTGCTCCAATGAAGATCAACCCAAGCACCTCATGAGGAACAGCACCTCACCTTTCGTTGCAGCCTTCTGGACTCAACATCGAGTTCAACAATTTCATATTTTGTTCCCTTTCTTTGTTTTTTTTTACAAACCTCACTTTTTATTTTTATTTTTCTCTCTCTTTCCCACGGCAGCTGGTGATGACTCTGCCATTCACACCCCCTCTAGACTCATCTTTAGTTTCCTAACTTGTGCCATTACCATCTCATTTTTGCCCATCATCCCTGTTGTCTCTCTAATCTCTCCTGCCTTCCACACTGTCACAGATCTTCCCTTTTGTTCTTTCCTTCCCCCCGCTCCCTTTCACTTCTTTAATAATCTGTTACATTTCGAACTTTTCCAGTTCTGACGAAGGGTCACCGACCCGAAACGTTGACTGTCACTCTCCACAGATGCTGCCTGACCTGCAGAGATTTCCAGCATTTTCTGTTTTTATTTGTTTGATAATCTCTCCGTCAAGCGCCTTGGGACCAGTGCTCCCGTTATGCGCGGCCCATTCAGAATATCGCGCATGCGCAGTATGTCGTGTCAGGAAGCCGGTGAGTCGGCTGCGCGGGAGGTCCAGAGAGCTGCACGGCCACGCAGCTTAAAGGGAACATTACTCGGGGACCTTTTACTATGTTAAAGGCGCTATATAAAAAGGAGCAGAGGCGCGGCAGCCCGGGAGCGGCGTGGAGGCCACCTCAGGGACCAGCGCGAGCTGGTGCAGGAGGACGACGGCAGCGAAGAGTGATGTCATCAAGGTCCAGGTTGGTGATTGGAGCGTGGGCAGGTACAGCAGGAGTGGCGAGAGACTGTGGAGAGATGTGATCGGGGCCCAGGAGAGGCGCGAGTTCAGGGCCAGGAGCCCAGGGGCAGCACGGGCCCAGCCCACACTGCGAGATGTGTGCGCGCACTTGGACCGCGAAGCAGAGCTGGTCTCCAGTCGTCTTGGGTAATCCTTGCCACTGGACCAAGACCTAGCTCTGTCACGCCCGTGTGGTGGCTGGTGTGCAACAGCCACCACACGTTAAAAATATCCACGCACAGGCATCTTCCACCCTTCAGGTTCAGGACCTGGAATATCAGGTCCTTCATTGAAACACCTGTGAACTCATCCCTTTTTGGCGTGGAAGCAAGTCATCCTCGTTTCGAGGGACCGCCTATGATGATGATGATGATAAATACACGGTGCGGTTGTTGACCACGCATATAGAAACTAGCCACGCTGCTTCTTAGATTTTGCACCTCACAGTATCCACAGCAACACAAGACGTGTGTGTGCATGACAGTTGTGGCTGCTACTGCACTTATGGCTGCAATACTGGGTTTGCAACTTGCTTGCTTTTCGTTTATGTCTAAATGGGGTGCAGGCAACTATTTAACCGATCACATAAGATGCCGTGGTGAGATTGGTGATTCAATAATGATAGCGATCTCTCAGGACAAAATTTGTGTGCAAAATTTCCCTATCCCAGAATTTTCAATTTTTTTATAAAAGCTAACAGTTTTGTTTAAGTGAGTTCCCATGTGCAATCATTACTGTTATAATTGGTTTTTTTTTTAAAGACAAATCTCCTACATAATTCAGCAGTGCCACGGTTGCTATGGCGACGGTTATGTTTGTAAGAACATTCAAACAGAGATCCAGCACTAATGGTGACGAGAGATTGAGTAGACAAGGCCTATATTCTCTAGAGTTTAGAAGAATGAGAGGTGATCTCATTGAAATGTACAAAACTCTCACAGAACTTGACAGGGCAGATGCAGGGAGGATGTTTCTCCTGGCTGGGGAGTCTAGAACCAGGGGTCACAGTCTCAGAATAAGGGATGGGCCATTTAGGATTGAGATGAGGAGAAATTTCTTCACTCAGAGGTTGGTGAGTCTTTGGAATTCTCTGCCCCAGAGGGCTGTGGAGGCTCAGTCCTTGAGTATATTCAAGACTGAGATCGATAGATTTTTGGATATTAAGGGAATCAAGAGATTATGAGGATAGTGCAGGAAAGTGGAGTTGAGGTAGAAGATCAACCATGATCTTATTGAAGGGCGGAGCAGGCTCGAGGGGCCGAATGGCCGACTCCTGCTCCTATTTCTTATGTTCTTATGTTCTAATGTAACAGCAGAGTGGAACGGTGGGATGTGGGTTGACTTGCACAGTTCACCGCTGGACACATTACCAATTTCAGCAGGGTGATTAGAAAAACAGAAACAGTTCTCGTCTCATCATCCAGTAAAGATAAAAAATAAGCTGCCAATTCAACAAACTTTCTTCAACCAAAACTAACGCTGCATTATCAACTGCCCAACATTTGATTAATGAAAGACTTTCATTCTATAATGCTTCAACACACCTCAAACATTCCAAATGTCTCACATATAATGAATTAATTTGAGGTATGGAGACTGTTATGTAAGCTAACATGACACGGTTCAGGGTTTCCCCCAACACTTGTGTTCATGGCTGATGAAGCGGTTTGCACAAGAAGACGTCATTTTAACTGCAATTTATTGCAATGGAGATCACCTGAGATGGCCACCATACTCTGTGGTGCACAGTATTTGTGCATCAGCTTGACGTGATTGGTGTAAATGGACATCTAATTCTCTTTGCTCCTCCACAGCTCCTAGTCTCTCACCATTAAGAAAATATTCTGACTTGTCTTGCTCAGATCCATTCCCCCACAGTACACTCCACCTGTCATAGCTTTGCCCACTCACCTGCTCTGCCTATGTCCCCCTGCAACTTCCTCCTCCCATCTTTATTTGTGTGCGTCGCCGGCAAGGCCAGCGTTTATTGTCCATCCCTAATTGCCTTGGAGAAGGTGGTGAGCTGTCTTCTTGAACCGCTGCAGTCCGTGTGGTGAAGGAACTCCCACAGTACTGTTAGGGAGGGAGTTCCAGGATTTTGACCCAGCGATGATGAAGGAAGGGTGATTATACTTCCAAGTCAGGATGGTGTGTAACTTGGCAGGGAACATGGAGGTGATGGTGTTCCCATGCACCTGCTGCCCTTTCCCTTCTAGGTGGTAGAGGTCACGGGTTTGGGAGGTGCTGCCGAAGAAGCCTTGGCGAGTTGCTGCAGTGCATTTTGTAGATAGTACACACTAAAAAAAGAAAGAACTTGGATATATATAGCACCTTTCATGGCCTTGGGACATCCCAAAGCAATTTAGAGCCAGTGAAGTACTTTTGAAGTGTAGTCACTGTTGTAATGTAGGAAACACGGCAGCCAATTTGCGCACAGCAAGCTCCCACAAACCGCAATGTGATAATGACCAGCTAATCTGTTTTTAGGTGTTGGTTGAGGAATAAATATTGGCCATCTACACAGCTTACTGTGCCAAGACTTCCCTGAGGACATTTTTGGGCTAGTCATGGAAACCCACCCAATGGATCCCTTGCCTTTTGAAGGCCCCAGAGGGGATTGACGACCTTGTAGTGAAGACCCTAGATTTTGGCAGGGAATCATTTATAAACACCTCTTTGGCCCATGAAGGACTTCTGGTTGCCCCCACTGGAGGGTAGGGTGCTGCTCCAATATTCTGCCAGGTACTCGGGGTGGGCACCTCGACAGCCATGGGCTGCTGCCTCACATATTAAAATGATCCCGTTCACAGAGTTTGGGAACGGTTCAATGGGTTTCACGGTCTGTGGCTGGAATTCCCACCCGACCGCCTTGAGCAGGGAGCCTGCAATTTCAGGCACAATAAATTTGTCTTCTTTCCTCCACTCTCCAAACTCAACTACTTGAACAATTCACAGAACCACTGCTCAGCCACAAACCAAACGTAGGTTGGTGTCAGCCGTGGTTCAGTCAGTGGCCGCTCTCGCCTCTGTGTCAGAAGGCTGTGGGTTCAAGCCCTACTCCAGGAGCCTGAGCACAAAATCTAGGCTGACACTCCAGTGCAGTACTCGGGAGTTGGTGACGCTGTTTTCCAGATGAGACATTAAACCGAGGCCCCGTCTACCCTCTTAGATGGATGTAAAAGATCCCATAGCACTATTTCAAAGATATTTATCCCTCAACCAACATCACGATAAAACTCATTATCACATTGCTGTTTGTGGGAGCTTACTGTGCACATATAGCTGCTGCATTTCCTCCGTTACAATAGTAACTACACATCAAAAGTACTTCATTGGGTGCCCCAAGGTCGTCAATAGCATGGTATAAATGCAAGTTTTTCTTTACTTAAATTCTGAGTTCAGGTTGTTGTGCCAAGAAAGGAAGACAAACTACATTTGTATAAAATATGAGTGATGAATTGCCACTCCCTAATACAAAGCCTTGTTTAAAAATACAGCTGGCCAATGTTTTGATCACAGTTGCCCTGTTTATCTAAAGCTATGTATAAAAGAACAATGAGATGAATGGCCAGTTAATCTATTTTTGGTGCCATTGGTTGAGGGGGATAATTCTCTATTATTCTTCAAATAGTGCCTGGATCCCTTAACATTCATCTGAACAGGCAGGTTGGGTTGGCTTGACATCTCATTCAAATGATAGCATCTGGATATAGACTTGGGCGTCAACCTTTTTCAGATGATACCAAAATAGGAGGTATCGCTAATTCTTTAGAAGACCGAAGGCCGTTGCAAAGAGTTATTGATAAGATGGTGGAATGGGCTAAAAAGGGACAGATGGAATTCAGTGTCAGTAAGTGTGAGGTGATGCATTTTGGCAAAATAAAACAATTATTACACTCTGAATAGAATTATGCTCGGTGCTATGGAAAAGAAGAGGAATTTGAGGGCACCTCATAGGTAGTGCCTCAGGTTGATCAGGCTGTAAAAAATGAATGGAATTCTTGATTTTATCACAAGATGTGTTGAATCTAAAAGCCAAGAGGTAATGATGAACCTATATAAAACCTTAATAAGACAACAGTTGGAGTAATGTGTGCAGTGTTCAGCTCCATAGGAAGGATATTGAGGCTTTAGAGAGTACGAAACAGATTCACTCAGATGCTGCCTCATATGAGGAATATGGGAATATGAGGAAAGACAAGTATGAAGACTTTAAAAAATTGGGACTTTTAAAATTAGAATAATGCAGATTATGGGACGAAGAGTTCAAAGTAATGAAAGGATGGGCAGGGTGGATAGAAGCAGGCAGTTTTTAGCAGATGTGGGATCGAGAATGCGGTGCCATAGATACCAGAATAAATGTAAGAGATTTACAACAGAGAACTGGAGAAGCTTCTTTACACAGGGAGAATTCAATTCCAGGGTTAGTGGTTGAGGCAGAAACTATGTCAACATTCGATTAGATTGGATAGATGGTTGAAAGAAAAAGATAAAGGGATATGGGAATAGGGCAGGTACCTGTTATGAGGACTATTACCTCGCGTGAAGGGTAAATACTGACACGGACTGATTGGGCCAAATACTCTGTTTTTATTATGGCATAGAGTCTTGCGCCTGCAATGTGGTCAAAATGACACCGGTTATGTTACCATTCAAGTTTCTGATATACATTTGCATAATCACAAACACAAAATCTTCAATGAACTAACATTCAGGGAGCGTAATACAACGCAATTGTTTCTTTTCTTTCCATTGAAAGTATTCCTAGATGTATTTGAGAGTGGTAACCTGGTGCAGTTTGAAAGTACAGCTGACAATAATTCCTTGTGGGGCCTGGAGGCGTGCTCCTGATCCTCATTTCCACCCCCAAGAAAAACCTTTTAAAAATAATAATAATAATTGCACCTTTTCGGCCCTCCTGGGGAGAGTTGCCATCTCTGGCTGTATGTAATCCTGCAGGTCTCATCACATGACCGCCTCCCACCAACTCCCCGCCTTCACGCTTCCCCCATTGGTCACCCAACTCGCCCAACCTCATGGGGCAACGCCTTCCCGTGCTGATTGGAGAGTGAACGGGCTCTTTGTTGCCCGATTGACTGCCAGTCAAACAGCCTTTTCTTTTCCAACTCCAACATTTTTATAAACAATGGTCTTGAAAGAAAATGATTTTTTTAAATCCCTTACGATTTTTCTCCCGGTGTTACTCGCAGCCGTGTCCCCGAGACTAATCTTCAATTTCAGAGGGTTGGCGACTCAACTCCTGAGCCTGCTGATCCTCAGCATCGAGTTTCCCTGGTGAGTCCGGCACTGGGCGCTGACCCTCTGCTGCCGGTTAAAACCTAGTCTGTGTCTGAATGGCATCATCGGACTCTGACCTTTGAATGCCAATGAGACTCTCAGCTGCTTGTGGCGATGACCTCGTATGTTGTCCGAAATGCTCCTGTGTTTTTTTAATCTATATTCATTCTGGGATGCGGGCGTCGCTGGCAAGGCCAGCATTTATTGCCCATCCCTAATTGCCCTTGGCAAGGTGGTGGTGAGCTGTTAGGGAGGGAATTCTAGGATTTTGACCCAGCGATGATGAAGGAATGGCGATATATTCTCAAATCAGGATGGCGTGTGGCTTGGAGGGGAAATTGGAGGTAATGGTGTTCCCATGCGCCTGCTGCCCTTGTCTTTCTAGGTGGTAGAAGTCATGGGTTTAGGAAGCCTTGGGGAGTTGCTGCAATGTGGCACTGGTGATTGCCACGCTGCCGATATTTTAACCCCCGCATGCCCTGTTCTTATCAGGAGCCAGGGCTTTAAAATCGGGGCTTGTTGACCTTAACGGTTCAAGAACCTTATTGATTATGAGGAATAGATAGAACATCTAATCATCAATAAATACATCATCTAACACTTCCACTTCAAGAATGGTGTTTTGGGCTGCAAACCTCATTATATTGGACGAACTAAACATCTGTAAGACAAAGGTCCTCTACCAACCTCCCCCGACACACAACACTTTCCCCTCCCCAGTTATCAAAATCCACGACAAGACCTTGGACAACGTGGACCATTTTCCATACCTCGGGAGCCTACTGTCAACAAGGGCAGACATCGACGACGAGGTCCAACACCGCCTTCAGTGTGCCAGTGCAGCCTTCGGTCGCCTGAGGAAGAGAGTGAAGACCAGGACCTCAAACCCGGCACCAAGCTGATGGTCTACAGAGCAGTAGTGATATCCGCCCTCCTATATGGCTCAGAGATATGGACTATGTACAGCAGGCACCTCAAAATACTGGAGAAGTACCACCAATGTTGCCTCCACAAGATCCTGCAAATCCATTGGCAGGATAGGCACAGCAATGTCAGTGTTCTCGCTCAGGCCAACATCCCCAGCATCGAAGCATTGACACGCTTGATCAACTCCGCTGGATGGGCCACATCGTCTGCATGCCTGACACGAGACTCCCAAAAGAAGTGCTCTACTCGGAGCTCCAGGTGGGCAGAGGAAACGCTTCAAGGACACCCTCAAAGCCTCCTTGAAAAAGTGCAACATCCCCACCGGCCCAAGACCGCCCAAAGTGGAGGAAAAGCATCCGGGAGGGTGCTGAGCATCTTGAGTCTCTTCTCCGAGAGCAAGCTGAAGCCAAGCATCGACAGCGGAAGGAGCGCACGACAACCCAGGCACCGCAACCTCCCGTTCCTCCAACCACCGTCTGCCCCACCTGTGACGGGAGGCTGTAAGTCCCGCATTGGACTCATCTTTAATGTGGAAACAAGTCATCCTCGACTCCGAGGGACTGCCTAAGAAGAAGGATTTGACGAACTGCCTTGACAACACATAAAATGAGCTCACCCTTTAACAGTTAACCTCCCCACCTAAGATAAATTAACCCGACTTTTAAAATTAACGCTGGCAGGGACTTCCGCACAAAACTCGGAAAATCCCATGCCCTCGCCTGAATGTGGTAAGCAGCATATTCGAGCTGTTGCATCTTCTGTGCGAGCACTAAACACGGGTGTGAAAGATCAGCTGTAAAATTGCATGGCGTGCACTATGATAAAACTCAGAGACATCTTCGTTCCTCCACTTGCAAAATTAGTGCCAGTGGGTGCCTTGTCCCGCATTGGAATTTATGTTCTAGGATAATGATTCACACTTCTGCTTTCTATTTCCCATTAAAATGTATCCCTTCTCCATAATCAGATTGATTGAAGAGAAAAAACGATTTGATATTAGTGCCAATTAAAATATAGAACCCTTGACATCCAAATCTGTAATCACATCTGCCACTCCACTCAGAGACAGAATGCAGAGCGACAGGTCAGGCTATATTAGGGAAATGATTCCCTAATTGAAACCAGAACATTTTAAAACTTGCAACGCTACTGAAAAGCCATAATTGAGCACCTTGAACTAATACTGAAATAAAATAAAAGAAAGATTATTTTAAAGCACTTTTAAATCAAATAAATAATATGCAAGGGAGTTAAAGGCTGTAACTCCATTGTGGGTTTTTTAATTGGTTTATGCATTTATAACTCTCACATACATATTACTAACTCTTCTATGTTAGAGAGCAGAGCTGAAACAGTGGCACCAGGGGCATTGGTATATACAAATAGGTTTTATGTGTTTCCAGATAAGGAATACCAGAGGTGGGAATAGAACAACTCTCCAATCTTGTTGGCAGTCAAATTGATTCCCCCCCCCAGGTCAAACAAGGCAAAACTCAACATAAGAACATAAGAAGTAGGAGCAGGAGTAGGCCGTACGGCCCCTTGAGCCTGCTCCGCCATTTAATACGATCATGGCTGATCTGATAATGGACCACTTCCCTGCCCGCTCTCCGTAACCCCTTAATCCCTTATCGGTTAAGAAATGTCTATCTCTGCCTTAAATTTCTTCAATGTTCTGGCTTCCACAGCTCTCTGAGGCAGCAAATTCAACAGATTTACAACCCTCAGAGAAAAAATTCCTCCTCATCTCAGTTTTAAATGGGCAGCCCCTTATTCTAAGATTATGCCCCCTGGTTCTAGTCTCCCCTATCAGTGGAAACATTCTCTCTGCATCCACCTTGTCAAGCTCCCAATAGTCTTATACATTTCGATAAGATCACCTCTCATTCTTCTGAATTCCAATGAGTAGAGGCTCAACCTATCCTCATAAGTCAACCCCCTCCTCTCCAGAATCAACCTAGTGAACCTTCTCTGAACTGCCTCCAAAGCAATAATATCCGTTAATCTTGGTAGACCACTCGCAGTTGCAGCAAAATCGATTTGTTTTCATTTCCCATACCAGTCATTTGCACTGCTTCCAGCAGACATTGCCAAATTAGTGGCAATATGTGCCAGGATACAGCCAGTTTGATACTGCAGGTTTATGACCCTTCGGGTTTCGATTCTGATACTACCAGACCCCTTTTATTCAGGTCCCTCATAAGTTCAGATTCACGCCCAAGTTTCATGAGGAAAGGGTTAAGCTTGTATTCATCGCGTCGTCCAAGTCCCCCTATGTTGATGTCTTGCGGAACTGCTTCCTGGGAATTGTGGTCTTGGCAATAGGGATGGGATGCCAGAAATGGAATCCCATGCGGTAATCAGGCTGAAGGAATAAGAACATAGGAATACGAAAAGACCATTAGGCCTCAACAATGCTGATAGATCTCAATCCCTACCCATCTGCATTCTACCCCCACACCATGCGCCGCCCCTCCCCCCCCTCCGCCTCCTGCACATCCCGTCCAAGTATCTTCTCCAATAGTGTCAGCTGTGGCTCAGTGGGTTGCACCCTCGCTTCTGAATTCAGAAGGTTGTGGGGTCAAGACCCACTCCAGGGACTAGAGTACATAACTCTAGGCTGACACTCCAGTGCAGTGTTGAGGGAGTGCTGCACTGTGGGAGGTGCCGTCTTTTGGATGAGGCGTTAAACCGAGGCCCTGTCTGGCCTCTCAGGTGGGCGTAACAGATCCCATGGCAGTATTTCGAAGAAGAGTTATCCCTGGTGTCCTGGCCAATATTTATCCCACAATGAACATAACAAAAGCAGATTATCTGATCATTATCCCATTACTGTTTGTGGGAGCTTGCTGTGCAAAGATTGGCTGCAGCGATTCCCACATTACAACAGTGACTACACTTCAAAAGGTACTCCGTTGGCTGTAAAGCGCTTTGAGACATCCGGCGGTCATGGAAGGCGCTATATAAATGTAAGTCTTTCTTTCTTTCCAAGCCAGATCAGATCTTATTGGCTGGTAACATCCTCGGAGCTTCTCCAGCTTTGCCGGAAGTGCAGCGGTAACCCTGGATATACACGTAAACGGGGTTTCCATTGCTGCTCGATGAAATAACGCTGGCGGAGCGGGAACAGCCCTGAGGAATTTCCCGATCATTGTCTCTTGAACTGTTTCATACCGTCCCTTTTATTGGTCTTCCCGGTTAGCCTATTTTACATGTCTATTACTCAGTGTATGAAACGGTTTAATCTGGCTACTCTTCTCAATCCTAATTTCCTAATTATTCGTGGGTTTACCATTTGCATGGATCACCTTTGTAAATTCTCTTTATAAAACTTCAATCAGGGCCTCTGGAAGCCTCCTCTTTTCTAACTACCTTAACCTTTCATGAGAACTTAAGTTCCTGACATGCTGAATCATCATCATTGCTCACCTCTGTGCTATGTCCTGCCCAATGCTCCCCTCCTGCTCAGGTGTGCACTACTAATAAATAAACTATGGCCTTACAAACTACAAATGCATGCCAGTTAAATTTTTTTAGCTAACAATTGTTAAATTTGGATCAATATCTTGCAGTGCCCACTGGCCATGAACCACTCCTCTGTACCCTGTCAAAGCCAACAACAATACTTGCCTGTAACAGGTGACCAGAACTGCACAAAGTTCTCCAGATATGCTCTGACCAATATCGCAATAATACGACCTTTTTTTTAAAAATTGGTACTCTATCCCTCTGCCTTAACAACCTTGATCAATTCTTCACAAACTGGGAGCTTACAATCACCTGAGGAAACCATATGCCATAGCGTGGCTGCCACAATTATTGCATCAACTGGAGCCTGTGGAGGTGAATAGTTAAATCACGGTCTGCACCTCACTTAACTGGCTGCAATAAATCCATGATGATGACGCAGTAACAGCTGGAGCGCATAGCTGGCAAAAAGTACTTGGCCTTAAAGGTGCTTGTCCTTCTGAAACAAGATAAAGGCTTTCTATATAGTCGCTGCCTCAATTCATGGTGCAAAAATTTCAGTTCCATTTGAGCAGAAATGTTCTCCAATTGAATATTGGGAAGACTGAAGCCATTGTTTTTGGTCCCCACCACAAACTCCATTCCCTAGCCAATGACTCCATCCCTCTCTTCAACTTCTGTCTGAGGCTGAACCAGACTGTTCGCAACCTCGGTGTCATATTTGACCTTGAAATGAGCTTTTGACCACATATCCGCAGCATAACTAGGAGCGCCTATTTCCACCTCTGTAACATCGCGGTCTTCGCCCTTGCCTCAGCTCATCTGCTGCTGAAGCCCTCATCCATGCCTTTGTTTCCTCTAGACCTGACTATTCCAACGCACTCCTGGCTGGCCTCCCACATTCTACCCTACGTAAACTAGAAGTGATCCAAAACTCGGCCGCCCATGTCCTAACTTGCACCAAGTCCCGCTCACACATCATCCCTCTGCTCGCTGACCTACATTGGCTCCCGGTTAAGCAACGCCTCAATTTCAAAGTTCTCATACTTGCTTTCAAATCCCTCCATGGCCTCACCTATCTCTGTAATCTCCTCCAGCCCCACAACTCTCCCGAGATAGCTGCGCTCTTCTAATTCTGCCCTCTTGAGCATCCATGATTATAATCACTCAACCATTGGTGGCTGTGCCTTTTGTTGCCTAGGCCCCAAGCTTTGGAATTCCCTGTCTAAACCTCTCCGCCTCTCTACTGCTCCTTCTTCTTTCAAGACGCTTCTTAAAACCTATCTCTTTAATCAAGCTTTGGTCACCTACACTAATTTCTCCTTATGTGGTTCGGTGTCAATTTTTTTTGTCTCATAATATTCCTGTGAAGCGCCTTGGGACATAAGAACATAATAAGGAATAGGAGCAGGAGTAGGCCATTTGGCCCCTCGAGCCTGCTCTGCCATTCAATAAGATCATGGCTGATCTAATCTTGGCCTCAACTCCACTTCCCTGTCCGCTCCCCATAACCCTTGACTCCCTTATCGTTTAAAAATCTGTCTATCTCTACCTTAAATATATTTATTGACCCAGCCTCCACAGCTCTCTGGGGTAGAGAATTCCAAAGATTCACGACCCTCTGAGAGAAGAAATTCCCCCTCATCTCCGTTTTAAATGGGCAACCCCTTATTCTGAAACTCAGCTCCCTCGTTCTAGATTCCCCCATGAGGGGAAACATCCTCTCTGCATCTACCCTGTTCAGCTCCCTCAGAATCGTATACGTTTTAATAAGATCACCTGCGTTAAAGGCTCTATATAAATACACGTTGTTGTTGTTATTATCCATTTTTCTCAGAAAATCCATTTAGCTCAAAATATATAATTTAAGCTGCTTGCTCTTCGCAACTAATCTAGCGATTACAATAAAGAACTAACTGCAATCCAAAAGAACATGCTTCATTAGAAGAGAGCGCTCCAGTGAACTGGCCATGTTAGACAGATGATAAATGGTAGATGACCCAGGCAATTACATTTTACGTTGCGTGCATGGAGCGGAATGTCAAAGAAGCGGACAGAGAAGAAACAGCGAGGTGTGATGGAGCCAGATAGCAAGGTTTTCGACGGAATTAATTAGGTTTAATGGGTCGAAGGACAGGGAAGGCTGACAGCAGTACTGACATCTGCAACCTTTGCGTCTTCGCAATCGCAAAAACCAAGCAACAGCTCATTTTTATTCCTGAGAAATTAAGTTAATTTCCCACTGTCGTGCTTCTGCAGTACACATAAAATCCATCAGCTCCATCATTCAGCGTTTAGTGGGTGCACAGTTCTGCAATCATTTACATGTAGTAATGGTATTCCGTTCCTTCATTATTGACATCGAGCATAATATTCTAGGAGCTATAGTTCTGTTTGGCAGCAGCCTTTCCGATGTGAATCACCTGGAACCCAAAATCTAGGAGTGTTTCACCATCCAAACTGAGGCTGTTGCTGGGCTGTGACAACAACTTTACCTTGGAGTAGTCAGGCTATATGAAATAGAAAGGGCCCTTACCAGTATCAATGATGCTGCTGGAAAATCTAAAATAATTTGAACTGGGGTTCTGTACAGTGAGAATGTTATCGATCACCTTCTTGGGAGCTGTCTAGTTTGAAATTCTTCTCAGGTCATTGCCTCTGGCTCTTGAATAGTTTAATCTCTGATATGGCTACTGCTACAGACCATGGAAAAGGCTGCTGCACGTGTCAGCTGCGGCTCAGTGGGTAGCACACTCGCCTCTGAGTTGGATGTTATGGGTTCAAGTCCCACTCCAGGGACTTGAGCACATAAATCTAGGCTGACACTCTGAGGGAGTGCTGCACTGTCGGAGTTGCCGTATTTTGGATGAGACGTTAAACCGAGGCCCCGTCTGCTCTCTCTCAGGTGCGCATAAAAGATTCCATGGCACTATTTCAAAGAAGAGCAGGGGAGCTATCCCCTGGCCAATATTTATCCCTCAATCAACATAACAAAAACAGATTATCTGGTCATTATCACATTGCTTGCTGTGCGCATGTTGGCTGCCGCGTTTCCCACATTACAACAGTGGCTACACTTCAAAAGTACTTAATTGGCTGTAAAGCGCTTTGAGACATCCGTTGGTCATGAAAGGCGCTATATAAATGCAAGTTTTGAACTGGGAAGGGGTCCAAGTGTCTTAATTTAATTGGTAAAATGATACACCAGACCTGACTTCGATTTTCAGTCAACTTCACTGCAGTGCTGAAGGAGTGTTATATTACCTGAGGCATCATCTTTTGGATGAGAAGTTAAACCAAGGCCCTGTCTCTGATGGATGCACAGAGAGAGCAGTTTCCCAGTATTCTGGCCGACACTGGTCTCTCAGGCAACACCAAAAAGAAAAGTAGCCTAACTAGCCATTCATCTCATTTTCCATTTGTGGGACCTCACTGTGTGCAAATCGGCTGCAATGTTTGCCTGCATAACACTTCAAAAGTAGTTCATTGATTTCGATGTGCTTTACGACAAACTGTAGATATGATAGGGTGCTTTATAAATACAAGTTCTTCCGCATAATATTAAGAAGAAAACAAAATTGATTCTTTAATTTTGAAAATAATCTCTATATAATGGAGTTTGGTGCTATAATCTTCTCTTGGACTACATGCGCCATTTCCAAAATGACAATAGGGACTCGACGCATTGGGAATCATTTATACCTTTGGATGTCAAACCGACAGAACAGATCACCTCGGTCTCCTACACTGTTCCAATGAAGCACAACTCAAGCTCGAGGAACAGCACCTCATCTTTCGTTTAGGCACTTTACAGCCTTCTGGACTCAACATCGAGTTCAACAATGTCAAACCATAACCTCTGCCCATATTTTTTTCTCTTTCCTCCCTTCCCTCACCAACCCCCCCTCCCCCCCACCACCGCCAACCTTTTATTTTTATTTTTTCTCTGTCCCACGGCAGCTGGTGATGACTCCGCCATTCACACCCCATCTAGACTCGTCTTTTATTTCCTAACTTGTCCCATTACCATCTCATTTTTGTCCATCATCTGTTTTGTCTCTCTAATCTCTCCTGCCTTCCACCCTATCACAGACCTTCCCTTTTGTTCTTTCCTCCCCTCCCTCTTTCACAGCCCCTGCACAGAATCCGTTACATCTCAAACTTTTCCAGTTCTGACGAAGGGTCACACACCCGAAATATTAGCTCTGTTCCTCTCTCTCCACAGATGCTGCCTTTCCTGCTGAGATTTTCAGCATTTTCTGCTTTTAGAACAGATCGCCTGCCTGTTATAGAACCCCTCCATGGAAATAAAAATCGGGTGGGTTCTATAACGGGCATCTCTGCCAGTTTATCAGCCAAGCATTGAAGGTGAAAATGCACCCCATTGATTCTTGTGTCTTTGCTGATATAAGCAGTTTGATGAGTGCACATGCTTGAATGTGTACGGGCTTCCTTTGATGTTCCCTTTGAAATAACTAACTGCGGCTTTAACAGTGAACCTTACTTTGTATTTGTTTTGGGGAGGGAGGGCGAGAAGCAGATTTTGCTTTTGATGATGTGGGAAGGTCTTGAATGATCCTGATACAGAAAGGAAGCTGCTATTTATCAAGGATTTATAACAGATTGCTATTGCAGCTAACAGCTGCACATATTAAAATCCATGCACACTTTCTCATCAATACTTGCCACAGAATCGCTTAAAAGAGTGCAGACATGACCCTTTGATAAGGTTGTGCTTTGGAGTACATTTTCTTTTTAATGAAGTCTGAAAGGAATCAAAATATAATGGGGGAAGGGTTGCATTTTGCCAGAAGCGCATAGCGAACATTTGGGTATGTGGTGCACACTAAGAGAATGCATACCTAAAATGTAGATGTAAACATAGAAACATAGAAAATAGGTGCAGGAGTAGGCCATTCGGCCCGTCGAGCCTGCACCGCCATTCAGTGAGTTCATGGCTGAACATGCAACTTCAGTAGTTTACTGAAAGATCTGAAAGCCTGCGTTTGAATGTAAATGCATAAGGTGCCATGTGTGATGTTAGGACCAGTATCGACTCTACCCTTCAGCAAGTCTTTACAGTCCGATTTCCCAATAATGGAAAAAATGGGGTACAGCTCGCCCAATCTGTCCCTTTGACTTGACCTGCAACACACAGAGAGTGACTGTCTGAATTTTCCAATGAAAGCTGGTGGCCCTGGTACAGAGGCTGCACCAAAGCTGCATGACCCGGACTGAGGCTGAAGACCACCCTCCAGTAAAAGAGCAGGTACAAGCTGTTAGGAGGGAGGGTGCCACCTGAGCAAATGCAGGCAGTCAGGGCCCGTGCACCTGGTTGTGAATGAGGAAGAGGTTCACTGGTCTCCGTCGGACGTCAAACGTAAGAATGCTCCTCATTCTTGTATCCATTTCTTGTGTGGTCCTCCACGCATAAACCTAAGCTGAGAACCACTGGCCCCTATCATTGGAATGATGGGTGTGATTGGAACTCAATATCCAGCATACCCACAAGCTGGAAAATGGTAGTTTTTAAAAAATTTGTTCTGGGATGTGGGCATCGCTGGCAAGACCAGAATTTATTGCCCATCCCTAATTGCCCTTGACAAGGTGGTGTGAACCCGCTTTGTGAATCGCTGCAGTCCTTGTGGTGAAGGTACTCCTGCAGTGCTGTTAGGGAGGGAGTTCCAGGACTTTGACCCAGTGACGATGAAGGAACAGCGATATATTTCCAAGTCGGGACGGTGTGTGACTTGGAGGGGAACTTGCAGGTGATGGTCTTCCCATGCGCCTGCTGCCCTTGTCCTTCCAGGTGATAGAGATCGCAGGTTTGGGAGGTGCTGTCGAAGAAGCCTTGGCGAGTTGCTGCAGTGCATCTTGTAGATAATGCACACTGCAGCCATGGTGTGCCGGTGGTGGAGGGAGTGAATGTTGAAGGCACTGGATGGGGTGCAAATCAAGCGCATTGCTTTGTCCTGGATGGTGTCGAGCTGCTGGAGTGTTGTCGGAGCTGGTCAATGGTGACCTGTTAAATATCAAGGGGAGGTGATTAGACTCTCGCTTGTTGGAGATAGTCATTGCCTGGCACTTGTGTGATGCGAATGTTACTTGCCACTTATCAGCCCAAGCCTGAAATGTCGGGCATGGACTGCTTCATTTTCTGAGGAGTTGCGAATGGCACAAAACACTGTGCAGTCATCAGCGAACATCCCCACTTATGATGGAAGGAAGATGGCTGAACCTAGGACACTGTACAGAGGAACTCCTGCAGCGATGTCCTGGGGCTGGGATGATTGTCCTCCAACAACCACAACCATCTCCCTTTGTGCTAGGTTGACCTCTTTTTAAGCTGCAATGAGAGCTCCCACCTTTTTCAGACAGGAGCTTTGTACGCATCAACCAACCCTCACCCAGTACCGCTCCCCCCACCCCCAGTAAATTCAACGATCGCTCAAACTGGAACCAAGTGGGCGAGACTAACTCCTGCTCCATTTCCTGACAGCTACCGTCCCATTTTAGGGCACAAACTGGCTGTTAAAGAGACCAATGTTGGCCCTGAGGCATCTAAGAGCAGGCTAACTTAAACTGCCCTTGCGGATTGTGGCATAATGCTGCAGCGAGCTAATTCAGTACACATTCAGAGCTGGGTCCTGCACCTCAGGAGGATATATTGGCCTTGGAGTGCAGTGCTGATTCACCAGCATGATACCGGGGCTAAAAGGGTTAAATTATTAGGACAGGTTGCATAGACTAGGCTTGTATTCCCTTGAATGTAGAAGATTTAAAATGATCTAAGTGAGGTGTTTAAGATGATTAAAGAATTTGATAGGGTAGATCGAGAGAGACAATTTACTCTGGTGGGGGAGTCTAGAACAAAGGAGCATAACCTTAAAATTAGAGCTCGGACGTACAGGACTGATGTCAGAAAGCACTTCTTCACACAAAGAGTAGTGGAAATGTGGAACTTTCGCCCCCCCAAAAAAACTGTTGAGGCTGGATCAAATGAAAATTTCAAAACTGAGATTGATAGATCTTTGTTAGTAAAGGGCATTAAAGATTATGAACCGAAGGTAGGTAAATAAGAGTTGAGATATAGATCAGCCATGATCTAATTGAATGGCAGAACAGGCTCGAGGGGCTGAATGGTCTACTCCTGTTTCTCTGGTCCTACACATGTAATGCTGAACATTATGGGGCTGAATTCACGGCTCCCACGGGCACGTACGAGGTGCACACACATCCGTAGGGACCCCCGCAAGCTCCGGGTTTAGGCATGCACTGCGCACGCGTCTAAATCCGAAACTTGTGATCTGTCAAGAATCCCCTTGACAGATGGTCCGAATCTGACAGATGTGGGCATTCACTGGCGGAGAATGGGGCAATTTGCCCAACTTCTGCCCAGGGAATGCCCGTGAAATTCTTACACCGGGTCAAAGAAGCCTCCGACCGCAATTTATGCACCAATATTTTACGCCTTCAAGCTGACTTCAGAATTAAGTAATGAGCATGGGCGAACTGCTGCGCATCAGCATTTGATGGATTTCCAGCAGTGGTAGGTGATTGTCGAGTTTTGCAAACAGCAGAGTCATATTTTATTCATTGTTGTGTTGCTGCAGGCAAGAGGGGGGAAAAAAAATCATGTCTTAAGTTTATTCAGTCGTGACAGCCTCTCAGACAATCAGTTACACAACTGGAACACTGTTGTTTGGCAACTCCACATGTTGCGGTGGCTGAGAATTCCTGCTGGGACTTGCCTGAACTCACTGAGTATTCAATTCTTTTTACAGTAGGTTCTTTATTGCAGTATTTTAATGTTCTTGCATTCCCAATCATTTTTATGTATTTCCAGATTGTATTTCACTACTGAAGGAGATGCTATGGTTGTCGTGGGATTCATTTAGCTTTCTCATGCCCACAAATTGTTACAAAATTATTCACTCCTTCCAACAAATATACGGACAGGAAGCATGTTTCCTTTCTACTGTCATCCATTATTATGGCAATTAAATTGACACATTGCAAGTTGTCTTAAATACTACATGGTTGTGTGTTCACATCACTGACGTTGGCTCTTTTCTTTCCCACAGAAACTAGGCTGACACTCCCAGTGCTGAGAGAGAGCTGCACTCTCAGAGGTGCTGTCTTTCGGATGAAGCGTTGAACTGAGGCCCCGTCTACTCTCTCAGGTGGATGTAAAATATCGCATGGCACTTTTCGAAGAAGGGCAGGGGAGTTATCCCTAGTGTCCTGGCCAATATTTATCCTTCACCCAACATTGCTAAAAAGCAGATTATCTGGTCATTATCACATTGCTGTTTGTGGGAGCTTGCTGTGCGCAAATTGATTATTGCGGTTCCTACATTATAACAGTGATTAATCTTCAAGAGTCCAGACCATATCCTCTGCCCCCATTTTTTCAGACGGCAGCAGTTAGTGATTATTCCCATTGACACTTCCTCTAGACCCATCTTTTGTTTCTTTACTTAACCCATTACCATCTCCTTTTGCCTTGCAGCATCATCCCTTTTGTCATTAAATCTCACCTGCCGTCGACCCTGTCACAGACCTTCCCTTTTGATCTTTCCTCCCCTTCCCCGCCTCTGTACATGTTTAAAACCTGTTACATCTCTAACTTTTTCCAGTCCTGACGAAGGGTCATCGATCGGAAACGTTCACTCTGTTTCTCTCTATGCTGCCTCAACTGCTGGGTATTTCCGGCATTTTCTGCATTTACTTCAAAAGGCCATTCGGCCCAACATGTGCATGCCGCTGTTTTTGCTCCACACGAGCCTCCTCCCACCCCTCTTCATCTCACCCCATCAGCATAGCCTGCTACTCCTTTTGTTCCTCATGCCTATTCAGCGTCCCCTTAAAAGCATCTACGCTATTCATCTCAACTACTCCTTGTGATAGCGACTAAGTTCCACATTCTTACTACTATTTGGGAAAAGCAGTTTCTTCTGAATTTCCTATTGGATTTATTAGTGACTATCTGATATTTATGGCCTGTAGTTTTGGCCTGCCCTTCAAGTGGAAACATTCTACCCTTCGATAGGGTAGATCAAGGGTTTGATCTACCCTATCAAACCCTTCCATTATCTTAAAGACCTCTGTCAGGTCACCCCTTGACCTTTCCTTTTCTAGAGAAAATAGCCAGTTGAATCTTTCCTGATAGCCTCTCCATTCCGGTACCAACCTTGTGAATCCATTTTGTTGGCTGAAAACCACCACAGGCCTCTGAGTTTTTCATGTGCAAGGTTTTTAATAATTAACATAATTTGAGAGAAATGTTTTTTTGTGAAGATTACTAAGCATCATCATAGGCAGGCCCTCGAAATCGAAGAAGACTTGCTTCCACTCTAAAAGTGAGTTCCCAGGTGACTACCCCACGTTAAAAGAACTCACGCACAGGCATCTTCCACACCTTGGCCATAGCACAGGGTGAAGCATGGAGGGCGTTCACAGGGCAAGAGTGGGAGAAGGTACTTCAGCTCTGAGTACTAAACCTTTTGGGGTGGAAATTCGGTTGTCTATCACCTCAGTCAGCGGCCAGAAGGAGTGTTAAAGCGAGCGTAATCGCTTTTAGCGCCCCATCGGAAAATTCAGTTGAGGGCCAACTGGGGAGTGAAATGCTAGCGCCTGTCTGCTGACTATCTGTCCGTCCGATCAGGACGTCCATCGGGTGCAATGACCACGTTAGCGCCCCGCTCGCTAAGTTCGGTCCGGACGCCTCAATTAACGACCGTCACCAATCACGTCTGAAAAGACAGTCGATGCGACCTTCCACGGTCGTTAACTGGTGGCAACTTAAAGGGACCAGGAAGTGCTTCCCTCGGAGGTCGCAGTCAGCGCAACGTTTGCGTGAGCCTCAGAGTTTGCAGCGGCAGACACACAGTACAGCTTGAAAACAAGTGATGTTGAAAACGTTAATGGCTGCATTACTATGCCGCGCCTTTAAGACTCGGCTTCACCCGGAATTTCAAATCGGACTTCGCAGAATGCGCAACGGATTCCAGAATTTAACGCGAGCATTTTCATTAGCACCTACCCCCACCCCTCCCCCCTCCTCTAGCTGAAGTGTGTAATGGCTGATTTGACGCCCTCGTCAGCTCTTGGGCCAATTCCAACAAATTTCTCGGCGGGAGATGCAAACTTTTTCAAGGCGCTAAAATTACCGTTCCGTCCGATTGACGCCTCAAAATGGGCGGTAATGAATTTCCACCTTACATTACCTTTATCTGCAGTGTGGTGGGAAGGCACAGACTCTTCCCTAATATTTATGCAGCTGGTGAAAGCACAACAGCAGGAATCCAAAATAAACGAGTTAATGAAATTCCAGGGGGTGCCTATATTGGATTTATGTGCAATGGTGCATCCATTAACCTCAGAAAAGTCAAATCTGACTCAAGCTCGTGCGAAGAATACATTTATGCATTTTATGGTCTTCCTTGTCAACTTGCTACAAGCAAAAAGACAAAGATGGATCAGTGCAGTAACAGGAACTGACACCTGAAAAAATAGTACTGCACATCTGACCATTTCTATTTTGACAGGTCTGTAAAGCTGAAGCAAGAACTCACTAAATTTCTAAGCCATTTGATTTCGACGGGGATTCTCCCGATTGTCCACCGTGACCTCAGCGGAAGAGCCACGGAAACGGCATAACTGCTGTCCACATCGTTGCTCCAAGGTTTTAAAGAGTGTCTCAAAGGAGGAAAGAGAGGTCGAGAGGCAGAGAGGCAGAGAGGTTCAGGGAGGGAGTTCCACAGCTTAGGGCCCAAACAGCTGAAGGCATGGCCACCGATGGTTGAGCAGTTATAATGAGGGATGTTCAAGAGGCTAGAATTTGAGAAGCGCAGACATCTTGTGGGGTTGTGAGGCTGAAAAAGATTACAAAGATAGGGAGGGGTAAGGCCATGAAGTGATTTGTCAACAAAGATGAGAATTTTGAAATCGAGGCGTTGTTTAACCGGGAGCTAATGTAGGTCAGAAAGCACAGGGGTGATCGTGACTTGGTGCGAGTTAGAAAGGCTGGGAACTCAACATCCAAGGGTATTCAGCATTTAGGAAGGATAGACAGAAAGGAAAGGAGACAGGTGGCGTTGCTGGTTAAAGAGGAAATTAATGCAATTGTAAGGAAGGACATTAGCTTGGATGATGTGGAATCGATATGGGTGGAGCTACGGAATACCAAAGGGCAGAAAACGCTAGTGGGAGTTGTGTACAGGCCACCAAATAGTAGTAGTGAGGTTGGGGACAGCATCAAGCAAGAAATAAGGGATGTGTGCAATAAAGGTACAGCAGTAATCATGGGCGACTTTAATCTACTTATTGATTGGGCTAACCTAACTGGTAGCAATGCGGTGGAGGAGGATTTCCTGGAGTGCATTAGGGATGGTTTTCTAGACCAATATGTCGAGGAACCAACCAGCGAGCTGGCCATCCTAGACTGGGTGATGTGCAACGAGAAGGGACTAATTAGCAATCTTGTTGTGCGAGGCCCCTTGGGGAAGAGTGACCATAATATGGTAGAATTCTTTATTAAGATGGAGAGTGACAAAGTTAATTCAGAAACTAGGGTCCTGAACTTAAGGAAAGATAACTTTGACGGTATGAGGCGCGAATTGGCTAGATTAGATTGGCAAATGATACTTAAAGGGTAGACGGTGGATAGGCAATGGCAAACCTTTAAAGATCATATGGATGAACTTCAACAATTGTACATCCCTGTCTGGAGTAAAAATAAAATGGGGAAGGTGGCTCAACCGTGGCTAACAAGGGAAATTAAGGATAGTGTTAAATCCAAAAAGAGGCATACAAATTAGCCATAAAAAGCAGCAAACCAGAGGACTGGGAGAAATTTAGAATTCAGCAGAGGAGGACAAAGGGTTTAATTAAGAGGGGGAAAATAGAGTACGAGAGGAAGCTTGCCGGAAACATAAAAACTGACTGCAAAAGCTTCTATAGATATGTGAAGAGAAAAAGATTAGTGAAGACAAATGTAGGTCACTTGCAGTCGGATTCGGGTGAATTTATAATGGGGAACAAAGAAATGGCAGACCAATTAAACAAGTACTTCGGATCTGTCTTCACAAAGGAAGACATAAATAACCTTCCGGATGTACTAGGGGACCGAGGGTCTAGTGACAAGGAGGAACTGAAGGATATCCTTATTAGGCAGGAAATTGTGTTAGGGAAATTGAAGGGATTGAAGGCCGATAAATTCCCAGGGCCTGATAGTCTACATCCCAGAGTACTTAAGGAAGTGGCCCTAGAAATAGTGGATGCATTAGTGATAATTTTCCAACAGTCCAGCGACTCTGGATCAGTTCCTATGGACTGGAAGGTTGCTAATGTAACACCACTTTTTAAAAAAGATAGGAGAGAGAAAACGGGTAATTATAGACCGGTTAGCCTGACATCAGTAGTGGGGAAAATGTTGGAATCAATCATTAAGGATGAAATAGCAGCGCATTTGGAAAGCAGTGATAGGATTGGTCCAAGTCAGCATGGATTTATGAAAGGGAAATCATGCTTGACAAATCTTCTGGAATTTTTTGAGGATGTAACTAGCAGAGTGGACAAGGGAGAACCAGTGGATGTGGTGTATTTGGACTTTCAAAAGGCTTTTGACAAGGTTCCATACAAGAGATTGGTGCGCAAAATCAAAGCACATAGTATTCGGGGTAATGTACTGATGTGGATAGAGAACTGGTTGGCAGACAGGATGCAGAGAGTCGGGATAAACGGGTCCCTTTCAGAATGGCAGGCAGTGATTAGTGGAGCGCCGCAGGGCTCAGTGCTGGGACCCCAGCTCTTTACAATATATATTAACGATTTAGGTGATGGAATTGAGTGTAATATCTCCAAGTTTGCAGATGACACTAAACTGGGTGGCGGTGTGAGCTGTGAGGAGGACACTAAGAGGCTGCAGGGTGACTTGGACAGGTTAGGCGAGTGGGCAAATACATGGCAGATGCAGTATAATGTGGATAAATGTGAGGTTATTCACTTTGGGGGCAAAAACACGCAGGCAGAATATTATCTGAATGGCGGCAGATTAGGAAAAGGGAGGTGCAGTGAGACCTGGATGTCATGGTTCATCAGTCATTGAAGGTTGGCATGCAGGTACAGCAGGCGGTGAAGAAGGCCTTCGTAGCTAGGGGATTTGAGTATTGGAGCATGGAGGTCTTACTGCAGTTGTACAGGGCCTTGGTGAGGCCCACCTGGAATATTGTGTTCAGTTTTGGTCTCCTAATCTGAGGAAGGACGTTCTTGCTATTGAGGGAGTGCAGCGAAGGTTTACCAGACTGATTCCAGGGATAAAATATAAGGAGAGACTGGATCGACTCGGCCTGTATTCACTGGTGTTTAGAAGGATGAGAGGGGATCTCATAGAAACATATAAGATTCTGACGGGATTGGACAGGTTAGATGCGGGAAAAATGTTCCCGATGTTGGGGAAGTCCAGAACCAGGGGAGACAGTCTTAGGATAAGGGGCAGGCCATTTAGGACTGAGATGAGGAGAAACTTCTTCACTCAGAGAGTTGTTAATCTGTGGCATTCCCTGCCGCAGAGAGTTGTTGATGCCAGTTCATTGGATATATTCAAGAGGGAGTTCGATTATGGCCCTTACAGCTAAAGGGATCAAGGGGTATGGAGAGAAAGCAGGAAAGGGGTACTGAAGGAATGATCAGCCATGATCTTATTGAATGGTGGTGCAGGCTCGGAGGGCCGAATGACCTACTCCTGCACCTATTTTCTATGTTTCTATGTTTCTATGTTTCCGCCCAGGTTATGGTAGACGATCGGACGAACCCGCATAGAAGTTCTACCCCCGACTCTTCGGCAGGACTCAATGATGTCCTCAAATCCATTGACATAATTACATTTTTTTTTAACTCCGTTGTCCTTTATTCACTGTGAAAAAAGAAGTGTGTATACAACGGCATTAAGTCTAGACTGCAATGTGAGGAGAAGTCTTCTTCTTTCGTATGGGAGCAGCAAAGCAATCAACTGTCAACATCTAAGTCAGATATCCAGGAGGAGTGCGGAGCTGGGTTGAAACTGTTACCTTTGAGTCAAGGGGTTAATTTGACTTTGCGTGACAAGGTGGGCAATATTGAATTCAACGCTTGTTATACATCTCGTCTCATTTTCATTTCCATTGTCAAAGAAAGTCACGCCAGCTATGCTCAACATTTTCCTTTAAGGTCTGGGGCCCTTATAGGGATTGTCAACTCATCTCGGACACTCTCAACCAACATCCACCCCTATTGTTGTTGGGATGACCCTATTAATTTAAGCCTAGCATTGGATGTCTGCCGAGAAGTTAAAGCTGGCCACATTTCACTGCTAGGTGGGTAATGAGGAAGAAAGGACCATGTTAAAAATGAGCTTACAGTTTGTCATTCGATTGTTTTGGAATAATGACGGAAAACAAACCCGAGCAAAGCAAATAATTGGGATGCTGATTAAAGGGCTTGAAATACCACATTCCTTTGGCTTTTGTCCAGCTGATGAATTGATTAAGTCATTATATTTTTCAGTTTCACAGTTCAAATCAAATTAAACGGTAAGTAGTATTTATTTTATTTTGAAACAAGTTCATTATATAGCTGATTCCACGTTTGTATAATCAGCCATAGATGGTCCCTAGGAAATAAATAAACACATGAAAGCAAATACAATCTAATTTTCCAATATGTAGCATGATTAAACTCTTCAAATTGCTTCATTCTTTTTATAAATTGTATTTTCTGCAGGAGGCCCACTACAATTCATTTTTATGTTATTGAGCAAAATGCTTTATGCTTAGCTCCCCTATCACTCCCTATTCAAAATCTTTCCACCCAATTTCCATCCTTCACACAGTTCCAAGACTGCCCTGTGACCCGGACCATGACACATGATCCCTCTTTGTCCTCTCTGCCACACTTGACATGGGTGACCAATCCATCTTACTCCACCTTTGGTTCCACTCCTGCTGTCCTCAGGTAGTCAAAACATCTCCTGTGATAGCCTCCCTCCTCTCCCATCCCTGTGTGGGAGAGTCCCACTACACATTCTATGGTCCTCTCCTCGTCCTCGTCTACATGCTGACCCCCCTCAGCCCCAGCAACATCAACGGTAGGCATGGGATCAGATTTCATGGGGCCGAATTTCGTCAAGGCCTCCACCCGTCCAAGTGCCGCGCAAGTGCCGCCATGGGACCGGATGGTACAAAGGGCCGGATATTCATTGCCGAGGTCCCTCGAAGGTCGGCGGGGGGCAAATGGACGACGTAGGCCGCCAATCTGGGCGGCAGCGGGCGGGAGGTCTCATTCTCGGCGGCAGAGGTGCATGCCACCCAAGTGCTGCCGAGGATGGATTGGGCCGACGGAGGGTCGAACAGCTGAAAGAAAAAAATCATCAGGAAAAGATTTTAAAAAACTATCGGAAGACCTTCAGGGGCCTCCATCCAGGTAAGTCGCTGTGGAAAAAAAAAATCTAAAATGTTCACTAATCTTTTTTTCAGGACCTTCACACTTACCGTCGGGGACAGACCAGCCTCCAACCAGCGGTCCACCCCTGTTCTGGCACCGACTCCCGCCCGCATCAATATGGGAGCTCAGCGGGCGGGTGGTCAGTTGCACCACTCGGCCGTCCGCTGACGTCAGCGGTCGCTTCCTAGCGGCTCTCCCCTCCCACCCCGCTCCAGGCCACGTCGAAAGTGGCGCTGGGCGAATCTTGCAGAGGACTGTTGGCGGCAGTGGGCGGTAAGTTGATCAATTTCGGCCTCCATATCTATAGTGACAACACTCAACGCTAACTTTCCACCACCACCCTCAGCTCCAAGCCATTTCTTGATATCTTCATTGATGAACCAGAACTGCTTCCAATTTCACACCAGCAAGCCCAAAACCATGCTGTTCACCTGCTGTCAAATGCTCCAAACCCTGGTTGCCCATCTCTCCTCAGCTCTGGGCTCAGGCTGAATTCAACAGTGTGTAATCGGGTGTATAACGGGTAATTATAGACCGGTTAGCCTGACATCAGTAGTGGGGAGAAAATGTTGGAATCAATTATTGAAGATGAAATAGCAGCGCATTTGGAAAGCAGTGACAGGATCGGTCCAAGTCAGCATGGATTTATGAAAGGGAAATCATGCGTGACAAATCTTCTGGAATTTTTTGAGGATGTAACTAGCAGAGTGGACAAGGGAGAACCAGTGGATGTGGTGTATTTGGACTTTTAAAAGGCTTTTGACAAGGTCCCACACAAGAGATTGGTGTGCAAAATCAAAGCACATCTTATTGGGGATAACGTACTGACGTGGAAATGAACTGGTTGGCAGACAGGAAGCAGAGAGTCAGGATAAACGGGTCCTTTTCAGAATGGCAGGCAGTGACTAGTGGGGTTCTGCAGGGCTCAGTGCTGGGACCCCAGCTCTTTACAATGTACATTAATGATTTAGATGAAGGAATTGAGTGTAATATCTCCAAGTTTGCAGGTGACACTAAACTGGGTGGCGGTGTGAGCTGTGAGGAGGACGCTAAAAGGCTGCAGGGTGACTTGGACAGGTTAGGTGAGTGGGAAAATGCATGGCAGATGCAGTATAATGTGGATAAATGTGAGGTTATCCATTTTGGGGGCAAAAACACGAAGGCAGAATATTATCTGAATGGCAGCAGATTAGGAAAGGGGGAAGTGCAACGAGACCTGGGTGTCATGGTTCATCAGTCATTGAAAGTTGGCATGCAGGTACAGCAGGCGGTGAAGAAGACAAATGGTATGTTGGCCTTCATAGATAGGGGATTTGAATATATGAGCAGGGAGGTCTTACTGCAGTTATACAGGGCCTTGGTGAGGCCTCACCTGGAATATTTTGTTCAGTTTTGGTCTCCTAATCTGAGGAAGGACGTTCTTGCTATTGAGACAGTGCAGCAAAGGTTCACCAGATTGATTCCAGGATGTCAGGACTGACATATGAGGAGAGACTGGATCAACTGGACCTTTATACACTGGAGTTTAGAAGGATGAGAGGGGATCTCATAGAAACATACAAGATTCTGACGGGACTGGACAGGTTAAATGTGGGAAGAATGTTCCCGATGTTGGGAAGTTCAGAACCAGGGGACACAGTCTTCGGATAAGGGGTAAGCCATTTAGGACTGAAATGAGGAGAAACTTCTTCACTCAGAGAGTTGTTAACCTGTGGAATTCCCTACCGCAGAGAGTTGTTGATGCCAGTTCATTGGATATATTCAAGAGGGAGTTCGATGTGGCCCTTATGGCTAAAGGGATCAAGGGGTATGGAGAGAAAGCAGGAAAAGGAGTACTGAGGGAATGATCAGCCATGATCTTATTGAATGGTGGTGCAGGCTCGAAGGGCCGAATGGCCTACTCCTGCACCTATTTTCTATGTTTCTATGTATCTATGTCCCCTTTGACTCTGATCTTAGCTTGGCTTCAAACATTAGATTTTTTCCAACGCCCGGAATGTCTTTAACCTTCTCTGCAGCAACGGAAATAGACAGTTTCTTAAACGATAAGGGAATGAGGGGTTATGGGGAGCGGGCAGGGAAGTGGACCTGATCCATGATCAGATCAGCCATGATCGTATTGAATGACGGAGCAGGCTCGAGGGACCGTATGGCCTACTCCTGCTCCTATTTCTTATGTTCTTATGTTCCTAACTTTACCCCCACTGCTGCGGGCATCCTCATCTTGCCATCATCATCTCCAGGTTTGACTTCTTCAGTGTTACCAATGCTGACGTTCCATATTCCACCCCATGTAAGCTCCAGCTTGTCCAAAGCTCGACAGCCTGCATCCTATCACACGCTAAGTCCCATTCCCCTATCAATCATGTAATTGCCAACTTCTTTTGCTTGTGCGAGATCAGTTGACAATCCCTACAAGGGTCCCAGCTCTTGAAGAATATTTCCCAGCCTGAATTGTTCCAATCAAATTTTCCATCTGAAACCATCAGAGAGAGATAGCTAAGCCAACGAGACTCCTTGGACATTCAGCTTAATGGGTTAGTTCTGGTCGCCATATTATAAAAAGGATATAGAGGCACTGGAGAGGGTGCAGGGAAGATTTACAAGGATGATACTTGAAATGTGAGGGTATACATATCCGTAAAAGGATGAACAGGCTGGGTCACTTTTCTCTTGAAAAAAGAAGGCTGAGAAGTAACCTAATAGAGGTCTTTAATATTATGAAAAGTTTTGATAAGAGTAGATACAGAGAGAGTGTTTCCACTTGTGGGGAAGAGCATAACTAGAGGCCATCAATATAAGATAGTCACCAAGAAATCCAATAGGGAATTCAGAAGAAACTTCTTTAACCAAAGAGTGGTGAGAACATGGAGTTCACTAACACAGGAAGTGGTTGAAGCGATGAGGGAGAAGATAATAGAGGGTTATGCTGATAGATTTAGATGAGGAAAGACGGGAGGAGGCTCGAGTGAAGCATAAATGCTGGCATGGACTGGTTGGGCCAAATAGCCTGTTTCTGTGCCGTATATCCTATAGAATCCCATGTAAGCTGAATACTCAGTTCACCAAACCAGGACTGTTTTATTATTTTCTATTTTCCGAAAAGGGGTAGTTAAGCCTGTAACTACTGTAAATACATAAGTGTATCATTGCTACTAATCACTTATCTAGTTACTGTTTAGTCTGTGAAACTGTTTGCCAGTTTACCGTCTTAGCCGCAGTCTAGCAGAGTGTATATTCTGTCACTTTTCCTTGTCAAGGAAGAGCATGGGAGGGCATACGATATAATCAGTAAATCTAAATACAGGAACAAGTTGGTTTGTAGAGCTGTTGGATCCTCCACCAGGATCAACTGGGAGAAATGTTCCAGACTCCTGCTGGGTCAGTGGCGGGTGGACTCCCTGTCGGAGGAGCTCAGGCCTTTTGCCTGGAGCATGACCCATCTCCTCTATCTGGGAGTCTACCTTAGCCCCGATGAGGAAGCTTGGCCGGCGAACTGGCAAGAGCTGGAGGGCAAGGTCGCCGCTCGCCTAGGGCGCTGGACAGGATTGCTCCGAGTGCTGTCCTACAGGGGTCGAGTGCTAGTCATAAACCAGCTGGTGGCCGCTATGCTGTGGTACCGGCTGGTCACTTTGACCCCTCCCCCTGCATTTGTCGCCAAGGTACAGAAGAGCTGGTGGACTTCTTCTGGAACAACAGGAAGCACTGGGTCTCTGCCGTGGTCTTGAGTCTCCCGCTTAAGGAGGGCGGTCAGTCGTTGGTGTGCATCAGCGCCCAGCTAGCGACTTTCCATCTTCAGACCCTGCAGAGATACCTTTACGTTGAGCCCCCTCCTAGGTGGCGTGCGCTGGCGACGTATTTCTTCCGCCAGCAGCACGGCCTCAACTACGACACGCAGCTCCTGTTTGTGAGCTTGGGGGGCGTCAGGACCGCCGTCCAGGGGCTGCCTGTCTTTTACAAGGAACTCACCAGGGTCTGGAACAAAGTCTCCACCAAGCGCAGCTCTCCACCGGCTGGAGTGGCGGCTGTCCTGCAGGAGCCGCTGCTCGGGAATCCGTACCTCCACGACCGAGGTTTTAGGTGGCAGTCGGACGAGGGGGCTGTGGCTGGTGAAGTGACCAGGGTCAGGGACGTGCTCGATGGCGGAAGAGCGGGCTGGATGGCGCCAGACATGCTGGCGAGGCGCCTAAATTCGGCCGACGTCCGCCGCGCGGCCGATGCCATCGAGTCGCTAAAAACAGCACTGGGCCCTGACTCCGTTAGGTGTGTCGAGGAGGCTCAAGCACGTGGGGAGATCCCATCTGAACTGACCCCTGTCCGTACGGAATTCCTCATCGGTGCCAAACCCCGGAACCTCCCTCGGGAGCCGGCGCCTCACAACTTGAGCCGCCTCGGGGAAATCCCCTCCGTGCCTTTCAGTTCTGCGCGGAGGGGTTTCCTGTACGGGCTGCTCCTGCACATTCTCAACCTTGCCATCCTCGTCTGCCGTCCGCACACGCCATGGCGTACCATCTTGCCGTCCGGAGGAGGCGGGGGTCCCCAATGGAGTGCACTCTACGCGGAAGTCCTCCAATTATTTATCGGGGACTTGGCCTGGAGGGTGGTGCACGGAGCAGTCCCGTGCAATAAATTTTTAAGCCAGTTCACGGGCTCCCAGGCCGCCTGCAATTTCTGCGGTCTGGAAGAGTCCGTGTTCCATGTTTTTATGGAGTGTGCGAGGTTGCAGCCCCTGTTTCATTATTTAAAGGGGCTGCTCCTCAATTTCTGGTTGCACTTCAGTCCCACACTCCTGATCTTTGGGCACCCTGTGCGGAGGGGAGCGGGTAGGTCCGAGGGCCTCCTCGTAGGACTGCTCCTGGGCACGGCCAAGGGTGCCATCAGCCGGTCCAGGCAGCGGGCGGTCGAGGGGGTCGTTCAGCCTGACTGCCTGCCTCTCTTCCGCGCGTACATCCGCGCCAGGGTGTCCTTGGAGATGGAGCACGCGGTGTCCACCGGTACGCTCGCGGTCTTCCATGAGAGGTGGGCGCCGGAGGGACTGGAGTGCATCATCATCCCCGGCAACCAAATTTTAATTTGATTTTACATGTTTTGAAGTTTAATTTGTTTATTGCCGGATTTTTAGTGTCCCCCTCCCCTTTTATAGGGGGCACTTGTAAAATTTATGATTTTATTGCCCAAAAAAAATCACAAAAAACCCCCCAAAAAAGTAAAAAAAAGCAAAAAAAAAACAAAAAGTGGGCAGTTGAAAAATGTTTGGAGTGTCCCCCAGATTGGAGGGCACTTTACTTAACTGTTTTTTTTTTGTTATCCAACCAAAAGAGTTGTAGAGCTGTTGGATCCTCCACCAGGATCAACTGGGAGAAATGTTCCGGACTCCTGCTGGGTCAGTGGCAGGTGGACTCCCTGCCGGAGGAGCTCAGGCCTTTTGCCTGGAGCATGACCCGTCTCCTCTATCTGGGAGTCTACCCTAGCCCCGATGAGGAAGCTTGGCCGGTGAACTGGCAAGACCTGGAGGGCAAGGTCGCCGCTCGCCTAGGGCGCTGGACAGGACTGCTCCGAGTTCTGTCCTACAGGGGTCGAGCGCTGGTCATAAACCAGCTGGTGGCCGCTATGCTGTGGTACCGGCTGGTCACTTTGACCCCTCCCCCTGCGTTTGTCGCCAAGGTACAGAAGAAGCTGGTGGACTTCTTCTGGAACAACAGGAAGCACTGGGTCTCTGCCGCGGTCTTGAGTCTCCCGCTTAGGTTTCCTGTACGGGCTGCTCCTGCACACTCTGCACCTTGCCATCCTCGTCTGCGGTCCGGACACGCGGGAGTCCTTCCACTATTTATCGGGGACTTGGCCTGGAGGGTGGTGCACGGAGCCGTCCCATGCAACAAATTTTTAAGTCGGTTCACGGGCTCCCAGGCCGCCTGCAATTTCTGCGGTTTGGAAGAGTCCGTGTTCCATGTTTTTATCGAATGTGCAAGGTTGCAGCCCCTGTTCCATTATTTAAAGGGGCTGCTCTTCAAATTTTGTTTGCACTTCAGTCCCACACTCCTGATCTTTGGGCACCCTGTGCGGAGGGGAGCGGGTAGGTCCGAGGGCCTCCTCGTAGGACTGCTCCTGGGCACGGCCAAGGGTGCTATCAGCTGGTCCAGGCAGCGGACGGTCAACGGGGTCGTTCAGCCCTACTGCCTGCCTCTCTTCCGTGGTTACATCCGAGCCAGGGTGTCCTTGGAGATGGAGTACGTGGTGTCCACCGGTACGCTCGCGGCCTTCCGTGAGAGGTGGGCACCGGAGGGACTGGAGAGCACCATCTCCAAATTTTAAATTTATTTTATATATTTTAAAGTTTAATTTGTTTTATTGTGCCGGATTTTAGTGTCCTCTCTCTTTTAACCAGGGGGCACTTGTATAATTTGTAGTTTTAGTGCCCCCCAAAAAAACACAAAAAAAAACAAACAAAAAAGGGCACTTGAAAACTGTTTGGAGTGTCCCCCCATTTTAATCAGGGGGCACTTGATTTAATTGATTGTGTTTTTGCAACAAAAGAGTTGTAGAGCTGTTGCATTGTGAATGGCTTAGCCAGTCACATGATGTTCACAAGATTCAATAAAACCCCAGCCAGTTGGGTCCAGTTCGTCCACGATGAGGTATGCAGTTGTGACCCTGGTGGATGCACTGGTAACGTGTGGTGTTAAACCTTTGTTAATAAACCAACCAGTCCTTCATGCCTGCTGAGATTTCCAGTATTTTCTGTTTTTATTTCAGATTCCAGCATCCGCAATATTTTGCTTTTGTATTCGTTCTTCGTAGCAATGTGTTGCTATGAATTTTTAAGTAAAGAACCATGAAGCAAATACATTACCCAAGGGTTTTCAATTCAGTCCCTAGGCATGCGATAAATGATCTAAATATTGGACAGCTAAAGGCATATTCGGGGTCATAGAAAGAGTGAGTTCTGGCCTACAGCAATGGACTGAAATACTGAGCCCAAGAAAAATATCTACAGTTGTAAATGTCATGGCACTGAAATCAACATCCTCATTATTATAAACTCTCCGTTCCCTCTCCCCACTCTGCCCCTGCAACCACCACCTCCAGGCTTGTACATTACTTGTGCGAGCCGTGACTGTGTCTGTAGGATATTAGAGTGTGTGGTATCACTGCTTACCCGTCAAGAGACACAAGCAGAGTGTTAGAATGCTGGGATACCGAGCAGGTCAGTCGGTATCCGATGTCTCAGCTGTGGATCCTCGGTTCCCCCTTGTTATATATGTGGACTTGTATTTACTCTGTACAGCCACCAGAGGCTATTTAAGAAGGTTTCACAGGTTGGAGAGACACTCTGGAGACCTGCAATAAAAGACTAAGGTCACACTTTACTTTGAGCTCACAGTGTTCAGTCTGACTCTTTCTCCATTCACAACACCCCTCGTCTCATTTCATACAGGATCCCTCATTAACATATGTAAGTGGTCTATAGCCGGTTACTGCCAGGGGCCCAGGGACAGCACGGGCCAGCCCACACTGCGATATGTGTGTGTACTAGGTCCGTGCAGCAGAGCTGGTCTCCAGTCATCTTGGATAATCCTTGCCACTGGACCAAGACCTAGCTCTGTCAAGCCCGTGTGGTGGCTGGTATGCAACAGCCTCCACACGGTAAAAAAATCCACGCACAGGCATCTTCCACCCTTCAGGATGTAGTTAGTTCGGGACCTGGAATATTAGGTCCTTCATTGAAACACCTGTGAACTCATCCTTTTTTGGCGTGGAAGCAAGTCATCCTCATTTCGAGGGACCGCCTACAACTGACTGTACATTAGCCTGTGCCCTCTGCTTTTTTGACCGTGACCTTATTTGCCTCCATTCCACCATGGGTTGCACAGCTCTCGCCCATCTAGGCTGTACTCTCTGGGACTTAATCCCCAAACCCCTCCACCCTGCCTCTTCTCTCCCAATTCTTCAGAAGCCTCCTTGAAAAAAAATGACCTCTTCAATCATGCTTTCAGCCACTCACAATATTTTCTTTTCCTGTTCTGCACCTGTTTTTGCCTCTGGAAGATGACTGCATTAATGGTGCTGTATATAAATAAACCTTGTTGTTGGAAGCAACTGCTTTTATGAAGCAGGCTCTTAAAATGCGCAAACAATTAAGTCAGTTCTTTGCGTCTTTATGAGACCCACTCATATTATGTGAAGTAGCTCACAAAAACAGATCAGCACGTTTAGCTCCTCATAGTTGCATGTAAACATATTAGAAGTCTTCTTCTTCTTAGGCCGTCAAGGATCTCTTGCTTCCACACTAAAATGAGTTCTAAGGTGACTGATGAGACCAATGCAGGACCTACAGTCTCTGTCACAGGTGGGGCAGATGGTGGTTGGAGGTGTGGTGTCCTTACACCCTGCTATAGTCACACGAGGCATGTATTGCAGACAAGGTCACTGTGTGACCTGAACCTTTATTCCCAGGACCAAGAAGGGATGACCCTCCGTGGGACCTCCCTTTATATACTTGGATGACCAGGTGAGGAGTGTCTCCCACAAGTTCACCCCCTGTGGTCAAGGTGTGCATTGCTCAGGTGTATACAGTGTACAGTGTTGTCACATAAAGGTTACAGTTGTGTGAAGGTTATAAACATGACATCGCCTCTCCCCAACGTCTTTGGTTCAAAGATTGAGTCTTTCAGGTGGTCGACGCTCTCTCGTGGAGCATCGCAGTTGGGGCTCTGGTGGTTGGGCCTTGGCATGCATCTCTGTCGCCTGAAGTGATTCCGGCCTGTCCGGGCTGGCTGCAGGGACTGTGCATGCTGGTGAGTGTCCTTGTTGCTCGTTCTCTGGCAGTGGTGTGGGTAGCATCTTGTGATCTTCCTCAGGTTCCTCAGTGTCCATGCTGAACCTTTTCTTTACTTGGTCCAGATGTTTGCGACATATCTGCCCATTGTTAAGTCTGACCACTATGGGCCCAAGTTTCGGGCCGTGCCTAGAACGGCACAGCCCCAACCTGGACGCCCGTTTTTCGCGCCACAAAGTGCGCCTTAAAAAAAACTTCCAGATTCTCCGGCTCCCTGCTGGTCCTCTTGAGCCGGGTGTGGCGCAGTACGAGTTGTAGGGGGCGGAGATAGGTCCCTGCGCTGAAAATAGTGCCGGGACCTCTGCACATGCACGCTACAGTGGGCGCGCATGTGCAGTAGCTCCAGGCGCCCAAAACTGTGTGGGAGGGGCCCGAAGCACGCAGTCCCTAGCCCTGGCCCAATGGCCTCACTGGGGCTGCGTGCATAAGGCTGCATCTCCGCACTGCATTACGATCATGGCACTCGGTTTGGGACTGGCGCCTGCCCTCAACAATGTCTGACAGGGCTGGATGAATGAAGGACAGCCGCGTTTTAAGCGTGCGTTTCATGCGGGCGGGACTCCCGTGAGCGAATGCAGGCGGGGCCTATATGTCAGCAGGAGACGCGATAGGCTGTACTGAAGGGAGGGTCCTTGAATCCGGAGTATGCCCTGTTTTATGATTTAAACCGCACGTTCCGCCTGGCCATTGGAAGCCGGCTTGAACGGTACTGTCCTGACATGTTTGATACCATTACCCGACATAAACTCCTGGAATTTATAGCTAGTGAAACACGGGCCATTATCGCTAACCAGGATGTCCGGCAAGCTGTGGGTCGCAAAGACCGTATACAGACTCTCCACAGTGGTGAATGTCGTGCACAAATTCAATATGATGCACTCGATCCATTTCGAGTACGCATCGACAACAATCAGGAAAATTTTTCCCATGAACGGGCCCGCGTAGTCTACGTGAATACGTGACCATGGCCTGGTGGGCCAAGGCCACGGGCTGAGTGGGGCCTCCCTGGGGCCATTACTCTGCTGAGCACACGTCGTGCACTTGCGAATCCAGTGTTCCAGGTCTGAGTCAAATTCCCGGCCACCATACATGTGACCGGGCAATTGCCTTCATTAGCACAATGCCTGGGTGCTCACTGTGGAGTTCCCTGATGAATGCCTCCCTGCCCTTCTGGGGCGTGACTACACGGCTGCCCCATAGCAGGCAGTCAGCTTGGATGGAGAGCTCATCCATCCATCTGTGGAACGGCCTGACCTCCTCGGGGCACGCTCCGTGTGCGGGCGCCCAATCCCCAGTCAGGACACATTTCTTTATCAGGGATAGGAGAAGGTCTCTGTTGGTCCCGATTTTGATCTGGCGGGCTGTGATTGGGGGAGCATGTGGTCTCGAAAGCCTCAACAGCCATGACCATCTCCGCGCTTTGCTCCGACACCCCCTCGGTGGTCACCAGTGGAAGCCTGCTGAGCGCGTCAGCGCAATTTTCGGTGCCTGGCCGGTGCCGTATGGTGTAGTCATACGCAGCCAGTGTGAGAGCCCATCGCTGTATGTGAGCTGACGCATTGGCATTGACAGCCTTGCTGTCGGACAAAAGGGATGTTAACGGCTTGTGGTCTGTTTCTAACTCGAACCTTCTGCGAAAAAGGTACTGGTGCATCTTTTTCACCCCGTAGACACATGCGAGTGCTTCATTTTTGACCATCCCGTACCCCCTTTCTGCTTGGCAGAGCGACCTGGAGGTATAAGCCACAGGTTGGAGTTGGCCCTCATCATTGCTCTGCTGCAATACGCACCCAACCCCATAGGATGTTGTATCGCATGTCAAAACCAATTTCTTACAGGGGTCGTACAGGGTCAATAACTTATTAGAACAGAGCAGGTTCCACGCCCGATTGAAAGCACGTTCCTGACAGTTTCCCAAAAACTAATCGCAACCTTTACGCAGGAACACGTGTAGCGGCTCCAACAATGTACTTAAGTTCGGCAGAAAGTTCCCGAAATAGTTCAAGAGTCCCAGAAATGAACGCAACTCTGATGTGTTGCCGGGCCTGGGCGCGCGACGGATCGCCTCCGTTTTGGATTCGGTAGGCCGGATCCCGTCTGCAGCAAACCTCCTGCCCAAAAACTCGACCTCTTGGGCCAAAAGCACACACTTGGACTTCTTTAGTCGCAAGCCTACCCGGACCAGTCGGCGTAGCACCTCCTCCAGGTTGCGGAGGTGTTCCTCGGTGTCTTGACCCGTGGTTAGGATGTCATCTTGGAATACGATTGTTCCAGAGATGGATTTAAGCAAGCTTTCCATGTTCCTCTGGAAGATAGCAGCCGCTGAACGAATGCCAAATGGACACCTGTTGTAAACAAATAGCCCCTTGTGCGTAGTGATGGTGGTCAGAAGCTTGGATTCATCAGCCAGTTCCTGAGTCATGTAGGCTAAGGTGAGGTCCAACTTGGTGAACAGCTTTCCACCTGCCAGTGTGGCAAAAAGATCCTCCGCTCTCGGAAGCGGGTATTGGTCCTGTAGTGACACTCGGTTGATGGTGGCCTTGTAGTTGCCACAGATCCTGACCGAACCATCCGCTTTAAGGACAGGAACGATGGGACTTGTCCAGTCACTGAATTCAACAGGCGAAATTATGCCCTCTCTTAGCAGCCTGTCCAACTCACTCTCAATTCTCTCACGCATCACATACGGCATGGCTCTGGCTTTGTGGTGCACTGGTCTGGTGTCCGGGGTGATGCGTATCACTACTTTGGTGCCCTTAAAAGTCCAGACACCTGGTTGAAAAAGTGGCTCGAATTTCTGTAGGACCTGTGAGCATGAACTTTGCTCCACAGATGAAACGGCGTGCACATCCCCCCATTTCCAGTTCATGTCGGCTAACCAGCTCCTCCCCAAGAGCGCGGGACCATTCCCCGGGACAATCCAGAGTGTCAGCCGGTTCTCCGATCCATTGTGTGTGACCACCAAGTTTGCACTGCCTAGTACTGGGATGATCTCTCTGGTGTACGACTGTAGCGTGTCAATGCGTTCCAATTTGGGCCTGTTAGCTTTGTGTGGCCATAGTTTTTCAAATTGTTGGGCACTCATAAGTGACTGGCTGGCTCCTGTGTCCAGCTCCACACGTACCGGGATGCCATTTAATAGTACTTTCATCATCATAGGTGGCGTTTTGGTATACGAGCTGTGGACATCTGCCACGTGAACACTCTGGACTTCAGCGTCCATAGCTTGGCCCCAAGTATCACCCTGCCTTGCAGACCCCTCGTCTGGTTCCTCTGCCTCGTAAACTAGCCTCGCTGCGGGCTTTCTGTACATTCTGGCCAGATGTCCCTTGAAGTTACAGTTTCTATAGATAAATTGTTGAAACTTACAGGTTTTCGCAGTGTGTCTGCCATCGCACCTCCAGCATGAGCTGAGATTGTTGTGAACAAAGGAACTGTTAACAGACATTCCTCTCTGATTGTCTCTTTGATTACTCCTGAGCACTCTGTTGTTGAGTGTCAATGGTCCCATCTCGGGACGCAATCCCCCTGCCATTGTTTCGGTTGCTGGCCCACCCTAGAGCCTATTGTTGCCTGGGCGGTGTCGAATTGCCCTTGCCTGCCTGCGGGGTTTTGAGTCTCGTTAACAATGTTAACTCCCTGGTCCATCGCCACGTTGGAACCAGGGCTGCGCGCGTAAATTATCTTGGTCTCCTCTTCCCCTGCCATGAAGGTCTGGGCTATCAATGTTGCCCTTTCCAAAGTCAAGTCCTTGGTCTCGAAAATCCCGGCATGACCAATGCCCTTAATGAAGAAATTCCTTAACATCTCCCCCCTGCAGGCGTCTGTGAACTTACAGAGGCTGGCCAAACGCCGAAGGTCTGCAACGAAGTCCGATATGCTTTGTCCCTCCCGATGCCGGTGTGTAAAGGACCGGTGCTGGGCCATGTGTATACTGCTCGCCGGTTTGAGGTGCTCACCGATCAAAGTGCTGAGTTCTTCAAAGGACTTGTCCGCCGGCTTCTCGGGTGTGAGCAGGTCTTTCATCAGCGCATATGTCTTGGATCCTCAGCTAGTCAGTAGATGTGCCTGCCGCTTGCCAGCCGCTTTCTCTCCCAGCCAAGCCTTCGTGACAAAGCTCTGCTGGAGCCTCTCAATGAAGTCATCCCAGTCCTCACCAACACAGTACCGTTCCTCTGTGCTACCGGTGGCCATCCTCGTGGGTCGTTGAGTCCCGTTTCTCGTTGCCAAATGTGGTGTCCTTACACCCTGCTATAGAGTCACATGAGGCACGTACTGCAGACAAGGTCACTGTGTGACCTGAACCTTTATTCCCAGGATCAAGAAATGATGACCCTCCGTGGGACCTCCCTTTATATACCTGGATGACCAGGTGAGGAGTGTCTCCCACAAGTTCACCCCCTGTGGTCAAGGTGTGCATTGCTCAGGTGTATGCAGTGTACAGTGTTGTTACATAAAGGTTACAGTTGTGTGAAGGTTACAAACATGACAAGAGGGACGGGTGGGTGGGGTGCTTGATTTGTCATACGCTCCTTCCACTGTTTGTACTTGGCTTCCGCGTGCTCCCGCCGAAGAGACTCGAGATGTTCGGCACCTTCACGGATGCTCCTCCTCCACTTTGAGCGGTTTTGGGCCAGGGATTCCCAAGAGTCGGCGGGGATGTTGCATTTTTTTCAAGGAGGCTTTGAAACATATTAGAAGTACCTAAAAGGACACCAACTCCACCACACTGGGAAGATCATGAACAATGTCAGGGATATTAAAAAGAAAAATGAGAAAGATTGTGGTTGTTCGCCAGAAGCAACAGAGAAGAAACACTGTTCATATAGAACATTTCCATTAACCTATGCTAAAGGGGAAGGGAAGTTAATGGGCTGGCAATTGCTTTTAGTCTAATGATTTTCTGGTAAATCAACATTACTGCCTGTTAATGGGGGTGGTTTGAGTGATGATCAGTATAGTGTGGCTTTATACTTTTTAAAAATGATAGGTCACAATATTTTTTGCAATTAAACTAATATACAGGGTATAACAATTTCAAGTCTTCCGCAGAAATTTTCTCTGGTTAGTGTCACTGGTCTCACCCATAAGTGGACCTATGCCCTTCACAATCAGCAAATAACTTTCGCTGTCCGTTATCTAGATGTGTAATAATAAAACACCCTTGTTATGTGAACTGGATATTATGATCCTCACACGTGCATTTCTCCAGTTTTCCAAGAGTTCCGTGGGTTGAGACAGGATAGAATCGTTAAGTTGCTTTATTTTACAATCAGTTAGTGACTGAACTAGTGAACCAGTGACTGAACTTCTTCCCCTCCCCTTTCAGTGCTTCTTAAGAATCTGTTCTTTTCGAACACTCTCCAGTTCTGACGAAGGGTCACAGACCTGAAACGTTAACTCTGTTTTTCTCTCCACAGATGCTGCCTGACCCGTTGAGATTTCCAGCATTTTCTGTTTTTATTTCAGATTCCAGCATCCGCAGTATTTTGCTTTTGAACTAGTGAGTAACAGTTGTAGCAAATTTCACTTTATTTCAACTTGACTTCAGTCCCTCGTTTGTAATAAAGAAAATAATAAAAAGCTTCAATGATTCGCCCAGGTTACCGGTTAACTGCCTAAGTAATATTACCATTTGCATCAGACCAAGGCTTATTCCGAGCCCTGATCTTCTACCTTTCTAAGGCAGGCTGCCCTATGTCTTGCTGTCTCTGTCACCAACTGTCCATGGACATTTTTCTCTCTTCCTTTTGTTGCTTCTCAGCACAGGAATTTGACGGCCATACCTCCGACTTCTTCCCAACTTCTGGGTGGGGGGGAGGTTGCTCGCAACTCTGTCAATTAAACCAGCTGTAGCCCCATTGGGAGGAGGTCCTGGCAGACCATCTCTTTATGTCTGAATGCTCACTGGCAGCCTCTGAAACAAGATAACGTGCCCTCTATTGTTCCAGGTCGTTAGGGATAATAGGCCGGATCGCCTGGATTGAGTGCAACAACTCTCCCCTCCTCCAGCACTGGCAGCAAACTATATCTTAATCCTTCGTAACCTCGCTGTAACTTAAATGGAATATTTCAATATAAATCGTACTTCAATCCTTTCATAGTAAAATGGAAAATCCTCAAATGTGACTCGCTCTCTTTTTTTTTTTAACACAGGATTACATAGGATATACAGCACCAAAACAGGCCATTCGGCCCAACCAGTCCATGCCGGCATTTATGCTCCACTCGAGCCTCCTCCCGTCTTTCCTTCATCTAAATCTATCAGCATAACCCTCTATTCCCTTCTCCCTCGTGTGCTTGTCTAGCCTCCCCTTAAATGCATCTATACTGTTCGCCTTACCCACTCCCTGTGGTAGCGAGTTCCACATTCTCACCACATTTCTAGGTGAATAAGTTTCTTCTGAATTCCCTTATATATAATTTTTCTCACATATAGCAGAAATAATCTGGATTATTTGACAACATCTCCTCTTCCGGGCGGTAATGCTCCGCGCCTCGCCGAAACCGACATCGAAAATCCCGACGGAGGGCTGGAATCTGTCCGCCCGGCCAGAAGTACTTACCTCCGCCACTGCCGGCTCTCCGGGGCAAAAACAGAGGCAGCAACAAGCCGAAAGTCCAGCCCAAAGACCGGTGCAAAGATGAAAAGTTCAGCCGAGCATTTTTAATACAATATCCAAGATTGTAGATCTTCATCACAACAATCACTGCACTCCGTAAGGTGATAAGCCATATACACGTAGAAGGTCATGAAATGATTAACTGAACTTGTTTCGGAATACTCAGTATCCATGCTTTAGGGGATAAGTGACCAGTAAAGAAACCTTGGGCCATCCTAAAGTGCTTTACAGCCAATGGAGTGTAGTCACAGTTGTAACGTAGGGTTATGCGGCAACCAATTTGCGCACAGCAAGGTCCCACACACAGCAATGAGATCATGACCAGAAATTTTGTTTCAGCGATGATAAATATTGGCTAGGACACTGGGGAGAACTCCCCTACTCCTCTTCGAATAATGTCTTGAGATTCTTTTCAGCCAATGAGAGGGTAGACAGGGCCTCGATGTAACGTCACATTCAAAAGTCGATGCCTTCAATGGTGCAGCTCTCCCTTAGTACTGCACTGAAGTGTCAACCCAGATTATGTGCTCCAACCTCGAGAGTGGGACTTGAACAGACAACCTTTGATTCAGAGGCGAGAGTGCCCTGAGCCACAGCTAATGAAAATGTAATTAAATATCTGTCATGAATAATCTATTGCAAACAGTCAAAGCTTCCCTCAGTATTGGGGAATAGCTGTGTGGCTTCCTTACTGTTATGTAATGATGTGTGTATCGTCCCAGTACTGTAAATGTAATGTAAGCACTATGCCACACCACAGAGCGCGCTGTGGTGGGAAACCTGGTAGTACCTGCAACAAGGGCTATATAAGGCTGACCACCACACCGGAGAGGCACTCTGGAGCTGAACAATAAAGCACGAAGGTCACAGCAGTTAGATTTACACCAGACCGTGTAGAGTCAGTGATTTGTGTGCTACATACACCACATTGGCGACAAGGAAGCGGACGAACTCCATGCAACCATGGCTACTCTGGGCTCGCTAAAGGATTTTACCGTGGGCAATGATTGGAAGGCCTTTACGGAAAGGCTCGAGTATTACTTCACAGCAAACGACCTGACGGAGGACACGAATGCAATGAGAGAGAAGCGTAAGGCGATATTGCTCTCCAGTTGTGGAGATGAGGTTGACTGTCTCGTCAGGGATTTGCTGGCACCTGGGAGCGCCAGAGACAAGTCATACGAGGAGCTGACTGAACTCATTCGTGACCAGTTGAAACCGAAGGAGAGCATCCTCATGGCCAGATACAAATTTTACCATCACTGCAGACCCGAGGGCCAGGATGTCACCAAATATGCTGCGGACCTCAGGAGACTCGTGGCGCCGTGTGATTTTGGCGCACACCTTGACGAGGCTTTGAGGGACGTTTTCGTAATGGGGATTGGCCACGAGGGCCTCCTTCACAAGCTGCTGGCCACGGAACCCACAGTCACTCTGACAAAGGCCACCACCATCAGCCGGGCATATATGACCTCGACTTGCAGCACCAAGCAAATGATCCACACAGTCTCGAACCCGGCAGGCACTGTCCACAGGATAGCGCCCACCACGGACAAAACTGCAGAACGTGGCTCTGCCCGGGGCAAAGAGCACGGACCTCGGGATCCTGGAACTCAGAGTCCGGCGAGGGGGGCCAATCAAGCAGCACCATGCTGGCGTTATGGAGGAAGCCATGGGGCTCACCGGTGCAGGTTTGCGGAATACACGTGCAATACCTGCCATGTTAAAGGCCACCTTCAGCGTATGTGCAAAAGAAATCAGACTCACCATGTGGCTGAGGAGATGGGGGATGATCTACTGTTCAGCGAGGAGCAGGTAGAAGATGATGAGGTGTTGGGACTGTACACGTGTACCGACGATTCGCCCCCAGTGATAAGGGAAGTAAAAATCAACGGAGTCCCAGTGAGTATGGAAGTGGACACGGGCTCGGGTCCGTCGTTGATGAGTCGGAGAACTTTTGATAAACTGTGGATTAACCCAGCTGCACGACCCAAGCTGGTCCCGGCCACGGTGAAGCTGTGTACCTACACCAGGGAACTGATACCTGTTCTTGGCAGAGCGATGGTGCAGGTATCCAAAGGGGACGAGACGCACGCTTTACCTCTGTGGGTCGTTGCAGGCGATGGGCCAACGCTCCTCGGCCGGAGGTGGATGGGGACGGTCCGTGGGAGCTGGGAAGACTTCACCACTCCACAGACTGCTGCTCCCCGGGGTGCTGCCGTGCCCCGGGTCCCCAGAGAGCAGCGCCGACCGAGCTGGAGCTGCAGCCTCAATCCACCCACAGGCAAGCCCCAGGCCCGGACCTCACACCGAGATCCTGCAGCCTCAGCCCCCACAGGCAAGCAGCCCTGCAGAGAGGGGCCTAGTGGGGGGGGGGAGTGAGCCGGCGGGGTGCGAGGGATCCAGGATGGCCGGCGGTTCGGAAGAGCCCCGCCGAGGAACTGTTAGTGTCGGGCGGCGGCAGCAGCTGGAGGTCGGAGGCTACGGAGGCCGCGGGGGACGCGGCAAGTGCGGCCGCTGGAGAAGCCACGACGGCCGCAGGAGAGGTGGCAAGTCAGGTGGCAGCGGAGGGGAGCGGAGGCTGCGACGGCAGAGGGCATCCGGAGCGGCGGAGAAGAAGATAGCGGCGGCATCGTGTCGGAGCAGCAGAGCATCAAAGATGGCAGCGCCCAAGGAGAAGCCTCGTGGAATCCTCCTGCATCAAAGATGGCATCTTAAGCAGGAAATGCACCCCGGAGTCTTAAAAGGGCCTTACCAAGAGGTGGTCCCCACAAAGGACTTCTGTAAGGCAGAGCGAGTCTAAAATGAGCTATGTTAATGTGAGATAGTGAATTTATAATAAGAATTACTTTTTTAATGCTGAATGGCCACTGTATTTGTGTAAAATAATGGATGAAGTACAATTAATGATAACGGCTAACAAGGAAATCAAGGATCCGTTACCAGTCAATAACCAGTTAATGTACCAGATAATATGTACCATACTAACGCACTGTCTATGCCCACCTGCCTTTCGTTGGACAAGAGTGATGTTATGTAATGATGTGTGTATCGTTGTCCTGCGTCCTGGTTGGGGGGGGTGGGGGGAAGGTGATGTTATGTAATGATGTGTGTATCGTCCCAGTACTGTAAATGTAATGTAAGCACTATGCCACACCACAGAGGGCGTTGTGGTGGGAAACCTGGTAGTACCTGCAACAAGGGCTATATAAGGCTGACCACCACACCCGAGAGGCACTCTGGAGCTGAACAATAAAGGACGAAGGTCACAGCAGTTAGATTTACACCAGACCGTGTGGAGTCAGTGATTTGTGTGCTACATACACCACGCTTACAGTAAATGCCATATTTTTCATTGCTTTAGACAGCCGGAAGACAGCAGTGAAAAGTATTCGACACCTTAGGGAGTGGAGTGTTTGCAAGAAATATTTCTGACTTTAAAGTCCATTATGTCAGGCCCAAGTGAGAGATGGAATAGAGATTTATTATTCACTTAAAATAATACGATGTAATTGATGACTGTCTTGGCATTTCAGAATCCTCTGTGTGAGTGGTCATTGAGGCCATCAATCATTCTATTTGTCTTCCCTCTGACAATATGTGGACAACAGTTTCATCATTAGTATTTAATCATTTATATACTATTTATATACTTGGTGGGGCTGTGGTTTAGTACTTGATTAAACAAGTATAGGTTATGATGTACATAACATTAATATACAGCACTTAATCTGGCCTATTTGACAACATCACCTCTTCCAGGGGGTAACGCTCCGCCGAAACCGGCACCAAAATTCCCGGCAGGGCGATGGAATCTGTCCGCCCGCCCGGAAGTGCTTACCGCTGCCACTGTCGCCCCTCTGGATCGAAAACAGAGGCGGCAGCAAACCGAAAATGCAGCCCAAAGACCGGTGCAAAGATGAGAAGTCCAGCCGAGCATTTTTAATATAATATCCAAGGCTGTAGATCTACATAACAGTCACTGCACTCTGTAATCCATTGTTTGAGACACTTTGATGTGAAAGGTACCATGTAAATGGAAACATTCTTTCCTTTTTGCAACCCATTTCAACAGGGCAAAAGATGGTCAAGCGAGAATAGAACCTACCTTTGTGTCTGAGATAGTTTTACTAAGGACTTGTGTTCAATGCTACACCATCAAATAGCAGGGTGGTGGGACTGCTGTGCTGTAAGTATCTATGGCTCTATGATCACCAACATGGTTCTTGTCTCTATAGACAGTTTCTTAACCGATAAGGGAATAAGGGGTTATGGGGAGTGGGCAGGGAAGTGGACCCGAGTCCATGATTGGATCAGACATGGTTGTATTAAATGGCGGAGCAGGCTCGAGGGGCCGTATGGCCTACTCCTGCTCCTATTTCTTACGTTTTTATGTTCTTATGTTCTTATAATGCTCGCGATGTCAGAGGTTTTGAATGTCACCTTGGTTCAATTGGTAGTGCTCTCATTCTGAGTCAGCAAGTTGGGGGCTTACTACAGATTTGACCATATACTCTCAGCTGACACTTCAGTGCACGACTGAGGCTGAACTGCCTTATTGGTGGTTTTAGACAAGATGTTGAAACACTGCCTGCTCAGGGGAATTCAAACGATTCCAAGAAGAGCAGGGTGTTGCTCTGGACAACATTCCTTTCTGCTATTAAAAAAAACATTTGTCACTGATTCAATTGTCAAGCGCTACTGTCTGCAAATTGGCCGTTGTGTTGGCTACATCAATGTTACGATGCTGCAAAGGTAATCGACTTGTTGTAGAAAGTTTCTGGGACATCCTGTGGATGTGGTAAGGTGATATATAAAGACTATTCTTTTTTTTTCCTCAGAGACCATGGGGCCGATTTTAACTGAGGGCACGTTTGGGATGGGTGTGAATGCAGGGGGTGTGGGTGCGGGGGGTGTGTGGAGGGGGGTTTGTGGTGGTGGGGGGGGGGGCGGTGGGGGGTGCGAAGGGAGCGCAGGGGGTGCAGGGGGAGCATGAAATCCCACATGAGGAGTACAGCGTGAGGCTGGGGCCATTTTTTACACCTGAGCCTCACTTTAATAAAGTAGGACTGTCTCCTGCCCGAAACTGGCGGAAGTGACATCAGGGCCATGGAGTGGGACCGGAAATCAGGCCAGAAGCAAGGGAACAGTCCCCAGTATAAAGCTAGAGCTGGGCGAGGGGTGTGGCGGCCGATACTGGCACTGGGACAAAGAGGCAAGATCAGGACTGAGAGGCCCATAGCCCCCGGGGCCTCCACCAGTGACACTGGAGTACCGGAGAGTGCGGCGCAAAGCCTTGCCGAATATGGTGCATCACAGGCACAAGCTCTGCTTCAACTTGGGCAGGTGATGCAGTCCATAAACCCTTCTGCCATACTCTCTGTGTTCCCCCAGTGTCACACCCAGACCCACACACTTGTGACTGGCGACGCGGGGTGGCGAGGCCGTAACCTTTGTCTCCCAGCATCCAGCTCTGGCCTTGTTGTGGACGCTGGAACATATGTGAGAGAGACACTGCTCTCACGCAAGATGAGAGCATCATGGATGCTCCCTGGATATTGGGCATTGACTGCCATGATGCGCTGAGTATGGTCGCAGACGATCTGTTCGTACATGGAGTGGAATCCCTTTCAGTTTCGGTAAACCTCTGGATTATGTAAAGGTGCTCGCAGGGCGATGTGCGTACAGTCAATGGCACCCTGAACCTTGGGGAAGCCAGCAAATCGTCCAAAACCTACAGCCCTCTCATTTTGGGTCTCCTTGGTCATTGAGAAGTTTATGAAGTCCAATGCAGCAATGTGTAGCATGCTGCGAGATGCAGCATATGTCCCCTGCTGATGCCTGAAAGGAGCCGGAGGCATAGAAGGCAAGTGCCACAGTCACATTACCCTCGATGGGCAGTGCAGTCCTGATGCCGCTGGTAGGCTACAGGTCTGCATATCTCTGTGACCACCTCTTTTCGGAAGCACAGCCTTCGAATGCACTGTGTCTCAGAGAGCTGCAGATATGAGCGATGTTTGCTGTAAACCCGTGGTGGGCAAAGCCTCCTCCCCATACGTCTGCGACCTCTTCGATTACATTCAAAATGATCATTAATAAGCCTTCTTCCAGCTCGACGCCGTATAAATATAGCAGCCAGGATTAATGGCTGACATAGTGTAGCCCCCATCTTTTAAAATGTCCTTTAAAACAAACTAGAAACTCACATAAACTTCACAATCAAAAGTGTGCAGTAACACAGCGTTCTTCTCCCAATGCTTTTAATCACTCTGCACTCAGACTTTCCCCTCCGTTTCCAAGATGGCGCTGTTAGCGCCTGGCATGCCCAGGGCGCGACTGCTTTTTGTTGGTGGGTTCCCGGGCGGACACTAAATCAGGCGATACATTCGAAAGTTCTGCCCGGGGCACTGGTGCAGCGATGCATGATGATTTACATCATTCAAATGGTCAAAACAACAGGCGGGCGCTAAGTTTTAGCACTGCCGCAAAAGCATTGCCGAAAATTCCACCTGGGCGCAAAATCTTGTGTGCCTCGTTTCATGACAAAAAAAATCATTTTTGCAGCCTGCCCAGGCATTAAACAGGGCGCAAATGAGCCAAAAATCCAGCCCTAAAACTGTACACAATACTCCAGGTGCGGTCTTACCAGGGCCCTATATAATTGCAGTTAGACGTCTTTACTCTTATACTCAAATCCTCTTGTAATAAAGACCAGCACACCATTTGCTTTCTTAATTGCTTGCTCTACCTGCCTGTTAACTTTCAGTGATTTGTGTACAAAGACACCCAAGTCCCTCTGAACACCAACATTTCCCAATCCCTCACCACTTAAAATGTACTCTGCTTTTCTATTTTTCCTACTAAAGTGGATAACTTCATGTTTCTCCACACTATGGGCCCAAGTTTCCACACGATAAAAAATGGGCGCCCCTCCGAGCTGGGCGCCCGTTTTTCGCGCCCAAAATAAAAACTGGCGATTCTGGAGCGTTCTGCAGCTCCATGTCTGCCTGGCGTGGCGCCCAGGGGGGCGGAGCCTACACTCGCGCCGATTTTGTAAGTGGGAGGGGGCGGGTACTATTTAAATTAGTTTTTTTCCTGCCGGCAACACTGCGCGTGCGCGTTGGAGCGTTCGCGCACGCGCAGTGTGAAGGAAACATTGGCACTCGGCCATTTTTGTAGTTCTTTGTAGCTGTTTAATTTTTGAACATTTTTTAAATAAAAGCACATTGCCATCAGCACATCAGCACTGAGGCTTCTCACTGTCTCCTTCCCCTCCCCCCCCCCGCGGGAAGAACGGGAGCCTCCCCCCCCCCCCCGCGGGAAAGAACGGGTGCCTCCTCTCCCCTCCCCGCCCCCCCGCGGGAAGAACGGGCGCCTCAGGCTGACTGCAGAATTCTCCGTGCCTGAAGCACTTTCACACAGGTAGGAAGATGGTTTATTTAATCTTTTCTTTGCTTATAAATGTTTATTCAGGTTGGATTTATTTGTAGAAGTATAAATAAGGATTTATTATAGAATTTAATGACTTCCCTTCACCCCCCTCCCCCCCCACCTCGTTCTGGACGCCTAATTTGTAACCTGCACCTGATTTTTTAATGTGTAGAACAGGTTTTTTCAGTTCTACAAAAATCTTCACTTGCTCCATTCTAACTTAGTTTGGAGTACGTTTTCACTGTGGAAACTTTCAAATCAGTCGTCAGTGGCCGGACACGTCCCCTTTTGAAGAAAAAATTCTGTTCCAAAGTAGAACTGTTCTACCTGACTAGAACAGCAGAAAAAAAAAATGTGGAGAATTGCGATTTCTAAGATAGTCCGTTCTCCACCAGTTGCTCCTAAAAACCAGGCGCAAATCATGTGGAAACTTGGGCCCTATATTCCATTTGCCATGTTCTTGCACACTCTCTTAACTTGTCGATATCCTCTTGAAAGCTCTGCATCCTGCTCATCACTTACATTGCCTGTTGCCTTGTTAGTTTTGCCCTGTTGAAATGGGTTGCAAAAAGAAAGAAAGAAATGTTTCCATTTACATAGTACCTTTCATCTCAAATTTATTTTCACAATGAATTACTTTGTGAAATGCAATGACTGTTGTGATGTAGAACTACACCTGGGATATTATATTAAAAATGCTCGTCTGAACTAGTTGGCAGCATCTTACTTGGGGCAGCCACACATTGCTTTTGAAGTTGAGTGTAACGAGTTTCCTTTGATGCAACCTAGTCATTGCAAAAAGACTCCATATACCCTAGAGTGGGATACGCTTGAGAGGAGGAGGAGGGTCTCCAGACTCCACTTGATGTATCCAATTATCAGTGGACAAATTGGAATCAGAATGGAAAGTGCACTATAGCCTGCACTGTACAACAAAAATAAAAAAGAATTGCATTTATATAGCGCCTTTCATGACCACCGGACGTCTCAAAAGCGCTTTACAGCCAATGAAGTACTTTTGGAGTGCAGTCAATGTTGTAATGTGGGAAACGAGACAGCCAATTTGCACACAGCAAGCTCCCCACAAATAGCAATGTGATAATGACCAGATAATCTGTTTTTGTTATGTTGATCGATCAACAAGAAGGAATAGCCGGAAACTAACTAGACGACTGGTCAAGAAGGCGTACAGAAGGTTCAGCTTTGCCCACCACGAACAATTGTCAACTGGAACCAGTTAGATAATAAAATAGTAACCGCAAGCTCATGGGACACGTTTAAACATAGACTGAAGAATGTGAATTATTAATCTCATTGATGCACACACCTTGTGAGCTCACCCCTTACAAATTTGGCAGAGTACAGCCAGACTGCATTTGCCGACACAACCAAGACAAGACAAGGACAAAGAATGCTGTGACTGTTGTTATGTAGGCAAACACAGTAGTCAGTTTGTGAACAAGATATGATCCCACAAACAGCAATGGACAAGTGACCAATTAATCTGTTTTTTGTGGTTGCGAGGGAAATAAGAACATAAACATAAGAACATAAGAATTAGGAACAGGAGTAGGCCATCTAGCCCCTCGAACCTGCTCCGCCATTCAACAAGATCATGGCTGATCTGGCCGTGGACTCAGCTCCACTTACCCGCCCGCTCCCCATAATCCTTAATTCCCTTATTGGTTAAAAATCTATATCTGTGACTTGAGTACATTCAATGAGCTAGCCTCAACTGCTTCCTTGGGCAGAGAATTCCACAGATTCACAACCCTCTGGGAGAAGAAATTCCTTCTCAACTCGGTTTTAAATTGGCTCCTCCGTATTTTGAGGCTGTGCCCCCTAGTTCTAGTCTCCCCGACTAGTGGAAACAACCTCTCTGCCTCTATCTTGTCTATCCCTTTCATTATTTTAAATGTTTCTATAAGATCACCCCTCATCCTTCTGAACTCCAACGAGTAAAGACCCAGTCTACTCAATCTATCATCCTAAGGTAACCCCCTCATCTCCGGAATCAGCCTAGTGAATCGTCTCTGTACCCCCTCCAAAGCTAGTATATCCTTCCTTAAGTAAGGTGACCAAAACTGCATGCAGTACTCCAGGTGTGGCCTCACCAATACCCTATACAGTTGCAGAAGGACCTCCCTGCTTTTGTACTCCATCCCTCTCGCAATGAAGGCCAACATTCCATTCACCTTCCTGATTACCTGCTGCACCTGCAAACTAACTTTTTGGGATTCATGCACAAGGACCCCCAGGTCCCTCTGCACCGCAGCATGTTGTAATTTCTCCCCATTCAAATATATTCTCCCCTCGGTGATGAGACTCAAGGTGCTCAGCGCCCTCCCAGATGCACTTCCTCCACTTAGGGCGGTCTTTGGCCAGGGACTCCCAGGTGTCAGACCAGGTGTATAGGAATATAGGCCAAGAAATTCTTGAGTTTCTTTCACTCTGCCATTGTAGTTTTGCCGGAGGTGCAGTAAAAAAACCTAGCATCCGCGCATAAACAGGGCTTCCTCCACACTTCCGGTAAAGTAACCTCGGCAGAGTGAAAGCCGTTCCGAGGAATTTGCCAGCTATCAGCTCGGACATGGGAGAAAATCCCCTGGGAGGACAGATGCACCAACATTAACGTCTTTGACCAGGCCAACATCCCCAGTATTGAAGCACAGACCACACTCGATCAGCTCCGCTGGGCAGGCCACATAGTTCGCATGCCAGACACGAGACTCCCAAAGCAAGCGCTCTACTCGGAACTCCTTCACGGCAAACGATCCAAAGATGGGCAGAGGAAACGTTACAGGGACATCCTCAAAGCCTCCCTGATAAAGTGCAACATCCCCACTGACACCTGGGAGTCACTTTCCGAAGACCGCCCTAAGTGGAGGAAGTGCATCTGGGAGGGCGCTGAGCACCTTGAGTCTCATCACCGAGGGCATGCAAAAATCAAGCGCAGGCAGTGGAAAGAGCATGCGGCAAACCAGTCCCACCCACCCTTTCCTTCAATGACTATCTGTCCCACCCGTGACAGGGACTGTGGTTCTCGAATTGGACTGTTCAGCCACCTAAGGACTCATGTTAAGAGTGGAAGCAAGTCTTCCTAGATTCCGAGGGACTGCCTTTGATGATGATGATGATGATGCTGCTGCATGGGAGAATTCGATGCTTGCTCTCACATTTCATTTGAAACATAGAAACATAGAAATATAGAAAATAGGTGCAGGAGTAGGCCATTCAATGAGTTCATGGCTGAACATGCAACTTCAGTACCCCATTCCTGCTTTCTCGCCATACCCCTTGATCCCCCGAGTAGTAAGGACTACATCTAACTCCTTTTTGAATATATTTAGTGAATTGACCTCAACAACTTTCTGTGGTAGAGAATTCCACAGGTTCACCACTCTCTGGGTGAAGAAGTTTCTCCTCATCTCGGTCCTAAATGGCTTACCTCTTATCCTTAGACTGTCACCTCTGACAAGGCAGTGCTCCCTCAAGCACTGCAAACAAAGTGCCAGGTTAGATTGTGCACTTAAACCCTGGTGTGGCTCAGACCGGACAACTTTTTGACCCAAGAGACGAGAGTTACCACCAATAAAGCCAGGTTGCCACCCGACAGCCCGAGCAGGTTAAGTGCTCAGCAGTTATCAAGATGATCACAAGTACAAATTCCACTTCTGCCTGTCGCTCAGACTCTTTTGCCCCAGTGTAAACTAACTTAGCAGCGGCAGGTTGCTCAAATTAAACACAGGACAGGTTCCACTTGTTGGCGGGAGGGGTGGGGGCCAGAGGGGGTGCTGAAATTGGAATCATGGTTCTTGCAAACTCAGTATTGCAAACAAAAACCAGTAATTCCAGCTATACCAGCCATCTTTCAATTTGGGGTAACATAAGAACGTAAGAATTAGGAGCAGAAGTAGGCACATAAGGAGCACATAGACTGAAAATAAAAAATGCGAGAAAGAATACATTTAATAACTGATTTGGAAGCCTTTCTGTAATAAAACTCAGATTCCTGGGATATGGGAATGGTAGCATAGAGGTTATGAGAACATAAGAAATAGGAGCAGGAGTAGGCCATACGGCCCCTAGAGCCTGCTCCGCCATTTAATACGTTCATGGCTGATCTGATCATGGACTCAGCTCCACTTCTCCGCTCGCTCCCCATAACCCCTTATTGGTTAAGAAACTGTCTATTTCTGTCTTAAATATGTTCAATGTCCCGGCTTCCACAGCTCTCTGAGGTGGCGAATTCCACAGATTTACAACCCTCAGAGAAGAAATTCCTCCTGATCTGTTATAAATGGGTGGTCCCAGAGGCCTGGACTAATGATCCAGAGATAAAAACAGAAAATGCTGGAAATCACAGCAGGTCAGGCAGCATCTGTGGAGAGAAATATGGTTGAGGTCTGTGACCCTTTTTCAGTACTGACGGAAGGTCATCGACCCGAAACATTAGCTCTGTTTCTCTCCACAGATGCTGCCTGACCCACTGAGATTTCCAGTATTTTCTGTTTTTATTTCAGATTCCAGCATCCGCAGTATTTTGCTTTTGTAATGATCCAGAGACGCGAGTTCGTAATCCCCCCACGGCAGCTGAGGGAAGTTAAATTCAGTTAATTAAATAAATCTGGAATAAAAATCTAGTATCAGTAATGGTAAACTGCTGGATAGCCGTAAAAATCCTTCTGGTTCACTAACGTCCTTTAGGGAAGGAAATCTACCACCCTTACCCGGTCTGGCCTATATGTGACTCTAGAGGGTTGACTCTTAACTAACCTCTGAAATGGCCTAGTAAGCCACTCAGTTGCACCAAACTGTTACAAAGAAGTACTGCAGCGGTTCAAGAAGACTCACCTCACCACCACCTTCTCAAGGGCAATGTGGAAACCTCATTGTTAGTCTGCATGGGCAGGTTAAAGGTCAGCTCGCCCATTGCCAAATCCCAAAAGTTCAGCCAAGCCACTGCAAATTTGCCAGCCCTCATGTAGGACATGGGGAGAACGCGATACTTAGTGTAACACCTTGGTTGAAATCATAAAATGCTAATCTTCATCTTAACACTCAGAGACTGTATGCAGTCATTCATGAGGATGATCTTTATGTTGCTGCTGATGACCCGTAAAATCTCATCAAGGTGAGCTTTGGTGCTTCAGGCACTCTTGGGGCTGGATTTTTGGCTCGCTTGTGCCTCTGTTTCTGCCCCGGGGGGGCTGGTAAATTGTGTTTTTAGACGTAACACTGGGCGTCCAGTTTTTACCTCCCGGTCGGCAAATTCGGCTCACGGTTTGCAGCGATGTAAAAACTTACCATCCCGCCCTCTTGTTTCACTGAGATCATGACGTCAATCGTCACACAACACTCCGCTAGCGCCCCAGATACAAAATTCGGCCCTAATGTCTCATTTAATGCCCGCCCCAGGAAACATCTGAAATACTAGCCATTCCCAGGGTGCAGCAGGCGGTATTGGCAACGTTTTTAAATGGAGGGAATTTTACTGCAACAAAAACTCCCCCCAACAAAATAAAACCCTATAATACACAACATTATGTTGCAGGGCACTAAACAACAATAAAGTTCCTTAAATCAACAAAACTTTTTTAACGCCGCGATTTTCGGCTCGGGCACAAAAACATGTTTGTGTAATGCCTGATTTTGCGCCCCTGATCATGGAACCGAATTTTTTGCTGAATTTTGCAGGCGAGGCACAAACTTTTTCCAGGCGGTATCAGGATCACCCCGCCGCCATTACTGCCCCAAAATCTCAAAAGCCAGAAATCCAGATGGTCTTTGAAGGCAGCTCTCTAAAGAGGAATATAAAATGTGTGTGCAGCTGCCCTTAAAAATTGGCAAAGTTTTTTGCGGCGAACATGGGGCGTTTCCTGTAAAACAATATTTTATTTTGTTTCTTTTTGGGATGTTGTCTGACCTGAGATGACTGTATTTATTGCTCATTCTTAGTTGGCCTGAGAAGTTAATTGAGGGCCTAACCCTTGAACCACTACAGTCCTTGTGCTAAAGGTGTTTCCACAATGGATGTTCAGTGTAACTTGCTACTCAGAGTGCTGACTATTTATACAATGTGACACAGCTACCCATCAAATCACTCAGCTGTCCACCAGCTGAACTCCTGGACATGGTCACAGAAAGCTTTCCTGAGCATAACAACAACAACTTGGATTTATATAACGCCTTTAAAGTAGTGAATCGTCCCAAGGCGCTTCGGAGTATTAGGAGATAAAACATTTGACACCGAGCAGCATAAGTAGAAATTAGCGCAGGTTACCAAAAGCTTGGTCAAAGAGGTAGGTTTTAAGGAGCGTCATGAAAGAGGAAAGAGAGGTAGAGAGGCGGAGAGGCTTAGGCAGGGAGTTCCAGAGCTTGGGGCCCAAGCACAGCCACCAATGGTTGAGTGATTATAGCCAGGGATGCACAAGGGAGCAGAATTAGAGGAGTGCAGACATCCCATGGAGTTGTGGGACTGGAGGAGATTACAGATATGGGAGGGGTGAGGCCATGGAGGGATTTGAAAATGTAGATGAGAATTTTGAAATCGAGGCGTTGCTTAACCGGATGCCAATGTAGGTCAGCGAGCATTGATGGGTGAGCGGGACCAACGCAGGTAAAGAAAGACTTGCATTTGCAAGGCACCTTCTCACATGATCACTGTTGTGTATGCTGTATACTGAATACTGTAAACTCCGAACAGTATAAACCTGGCTCTAATTTATGAGGGCCAAAAGTGATTACATTACAAGATGGTTGGCCTTTTATACCTGGGCCGCACACACGTGCACACAGCCCAATGACCTCCGACAGCGGTGCCACCTGTGACCAGTAACCTTTATTTAGCCAGCACTGAAGTGATGAAGGTGGGTGGAGCTTCCCCTTTTATACCTGAAAGTCCAGGTTAGGAGTGTCTCCCACAAGTTCACCACCTAGAGGTCAATGTTCTCACGGTGTACAACTTAGGTCAGTTTATACATGGGTTACAATGACAGTTGAATACATGACATCACCTCCCCCCCCCCCGCCCACCCAAAAGTCTTATTGGGATCACAGGTTAAGTCACTCTGGTGGTTTACGCTCCCTTATAGAGCGCCTGAGTTGGGGCTCCGGTTGTTGGGCGCTGGCCTGAGTGTCTGCTGTTTGCGGTGCCTCAGGCCTGTCCGGACAGCCCACAGTGACTGGCTCTCCACCACTTGGTTCCGGTGTTCGGTCACCTGTGGAGGAGTGAACTCTACATCGTGTTCTTCTCCGCTTCTTCTATGGGGTTGCTGAACCTCCTTTTTGTTTGATCCACGAGTTTGCAGTAGATTTGTCCATTGGTAAGTTTAACTACCAGAATCCTATTCCCCTCTTTGGCAATCACAGTGCCTGTGAGCCCTGGATCCCAGGGACGCAGGTGTTTGGGAAGTGTCTCTAGGATCACGTGGGCCAGGCCAACCAATTGAAAAGGGGGATTCCTCATCAGCGTATGTGGCTGCCCAGTCCCCATTCAGAACACATTTCTTGACTAAAGACAGTAGCGGGTCTCTATTTGTCCAGACTTTGATCTGACGGGCTGTCACGGGTGAGGCTTCGCTTTCGAAAGCTTCAACAGCCATGACCATCTCAGCAGCATGCTCGGTTGCTCCCTCGGTGGTGGCGAGTGGGAGCCTGCTGAGTGCATTGGCGTAGTTTTCAGTGCCCGGCCTGTGCCGAATTGTATAGTCATAGGCGGCTAACGTGAGTGCCCACTTCTGTATGCGGGCCAACGCATTCACATTTATGGCCTTGTTGTCGGCCAAAAGGGACGTTAGAGGTTTGTGATCTGTCTCCAGCTCAAAGTTCCTGCCAAAACAGGTACTGGTGCATTTTTTTTACTGCATATACACATGCAAGCGCTTCTTTTTCTACCATCCCGTAGCCCCTTTCTGCCTGGGACAGACTTCTGGAGGCATAAGCTACCGGCTGTAACTGACCCTTGGCATTCGCATGCTACAACACACACCCAACCCCATAGGACGATGTGTCGCACGTTAAAACAAGTTTCTTACATGGGTCACATAGCGTTAACAGATTGTTGGAGCATAACAAATTGCGTGCTCTATCAAAAGCCTTTTCCTGGCTGTCCCCCCAGACCCATTCACGACCTTTGCGTAGGAACACGTGTGGCGGTTCTAACAGCGTGCTCAATTTGGGAAGAAAGTTACCAAAATAGTTCAGGAGCCCCAGGAACGAACGCAGCTCCGTCGTGTTACGGGGTCTGGGTGCTCTCTGGATCACTTCCGTCTTGGACGCAGTAGGGCTGATCCCGTCTGCTGCTACCCTCATCCCCAGGAATTCTACCTCTGGAGCTAGGAAGACGCACTTCGCCTTTTTCAGTCGCAGCCCTACCCGGTCCAGTCTGCGTAGCACCTCCTCTAGGTTGTGGAGGTGTTCTTCAGTATCGCAACCCGTGATGAGGATGCCGTCTTGAAAAACCACCGTCCTTGGAATTGACTTGGAGGCTTTCCATATTTCGTTGGAAGATCGCGGCGGCCAAGCGAATCCCGAATGGACATCTGTTGTACTCAAACAACCCCTTGAGTGTCGTGATGGCGGTCATCTTCTTCGACTCACTTGCCAGCTCCTGGGTCATGTAAGCTGAGGTCAGGTCCAATTTTGAAAAAAGTTTGCCACCGGATAGCGTCGCAAAGAGGTCCTCCGCTCTCGGTAGCGGGACTGGTCTTGGAGTGACACCCAATTGATGGTGGCCTTGCAATCACTACATATCCTGACCGACCCATCCGCCTTGAGCACCGGCACAATCAGGCTTGCCCAGTCACTGAATTCGACTGGCGAGATGATGCCTTCCCTCAGCAGGCGGTCCAATTCACCTTCTATCTTTTCCCGCATCACGTACGGCACCGCTCTGGCCTTGTGGTGTACTGGCCTGGCGTCCGGGTTTATGTGAATCACTATCTTGGTCCCCATGAAAGTGCCAATGCCGGGTTGAAATAATGAGTCAAATTTGTCCAGGACCTGTGAGCATGATATTCGCTCCACAGAAGAAATTGCATTGACATCGCCCCATTTCCAGTTCATGACAGCAAGCCAACTCCTCCCCAGTAGTGGGAAACTGTCCCCCGTGACAATCCAGAGTGGCAATCTGTTCTCCGAATCTTTGTGGGTCACGACTACCGTGGCGCTGCCTAACACCGGAATAATCTCCTTTGTATATGTCCGTAGCTGTGCGTCAATCGGCAATAATTTTGGCCTCCTGGCCTTGGACGCCCACAGCTTGTCGAACTGTTTGATACTCATCAGGGACTGGCTGGCCCCCGTGTCTAGCTCCATTGATACTGGGAAGCCATTGAGGAGCACTTTCATCATTATCGGTGGCGTCCTGGTGTATGAACTATATATGTGCTCCACATGAACTCACTGAACTTCAGCTTCCAGCAATTTCCCGCACTGAACTTCAGCTTCCCACGATTTCCCGCAGTGTTCATTTGGCCTCGTAGGGCTTACATCGGGCCCGTCCTCCTCGTACATCAACCTGGCTGCAGGCTTCCTGCACATACGCGCCAAGTGACCGCTGATGTTACAATTTCTGCAGGTATATTGCTGATAACTGCAAGCTCTGGCTGGGTGTTTGCCTCCACACCTCCAACATGAGCCGTTGTTGGAAACAAAAGGTCCATTACCAGTCGATCATCTCTGACTGTCTCTGTAACTGTCCTTAAGCGCACCATTGACAGGTGTTGATGGCCCCATTACTGGTCGCATTGTCCCTTGCGATGGCATGAATCGCCATTCAGCTCGCCATTGTCTCTGTTGAATTCCCCCTTTGGGTTCGACTATGTTATGTATTGTCCAGGTACATTTAATGTATAGTTACAATGGTGCGCCACAGGGGGCGCTGTGGTGGGAGACCCGAAAGTACCTGCAAGACAGAGTATAAAAGGCTGCCCACCACACCTGAGAGGCACTCTGGAGTTACACAATAAAGGACTAAGGTCACAGCAGTTACTACAACACCATATTGTGTGGAGTCAGTGATTTGAGTGCTCCATACATCACAAATTGGCGATGAGGACACGGACGAGCTACAAGCAACCATGGCTACTCTGGGCTCGCTAAAGGATTTTACAGTGGGTAATGACTGGGAGGCCTTTACGGAAAGGCTCGAATACTACTTTATAGCAAACGACCTGACAGGGGACACGAACGCACTGAGAGAGAAGCGTAAGGCGATATTGCTGTCCAGTTGTGGCGATGAGGTTTACTATCTCGTCAGAGATTTGCTGGCACCAAGGACAAGTCATGTGAGCAGCTGATTGAACTCATTCGTGACCAACTGAAACCGAAGGAGAGCATCCTCACGGCTAGGCACAAATTCTACCACCACTGCAGACCTGAGGGCCAGGATGTCACAAAATTTGCTGCGGACATCAGGAGACTCACGGCGTCGTGCGATTTTGGCACACACCTTGACGAGGCGCTGCGAGACGTCTTTGTTATGGGGATTGGCCGTGAGGATCTCCTTCACAAACTGCTATCCACTGAACCTGCAGCAAGCCATCAACATCAGCCAGGCATTTATGACCTCGACTTGCAGCACCAGGCAGATGATCCACACGATCTCGAACCCGGCAGGCACTGTCCACAGGATAGCACCCGTCACGGACAAAACTGCAGAACGTGGCTCTGCCCAGGGCAGAGAGCACGGACCTCAGGGTCCTGGAACTCAGAGTCCGCCGAGGGGGGCTAATCGAGTAGCACCATGCTGGCGCTGCAGAGGAAGCCATGGGGCTCACCGGTGCAGGTTGGCAGAGTAATCGTGCAGTACCTGCCACACGAAAGACCACCTTCAGCGTATGTGCAAAAGAAACATGACTCACCGTGTGGCTGAGGAGATGGTAGATGATCTACTATCCGGCGAGGAGCAGGCAGAAGAAGATGATGCGTTTGGACTGTATACTTGTACTGGCAATTTGGCCCCAGTGATTATGGAAGTCAAGATTAACGGAGTCCCAGTGAGTATGGAAGTGGACACGGGGTCGGGTCAGTCGCTGATGAGTAAGAAAACCTTTGATAAACTGTGGATCAACCCAGCTGCACGACCCAAGCTGGTCCCGGTCACGGCGAAGCTGCACACCTACACCAAGGAACTGATACCTGTTCTTGGCAGAGCGGATGTGCAGGTATCTCACGGTGGTGAGACGCACGGTTTACTTTTGTGGACCATTGCAGGCGATGGGCCGACGCTACTCGGCAGGAGATGGATGGGGAAGGTCCGTGGGAGCTGGGAAGACTTCATTCCTCCACAGACCGCTGTCCCCCGTGTTCACAAGCAGCAGCGCCGCCCGAGCTGGAGGAGAGAGAAGGGCTTCGACGGGCTACTCCAGCAGGCACCATCGGCCCACAGGCGTGTGTGTGTGTGTGTGTGTGTGTGTGGCAGCTCCTGGGCAAAAAGGTCAGCTGCGTGGTGTGCTCCGGAGGATGCGGCAGTGCGGGGGCCGGTGCGTTGCGGTTCCCGGGTGCGGTCGAAGGGTGGTGGATCTCGAGAGAGAGCGAGAGAGTGAGTCGAGAGCGAAATGTTAGGCAGCAGCAGGCTAGAGTCCAGCAGGGACACCCAGCAAGCCAACCTCGCAAAAGGGTCCGGAGAAGGAAAGCTGATCCTCGGCGGTCTCAATCTCGACACAGGCGAGCAGGCCCTGGAAGAAGTGCTCTCCAAGTACGGGCAGATCTCCGAGGGGCGAGTGATCAAGGACAGGGACGTTTTCGGCTTCAGTACAGCCAGCTCAAGATGGTGGCAAGCCTCGTGGCAGCAGAGTTCTGCAGAGAAAGGCGGCGGCGGCGCCCTCATGGAAAAATCAAAATGGCGTCTTAAAAGGGAAATGTACCCGGGAGTCTTAAAGGGGCCTTACACCATTGGCGGTCCCCACAAAGAGACTTTTGTAAGGGCAAGAGTGAGTCAAAATGATTACTGTGATTTGTATGATGTGATTTATGACAAGAGTTAATATTTTGATGCTAAAATGATTACTGTGATTAAAATGATTGATATGATTGTTGAAAAGAGTTAATATCACAATGCACAAGAAAAAGGGTTAATGGATCTGTGACTAACATGACCAATGGATTAATGCGATTTCTGATTTAATGTGATTCATGCAATGGTTCAGCGGCCGCAGATGAGCCGCAAAGGCAACTATTTTCTGAGAACAGAGGCAACGCACCAGTTGCGATACCCTGTCTCAGCGCAGCCCATTACCTCGGACAAAAAGGGGCAGTATGCCGCCACCACATCTCACCCAGTGGAGCTGGGATTAAATAATTGTTCAGTGTACCTGCAACCTTTTGATATAACTCTTCAATGCATCCATATGTACCATACAAATGTACTGTCTATGTGTACCTGCTTTCTATTGGAGGTTATGTTTGTGCACTTCATCACCCATGTAAGGACTGCAAATACCACATGCTTGCACAAGATCACAAGCATAATCTCTATATGTGGGGGTGGGGGTGGCGGGGAAGAGGGAAATGGATGGTCATGGACTCACACTCTCAAATCAACCAGGATGAACAAGGCTGCGGTTTCCGGCAATGTGCCTTTGGAACTGGGCAGAGGGAGTGAGATGTTATATATTGTCCAGGTCCATTTAATGTATAGTTTCAATGGTGCGCCACAGGGGGCGCTGTGGTGGGAGACCTGAAAGTACCTGCAAGACAGAGTATAAAAGGCTGCCCACCACACCTGAGAGGCACTCTGGAGTTACACAATAAAGGACTAAGGTCACAGCAGTTACTACAACACCATACTGTATGGAGTCAGTGATTTGAGTGCAACATACATCACAGACTACATGCTCGGGCATGTCCAGTTGTCCCTGTCTGCCTGGAGAACAATGTGCCGCGTTAACAATGTTGACTCCCTGTCCATTTGCTGCACTTAAGCCAAGATTGTTGTCAAACATCATTCTGGTCTCTTCCTCTCCTGAGATAAATGTCTGGGCCATCAAAGCCGCCTTTTCCAGGGCCAAGTCTTTGGTCTCAATCAGTTTCCTGAAAACCCCCGCGTGCCCGATGCCCTCAATAAAAAGCATCTCGAAACTTACATAGGCTCGCCAGTCTCCGGAGGTCTGCCACGAAGTCTGGAACACTTTGCCCTTCTCACCGCTGGTACATGTAAAACCGGTGTCTCGCCATGTGCATGCTGCTCATCGGTTTAAAGTGTTCCCTGATCAACTTACTGAGCTCTTCAAAAGTCTTGTCCGCCAGCTTCTCTGGCACTAGAAGGTCCTTCATCAGGGAATACGTCCTGGATCCACAAACCGTCAGGAGATGAGCCCTGCATTTGTCGGCCGAATCCTGTTCCAACCATTCCTTAGTGACGAAACTTTGCTGTAGTCTCTCAATAAAATCGTCCCAATCATCACCAACACAGTAGCTCTCGTCTGTGCTGCTAGTGGCCATGCTCACGTGATTTAAATCCCATTTCTCGTCGCCAATGCTATGTCCTTACTATAGAATATAAATACACACGAGGCCCATACTTGAGAGAAGGTCACTCTATGACCAGTAACCTTTATTAGCCAGCACTGAAGTGATGAAGGTGGCTGGAGCTTCCACTTTTATACCTGAAAGTCCAGGTTAGGAGTGTCTCCCACAAGTTCACCACCTAGTGGTCAATGTTCTCACGGTGTACAACTTCGATCAGTTTATAAATGGGTTACAATGACAGTTGAATACATGACAGCAACTACATTTCAAAAGTACTTCATTGGCCGTAAAGCACTTTGGGACATCCTGAGTTCATGAACGGCGCTATGTAAATGCAAGTCTATCTTTCTGTGATAATTTGTGTTTTAACGATGTAGGTTGAGGGATAAATGATGGCCAGAGACACCTATAGGACTGACCTGTTCTTTTTCAAAATAGTGCCACAGGATGTTTTATGTCCACCTGAGAGGGCAGACGGGGTCTCGTCTGAAAATGGCACCTCGAACAGTGCAGAACTCCCTCAGTACTGCCTCGCCGACAGTGCAGCACTTTCTCAGCACTGCACTGGAGTGTCAACTTCCATCGATACCACAACCTTCTGACTCAGAGGCGTGAGTGCTACCCACTGAGCTGCAGATGACACATATTTTATTGTAATATTCCCTTCACAATGTTAGTTGTAGGTACTCTGCAATCCTTTAAAATTGGCAAAGCAATCATAATCCTTTCATGTCACTACAACATACTGTTGTGGTATCGATAGAACAATACCACATTACGTTGGATTGAACTCTTAGCATCGTTTGTGAAAGTGGCAAGAGCAGGAAACTACTGTATGCAAAAGAAGATCAGAGAAATTAGAAGGAAAATGCCTGCTCTAACGCAGCTATTTTCTAATCTCACCTGGACGTATATTAGAAGGAGAGAGCTCCAGTTGCCATGGCAAATTTTGAGCTGTGTCTTTCTTCAACTAGATACTGGGTCACTCAGTTAGATTGGCTTTGATCTATGCTTAACTGAAACAATGACTAAGAAGTGAGTATGGTCGATCTTAGACACGCTGGATGCTCTTTAAAGGAAAATTAACTTCCGATTTTCCTTCTTTTTGTCCTTTGTTAAGTCACAGAAAGGAAAAATCTTTATGATCTTTGTTGTGATAGTTGAGGTCGGCCATATTTCTGTTGTACTGGATTTATACACAAGAAAATAAATTAAACGTTGGCCGATAACGTAATTGTCATCCAGCGAGTGCCTTTAGTACATCAGTACAGATAAAAGATAAGGTTAGAAAGAGGAAAATTCTATCAACATTTTTCACCCCCATCCACATTATGCTTGGTTGTAAAGTCCATGTGTGGAAAGGTTGGTGAGAAAGGATTTAAACTTGGTTGTGATACATTCTCTGGTTAAATAGCCTGTTAAATTCACTCTCTGGGCTCACACATTAAGAATAGTCACTTGGACAAAGTACTTGAGGCTCCCAAATCACAGCCGAGTAGTTGGACAGGGGTGAAAATGGAAAAGAAAATAGTAAATTCAATTCTCCACACTAACATTTGATAGAAGTATCATCGTCTATACATAGGGAAAACCCAACAGGAATGTTTCCAAAGGTTCCGTGAACGCGTCCCTTTTTGGTGTGGAAGTGGGTCATCCTCGATACGAGGGACTGCCTGATACTATATATATATATATTATATTATATATAATATATATATATATATATATATATATATGTATGTTAGACAGTAAAGTGAAAATTAAAATCATTTATACTACTAATTGACAAGGCTGTAAGATAATATTGGTACTTTTTGGACATATGAAAATTCTGTTATGTGTCATTAACAAACAATAAAAAAAACATTCTATCACCAGCACAGACAGAGAAAATATAAGAGAATGGGAACACAGAGACAGAGACTCAAGAGAATTGTTACATCTCTATGCTGGCCTTCATGTCTTGCCGATTCGGTTTTTGGTTCGGTGGGTATCTGACATACGTGAAAACCCAAACAGTCACCAAACCAAACCAAGCGATTCACATAGGCAGATTTTCTATTTGCCTGATATAAGAAACATAAGAAATAGTAGCAGCAGTAGGTTATTTGGCCCCTCGAGCCTTCTCTGCCATTCAATAAGATCATGGCTGATCTGATCATGGACTCAGCTCCACTTCTCCGCCCGTTCCCCATAACCCTGTACTCCCTTATCGCTCAAAAATCTGTCTATCTCCACTTTAAATATATTCAATGACTCAGTCTCCACAGCTCTCTGGGGCAGAGATTTCCATAAATCTACAACCCCCTGAGAGAAGAAATTCCTCCTCATCTCATTTAAATGGGTGGCCCCTTATTCTGAGACTATGTCCCCTAGTTTTAGTTTCCCCTATGAGTGGAAATATCCTCTCTGCATCCACCTTGTCGAGCCCCCTCATTATCTTATAAGTTTCAATAAGATCATCTCATTCTTCTAAACTCCAATGTGTATAGGCCTAACCTACCTATCCTCATAAGTCAACCCCCTCATCTCTGGAATCAACCTAGTGAACCTTCTCTGAACAGTCTCCAATGCAAGTATATGGTTGAACACTTGCTACCCAACCTATCTATCTCACTCTCTCTGCCATTTAATCCTCTCCTCTCTTTACCTGTCATAGAATCATAGAAATTTACAGCACGGAAGGAGGCCATTTCATCCCATCGTGTCCGTGCCGGCCAACAAAGAGCTATCCAGCCTAATTCTACCCTTCAGCTTTTGGTCCGTAGCCTTGTAGGTTACAGAATGATGCTGACATTTTGAGCTTAGTTGACTCTGATATCTAAACTTTACCTATGCCCAGAGAAATTAGGTATCATTGACAAAAGCTGAAATTTGAGGGAGCGACAATGTGTGCGGCATTTAACAGGACAATGCGCTGATAAGCTTCCCAAAGCATGGCCATCTAGAGCAGCCTACCCATTAGAGCATTGGTATACAGGATAATCTGAAGCCATGTAGGACTAATCACTGCTTACAGTAACAGATCTACTCTCCAGGTCCCATCAATGAGCCAGACTGGTAGATCAATGCTACCTTGGAATTCTGTGGATGTTCAAGGCCAAGGTATTGGATTGCTGTGTGGGCCACAGAGGAGTGACTTGGCACGATACATTGCCAGGCCAAGGATATTAGAGTCAATCAAACCCAAAATGTCAGCACCATCGATAAAGAGAGGAGAAGGATGAAAAGGCAGAGAGGAGGGAGGAGCGAGCACAAGTAAGGGATATAGACAGATAGACTGGGGCAGAAAATAACAACATGAGAGAAGTATCTCATGATGTGTTTCTGCAAAGAGTACATGGGAAAACAAGAACGTTGTCAAATAAAAAGATAAGGGCAAGAGTAAGGACAAGGAAATGAAGTAAGAAATACATTTGAAGAATAGAGAGAAAAAATTAATGTAGAGCTAGAATCGGAATTTAGAAAATGAAACATTGGGGTAGAAATAACTGAGCTGTGTTATTTTGCAAACAGTTATGGCACTTGTGTTAAATTCCTCTCTCTACTATTTCAGCAGAGGATTAATCTCCAAGTTAAAATAGTGGAGAGATGCATTGGAATCGAGTGTATTCAGAATTAGTACGATAACCTTACGAAGAGGGAATGATTGGGTAGTTCTTTCTACTAGTCGGCACAGGCACGATAAGCCGAATGATCTTCTTCTGTGTTGTAAGATTCGATGAGAGTAGTGAAAACAGATTAAAAACCAAAACATTTGGAAAAGATTGTTTAAAAGTTTTACTGTGCCTGTTTTTGTTGGACAGGCTGGAGAGATAGTGGTTGGACATTTTGGGGAGTTATGGGTTAATAATCAAACTTCCTTGTATCGGAGTGTTATATACGAGAAATGCAAGGAAATAAGGGACAATAATATTGTCAGTCAGAAAAGAAAAAGCGCCTTTCATCACCTCAGGACGTCCCAAAGTGCTTTACATCAATGAAATATCTTTCGAAGAACTGTTGTAATATGGGCAACGCGACAGCCTATTTGCACACAGCAAGCTCCCACAAACAGCAATGTGATAATGTCCAAATAATCTGTTTTGTTATGTTGATTGAGGGATAAATATTGGCCAGGACACCGGGGATAACTCCTCTGCTCTTCTTCAAAATAGTCCCGTGAGATCATTTATGTCCACTTGAGAGAGCAGTCAGGTTTAATGTCTCATCCAAAAGAAGGCATCTTCAACATTGCAGCACGCCCTCAGTACTGCACTGGAGTGTCAGCCTAGATTTTTGTGCTCAAGTCTCTGGGCGTGGAATTTGAACCCACAACCTTCTGACTCAGAGTACTGCCCACTGGGCCACAGCTGACACGGCCATGAGCGATTAAAGTGTAACTTTGGTGGCTCGGGTAATAAACAGAGGTAGAGGGGTCCAATAACTATAGCATTGAAAGATAACGGTTAATAAAGCCAACTCTTAAAAGGATTTGAGAACAGTTAAAGTCAGGAAGTTAAAAACAGTGAGAGAAATATCTTTGAAGAAAACAACTGTGAAGAAAACAGTCTGTTTATGCAAATAGACTGTTTTCAAAGGATTCAGGAGCAGATACATCATGAGGTCTTATCTGCTAAATGTACCTTTGACGTAGACAAAATAAGGTGCATAAAGGAGATGGTTTTCAGCAGTTCTTCGGCGGGCTCAAATGATAGAACCAGAAACCGAAAAGCCGCTCTCTGTGCAGGGTTAGAGTGATCACCTATGCTGTATATGAATAACGTCTGTCCCATATAAACCACCATCAAGTGTCTCGTGTTTACTCGAAGTGAGTTCCTGTTACCCGTAGAAGGAAGGAGGTTGACTAGCAGTTGAATGTTAACAGTTTTCATCACACATGAATTCCTGGGCAGCCTAGTTATCTGCAGCAGCAGAAAGTGAAGCATCCAGCTCAACTACCTGGGTGTCTGTATCTCATCTTCTGGAAATTGTCACATTCTCCACTGGATTTGTTTCACTGGTTTTCAGTGAGAAGTGTCACTGTGTGGTCTGAGCCATTCTGCGTCTGAAGGTTGAAAGCAGAAGCAATATTGAGATAGAAAGCAAGAGCGAGAGAATTTAAAAAGGCAAATTAAATTGGGGTTGTGTGTGAGGAGAGAGCATCACTCCATGGACTGTATGCCAAATGAAAGCCGCTTTTGTCTGACTGCAAATGTAAAATGATTTTGAGCGCTCTTAATCCTTAGAGCTCACAGGCCAGAAACACCCTTAACTTTCACTCAGAGGCTACAAGATGGCTGATGTGAAGAACAGATGCCAACTCTGGTCCAGATGGGGGCTACCTTCTAAGGATGGGCTTGAGTGGAGAGAGCTTTACTCTATATCTAACAATGCTCAATCTGACCCGGAAATACTTGGGATTGGTACAATATGTCTAAAATGGAAATTGTTCCATTCCCTGGCACCAACAACCTCGGCAGTCATCACTCCCATACTGCCAGTACTGAGCTGTGGTCAAAAATCATGAATTGGAAGAAATAACTTGAGACCAAAAAGTCTCTTCAGACTGGTGTTAGAATTGAAGATTCATTCCAGGGTACAATAGGCTAAAGTGACTTGAACAGTGTGAACATAAATAACTGATAACAGGCCAAACATCCGAAGGCCAAGAATGGTTCTACCCTTGGGAGGATAAATGTGAAGAGGAGGGTTTCACCCAAGAGTTGAGACAAAGAACTCGACATATCATGGGTTAAATGGTCCTGTCATATCCTATACCAGACCCACCCCTAAAAAGAGAATAAAAGAAAGACCTAGAAGGCGTTGTAGGGCAGATGGTGAAGATAAGAACTGTTCGTGCCACTAGCCATCTGTCCGATCGAGACTAGTACCAGCTACTTGTCATGGTCATATGTCTACTATGTCTATCCTGATTGTGTGTTGTGTTTGACTATATTTGAACTACCACTCCCTCAATAAAATTCCTTATCACTCCTAAGACCCTTTGGGTATGTGTGTGTGACCTGTGATCCTAATCTTACACTGTGCTTAAAGGGAGCCGGCAGCATACTAGCCGTGAAACCCTGAGCGGCACTCGCTTTGAGCGTGGTTCAATGTTGGGTGTGCTGAATTTATTCTTATGGCTGTAATTTGATTGAAGCCATTTCTAACTTTTTTTCAAATGGTTAAAAAATGATTCAGGAGAAAATAGCCGTTTAAAAAAAAATCGCTATTTAATTTTCTTCAAATAAGCTGCAAATGTGAATGTCGCTTATACTTCAAGAGTTCAAACAAGAATGTTTCTACTGACTCTCTTCATGAAAGCACACAGGTAATATGTAATTTAAAAAGGAAAATTTATTCTGCTTCAGATACAGCTGAGCACCCCAGTCTATTCAGTTGCAAATGAGCAGGTTTTGAAATCTCTTGGGTTGCTATTTTTACCGATGTAAATAAGAATGTCAATGTGATAGTAATCTAATTTAACATCAAGCAAAGCCCAGTTCAGGTAAATTAATGGGCATTTGCTTCAAACTGTCAAAGTTATTGACAATACACCATAATAGAAATACCTCTCAATTCCGTCTTTCAGAACTTAATGAAATAAATATGGTGAAGAATAATTTTTTTTTACTAATTTACGTTTTGTTCACACCTCAGCTTTTGCCAATCTCAAAATTTAAAATGTTCTTTCATTTCTTTACAGTTTTCTACTTTTCAATTTAGCCCTCAACTGAGATCGGAGATTACCATGACAGTCACCATGACAGCTTGTAGATAATGTCAAAAAAAATCAATACGAGTTGAAACAAGGCAACCTATAATGACTGTTGTCATGGCAGAAATGATGTCAACACTTCACACTCGTGACTCTTCTTGTGTGCAAATGAAGGGAAAGTTTGGTCTGAAGACCTAGTTAACTCTGCCTCATAAAATACACGAGTTTTCTGAGGTGAATTTTGCCTTTTCATACAACAACTTGCAGTTGTAGATATGCGGTATCAAATAAAATTTGACACTGCGCCACATAAGTAGATATTATAATGGGCACTTAGTCGGAGAGGTAGGTATTAAGGAGCGTCTGAAGAGAGCAGAGAGAGCTAGATACAGAGAGGTTTGGGCCCATAGTCAGCTGAAGGCACGGCCGTCAATGGGGGGGGGGCGATTAAATTCAGGGATGTGTAAGAGGCCAGAATTGGAGGAGTGCAGCTATCTCGGAGGGTTGTATTATAGAAGTGTGTTACTTCACTTCAGGATCAAAGGTTTCATGCTCCAAATTTCTAAATTTTAGACAAAAATAAATCTGTTTTATTTTTATCCCAGTTTAAAAGATACAAATACCAATACCACTAAAAACGTAGATTTACTTACGTAACAGTGACTGCATATATGCAGTGTTTTGGGATCTCTGTGCAAGATGTGATGAGGTGCTATCTAAATGCAAGTTCTTTCTTTAAAATAAGGTGGATAAAAGAATCATTTGCTCCAAGATCATTATTACCTTATGGTCTGCTGCAGGGAATCAGGCAATCATTCCTTTTACTGCGATGTATAACATTACAATCCTCTGCGTGTTTATGTACCCTTTTGGCAAACATCAATGTGCTGGCTGATTTTCATCATTATGGCGTGGTACCAGAGATGAAAGACTTCAGTTACGTGCGGAGACTAGAGAAACTGGGGTCATTCTCCTTGGAGCAGAGAAGGTTAAAAGGAGATTTGATAGAAGTGTTCAAAATTTTGAAGGGTTTTGACAGTGTATATATGGAGAAACAGTTCTCAGTGGCAGGTAACCAAAGCACACAGATTTAAGGTAATTGGCAAAAGAGCCAGATGTGACATGAGGAAACAAAATGAAGTGAGTTTTTATGATCTGGAATGCACTGCCTGAAAGGGTGCTTGGAAGCAGGTTCACTGATAACTTTCAACAGGGAATTGGATAAATACTTGAAAAGGAAATGTTTGCTGGGCTATAGGGAAAGAGTGGGGGAATGGGACTAATTGCACAGTTCTTTCAAAAAGCCGGCACAGCATCGATGAGCTGAATGGTCTTCTTCAGTGCTATATCATTCTATGATTCTATGAAACTCAGTCTGTCCTCTCAGATGGGTGTAAATGATCCCACGGCACTATTTGGAGAAGAGCAGGGGAATCCTGACCAATATTTATCCCTCAACAAACATCACTAAAAAAACAGATAATCTGGTCATGTATTGTATTGATGTTTGTGGGAACTTGCTGTGCGCAAATTGGCTGATGCATTTCCTACATTATAACGGTGACTACACTTCAAAAAGTACTTTCATTGGCTGTAAAGCGCTTTAGGACATCTTGAGATCATGAAAAGCACTCTATAAATGCAAGTTTTTCTTTCTTTCTTTCAACCATAAGGACCGGCTTTACGAGTGAGTACACTGGCAGGGAACTTTGTCTGCCAACTGTGCTCTTCAGGAAATGGCAGACAGCTCCTGTGATTTCCCATTCATAAAATCAGCTGTATACTGACTGAAGACAATCTTCCACTCCTGTTATTTAACCAAATTAACATCAGGACTTCTGCTCACTGCACAGAGTTCACATTGTTAATATAATCAAGGGAAGATAAGAAATATGTGTTATCTGTTCAACTACTTCCTGAATTAAGTTGTCTCATTATCTACTCTGGCAAGAGCGCAATCTCGCGCAAACATACATTCCTGCTCTTTGAACTTACTTTTGCTTCTGTCTCCTAGCCACCACACTCGCCCCTCCCTATCTCTGTAATCTCCTCCAGCCCCACAACCTCACGAGATGTCTGCGCTCCTCTAATTCTGCCCTCTTGAGCATCCCTGCTTATAATCGCTCAACCATTGGTGGCCATGCCTTCTGTTGCCTGGGCCCCAAGCTCTGGAACTCCCTCCCTAAACCTCTCATCTGCTCTATCTTTCTTTCCTCCTTCAAAATGTTCCTTAAAACCTACCTCTTTGACCAAGCTTTTGGTCACTGTGCTAATTTATGCGCTTATGCGGCTCGGTGTCAAATTTCTATCTCATAATGCTCCTGTGAAGCACCTTGGGACGTTTAGCTACGTTAAAGGCGTTATATAAATACAAGTTGTTGTTGTTGTTTATTTAGCTTGTTCCCAAAAGCAAGTCTTTGAGGATGGAAATCACAGTTGCAGAAAAAAACACGTTCTAAAATTTACCCCTGTCTGCTATTTTAATGGAAGCCTTAACCATGATAATAAACACCTCCATTAATATAGCATTCAGAGGAACGTTGTACAATTGTTTTAATGTCTGCCTCTTATCATAGTGGCGATGTTACTAGTGGTCTGATCGACCTGGACTAATGATCTGAAGTTCAAATCCCACCTTGGGCTGTTGAAAATGTTGTCTTTACCCGAGGATTTCATGAATATTCATCAAGCTCCCACGGTTTAAGAGAGAATGGGCACTTTCAAAATCTTCCGTATTAGAGTCGGTGAATAGTACTTTTGTCTGCATTGAATTGAATGGTTTATTTTAAACAGCAGGAAAAAGCCCATCATCCTTGTTGCAAGAGGTGAAGCAAAAGGTGGCGATTGATGCCATTGCATGGCATGCTTGCTCTGCACTGCGCTGGCAAGGCACAGGTTTACATCGACAATTTCCCTAAACAGTAAATTCCTGATTTTACATCACTGACGTGAAGAGCTGAGCAGAGACCAGGCACTTGTACAATGGCAGAGATAGAGAAAAAGCAAAGAGTTTATCAGCCCTGTGCCTTTCTTCTGATGTGGTGGTGTAGTGGTGATGTTACAAATGATCTGATCGACCTGGACTAATGATCTGAAGTTCAAATCCAAACTTGGGCTGTTAAGAAGCTGAATTTTTAGTGTCAGTTGTGGTTCAGTGGGCAGCACATTCACCTCTGAGTTAGAAGGTTGTGGGTTCAAATCCTGCTCCAGGAGCTTGAATTTAAAAAAAAATCTAGGCTGACATTCCAGGGGAGTACTGCACCATCAGACGTGCTGTCTTTCAGATGAGACGTTAAACTGATCTGCTCTCTCAGTGAATGAAAAAGAGCCCATGACACTGCTTTTTTGAAGAAGAGCAGGGGAATTATCCCTGTTGTCCTGGTCAATATTTAATCCCTCAATCAATATAACAAAAACAGATTATCCAGTCATTATCACATTGCTGTTTGTGGGAGCTTGCTGTGCACAAATTGGCTACCGCGTTTCCCACATTACAACGGTGACTACACTCCAAAAGTACTCCATTGGCTGTAAAACGCTTTGAGACGTCCGGTGGTCGTGAAAGGCGCCATATAAATTCAAGTCATTCTTTCTTTCTAAAGCTTCAAAAGACAAGTAGAAGAAATGGAATGGACACAGACCTGCCAGTCAGCGTGGAATAGACCCCGTTACAACGATGATGTATTTAAAAGTAAATAAAATAGAAGGGTGGGATACAAAAGATATCTAAATGTCAAAGTTCTGACAAGTGTTTGTCACATATGCAAAGACCTGTGTCATGCTTTAAAAACATATAAAAATAAAAGAATAGTCTTAATTGCCTGCTGGTTTCAAAGAAACATCCCACATCATATCAACTGGTAACCTGAGATGAAGGGGGTTGTACTATGAAGAAAGGTTGAGCAGGTTGGGCCTATACTCATTGGAGTTTAGAAGAATAAGAGGTGATCTTATTGAAACATATAAGATTCTGAGGGGGCTCAACAGGATAGATGCAGAGAGGATATTTCCCCTCATGGGGGAATCTAGAACAAGGCATAGTTTCAGAATAAGAGGTCACACATTTAAGATAGAAATGAGGAGGAATTTTTTTTGCTCTCAGAGGGTCGGGAATCTTTGGAATTCTCTACACCAGGGAGCTGTGGAGGCTGGGTATTTGAATATATTTAAGCTGGAGAGAGACAGATTTCTGAATGATAAGGGAGTCAAGGGTTATGAGGAATGGGCAGGGAAGTGGAGTTGAGGCCAGGATCAAATCAACCAAGATCTTATTGAATGGCAGAGCAGGCTCAAGGGGCCAAATGGCCTACTCCTGCTCCTATGTTCTTATCTAAAAAGTACCTTTAGACTGACTTCAGAATCTGCCTATGAGCAATTGTCTACTAAATTATTTAGCATTTTCTATTTACAACAATTAGCCTCTAAATGACCTCAAGCTTTTCCAATTTACAGCAATTAGAATGTGTGGCCCTTAAAGTGACAGGCCAGTTACACAGACTGCACCCCCCCCCCCCCCCCTTAGCAAGTGGAACAATACATTGAGCATTCATTATGTGGTATAATGCCCCTGTACCTTATAAAACACCACATCAACCGACTCACTGTAAGCAGCCACAGGGATCTGCTAATTCTTTTAAATATCTTGTTGCCATAGCACCCACATATTGAAGTGACCTACATCCAGTTTCTCACACAGAGGACCTGTCCCATTGCACAAATTACCTTTCAACCCATAGTACCTGGGGTGTAGCTCCACTTCAAGGCACATACTGTAGTAACATTGCGAATTTAATATACCACCAATTAGTGAGGTAATGATGACAATAATGGAGGATATTAGGTTTCATTACAACCTAAATTATGTATTTTGTGCTCATCAAAGTAATGGGTGTTGTTTCTGGGGAATGTGACACTTCCCCATTGCTGGTATCCAGTGCCATCAGCAAATACTTCCAAAGGCCGATGACAGTGCTATTTTCATTCCATCTGGAAATTTTTGGCATAATCAGTATCTAAAAAGGTGAGTAATTCACAAAATTGTTGATAATTCATAACCAAATCAGCCCATCTGTGAACAGTTTGAGAAAAACATTGCAAATGAACATGTTGCAGGCACAGTGAACATTTCCTGAGTTAATATGCCAAGGAGACTGCTGTCTGCCTTCCGAACGTCTTCAACATCGGAACTCATTTGCTTAAGATTTTTTTTTTTTTGCTTGATATTTATGTTTCATTCACTTGAAATATAACACCAGCAAGATTATAACCAGAACATGGTGCCTTTAATGTAGGAAAATGTCCTGAGGCACTTCACAGTGCAAGGAACCGATGCCAAGTTATTGTAGTGCTCCTCCTGGCCTCACAAAAGAACTGCGGGTTGAGGCCAGCCCAGCCAAACCCCACCCCCGCATCTCCTCCTTCTCTTAGGATTGCCCCCACCCACTCTTCAGGACGTATTCTAAGGATGGAATCTACTAGCTGCTTCCCGACGCCCGATTGGTGCCCGCAGCTCACCGTTTCTATGACGACGTGGCCTGGTGCTGAAGCTGGAACGGGCCTCCCGCCGGCTCAGGCACCTGCTCGGTCGACCTGCCACCTGTTAAGGACACTGGACTCATTCATGACACTGCGATGCACTTCAGTCCCACCCTCCTGATCTTTGGGCACCCTGTGCGGAGGGGAGCGGGTAGGTCCGAAGGCCTCCTCGTAGGACTGCTCCTGGGCACGGCCAAGGGTGCCATCAGCCGGTCCAGGCAGCGGGCGGTCGAGGGGGTCGTTCAACCTGACTGCCTGCCTCTCTTCCGCTCTTACATCCGGTCCAGGGTGTCCTTGGAGATGGAGCACGCGGTGTCCACCGGTATGCTCGTGGCCTTCCGCGAGAGGTGGGCACCGGAGGGACTGGAGTGCATCATCACGCCCGGCAACCAAATTTTAATTTGATTTTACGTTTTAAAGTTTAATTTGTTTTAATTGCCGGTGCTTTTAGTGTCCCCTTCCCTTTTATAGGGGGCACCGGAGAAATTGTGATTTTAGTGCCCAAAAAAAAAAAAAAAACACACAAAAAAAACCACAAAAAAAAACCAAAAAAAGGAAAAAAAGGGCCTTGTAAATGTCTGGTGTGTCACCCAGGTCGGGTGGCACAGTTTAATGTTTATGTTTTGCAGGTAGACTCTAAAAGAGTTTCATGACACTGCGAGATGCTGCAATGAGAGGACATGATTGGATTACTAGTCCAGTAACATAACCACTATGCTACCGATCTCTTGAATGCCAGTCAGTTCAAATCCCACCATGGCAGCTGGGGAATTTAAATTCAGTTAATTAAATGAATCTGGAATACATTTTTAAAAAGCTAGTATCAGTAATGGTTGTCGCAAAAAAAAAAACATCTGTTCACTAATGTCCTTTAGGGAATGAAAGCTGCTGTCCTTTCCCGGTCTGGCCTATGTGTGACTCCAAACCCACAGCAATGTGGTTGACTCTTAGTAACCCTCTGAAATAGTGGCTCACCACCACCTTCTCAAGGGCAATTAGGGATGGGCCATAAATGGTGGCTTTGCCAGTGACACCCACATCCCATGAATAAATGAAAGAAAAAGAAAATTCTGGAAAGTTGAGATGAAATGGGCTGAATGACCTTCTTCATCCAAATCTATTGAATGGGCTTGGCATAGGGGCGGTGAGCCCAATTGTAGCAACCCTTCCCGCCATCCAGTCTAAATGTCTGCTCCAAATCACTTCACTTATTATCCCGTTACTGTGGAAATCCGACATATAAAAAAAACACCTATAAATTAGCGATTCCAGTCGGTCGCTCTCATTCCACTGAACTTGTACAAACATAATTAAACACAGAAAAAACAAAGATTAATGGTGTAACTAATGCATGCTTTTATAACAGTCACAAGTCAATTAAAAGGGGCTGTTTGTTATGTGCACCAGATGGCTGATGCTTCAACTCGAAATAAACTTTTTTTTTTAAGGTGAGGAATAGGAGGCTTTCTGCTTTTTTAAAAAAATACATTGGTGGTGAAAACACTTGTGGATAATTTAATTTCTAAAAACAGTTTTGGAGGGAATTTAATCTCAATGCTAGGTGATTTATGCTTTCAATAGCAAGTACACAGGTGCAGATTTCGAACTTGCTGCCCAGGTGCACGTACAGTTGCCAACCCTCCAGGAACACTAAGTTGGGTGGCAGTGTGAGCTGCGAGGAGGATGCTGTGAGGCTGCAGAGCGACTTGGATAGGTTAGGTGAGTGGGCAAATGCATGGCAGATGAAGTATAATGTGGATAAATGTGAGGTTATCCACTTTGGTGGTAAAAACAGAGAGACAGACTATTATCTGAATGGTGACAGATTAGGAAAAGGGGAGGTGCAAAGAGACCTGGGTGTCATGGTACATCAGTCATTGAAGGTTGGCATGCAGGTGCAGCAGGCGGTTAAGAAAGCAAATGGCATGTTGGCCTTCATAGCAAGGGGATTTGAGTACAGGGGCAGGGAGGTGTTGCTACAGTTGTACAGGGCATTGGTGAGGCCACACCTGGAGTATTGTGTACAGTTTTGGTCTCCTAACCTGAGGAAGGACATTCTTGCTATTGAGGGAGTGCAGCGAAGTTCAGCAGACTGATTCCCGGGATGGCGGGACTGACCTATCAAGAAAGACTGGATCAACTGGGCTTGTATTCACTGGAGTTCAGAAGAATGAGAGGGGACCTCATAGAAACATTTAAAATTCTGACAGGGTTAGACAGGTTAGATGCAGGAAGAATGTTCCCAATGTTGGGGAAGTCCAGAACCAGAGGTCACAGTCTAAGGATAAGGGGTAAGCCATTTAGGACCGAGATGCGGAGGAACCTCTTCACCCAGAGAGTGGTGAACCTTGGAATTCTCTACCACAGAAAGTTGTTGAGGCCAATTCACTAAATATATTCAAAAAGGAGTTAGATGAGGTCCTTACTACTAGGGGGATCAAGGGGTATGGCGAGAACGCAGGAATGGGGTACTGAAGTTGCATGTTCAGCCATGAACTCATTGAATGGTGGTGCAGGCTAGAAGGGCCGAATGGCCTACTCCTGCACCTATTTTCTATGTTTCTATGTTTCTATGAATGCCCTGGAGACTCCAGGAATCATAGATTAATCTCCCAGACACTGCGTCGCGCTAGCCACGGAAAAATATCTAAGGGGTGGTAAAAAAAAGTTTTTTTTTTTCATTCTCTTTGAAGACTTTTGTTTATTAGTTGTAAATATATTGCACTGGGGTGGGGGGGGGGGGGTGGAGGGGGGGGTAGATGGTAGTTTGACCTGGTGGGGTGGTTGGAGGCGGGAGGTCATGTGATGAGAACTCCAGGTGCAATGTATGCACATGTGAGTATGCTCACAGGTTTGTAGAGCTGACATCTGAGCCAGGTTGTCCCTGGAAATGGAGCACGCAGTGTCCACTGGTATGCTCGCGGCTTTCCGCGAAAGGTGGCCACTGGAAGGATTGGAGTGCATCATCACCCCCGGCAACCAAATTTTAATTTGATCCAATAATGTAAAAAGTTTAATTGGTTTAATTTGTCGGTTTTAGTGTCCCTTTTAAGGGCGGGGGGGCACTTGATTTATAGTTTTTACTGAAATAGTGTAGAGCTATTAGGTGCCCTTATAAAAGGGGGCACTTGATTTAATGTTATACAAAAATAGTTGTAGAGCTGTTGAGTTGTGAATGGCTTAGCCAGTCATGTGATGTTCACAAGACTCAATAAAACCCTAGCCAGTTGGGGTCCAGGGGATCCACAATGACGCAGGTGGCTGTGAGCCTGGTGGATGAATTGGTGATGTATATTGTGATTGTTAAACCTTTGCTAATAAACCAACTAGTTCTTAATAGAAATGTATAGCTTGAATTCTTAAGCAAAGAACCCATGAAGCAAATACATTACACCAGGAATATGTCCAACCAGATGTGGCCACCCTAGGTGTAAGACGGAGCCTGGAGGAAGGCTCCCTCACCTCCGATATTTGTGGCATGGGTGTAAAATCGGACTTGGGAATCGGCCAGCCATTATTGAAACCGCCCGATTTTCGGTTTCATCGATTTCAATGGAAGAGAAATGGTGCCAAAAATGGAAAAAGACCCTTGCATCTTCAATGAGCAGAAAAGGCTGGATGGACTACCTAGAATCAGATAACAAATGTACCACATCCCATGCAAGATCCCTGCCTGAAAGATGCTGGCAAGGTTATAGCCAAAGAAGATACATTTCCCGCAAGTTTGCTCACACCCCCAGACCCACCAGGGAAATGACAATTGAGCAGAACGCGCAGCTGATTTCCATCAACAGTTTTATGCACGGATGCCAAATATTGGAGATGAGGGAGTATTGCACAGTCGGAGATGCCGTCTTTTGAATGAGATGTTAAACCGAGGCCCCCGTCTGCCCTCTTAGGTAGACGTAAAAGATTCCATGGCACTATTTTACAGAAGAGCAGGGGAGTTATCCCTGGTGTGCTGACCAATATTTATCCCTCAACCAACATAACCAAAAAATAATCTGGTCATTATCACATTGCTGTTTGTGGGAGGTTGCTGTGCACAAATTGGCTGCCGCATTTCCCACATTATAACAGTGACTACACTCCAAAAAGTACTTAATATTCTGTAAAGTACTTTGGGACGTCGGGTGGTCATGAACGGCGCTATAGAAATGTGCATTTCCTTTAGGGAAGGAAATCTGCCACACTTACCCGGTCTGGTCTGTATGTGACTCCAGACTCACAGTAATGTGGTTGACTCTTCGCTGCCCTCTGATATGGTCAAGCAAGCTATTCAGCTAAGGGCAATTAGTGTTGGGCAATAAAGGCTGGCCTTGCCAGTGATGCCCATATCCCATGAATGAAAAAAAAAATTGGCTGCTGTGTTTCCTACATTACAACAGTGATGACACTTCAAAAGCGCTTTGGGACTTCCTGAGGTCGTGAAAGACACTATATAAATGCAAGTCTTTCTTTCCTCTGGGCCCCACAAAGAAAGTCAGTGCCTCTGCTGCCCTGGGCTCCTTTTGATCTATCCTTGGTGATGTGTCCATACTCTATTTGTTTGTTATTGCTCACTAGTGGGACCCTGCGGGAGCCATTCACACACTGCTGTAAACATGCTGGTTCATGCTGATTTTGGGGCACCATTTTGGGAGTTGCTATAAAGGACACAGTTAAGTTACATTACTCCGGTCTCAGTTAGTCTGTTATTTATGTATACCATATAATTTGGCGGCAAGGATGAATCAAGTTAGCTTCCCTACCCCCCGGCCTTTACTCTCCACACCCGGGGACCCTCCAATTCTGTGGCCAAGATGTATAAAAAGCTTTTCTACGTACATCACGGCGAGTGGGTTAGACGGCGACAACGTAACACCAGCTCGCCGCCGTGCAATACTTATCCACTGCCTCGGCACCAAAGGTCAACGCATCTTTGGCCAAATCGAAGACACAGAGTCTTACCACAAAACGGTAAGCGCCCTAGAGAAATATTTTCTCTAAATAAAAGGAAAGTATCATGATGGAGAGATACAAAGTCCATCAAAGGAGGAAAGGGAACGGTGAACCAATCAAATAGTACATCATTTCATTAACTGAACTGGCCGCTACGTGTAACTTTGGAACACTCACAGAGGAAATGATCAGGGATCAAATTATTGAGAAAACAATGATTCCCCACATTCGGAAATGCTTGCTAATGGAGGTTGATAAATTGATATTGGACAAAGCAACTAATTTGGCCATCCAAATCGAATCAGCGCTTTCCAATTCAAAAGTGATCAGATCCCCTGCTTCCCCTGTGCAGCAGAATTCTGCTACAGCCCATTTGCAAGGCATTCGTCCAAAGTAGAAATCACAGCGGAGACCCAAGGCTAGTAATAAGTCACTCACTATGGATCTAACTTCCTACTTCCACTGCTTTAACTGTGGGGACAAATCACATCCAGCAAAGAGTCCTAACTGCCTTGCATGTGGGAAGAAATGCTCTGCATATGGTAAACTGAACCATTTTGCTCGTGTCTGTCGCTCATCGCAGCATATTTGACGTGTGGACAACCCCAATAGTGATGAACCCAGTATATTTACACCGTTAGTGACATTTTTCACATCGGTTCGGGCAAATTCAAGGACTGTGAGGTAAACATTGACTGCACATGCTGCTGCCTCTTCATTGATCTTGGAGCCAAAGTCTCCATATTGAGCGAGGCGGTGTACAAAACCCACTTCCATTCTAATGCGTACTCTGACGCCAAAATCGAGGTACTTGGGGTCATATCTGTCCCGATATACTGCAAGGGCATAACATTGGAGAACTTTTCATTTCATGTCGCAAAGGGGCGAAGTCTCATGGGTGTTGACCTTTTCACAAGCTTAGGTTCAAAGTTTACGACCCAACCGGCACACCTGTGTACACGGTGGACTTTGACAAGCAGTATCCCTCAATCTTCACAGGGTTTGGAGTGACAACAAAATTCAGCCATCGTCCCCGGGTTGACCCTTCCGTCAAACCGGTTACACAGCCACTTCGCTGTCTCCCATTCGCGGTTTGCCACTAAGTATCCGCAGAATTAACGCGACTCGCATCTCAGGGAATCATTGAGAGCATCAACTCCTCACCCTGGATCTCGAACTTAGTCATTGCTTGGAGTAAAAATGGGGAGATCCCTCTATGCATCGACCTGAAAGAGGTCAACAAGGCCATCATCCCCAACAAGTACCCTCTTCCTAACATTGACAAACTGTCTTCAGAATTCCACAGCTCAATAGACTTTACGAAACTCGACATGCGCCACAGTTACCTGCAAATACCCCTAGCGGAGGACAGCAAACCGCTCACGGCTTTCACGACGCATGATGGTCTGTATCAGTATCGGCACATGCCCTACAGACTATCTTCTGCACCAAGTGCATTTCAGAAGATTGTCACTACTATGCTAGCAGGCATAGAGGGAGCCCTCAATCTGCTTAATGATATCGTCATCCATGGACAGACAATGGAAGAACATGACCGGCGACTTCATGCAGTTATGGCTAGACTTGCTAAACATAATATTACACTTAATGCCGATAAGTGTACATTCGCTGCTGGAGAAATAAACTTTCTGAGCTACAGAGTCACAGCACAAGATGTCAATCCGACGCTTGACAACATTGACATAATCACTGACAATGGATCACAGTTTCTGTCTGACCAGTTCGCGGATTTCCTCAGTCGTCATGCTATTGAGCATCGCCTCACTGCTTGGTACAATCCTCAAAGCAACGGAGGTGTTGAGTGCTTTAACCACGTCATCAAAGAGGGTTTGAAAGCCAACCTCGCAGCAGGCCAAACATTTGACAAAGCGGTTCAAACCATTCCACGCACATACCGTTAGACAAAGCACTCAGGAAGACACCCGGTGAGCTCATGATTGGGCGAAATCTTCGCTGGCTACGAGACATTCTCAAACCCCGAGCCAAACCTAGCACGAAGATAACCACATTCGCATCCCAGATTTCAGAACGCCAATGAAAAGCGAAGTCGTACACAGACACAAAACAACGTGCTCAAAAGCCCCAGCTGAAGAACGGAGATTGGGTCAGAGTTAAGCGCCCAAACTGGAGTCATAAGCTCGCATTTTCACTTTCGCCTCCAAAACAGATCGGGCGAAAGTTCAGCCCTCACATCTACGAGCTCAATGATGGAACTTGATGGAACGCTTGTAGACTGATCCCAACTCACAGACCAACAGACCAGCAGGATGGAACAGAGGCACCGTTCTGTTTCCCAACCGAAAACCTCAATCAAACACCGCAAGCTCCATGCCGGGCTCAGCGTATCAGAACACGGCCTGGCTAGCTCGAGGACTTTGTCTGTTCATAGACTGTATTTTTCAGAAGGGGGGGGGAAATGTGTTCTTACTCTATTTGTTTGTTACAGCTCACTAGACAGGCACTAGGACCCTGCGGGAGCTAGTCACACACTGCTGTAAACATGCTGGTTTGGGACACCATTTTGGTTGTTGCTATAAAGGACACAGTCAGTTACATTACTCCTGTCTCAGTTAGTCTGTTATTTACATACACAACACTTGGCAACCTGGTACGTTCAGTCCTGTTGCATTGAGATGCTGATTAAAAGGTGGAATTAATGTTGCCTATCCAGGCATTTGTGCCCTTCTAGCTGATCGAGAAGTAGTTAATGGACAGTACATGGCAGAAAAACATGGAAGAGCACCTGAAAAATATTTTTTCAACAAGAAACATCATTCAATACTATATCAAACAAAGCGGTCTCAAAAAAAGTGTTTCATGCTATAAAATCTAACTAGTTCTATTAATTTTAATGAACGTCTTCATTATTTCAATTTCCTACCAGTGATCAGATCTAATTATCAAGAAGGGATGAAGTTATGTTCCTGGGAATTCCTGCGTTTTATCTCCACCCACGCAATCAGGTGGGTGGAGATAAAACTGAATTATTTAAAAACAACCCAAAAAAAAGCTGCGATAAAAAGGAATCAGTGATATTTAACTGCCTCATCAGGGGGTTCAGATCATGATTCAGACTGTTGGAGATATGAGGTACTCTGCCAGGAGAGAAGACCCAACCGAGATCTCATGGAATTAGATTGGCGTCTCAGTCTGCTGACGAACTCAAGCTTGTGATAAACCTTTGAAACAGGAGACACTTTACAGCTCAGGAAATTAGTGTCAGTCATTCAAAAACAGCCTTCAGCGTTTAAAAAAAAAGCAGCTGGTGTAAGCTGTGGCTCAGTGGGTCACACTCTTGCCTGTGAATCAGAAGGTTGTGAGTTCAAGTCCCATGCCAGAGACTTGAGCACACAAATCTAGGCTGACACTCCAGTGCAGTGCTGAGGGAGCGCTGCACTGTCAGAGGTGCCAACTTTCGGATGAGTCATTAAACCGAGGCCCCGTCTGCTCTCTCAGGTGGACATAAAGGATCCCATGGCACTATTCGAAATGCTGAGGAGTTCACCCCCCCGCCCCCCCCCCCCCCCCTCGGTGTCCTGGCCAAATTTTATCCTTCAACCAACATCACTAAAAACAGATTATCTGGTCATTATCACATTGCTGTTTGTGGAAGCTTGCTTGTGCGCAAAAAAAGGGAACGGTAGCATAGTGGTTATGTTACTGGACTAATAATGCAGAGGTAAAAACAGAGAATGCTGGAAATGTCAGAGGGTCAGGCAGCATCTGTGGAGAGAGAAACAGAGTTAACGTTTCAGGTCGACGACCCTTCGTCAGAACTGCCGAATGTTCGAAAAGAACACATTTTTAAGCACTGAAAGAGGGAGGGGAAGAAAGAACAAAAGGGAAGGTCTGTGACTGGGGTGGAAGGCAGGAGAGATTAGAGAGGCAAAAGGGATGATGGACCGAATTGAAATGTTAATGGCAGAAGTTAGAAAAAGGTTAGTCTGGATTGGTTGTGAATGGTGGAATAATGACCAGCTTCCATTATAGACAAAGAGAAAAACAAGAGAAGAAAGAAGAAAAAAATCATAAGATGGGGAGTTGGGGGGGTGGGGGGAAGGGAGCCAAACATGTGCAGAGGTTATGCTCTGAAATTGTTGAACTCGATGTTGAGTCCAGAAGGCTGTAAAGTGCCTAAACGAAAGATGAGGTGCTGTTCCTCGAGCTTGCGTTGAGCTTCATTGGAACAGTGGAGCAATCCGAGGACAAAGATATCAGAGTGGGAGTGGAGCGGAGAATTAAAGTGACAGGCGACCGGAAGCTCGGGGTCACATTTAACGGACTGAACGGAGGAGTTCAGCAAAGCGGTCACCCAATCTACGCTTGGTCTCCCCAATGTAGAGGAGACCACATCGTGAGCAGCGAATACAGTCTACTAAATTGAAAGAAGTACAAGTAAATTGCTGTTTCACCTGGAAGGAGGATTTGGGGTTCTGGATAGTGGGAAGGGAGGAGGTAAAAGGGCAGGTGTTGCATCTTCTGCACTTGCGCGGGAAGGTGCTGGGGATGACTGTGGAATGGAGCAGGGTGTCGCGGAGGGAGCAGTCCCTTTGGAACGCTGAGAGGGAAGGGGAGGGGAAGATGTGATTGGTGGTGGGATCACGCTGGAGGTGGCAGAAATGGCGGAGGATGATCCTTTCTCAGCGTTCCAAAGGGACCGCTTCCTCCGCAACAGCATTCTCTGTTTTTATTTCAGATTCCGGCATCTGCAGAATTTTGCTTTTGTATTAGTAATCCAGAGGCTTGGATGAATGATCAGGGGACGTGAGTTCAAATCCCACCATGGCAGCTGGGGAATTTAAATTCAGTTAATAAATAAAATCTGGAATAAGAAGTTAGTATCAGTACTGGTGACCCTGTAAATACTGGACTATTGTTAAAAACCCATCTGGTTCACTAACGTCCTTTAGGGAAGGAAATCTGCGTCCTTACCCGGTCTGGTCTATATGTGACTCCAAACCCACAACAATGTGGTTGACTCTTTGCTGCCCTCTAAAATGGTCCAGCGAGCCATTCAGCTAAGGGCAATTAGGGATGGGCAATAAATGCTGGCCTTGCCAGCGATGCCCACATTCCGTGAATGAATAAAAAACAATTGGCTGCTGTGTTTCCTACATTGCAACAGTGACGACACTTTCAAAAGTACTTCATTGGCTGTAAAGTGCTTTGGGACGTCCTGATGTCATAAAAGGCGCTATATAAATGCAAGACTTTCTCCTTGCTTTTCTTTGTAACCATTCACAACGGGGTGAACAGTCACTTCGAAGAAAGGTCTGTAGAAAGGGGAGAGAAATGTCGATGACTTTTGTGGGATTCCTTCCATATGCAGCTGAAAAAGCCTAATATTTCAAATAATGGAAGGAAGGGGCAGTATTAAACAAACACCTCTGACTTTCATTCACCATCGTGAAGATTCAGTTTAACTCCACCTGCTCTTCTGAGAGACCTCTCCATGTTTTGGTTGTGATCCAAGACTCCATGTAGGTGATTTTAACCCTACCCTCCCGGCAGAAACCAGGCAGGTGGCCATTTAAAATGTCCCAGATCATTTCGCTGCCGGAATGCTGTCCAGATTCTGCCAACCGTAACTTTTAGTCAAGCTTCTGGACAGGCAACTCGTCCGCCCGCCCACAGCCGGAGGGGTCCTTTGTAAAATATGCAAATCAGGGTTCGGTGACAAAAATGGCTTCAAGTAATCAATTAGCATTAGATCCACCCCATGAACTAACAGTAATAAAAATAAAGAAAGACTTGCATTTATATAGCACCTTTTATGCCCACCGGACATCTCAAAGCGCTTTACAGCCAATTAACTACTTTTGGAGTGTAGTCACTGTTGTAATGTAGGAAACGCGGCAGCCAATTTGCGCACAGCAAGCTCCCACAAACAGCAATGTGATAATGACCAGATAATCTGTTTTTGTTATGTTGATTGAGGGATAAATATTGGCCACCGGGGATAACTCACCCTGCTCTTCTTTGAAATAGTGCCATGGGATCTTTTACAGCCACCTGGGAGAGCAGACGGGGGTCTCTGTTTGACATCTCATCCGAAAAATAAGGCTAAAATAACCCAAAACAAGACAGCAATAAATTTATCCAATCTGGGATTTTATCAGTTGAATTCCACTGATTTTCTTCAATAGAAACAGCTTTAATTTTATCATATGCACACACGTTCTTTCCAAAACATCGATCACCTTATAAAAGACAAGCATTTAGACAATTCACAGGTTAGTCTCCCAGGTTGGGGCATCATCTGAGCCCTGAGGTGCCTTATTCCTACATTCTGCCTCTGATGTGTTCTCCAAAAGTTGCTTCACATTTTAATATAATCCATTTTATGAACTATAATTTAATACAGTGAAAATCCAAAGATGGATGTAAGTTAATAATACGGCTCCAACATTTAAAATGCAGCACTCATAACAAACTGTATTGTGTTACCATTGAAGAAAAATACCCTTACGAAAATCAAAGAAGCTTATGTCATATTACATAATTAGCTTTTCTGTTCAGCATGTTTGTCCCGAAAGACTTAGCCAGATAAATGGTGAGCTGTTACCAGCTTTTCAGTTAAAGAAGGTGCATTACTAGATGAAAGAGAGAGAATTTAGAGAAACGACCAGCTGTCTATTTAGTAGCATTTTGGATTCCCGCTGGTTCACCTTCTGCAAAGTTCGGCATCATGCTAACATGTCTATTTTTGTCATGCATTAGGATAATCTATTTTTACTTGTTTTCCAACCGAGTTACAATTTCACTATTTCCCACTCTTTAATTGTTGTCAGAATTATGTGTTTTCAGGTTTTAACTCAAATTGAGAGGCCCTGAAGATGGTTATAAATCATGAGCACGCACATTGACCAGTTAATTTGGATAAAGATCCAAAACTAGCTTAAAAGCTAGTTAATTGTCCACTTTTGGACAATAAACATATTGAAGAGCAGATAGGTGAGACTTAATTACATAGTTGAGGAATATATGGTGGGGAGAAACCATCACATTTTTAGTGATTTTCATAGAAACCATGGAGATTTCAGTACAGAAAGCCAATTTGCTCACTGCACGAAGCAATCGCATCTTTAGTGCATAGATTTTCAGACTAGGGCCACTGGACTTTATGGGGACTATGGAGGGATACCATCAGGCTAATTGTTGCTTGGTTATGGTGTTGTAAGAGGTGGAGGCAAGGGTGCCACTCGGAGTTGGTGGATATTAGGAGTGTTTGCAGGATTTGGTGGTGGAGACAACAACATTGGCTGTGACAATTATCAGTGGAATGGAAAGCATGCCCCCCTCTCCCCCCCACCCTCTCCTCCTCCCCCCACCACTGGTTACACATTTGTGGAGGTTACACTAACATAAGAAATAGGAGCAGGAGTAGGGCATACAGCCCCTCGAGCCTGCTCCGTCATCATTCAATAAAATTCAATGGCTGATCTGATCTTGACCTCAACTCCACTTGACACTAATGATAATGGTGTGAGCATTTATACATGTTCTCTTACCTCAATGAATGTTAATGGAGAAGACCTCTGGGTTGGGTGTTGTTTGGGCATGATTTTGGTGGTGTGCCTACTGCCCCGGCCCAAGGCCCGAGGCCTGAACTACTTTCTGACTCGGGTCTCCTTAACATTGGGATATCCTGAGGCAGCATATAAATGGAAATTATTTAATGCATACGTACATTTCTCACTCTTTCTTTTACTCATGCTTAAGCTTGGAAGTCAGCCAAGTGTGGTTGAAGTAACTCATTTTATTCAGGGAGGTTACAGCTCCCTGTTTTTTTTCTTTTAAACTTAGGCACACATTTAATTATTACTGTTCTGCCTTACACTTCCTTCTAATTTGCTTCAGGTTAGAGGTGCAAAATAACAAAAATTATAATTCCCTTCAAAGTTTAATTGAACAAAATTGTTGTCAGTTGCTCTGAACTACAAATGGCAAATAAGCAAACTGTTCTAAATGATTAGATTATTGTTAAAGCAAGGGCCAAAAATTATAAAATGTAAGAAGAGATTACACTAATTTGCATCTTTCCCTTTTTATCAAATAGAAAGAAAGAACTTGCATTTGTATAGCACATTTCATATCCTCACGGCATCCCAAAGCACTTTACAGCCTACAAATACTTTTGAAGTGTGGTATCTATTGTAATGTAGGGAAGTGCTCAGTATTAGCAAAATGCTTCCGCTTGTATAATACCCCATCAAGGTTAAATAATGGTACAGGATGTCACTCCTTTATGCTACCTCAATGTCTGTTGTATTTTGTGTTCTCTCTCTTTACGGATGGAATGTTAAACTGAGGCCCGCCTGCTCTCTCAGGTGGGTGTAAAAGATCCATGGGTTCTATTTCGAAGAAGAGCAGGGGAATTATCCCCAGTGTCCTGGCCAATATTTATCCATCAACCAACGTCTCTAAAAACAGAGTATCTGGTCACTAAACAGGTGGGGCCACGTTGGTGCATTTAACAACATGACGCCAATCGCATCAGTAATGTCAAAAGCTGAACAATTGCAGTGCCTGGATTGAATACGCAATGGAATCATTGCTGCGGCTAATATTTATCCCTCAATCAACATCACTAAAACAGATTATCTGGTCAGCATCTGGAGCTTGCTGTGCACAAGAGTGACTACACCTCAAATGTACTTAACTGACTATAAAGTGCTTTGGCAAGTCCTGAGGTTGTGAAAGGTGCCATAAAAATGCAAGTCTTTCTTCCAGATAAAGAAATTTAGCTACCAAAGTCACTCAGAACATGTTGTAGAATAAACATTCCAGTTGCAAAGTTTCATTTATCACACCAGCGCTGATCCCTTGCAGTATAAAATGTAACTTCATGCAAACTTGTTTTACCTTCAGCCTAGCTTTGACACTTCAGTTTTCCCCATTAATTCCAATGTCCCAGGCAATGGATCAATACTTTTCTTATCAGACATGCCAGGCTACCAATGGATTAGTGTCAATCTGTCAGAGGCTTCGAGTACTTTGGCTTAATGGTTCTCAGACGTAAATAGTTTTGTACTTGGCATAATGGTTAATCGCCATAGGGATGTCAACAAAAACAATTTATGTAGCACCTTTAACGTAGTGAAACGTCCCAAGGCAATTCACAGGATGATTATGAGACAGAAAATTGGACACTGAGCCCCATAAGGAGAAATTAGGGCAGATGACCAAAACCTAAGTAAAAGAGGTAGGTTTTAAGGAGCGTCTTAAAGGAGGAAAGAGAGGGAGAGAGGCAGAGAGGTTTAGACAGAGAATTCTAGAGCTTAAGTCCTAGGCAACAGAAGGTAAAGCCACCAATGGTTGAGTGATTATAATCGGAGATGCTCAAGAGGGCAGAATTAGAGGAGCGCAGATATCTCGGGGGTTGTGGGGCTGAAGGAGATTACAGAGATAGGGAGAGGTGAGGCCACGGAAGGATTTGAAAGCAAGGATGAGAATTTTGAAAACGAAGGAGTTGCTTAACCGGGAGCCAATGTAGGTCAGCGAGCACAGGGGTGATGGGTGAGGGCATGGGCAGCTGAGTTTTGGATCACCTCAAGTTTACTTAGGGTAGTTGGAAAAAGTCCTGTGGCACTTTTTCAAAGAAGAGCAGGGAAACTATCCCCGGTGTTCTGGCCAATATTTATCCCTCAATCAACATAACAAAAACCAGATTATCTGGTCATTATCACATTGCTGTTTGTAAAGGGCCTAGGGATATCCGGTGGTCGTGAAAGGCGCTACATAAATGTAAGTCTTTCTTTTTTGGTGTCCTGGCCAATATTTATCGCTGAATCAACATCACTAAAACAAATTATCTCGTCATTATCACATTGCTGTTTGTGGGAGCTTGCTGTGCGCAAGTTGGCTGCCGCGTTTCTCACGTTACAACAGTGACTACATTCCAAAAGTACTTCATTGGCTGTAAAGCGCTTTGAGATGTCTGGTGGTCATGAAAGGCGCTAGATAAATGCAAGTCTTTCTTTCTTTTCATAACTTTTGTTGTGGTTGAATAACGTGCATCGTCAAGGTTCATACATGAATAATAACCACTTGGGTGAGATACTACAGGGCAACCAGGACCTCTGGCACTGTACCCCAGCGAGGAGTCAACATCTTCAGGTTAAAAAAAAAAGTAACATTGGTGAGAGAAAAATCAAAGAAAAGTATATATATCGGCACTTCAATTACTCCAAACAAAAGATAACATAGCGGCCATGCTTAGTCTGCTCCTGAGTTATTACTTTGCTCCATCTCTGATGCAGTCTGCAAACACATTTCTAAAGCTACATGTTAAAAGATTTCCCTAACAGGAAAACTTTGAGTAAAATATTATGTATGCAAATTAATCATAATAAATTATGTATTGTTAATTGAAGTCTTATGGTGACACCTTTTCTCTCTTTCACCAGCGTGTCATGGGTATGAAAGCAAATCCATCATGGCTGTACTCCCCATGGATGGATGTCAGAGAATCGAAGCTGTAATGCTATAGCCATTATCTCCAACTTGCCGGCTGCGTTTAGGAAAACCAGGTCTAGATGCGGCCTGAGCAATGGTTCTGAAAGGGATCGCTGCATGCCGTCACCGGGAAGGTAAGTTTTTTGATAATATACGAACATAAGAAATAAGTGCAGAAGTAGGCCATTTGGCCTCTCAAGCGTGCTCCGCCATTAAATAAGATCATGGCTGATCTTATATGTTAACATATACTTACTTACCTGAATACGGAGCTGAGAAGAGCGGGAGTGCATCTCCCCGCCACAAATTATATGAAGTGATACATTTTGGTCAGAAGTACGAAAAGAGGCAATATAAAATAAAGGGTACAATTCTGAAGGGGGTGAATGAACAGAGAGACCTAGGGGTGTGTGTGCACAAATCATTGTAGGTGGCAGGGCAGGTTGAGAAAGCGGTTAAAAAAAGCATGCAGGATCCTGGGTGGAGTAAAGATTTATGAGAATGGTTCCAGAGATGGGGGACTTCAGTTATGTGGATAGACTGAAGAAGCTGGGATTGTTCTCCTTACAGCAGAGAAAGTTTTAGAGGAGATTTGATAGAGGTGTTCAAAAACATGAGGGTTTTGAATAGAGTCGATAGAGGAAAAGTGCTCCCATTTGGCGGAAGGGTTGAGAACCAGAGGACACAGATTTAAGGTGATTTGGAGAAGAACCAAAGGCAAAATGAGGAAAAACTTTTTTTACGCAGCAAGTGGTTAGAATCTGGAATTCACTGCCTCCAAGGATGGTGGAGGCAGATTCAATCGTGGCTTTCATAAGGGGTCAGATAAGTACCCGAAGGAAAATAATTTGCAGGGCTATGGGGAAAGGACAGGGGGGAGTGGGACTAACTGAAGTGCTCTTGCAGAGAGCCAGCACAGGCTCGACGGGCCGAATGGCCCTCTTCTGTGCTATAACCATTCTATACCATGGGCCGCTGCTGTTCATCACTTGTCCCTGTCTCGATAGCTCCCGTCCCCATATCTTGATCTGTCCCCCCTATCGATAACCCGATCACCCCCCCACCCCAATGTTTCGATTGTCCCGTTGGACCTCTGTCCCGAGTTCCCGATGGATCCCTGTCCTGATTGACCCTCCTCGGTTATTCTCCCCTCTCCTTGTCGCCACCGCCCCTTCCCCCCGCCCCACTCTTTAAGATCTACCTGCCTCCAAATTCCAGTGCTCTTCACCGGCGAACCACATGGAAAGAAGAGACCTATATCTTTGTCTGCTTCAAATATTTATCCACTTACCTGCTGAAAGATGCAATGGTCTCTGTTTCAATAACTCTATGCTGAATTATTCCATGCTCTAACAACTCTCCGCAAAAAGTAATTTCTACTAACTTCACTCCTTGCTCTCTTAGCGACTATTTTAGATTGATGACCCTTCATCACTGATCCCCCAATTAAGAAGGAATAGTCTTTCCCTATTCACTCTATCCTGACCCTTCATCACTTAAAAAAAGGAACCTCTATTAAATTTACTCTTGACCTCCTCTGCTCCTGTGGAAAAATACCCTAGTGTCTGTAGTCTCGCGTCATAACTATCACTTCCTATCCTTGTATCATCCTGGTGAATCTACTAAATGCTCTCTGTGGCATTAGTGTCCTTTCTATCATGAGATGCCTAAAATTGAGCACAGTGCTGTAACTATGGCCTAACCATTGCCTTCGACAAATTTATCATAGCTCTCTTGTGTCCCCATTAAAAAATCAAAATGCTACAGGCCTTTTTAATGGCTTTATCAACGTGCATTCACACGTTCAAGGAATTATGTATTTAAACCCCTGATTCTCTCTACTTATCCACACCCTCCATTGTCTTTCCACCCAGTGTTGAATCTAATATTCAGCACAACTTTAGTCAAATACACCAGCTGATAATTGGATAGCCCGAAATGACTAAAACACCAGTTAAGATCATTAATAATGGATGGATTTCATTTAAATGAACTACTTTTGCCCTTTTTGGGGCCACTGAACATGCACTGCTTCAATCATATCTAAAGTATTGTTTACCGATTCTTGTAGAGAATAATTTGTTTTTTTTCCATAAATATTAATTAACTATTAGTCATCCAATTATAGAACCTCATTATCCGGAAGAATTATGCAATGTAGTATGGATTTATGTTGAGAAGCAATCATTAAAAAAGAATGCATTTATTTATTTGAAAGGGTCTCAAACATTTTCATCAGGATCAGTTCTCGTAATCTGCAGTCCAGGAAAAATGTAAAGAATTTGGCACCAGGAAAGGCCCCATGGCACTATTTCGAAGACGAGCAGGGGAGTTCTCCCGGCCAATATTTATCACTCAACCAATGTCATTAAAGCATATTATCTGGCCATTGCTGTTTGTGGGAGCTTGCTGTGCACAAATTGGCTGCTGCGTTTCCTACATTACAACAGTAACTACACGTCAAAAATGACTTCATTGGCTGTGAAGCGCTTTGGGATATCCTGAGAGGTTGTGTAAGGCGCTATTAAAATGCAAGACTTTCTTTCTTTGGGCGATTATGTCGATCGGGCAATATTGGATTAGTCGGCCATTACACATCTCTCTCGATGGTTATCCCAACAATAATAGGAGTTTATGTTTGTTGTGAGCATCTGAGGTGACATAACAATCCCTCATAAGGGGTCCCAGATAGTGAAGGAAAATGCTGAGGATTGTTGTCTTGATTCCCTTTGACAATGGAAATTAAAATTGGGAGAGACGTAGAACGAGCTGCTGAGCCGATATTGCCCGTTTCATACTATCGCCCAAAGTCAAAATCCATTCCTCTTATGAAGCACCTAAAAGAACAATGAAAACTCTCATATCACCTCATAGTACCTGGGATTATGAGAACACAATGTGAGTGAAAGTATCATGGAAATCCTGAAAAAACGGGGTAAACACCATTCAGTTTCTACAGTCCTTCCACCAGACGAATGGGAGAACATCCGCAGAAAAATACCCTCAAGCAGCATTATTTCTGGATTTGTGGGTAGTGACTGCCCCAAGGTAAAAGAGTTTGAACTTTGACCAAGCTTTTGGTCACCTGCGCTAATTTCTACTTATGCGGCTAGGTGTCAATTTTTTTATCTCATAACACTCCTGCGAAGCACCTTGGAATGTCTTACTATGTTGAAGGTGCTATATAAATACAAGTTTTTGTTGAACTTCTCAACTAGTAAGAATTTTTGAGCAGGGTATCCCAAGGATTGGTGTCAGGAGCCTTGTTATTTTGAATATATATGATATATATATATATACACACAAAATGGCAAATTTCCATTGGCATTGGCCATGGTCAGTCAAACGATACACTTCATACAATGATAGCAGCATTACATCATGTAAAGCACAAAGTATCACGATATTTAGCTGTTCTCAAATCTGGCACTAAGCTCATGGTCTACAGGGCTGTAATGATACCCGCCCTCCTGTATGACAGAGACATGGACCATATACAGTAGACACCTCAAATCAATGGAGAATTACCACAGACGATCTCTCCGCAAGATCCTGCAAATCCCCTGGGAGGACAGACGCACCAACGTTGGTGTCCTCGATCAGGCCAACATCCCCAGCATCGAAGCACTGACCACACTCGACCAGCTCCATTGGGCAGGCTTCATTGCCTGCATGCCCGACACAAGACTCCCAAAGCAAGCACTCTACTCGGAACTCCTACATGGCAGGCGATCCCAAGGTGGGCAAAGGTAACATTTCAAGGACAGCCTCAAAGCCTCCTTGATTAAGTGGAACTTCCTCACCGGCACCTGAGAGTCCCTGGCCAAAGACCGCCCTAACTGGAGGAAGAGCTTCCGAGACTCGAGGAGCACCTCGAGTCCCGTTGCTGAGAGCATGCAGAAAACACGCACAGACAGCGGAAAGGGCGTGCGGCAAACCAGACTCCCCACCCACCCTTTCCTCCAACGACTGTCTGCCCATTTGTGACAGAGACTGTAATTCCCGTATTGGACTGTTCAGTCACCTGAGAACTCACTTTTAGAGTGGGAGCAAGTCTTCCTCAATTTCAAGGGACTGCCTATGATGATGATGTTCTCCTGTGGCATTGTTCATTTGCAAACAAAATATGGGCTAGATTTTGATGGTGACACAGCCAGCTGGCAACCCGATGGTGCCAATGGGAGGCTTGGTCCATTTTGTGTGCTGGGCCTTATTACCACACCCACAGTGGGCAGCGGGCAGAAAACAAATGACCTGGGGCAGCAAGACAGCTCTAGGCAAGTGAGATATTTGATGGCCCAGATATCAGACCTGCCTGGAAGAAGGTATGTCAGGACCTTTTGGGCTCCACTTTGGGTGGATTGCCAGCTGAAACTGGGCCCGGTGTGCGCGGCGCATGCTCTGCCCAGCTCGGTCCTAAAATGGCAAATCAGTGTCCTGTGCATGCTTGGGCCCGTCAAGTATTTGGGCAGTTGAATGAATAGACAAGCCAATAAAAGCACTCTGGGCAGGCGGGTGGGCAGTGAACATAAGAACATAAGAACATAAGAATTAGGAACAGGAGTAGGCCATCTAGCCCCTCGAGCCTGCTCCGCCATTCAACAAGATCACGGCTGATCTGGCCGTGGACTCGGCTCCACTTACCCGCCCGCTCCCCCGTAACCCTTAATTCCCTTATTGCTTAAAAATCTATGTATCTGTGATTTGAATACATTCAATGAGCTAGCCTCAATTGCTTCCTTGGGGAGAGAATTCCACAAATTCACAACCCTCTGGGAGAAGAAATTCATAGAAACATAGAAAATAGGTGCAGGAGTAGGCCATTCGGCCCTTCGAGCCTGCACCGCCATTCAATGAGTCATGGCTGAACATGCAACTTCAGTACCCCATTCCTGCTTTCTCGCCATACCCCTTGATCCCCCTAGTAGTAAGGACTACATCTAACTCCTTTTTGAATATATTTAGTGAATTGGCCTTTCTGTGGTAGAGAATTCCACAGGTTCACCACTCTCTGGGTGAAGAAGTTTCTCCTCATCTCGGTTCTAAATGGCTTACCCCTTATCCTTAGACTGTGATCCCTGGTTCTGGACTTCCCCAACATTGGGAACATTCTTCCTGCATCTAACCTGTCTAAACCCGTCAGAATTTTAAACGTTTCTATGAGATCCCCTCTCATTCTTCTGAACTCCAGTGAATACAAGCCCAGTTGATCCAGTCAACTCGGTTTTAAATTGGCTCCCCCGTATTTTGAGGCTGTGCCCCCTAGTTCTAGTCTCCCCGACCAGTGGAAACAACCTCTCTGCCTCTATCTTGTCTATCCCTTTCATTATTTTAAATGTTTCTATAAGATCACCCCTCATCCTTCTGAACTCCAACGAGTAAAGACCCAGTCTACTCAATCTATCATCATAAGGTAACCCTCTCATCTCCGGAATCAGCCAAGTGAATCGTCTCTGTACCCCCTCCAAAGCTAGTATATCCTTCCTTAAGTAAGGTGACCAAAACTGCATGCAGTACTCCAGGTGCGGCCTCACCAATACCCTATACAGTTGCAGAAGGACCTCCCTGCTTTTGTACTCCATCCCTCTCGCAATGAAGGCCAACATTTCATTCTCCTTCCTGATTACCTGCAGCACCTGCAAACTAACTTTTTTTGGGATTCATGCACAAGGAAGTCGCTAAAAACAGCTCTGGGCCCTGACTCCGTTAGGTGTATCGAGGAGGCTCAAGCACGTGGGGAGATCCCGTCCGAACTGACCCCCGTCCGGACGGAATTCCTCATCGGCGCCAAACCCCGGAACCTCCCTCGGGGGCCGGCGCCTCACAACTTGAGCCGCCTCGGGGAAATCCCCTCCGTGCCTTTCAGTTCCGCGCGGAGGGGTTTCCTGTACGGGCTGCTCCTGCACACCCTCAACTTTGCCATCCTCGCCGGCCGTCCGGACACGCCATGGCGTACCATCTTGCCGTCCGGAGGAGGCGGGGGTCCCCGATGGAGGGCACTCTACGCAGGGGTCCTCCCACTATTCATCGGGGACTTGGCCTGGAGGGTGGTGCACGGAGCAGTGCCGTGCAACAAATTTTTAAGCCGGTTCACGGACTCCCAGGCCGCCTGCAATTTCTGCGGTCTGGAGGAGTCCGTGTTCCATGTTTTTATTGAGTGCACGAGGTTGCAGCCCCTGTTCCATTATTTGAAGGGGCTGCTCCTGAAATTCTGGCTGCACTTCAGTCCCACCCTCCTGATCTTTGGGCACCCTGTGCGGAGGGGAGCGGGTAGGTCCGAAGGCCTCCTCGTAGGACTGCTCCTGGGCACGGCCAAGGGTGCCATCAGCCGGTCCAGGCAGCGGGCGGTCGAGGGGGTCGTTCAACCTGACTGCCTGCCTCTCTTCCGCTCTTACATCCGGTCCAGGGTGTCCTTGGAGATGGAGCACGCGGTGTCCACCGGTACGCTCGCGGCCTTCCGCGAGAGGTGGGCACCGGAGGGACTGGAGTGCATCATCACGCCCGGCAACCAAATTTTAATTTGATTTTACGTTTTAAAGTTAATTTGTTTTAATTGCCGGTGCTTTTAGTGTCCCCTTCCCTTTTATAGGGGGCACTGGGGAAAAATTGTGATTTTAGTGCCCAAAAAAAAAAACCAAAAAAAGAAAAACACAAAAAAAAACAAAAAAAGGGGGGGAAAAAAAGGGCCTTGTAAATGTCTGGAGTGTCACCCAGGTTGGGTGGCACCGTTATTGTTTTATGTTTTCACAGGTAGACTCTAAAAGAGTTTCATGCACAAGGACCCCCTGCACCGCAGCATGTTGTAATTTCTCCCCATTCAAATAATATTCCCTTTTACTGTTTTTTTTTCCAAGGTGGATGACCTCACATTTTCCGACATTGTATTCCATCTACCAAACCTTAGCCCATTCGCTTAACCTTTCTAAATCTCTTTGCAGCCTCTCTGTGTCCTCTACACAACCCGCTTTCCCACTAATCTTTGTGTCATCTGCAAATTTTGTTACACTACACTCTGTCCCCTCTTCCAGGTCATCTATGTATATTGTAAACAGTTGTGGTCCCAGCACTGATCCCTGTGGCACACCACTAACCACCAATTTCCAACCCAAAAAGGACCCATTTATCCCGACTCTCTGCTTTCTTTTCGCCAGCCAATTCTCTATCCATGCTAATACATTTCCTCTGACTCCGCGTACTTTTATCTTCTGCAGTAACCTTTTGTGTGGCACCTTATCGAATGCCTTTTGGAAATCTAAATACACCACATCCATCAGTACACCTCTATCCACCATGCTCGTTATATCCTCAAATAATTCCAGTAAATTAGTTAAACATGATTTCCCCTTCATGAATCTATGTTGCGTCTGCTTGATTGCACTATTCCTATCTAGATGTCCTGCTATTTCTTCAAGCATTTTCCCCACTACAGATGTTAAACTAACCGGCCTATAGTTACCTGCCTTTTGTCTGCCCCCTTTTTTAAACAGAGGCGTTACATTAGCTGCTTTCCAATCCGCTGGTACCTCCCCAGAGTCCAGAGAATTTTGGTAGATTATAACGAATGCATCTGCTATAACTTCCACCATCTCTTTTAATACCCTGGGATGCATTTCATCAGGACCAGGGGACTTGTCTACCTTGAGTCCCATTAGCCTGTCCAGCACTACCCCTCTAGTGATGGTGATTATCTCAAGGTCCTCCCTTCCCACATTCCCGTGACCAGCAATTTTTGGCATGGTTTTTGTGTCTTCCACTATGAAGACCGAAGCAAAATAATTGTTTAAGGTCTCAGCCATTTCCACATTTCCCATTATTAAATCCCCCTTCTCATCTTCTAAGGGACCAACATTTACTTTAGTCACTCTTTTCCGTTTTATATATCGGTAAAAGCTTTTACTATCTGTTTTTATGTTTTGCGCAAGTTTACTTTCGTAATCTATCTTTCCTTTCTTTATTGCTTTCTTAGCAGGACAGGCTAGAATGCACAGGCTGGGACATATGCAGGGTGAGTTGGGAGCAGATGGGTCAAGGAGCACTCGGAAGCACTGGGATAAGTGGATCAGGAAATACCCCGGGTGGATGAGCACGCCCGTTGATCGGTCAGTGCTTGCAATAGCAAACCGAACTTCACCCTCCATCCTTTTGATAATGACCTTAGGTTTCCGTCCTCTAGTTATCAACTCATTGACCAGTGGAGATAGTTTTTTCCTGTTTACCCAAGGCTAGAGGATGTTATGAAGGCAAGGGTCCTTGAGGGGGTTCTAGTAGCAAATGATGATTTTAAATGTGATGCCTTGGGGAACTATATACACTGTATATATTTTATTTATTAGTTCATGGGATGTGCCAGCATTTATTGCCCATCTCTAAATCCCCTTGAAAAGGTGGTGGTGAGCCGCATTATACAACTGAGTGACTTGTTAGGCCATTTCAGAGGGTAATTAAGAGTCAACGACATTGCTGTGAGTCTGGAGTCACATACAGGCCAGACCGGGTAAGGGTGACAGATTTCCTTCCCGAAAGGACATTAGTGAACCAGATGGGTTTTTACGACAATCCACTAGTTTCATGGACACCATTACCGATCCTGGCCTTCCATTCCAGATTATTTTAAAAAATGGAATTAACTGAATTTAAATTCCCCAGCTGTGTGGTGGGATTTGAACTCATGTCCTCAAATTACTAGTCCGGTATAATATAACCTCTATGCTAGCGTACCCATGCTATATAGGAATATAACACTGTCACCAAGCTCAAAACAGTCTCTTTGGATTGTTAATTGAGGTGGAACATTCAAGACATTCCAATTTCTTGTGTCAGCTTAGCTGAAATAATGAGTTTGCTTTACTGGAATACTGGATTAATGCTCGGGCAACGTCACTATGGGTAGTGGGCCTGATGACGCCAGAGTTTGAGCTCTCATAAAACTTTCTGTCCAATTTTGATGAGCCAAAGTCCTGCTGTGAAGAATTACTCAGCTAGTTCCCATGAACGGTAAATAACAAGGCTCAACTAGTATTACATTCTCCAAGGGCGCGACATAATATTAAAATACCTGATTTACCCTGCTTACTATAGGCAAAGTTCTGTCACTGGATCAAACAGAAAAATAGACTTATGATTTATAAGGTGCAAACAACATTCGTTGATTAAAAAGGTGAAGAATCTGCTCCTACTGCTGACCTTTTAACCATTAATTAAAATGTGCTACTTCTCGTTGTCTTCAACCCAAGATTCTTGTGAAGTGGTTTGGAAGTTACAATGGAAATTCTTTTAAACCCCCTCCCTGGCATGATTGAAAATTAATTGCTTTATTCATTGCAATCATACACACAAGTACCGTTAATTCACTATTTTCCACACTACGCTTTGAATGCTAAAAATAATTAGCATAACAAACAGATCCAGAGTGAATGATAAAGCAATTTAACACTCGTACTCGGTAACTATGAAACCACATCAGCTGGCTTCAAGGGCATTATCATTTACTTCCTGCATCTCCCAAATCTCATTTTATTTTTTCATGTTTTCACTGTTGCCCATCAAGCTGATGGTTGTGAGTTGCAAAATAACAATTTTTTTTTGTTTTGGATCAAATAACGGTGCTTTCGATTTCTCAATAACTGATGACGCACTTCCACCCAATATTACATCTCAGTCCTGACCTTAGAAATCTAATCCCATTTATATCACCGAGATATTTCTATTTTTAAGGCAAGCTGGCTGGATGGGGTGAATTAAGCCTTTTCTCATTTACCACTGTGTGCGCTGATCAAGAGATGAGTGACACAGATCTTTGCGATCATTTGCACTAAGAAACCATCATGTCTAAAATTGACATTGTTGCAACTGTTTCATGGGCCTAAAAAGAGTGCAAGGATAACCAATTTAGCAGTGCAGAGGTCCACATCTGACCTACACGGTACTTTGGGCCACTGCTAAGTTGGGTGGGGACTTTTTTTTAGGCCGTCCTGGCGGCTGCCTGATATGAGTGCAGGTCTCATTACTTCAATTTTGAATTAAAGCTCCTGTGCTCATTTCAGACCCAGACCCGGACTCCTAAATTTGTTTGCCTTAGTCAGAGCTTGAGCATCCGAGTCTTGAGCAGCCTAAGCAGTGGACCTTAAAGGGACCGCTCAAAACAAAAAAAGCCCCCAAAACTTCCAAACAGTTGTGCTCCTTCTGGCTCCACAAAACAACTTTTTTTTTATTCGTACATGGGATGTGGGCATCGCCGGCAAGGCCAGCATTTATTGCCCATCCCCAATTGCCCCTTGAGAAGGTGGTGGTGAGCCACCTTCTTGAACCGCTGCAGTCCGTGTGGTGAAGGTTAGGTCTGATCTTTCTTACCCAGTGTTGACTGAGAGCTGTGTGGGTGCCAGAAGTGTGCTACGCTTGGGGAAGAAGATTGACACCGAGATTTCTGCTAGCCATGAAGATGGTGGACATCAGGCGTTGCTGGAGGCACTCTGTTGGACACGGTGAGGATCCTCAGAGGAAGTCCCAGCACTGCCCGGGCCTTAAATGCAATGTCACTGTTAATGGAGCAGTTCCAATGCAAGCCCCATGACAGACCCAGATCTCCATCTTCTAAAGGTAATGGGGCGAGGCTTGTGATTTAATTATGACACGCCAGAGGCTGTGCTTTGCTTGCCAATGGCCTTCAAATAAGTTTAACGATTCAGTCTTGCTTTCTTTGAAGGTTTGCATGGAGAAGGCCACAGCAAAGTGGGGATATAAAATTATAGAAAATGAACAATTACGAATTTTGATTTGTACATACATTGCACAGTAAAGCAAGCTTTGACGGATGGTTTGAGAGTTTCATAGAAACATAGAAAATAGGTGCAGGAGTAGGCCATTCGGCCCTTCGAGCCTGCACCACCATTCAATATGATCATGGCTGATCATGCAACTTTAGTACCCCATTCCTGCTTTCTCTCCATACCCCTTGATCCCTTCAGCCGTAAGGGCCACATCTAACTCCCTTTTGAATATATCTAACGAACTGGCCTCAACAACTTTCTGTGGTAGAGAATTCCACAGGTTCACAACTCTCTGTTTGAAGAAATTTCTCCTCATCTCGGTCCTAAATGGCTTACCCCTTTGTATTGTATAGTGTTAATCATATAGGGTTAATTATGATATTTAGTCATTCACAGTGTGTCTCTGCTTCATGCCTCATGGATGTTGTTGCTAGAGAGAGAGAGAGGGAAAACAACCTTGGGACGCACACCAGCTTGTTATGAGACGGTCTGTGGCTCGAGATCTCATGCTTTGTGGACTTACAGATTAGGAGTTGGCCATAAGCCACATGCACCCATGTTTTGTTCAATAGTGTGTTTATTTGATAGTATAAAGGTACAGCACTGTCCCGTAGCTCTTCGAACTTCACCTTGGACCGTGATTCACGAGCGGTGCCGGGACCCAATGCTCCAGACCAGCCATCGCTTGTGGAGTTCCCGACGGGCGGAAGGCCATGAGCGTTGTTGCATCTTATCATACTTCTCTTTTCTTCGTGTACTGTATTATTAATGTTTCTTTTCTCTCAGTAAACGGTGTTTTATTCTTTACTTCATTTGTCTTGTCTCTTATTTAACATTCATCCAGATCCCGAACCTGGGTCTATTATTATTGATCCAAAACATTTTGGCGTCACGAACAGGATCTGGTAAAATGTTTAAGAGAAAAGACAAGAAGCAGTCTCATCCTGCGGGAGAGAAGTATAGAATACCAGGGTGGGGCACGAGGGATGAGGGTTTTGGCTCTCTTGCCAAGGTGCTAGCCCGGTTTGGACCCCCGCAACATGGGGATACGCCGTTATTGGAACAGAGCAAAGATAGAACCGTACCCCACGCGGTATTGTCTCTCCTGGAGGAAGCAGGCTTCCCACAGGAGAAAAATAGTCCCCCACAAATGGGATGGATTTTGTTGACAGCCTTAAGGGCGATGTGTAAACAACTTAAGGAAAGTGAGGCAGAAAACCTACAGTTAAAGACAGCTGTTAAGGTTTTGGAAAGCCAAAACTCAACCCTGACTGAAGCGGTCCGCACTGCACAAGAACGGGCCGACAAGGTCAATGAACAATCAGAAACTTTAATATGCCGTCTGGCGACAGTACAAAATAAAAAGAAAGCTAGACGACGGAAATTACAGCTGGATTTGAAATATATCTTTTGTATTTGCTGCTGCATGTGGTATGGGCTTGCTCAATCAGATCCCAGTGAGTGTTTAAAAGCCAATGCAAAATCATGTGGGGAATGTATACAAGCTAGAAAAAAATGGAGAGGGGGGGAACGGGAGGAAACTAAAGACCCTCCCCCATACGCTCTGAGCACAGAAGCTAGTCCTCTTATGACAAATAAGATGAAACAGCAAGATGGGGAACAGCCGGTAACCACTAGAGGGGTGCGTGACTTCACCACTAGTGAGTTACAAGAAATGGTTACTATAGGGGTCCGGCAAAATTATCCCTCTGTCATTGATTGGGAAGGGGAAGTAAAACCTTGGAATACTATGGCGGAGGGTGCGATACAGTTGCGCAACATGGCAACACAGGGAGGAATATATCACCAACAATTTGGGAGGCCAGATCAGAAGCTCTTTACGGCAGGAATGTGGAGCAGCCTGATGAAGAGTGGCCCTCCTATGATGAGGGGTGCGCTACTCGCATTATTGGGACCAGCCCAAGGGCAGCGGGTGGGGCACGCCTGCCTATTGTTAGGACAGTTAGAGGATGTAGAAGATCCCCTCGACTAGGGCTGTGGCCGGAATCCGGGAGCACCCAGCATTAGAACGACATCAACCCAAGCTTCCGGGGATCTGAGGCCACACATTCCGATTACTTACCTGGCAGGGGAGTAACCATAATAAGCTTTGTTGAATGAAGAAAGACTTTGTGAATGTCTGTCTGTGAATGAAAGCGCTTTTGTGATTTTTTTTTGACTGCGAATGAATTTTTCATGTGTCTGAAAGCCTGTTTAGAAAAATAGTGGAGCTATCTGTTTGTTTTAGCTCCACCCACTTTTTCAAACAGAGTGAAGGTTTTTTTAACCCTTCGTAGTGTTGACCTGTATATGGGAAGTCTTCAGAAAGTGTGAACCTTACAGGGGAAACCATGCAAGGGCTCCTGGGGGTGGGTATCATTAGACATGCGGTGTCCCCCTACAATAGCCCTGTTTGGCCTGTGCAGAAACCCGACAAAAGTTGGAGGATGACTGTGGACTACCGACAACTGAACAAATTTGCCCCTCCCCTGGCAACCGCTGTCCCAGATGTAGTAACTATAACAGAGCGGCTGTCTGAAGAAGGTGCGGAGTGGTATGTGGTAATCGAGCTGGCCAATGTGACACACAAGGTCGGGCGAGCGCAGCAAAGCTCCATAGTGCACTGGAAATGGTATATCGCAGACAGAGCAAGTAAAGGAAAAGAAGGAATCACCCGACTACATGAGCATGTGGCTGAATACCCACAAACAGCTGAGAGTGAACTTACGCAGTCGTCTGTCAATTTAACCGAAGATTCACCAATCTCCTGGGGCGTGTCTTTTGAACAGTTAACACCTTTAGAGCGTAGCCACGCCTGGTTCACAGATGGCTCAGCGGTCTGGCGAAACGGCCTTTGGCGATGGCAAGCCGCTGCCTTCAATCCAAAAACCCAGACAATTGTGCATGATGAGGGCATGGGAGGCTCCAGCCAGTTAGCAGAACTAGCAGCTGTCGACCTTGCGTTAGAAGAGGAACAGCAACAAGTACACATGTATACTGACTCATGGGCAGTAGCCAATGGCATGGCGAGCTGGATGCAAAACTGGCATGAACATAACTGGCAAATAACTGGGAAAGACTTGTGGGGAAAGCACCTATGGAAACAAATATGGTCCAAAGCCCAGAAGATGAAAATAACTGTATATCATGTGGACTCTCACATGAAAAACACTTCAAAGACCTCTGAATATAATAACACCGTTGATAATATAGCCTGGGTACGGGCTGTCAAAGAGGCAGAAGAGGAAGAATATGGCATAGGCAAGTGGGCCCACCACAAATCTGGACATCTGGGCATTCAGGGTACGATACAATGGGCACGAAATAGGGGGGTTACATTTGACTACGGACGGCGTTAAACAGATCATAAACACCTGTGAAATTTGTCAAAAGGTGAAGCATTTTCCCCTACGACAGCCTGGTGCCCATATTAAGAGAGGGACTCAACCAGCACAAATATGGCAAGTTGATTATGTAGGATCTTTACCATTGCAACAACGGTTCCAATATTTGCTCACTGCTGTTGATACCTATTCTGGACTTTTGATAGCTTATCCAGTGACTAAAGCGAATCAACAAAGTACGATTAAAGGACTGGAGAATTTAATTACATACTACGGTGAGCCAGCAGAAGTACAGCCCGATAATGGGTCGCACTTCACAGGTCAAACAGTGCAACAGTAGGCGGTAGACAACGGGATCTATTGGATGTTCCACATACCTTACTATCCGCAAGCTGCAGGGTTAATAGAACGCATGAATGGACTACTTAAGCAACAGATTAAAATATTAACTCCCACTAACACATTGCAAGGGTGGTTAAAGGTCTCGCCACAAGCAGTGCGCAATCTGAATCACCGACCCTTGCGGGGGCGGAACTCCTGTAAGCCACATGTTAGGCAAAGTTAGTGTCCCTACTATTGAAAAAGAAAATCAGACTCGGGACACAGTTTATGAAGGAGGAAATGTGTGGGTGCAGTACCCCCAGAAACCCTTACAAGCAGGGGAAATCTTAGCGAAAGGAGAAGGAAACACTTATTGGGTGCTCCTGACTAGTCAAGATATTCCTTTCTGTGTTGACAAGGGTAAATTGACTAAACGAGGCTGAAATGAATATACTTATGCTTCCTCCCACAGGAATTCTGCCAAAATGGCGACTTACCAACTGGTGCTGGCCAGTCTCTGTGTCTCGGTTATCTGTGACTGTGCTACTTCCATCCTCAAACACAGCATGGGATGGCCGTACAGGGTGGCGGTTAGCTAACACTGATCGTACTCAAGACAATCAAGGGCGGATTGTATTGGTGGGACATCTTTTACAGATGGTCCCCAAAAACATCCGCCGCTTTGAAGCTGTTAGTACATCCTATCGTTGTTTTACTCGTCGCGTTATTACTGATATTACCGCTTGTATGTATTCTTAGGTGTAGATTGCGGGCGTTGCTTGCTCATACTCAACATGTAACTGACGCAATACGCCTTCAACTTGATTATATTACTTAGAATGTCTAAATATCAAGGGTGGATTGTTTTGTATAGGGTTAATCATATAGGGTTAATTATGATATTTAGTCATTTACAGTGTGTCTCTGCTTCATGCCTCGTGGATGTTGTTGCTAGAGAGAGAGAGAGGGAAAGCAGCCTTGAGACGCACACCAGCTTGTTATGAGACGGTCTGCGGCTCGAGGTCTCATGCTTTGTGGACAAGCACCTGGGGCCTTACAGATTAGGAGTTGGCCATAAGCCACATGCACCCATGTTTTGTTCAATAGTGTGTTTATTTGATAGTATAAAGGTACAGCACTGTCCCGTAGCTCTTCGAACTTCACCTTGGACCGTGATTCACGAGCGGTGCCGGGACCCCCAATGCTCCAGACCAGTCGTTGCTTGTGGAGTTCCCGACGGGCGGAAGGCCATGAGCGTTGTTGCATCTTATCATACTTCTCTTTTCTTCGTGTACTGTATTATTAATGTTTCTTTTCTCTCAGTAAACGGTGTTTTATTCTTTACTTTATTTGTCTTGTCTCTTATTTAACATTCATCCAGATCCCGAACCTGGGTCTGTTATTATTGATCCAAAACATCCTTATCCTTAGACTGTGACCCCTGGTTCTGGACTTCCCCAACATCGTGAACATTCTTCCTGCATCTAACCTGTCCAATCCCGTCAGAATTTTATATGTTTCTGTGAGATCCCCTCTCATTCTTCTAAATTCCAGTGAATATAAGGCTAGTCGATTCATTGCTACATCGCTCTCTACTTTATCGAGAAAGCCAGCCAATCCACTGAAACGGCATTTCCATTGCCAACATTCAAGCTCTGTTTTCAGATTTAAAACTGTTAACTCAGAAATGACCGTACATTCAACAACAACTTGCATTTATATAGCGCCTTAATGAGGTGAAACATCAAGGCACTTCACATTATGTTCAGGATTCATAGTGTTAAGGATTAGTTTTGTCTATAAGAATTAATTTTCTTTCTGTGATGCACTATCACCGCTGACATTCACAGCTTGCTCTTTTCATAAAAACATAAAAATAGTCATCTTGTCACTTGACTGGGTGAAGAAAAGGACACGTTGCCAGAGTTACTGAATGCGGCTCCTTTGATCCCAGACACTTATTCACTGTGCTGACAGTTGTCTTGTCCTGTACTTTAAAAAACAGAACTATATTCTTTGAATATCAGTGGTGATACTGCGCCCTTAACCTTACTTGTCCGTGTACTTCCTTATTTCAAATAATATCTCACATTTTTTTGTATATTCTTCTGGACACAGTGGCACCACTAGCAAGGCCAGTAGGTATGGGCCAGCCCTGAGTTGCCCTTCAGGAGGTGAGGATGAGCTGCCTTCTTGAACCGCTGCAGTCCGTGTGGTGCAGGTACCCTCACAGTGCTGTTAGGTAAGGAGGTCCAGGATATTGACCCAGCAACCATCATAGGCAGTCCCTCGAAATCGAGGAAGACTTGCTCCACTCTAAAAGTGAGTTTTCAGGTGACTGAATCGTCCAGTCTCTGTCACAGGTGGGACAGACAGTCGTTGAAGGAAAGGGTGGGTGGGGAGTCTGGTTTTCCGCATTCTCCTTCCGCTGCCTGCGCTTGTTTTCTGCATGCTCTCGGCGACGAGACTCGAGGTGCTCAGCGCCCTCCCGGATGCTCTTCCTCCACTTCGCGCTCCCAGGTGTCGGTGGGGATGTTGCACTTTATCAGGGAGGCTTTGAGGGTTTGCTGAAGCATTTATACATTCAGGGCAATCCAATTTTGCACAAGGGGCCTCAAAAAGGCATCAGGCCTCTTATTTGCATCTGCAAAAGGGCCTAATGCCTGTTTCAGGAAAGGGCCCAGGCCACCTCTTTTTTTGACTACACCAATATGGCGGGCAGCGCACGTCTGGCTCATAACGAACACACGCTTCTTGCCCGTCATGTTGGACGCTTAGGTCCCGATCTTGACAGGGTGGGGGGAGCAGAGCTTCTGTCGGGAAAGCAGGAAGTTTGGGTTTCTCCGCATGTTGTGGAGTTTTGCTTTGACAGACGCCCTGCCCGGACGTCAGCTTGATTAACAGGCTCGGCTTCCCGTCAGGCGGGGAGCACCCAGGAGGAGGCTACAGCCGCTGGTGAGTCGCCTGCCGCTGCTGGGGGTGTCTGTTGGGTGGGCTGGGTAGGGGAAGGTGGGGCGGGGTGTTTGATAGAGGGGCCTGGGTGGGGGTGGTGTGAAGCACTTATCTTCTCCCCGAAGCTGTCCTCTCCTCCCTTCAGTTGCCGTGTTTCCCGAGGCCTGGGAAACCCAGCCGGCCAAGGATTCCACCTTCAAAGCAGGTTAAATCAGAGGCTCCCAGCCTTATTAAAATAGTAAATTGACCAACTCGCCTCCTGGGAGCGGGTTGGCTGCCTGCTCCCTTGTCACGCCTCTGTTAAACCCGGAAGTGGGTGGATTGGAATTGGGTTTCCGATCTTTTAAATTTTAACATCTGACCTGACCCAAACTCACCTGTTTTTGGGGGTTAAGATTCAGCCCTCAGTGCCTGAAAAACAGGCATGGCGCCATTGAAACTCTAGGCCACCGTATAAATTCAAGTTATTGTTGGTATGTTTCCATACCAACAATATGCTTGGTTTTAAGCAAGTCTATGTACTGAGACGCCCTTCCGAGCAGGGCCTCTGTGACCCTGTGTATTGGATAGAGCTAATTGACTGATGACTGCATAATACCCAAAAGTGTCTAGAAGGAGGCAGTAGCACACAAAGTTCATAGCTGGTATCACCGTCATGGTGACTTGTACAACAGGTGTAATTACGGATTGAGTATCCAACTCTGCAGTTCTCGACACAGGTCAATGAAATCTCGTCTGCTCAACCTAATTCTTCCCAGGCACTCAATTTCAGAGAGAACCAAATAATTAGTTCCTTGCTGGTAAATTCTCTTGGGTGACCATGGTCCTCCCTTCTGTTAGGTGTTTGTTGTGCAGTCGATGCTGAGATTATTAACACTGCTTCAGGAGATGTTTTGTTCTCAGAGTACAGCATGTGCTTCAGCGAGATGTTATAATGGTCGAGTGATATTTAGACAAAAATCCATAAATGCATTTAGTGTTTAATATTGTAATGTTGTGTCGTTAAAAACATCAAATTGCTATTTCTATTGTTAATTATTGATTTCACTCGTTCTTAATATGTTCACCACTAGTCGTTACTACCACTGGAAAGTCCAGCCAATGTTTTAAAGAAAGATCACGCCTGCAATTATGAAAGACAATGGTCCAGATTTTGCTCTGAGTGGTGAAGAAACAGCTTTTGCCATTCACTTTGCGTACAACTGCCCACAGATTTTCTGTGAACTTCTCGGCGGAGATTTCAACTAATTTAGCCTCTCTTTCAGTATGGCGCTCTCTACTCGGGATCTGCGATGTCTGTGAACTAGGAAAGCAACAGCGAGGCTCTTCAACAAATCAGATCGAAGCATCCTCCCCGAGACACACAGGGGTTGAAGTTCGGTGACATCCCGTTTGGCAGCGGTAACCGAGGTGAGGCGGGACTTCCTGCGCCCGGCTGCAAAATTCCAGTTACTGCCCCTCACAGGAAGGGGAGCGCAATGTCGTGTGCTCCACTTCCTTTTGGGGGGTGGGGGGGGGGGGGCTACATGGGTGGGTTCGGGAGCACTAGGCGGCCTCTCCGCGTAGCGTGGACGCGTTTCAGCGCCACTCCCCTTCTGTTAAAGGGAAAGGATGCTGCGATCTCTGCAGGTCCTTTGACGGCCTCCACCGGGCCACCGAAGCCCGGCACTGAGACGGAGTAGCGGGATGCACCATCAGTAAGGGGATGTAAAAGATGGCGGCATGTGGTGCAGCGCGCCTCCCCTTTAAGGCTCGCCCCGCGATGGTTGATTGGCCCAGCTCGCGACCTGTGAGGCTGGCGTGGACATTACTGGCGGAGGCCTCATGGGACGCTGGCCAATTTTTGCCGCGGGGTAGAAAGGCGCCACCGCAGACGCCGAAGACGTCATTGCTGGAGGCGCAGTGGCCTGGGGCGCTACCAGCCGGTGCGCAACGCACAGTTTTCGCGCCTCCGCTAACTCCCCCGCAACTTCGCGGGAGCCGGTAGCCCCCCCACCCCCCACCCCGGGCAAAAACAGTTTTGAGTCAAGGTGATGCAGAACTGGGGAATTTCAGCCTTACAGCGTCCAAACCAGGAAGTTAAACAACAGCAACAACTTGTATTTTTATAATATAAGACAAAGATTGGACTGCGAGCCACAGAAGAAGAAATTTACGGCAGATGACCAAAAGCTTGTTCAAAGAGGTAGATTTTAAGGAGCGGTTCTGGGGAGGTGGGACCAGTACAAACCAGAAGGTCTGCACCGGGGCAGGACCGGAACCAATGTCCGAGGGGGAGTGTTTGCTAGTGCTGTTGGGAAGGAGTTAAATTAATATGGCAGGGGGATGGGAACCTATGCAGGGAGACAGAGGGAAATAAAATGGAGGCAGAAGCAAAAGATAGAAAGGAGAATAGTAAAAGTGGAGGGCAGAGAAACCCAAGGCAAAAAACAAAAAGGGCCACATTACAGCAAAATTCTAAAAGGGCAAAGTGTGTAAAAAAGACAAGCCTGAAGGCCTCAATGCGAGGAGTATTCTGAATAAGGTGGATGAATTAACTGCGCGGATAGCAGTTAATGGGTATGATGTCATTGGTATCACGGAAACATGGCTCCAGGGTGACCAAGGCTGGGAACTCAACATTCAAGGATATTCAGCATTTAGGAAGGATAGACAGAAAGGAAAAGGAGGTGGGGTGGCGTTGCTGGTTAAAGAGAAAATTAATGCAATAGTAAGGAGGGACATTAGCCTGGATGATGTGGAATCGGTATGGGTGGAGCTGCGGAATTCCAAAGGGCAAAAAACGCTAGTGGGAGTTGTGTACAGACCACCAAACAGTAGTAGTGAGGTTGGGGACAGCATCAAACAAGAAAAAAGGGATGTGTGCAATAAAGGTACAGCAGTTATCATGGGCGACTTTAATCTACATATTGATTGGGCGAACCAAACTGGTAGCAATGCGGTGGAGGAGGATTTCCTGGAGTGTATTAGGGATGGTTTTCTAGACCAATATGTCGAGGAACCAACTAGAGAGCTGGCCATCTTAGATTAGGTGATGTGCAATGAGAAGGGACTAATTAACAATATTGTTGTGCGAGGCCCCTTGGGGAAGAGTGACCATAATATGGTAGAATTCTTTATTAAGATGGAGAGTGACACAGTTAATTCGGAAACTAGGGTCCTGAACTTAAGGAAAGGTAACTTCGACGGTATGAGGTGTGAATTGGCTAGAATAGACTGGCAAAGGATACTTAAAGGGTTGATGGTGGATAAGCAATGGCAAACATTTAAAGATCACATGGATGAACTTCAGCAATTGTACATCCCTGTCTGGAGTAAAAATAAAACGGGGAAGGTGCCTCAACCATGGCTAACAAGGGAAATTAAGGATAGTTTTAAAGCCAAGGAAAAGGCATATAATTTGGCTAGAAAAAGCAACAAACCTGAGGACTGGGAGAAATTTAGAATTCAACAGAGGAAGACTAAGGGTTTAATTAAGAGGGGGAAAATAGAGTATGAGAGGAAGCTTGCAGGGAACATAAAAACTGACTGCAAAAGTTTCTTTAAATATATGAAGAGAAAAAGATTAGTGAAGACAAACGTAGGTCCCTTGTAGTCGAATTCAGGTGAATTTATAATGGGGAATAAAGAAATGGCAGACAATTGAACAAATACTTTGGTTCTGTGTTCACAAAGGAAGACACAAATAACCTTCCGATTGTACTAGGGCACGGTAGGTCTAGTGAGAAGGAGGAACTGAAGGATATCCTTATTAGGTGGGAAATTGTTTTCGGGAAATTGATGGGATTGAAGGCCGATAAATCCCCAGGGCTTGATAGTCTGCATCCCAGAGTACTTAAGGACTTAAGGAAGTGGCCCAAGAAATAGTGGATGCATTGGTGATCATTTTCCAACAGTCTATCGACTCGGGATCAGTTCCTATGGACTGGAGGGTAGCTAGTGTAAAACCACTTTTTAAAAAAGGAGGGAGAGAGAAAACGGGTAATTATAGATCGGTTAGCCTGACATCAGTAGTGGGGAAAATGTTGGAATCAATCATTAAAGATGAAATAGCAGCGCATTTGGAAAGTAGTGACAGGATTGGACCAAGTCAGCAAGGATTTATGAAAGGGAAATCATGCTTGACGAATCTTCTGAAATTTTTTGAGGATGTAACTAGCAGAGTGGACAAGGAAGAACCAGTGGATGTGGTGTATTTGGACTTTTGACAAGGCCCCGCACAAGAGATTGGTGTGCAAAATCAAAGCGCATGGTATTAGGGATAATGTACTGACGTGGATAGAGAACTGGTTGGCAGACAGGAAGCAGAGAGTGGGGATAAATGGGTCCTTTTCAGAATGGCAGGCAGTGACTAGTGGAGTGCCGCAGGGCTCAGTGCTGGGACCCCAGCTCTTTACAATATACATTAACGATTTAGATGAAGGAATTGAGTGTAATATCTCCAAGTTTGCGGGTGACACTAAACTGGGTGGCGTTGTGAGCTGTGAGGAGGACGCTAAGAGGCTGCAGGGTGACTTGGACAGGTTAGGTAAATGGGCAAATGCATGGCAGATGCAGTATAATGTGGATAAATGTGAGGTTATCCATTTTGGGGACAAAAACACAGAGGCAGAATATTATCTGGATGGTGGCAGATTAGAAAAAGGGGAGATGCAACGAGACCTGGGTGTCATGGTTCATCAGTCACTGAAAGTGGGCATGCAGGTACAGCAGGCGGTGAAGAAGGCAAATGGTATGTTGGCCTTCACAGCTAGGGGGTTTGAGTATAGGAGCAGGGAGGTCTTACTACAGTTGTACAGGGTTTTAGTGAGGCCTCACCTGGAATATTGTGTTCAGTTTTGGTCTCCTAATCTGAGGAAGGATGTCCTTGCTATTGAGGGAGTGCAGCGAAGGTTTCACCAGTCTGATTCCAGGGATGGTTGGACTGTCATATGAGGAGAAACTGGATCAATTGGGCCTTTATTCACTGGAGTTTAGAAGGATGAAAGGGGATCTCATAGAAACGTATAAGATTCTGATGGGACTGGACAGGTTAGATGTGGGAAGAATGTTCCCGATGTTGGGGAAGTGCAGAACCAGGGGACATAGTCTTAGGATAAGGGGTAGGCCATTTAGGACTGAGATGAGGAGAAACTTCTTCACGCAGAGAGTTGTTAACCTTAGGAATTCCCTGCCGCAGAGAGTTGTTGATGCCAGTTCATTGGATATATTCAAGAGGGAGTTAGATATGGCCCTTACGGTTAAAGGGATCAAGGGGTATGGAGAGAAAGCAGGAAAGAGGTACTGAGGGAATGATCAGCCATGGGATCAATTCGAAGGGCCAAATGGCCTACTCCTGCACCTATTTTCTATGTTTCTATAAGTGTCTTAAAGAAGAAAAGGGAGGCAGAGAGGTTTTAGGGAATGAGTTCCAGAGCTTAGGGCCTAGGCAGGAAGTATAAATTACGTTTAAATGATGTAGAGAAAGCAAAATATAGATTGGGAATTATAAATGAGATTAAGGGACAGAGATAAAAGAGACAAATATAAAAATAAAAAAACAAAATATATTTTTTTTAAATCTGCAGCATTTATTTTCTTCTGAGGGAATGAGACACCACACTTGTAAAATTATTTTTTAGGGCCAGAGAGGTTGTTCAGCAGGAATGATCACTTATTACACCATTAAACACGACTAAATGTACCAGACCCAAGTGTTTCAGCCGATTTTAGTATGGAGCTAGTGGGCACGTGCCACAGCTTCAGACCGTTACTGGGATTAGTGGTTAATCGGCAAGGACTGCAACAGCACCCCCTGTGGAGGAGCAGGGTATCTCTTGACGGCATCATCTAGATTTCGGTGTTTAACTGCGCGTGTGTCAGTTTTATAACATCAACAACAACAACAACTTGAATTTATATAGTGCCTTTAACGTAGTAAAATGTAGTAAAACGTCCTAAGGCACTTCACAGGGAGTGTTTTAAGACAAAACAAATAAATTTGACACCAAGCCACATAAGAAGAAATTACAGCAGATGACCAAAAGCTTGGTCAAAGAGGTTGGTTTTAAGGGACATCTTAAAGGAGGAAAGAGAGGCGGAGAGGTTGAAGGAGGGAGTTCCAGAGCTTAGGGCCCAAGCAGCTGAAGGCACAGCCACCAATGGTTGAGCGATTATAACCAGGGATGCTCAAGAGGGCAGAATTTGAGGAGCGCAGACATCTCGGGGTGGTTTAGGGCTGGAGGAGATTACAGAAATAGGGAGGGTCGAGGCCATGGAGGGATTTGTAAACAAGGATGATAATTTTTAAATCGAGGTGTTGCTTAATCGGGAGCCAATGTAGGTCAGCGAGCACAGGGGTGATGGGTGAGCGGGACTTGGTGCGTGTTAGGACATGGGTGGCCGAGTTTTGGATGCCCTCAAGTTTACGTAGGGTAGAATGTGGGAGGCCAGCCAGGAGTGTGTTGGAGTAGTTAAGTCTAGAGGTAACAAAGGCATGGATGAGGGTTTCAGCAGCAGATGAGCTGAGGCAGGGGCGGAGACGGGCGATGTTACTTACGGAGGTGGGAATAGGCGGTTTACGTTGTGCTGCAGGTATGTGGCCGGATGCTCATTTCAGTGTCAAATATGACAGCTAGGTTGCGAAGAGTGTGGTTCAGCCTCAGACAGATATACAGGGAGAGGGATGGGGTCGGTGGCTAGAGAACGCAGTTTGTGGCGAGGACCAAAGACAACGGCTTCGGTCTTCCCAATATTTAATTGGAGAAAATTTCTGCTCATCCAGTACCGGATGTCAGACAAGCAGTCTGACAATTTAGAGACAGGAGAGGGGTTGAGAGAAGTGGTGGAGAGGTAGAGCTGGGTGTTGTCAGCATACATGTGGAAACTGACGGCGTGTTTTCGGATGATGTCGCCAAGGGGCAGCATGTAGATGAGAAACTGAAGGGGGCAAAGGATAGGCCAAGAATTTGCCCTGTAATAACGGGGAGTGCTAATAGCCTCACCATTACTATTACTACAAGATCCAGGTCGTCAGGATGCCCCAAAACACTCCACATACAATGAATCTCTTCATTGTAAAGTCCCTGTTATGTTGTATTGTTATGAAGGCAAATGCAGCTGCCAAGTTGCACACAAGAAGCTTCCACAAACAGTAAGTGAGATGAATGACCAGTTAATCTGTTTTTGATTGAGGAAGGAATTGATGCCCAGAAGACCTCCCTGCTCTTCAAGTAGTGCTTTGGGATCGTGGAGCAGCACCTCATCCAAAGACCAGCACTCCCATGGTACTGCTGCACTGAACTATCGGCCTGGATTATGTACCAAAGGCTTGGAGTTGAATTTGAACTTAGAACTTTTATTCTCCCGAGGTAAGATTTGTAAGCAAGTGAGATTTTAAAGTGAAATTTTAGCAACAGGACAAGTCTGCTTTGTATTATGTTCAGGCCTGCCAACAATGGAGACCATGAGATTCTGAACTAAAATAGCATGTACACCACTGTACTGTTGAATTGAAGCTGACCCTTACAGCACCAGAAGTTTAATTGCCCACTTACAATCCTCTGAAATATATGAGGGCTTTTGAAGACAGTGGAGCAGTGCTTAGTCTATCAATTCTCTCAACTTCACAGAGCTGTGTGACATCTTTATGGTAGCTAGGTGCCATGGTAGGTCAGTGCGGATATCAACAGGTATTCCCCTCACAGGAAGAATGTTTTGTATAAACCTTATAGTTTAGATATTGTAAACTTAGGGGAATTAATGTGTGGAGGTGTTTCATTGAAAATTTCAAACATAGACCAAAAACGTAAGTAGACCCTTGAATTAGTCCAACAGAATGCTACTAACTGAGCCACACAAATACTTGTTTGGCAATTAAAAAGAAAGACACTGCATTTATATAGTACCATTCCCATTCTCAGAATGTCCCAAAGTGATTAATGGAACATGAATTATTTTGAGGTGTCGTCATTCTTGTTATGTAGGCAGCTCCAACAGTCAATTTCTTCTTCAAATAGTACCATGGGATCTTTTAGACCTCATGTGAAAGGCAGCATCTCAGATAATGCAGCTCACCCTAGTACTGCACTGAAGTTGCAGCCTAGATTATGAGCTCAATTCCTACAGCGAGGCTTGAACCCACATCCTTACAACACAGAGGCAAGAGTGTGACTACTGAACCAAGCAGACGCTTTAGGGGCGAAACTGGGCTCCTGTGCGCCTGCCATCCGAGGGCGCTAATGGGGGGGGGGGAGGGGGTCTCTACGGCTCCCACGAAATTGCACGGTAGTGAGCAGAGGCTCGAATCTGCCGATGACACCAACGTCCTGCGCCGGCCCGTTTCTGCCCCGCGGGGGAAATTGTCCAATGTCCCGTGAGGCCAGCCTCGCAGGTCACGAACCGGGCCACACACCGATCGCGGGGCGAAACCTAATGGGGAAGTGCCCAGCGCCGCCGACTCATTGGTCGGGCCATTGTCCCAGCAATTTCGCTGGATCCGGGCCGCGATCCGTTTCCGTGCAGGACTGCGGCCACGGCATCCCTCATCCTCGGTGGCCCAGTGGAGGCCCATCAACAGGCCTGCAGAGCCCTCAGCACCCCTCCTCTTTAACGGTAGGGGAGGGGCATTGAAACAGGTCAGCGCCACGCAGAGAGGTCACGTAGCATCCGCGATGCGCCTGGGTAGCGCCCCCGAGAGGAAGTGGAGCGCGCGACATTGCATTCTACATCCTGTGAGGGGCGGTAACCCCAATTTCACTTCCAGGGCGGGACCTTCTGCGTCGGGCACGGAAAAGGTTACCGCCCCCAACCAGGGCAATGGCCAATTTCGTCCCCTTACAACTTAAATAAATTAAGATTTTGACATTTTTTCTCTAGTTTTGCTTCACTTTTTTTAAAACAACTAAACAGAAACTGCTCGAAGCTGAAGAGAAATATTCCAGCAGTTTGGCCAACTAAGTGGTACTGGTGCAATCTGGGCAACTGAGCAAAGTGCACGTGCTCAGACTTCAAAATTTGCAGTCAGCTGATGGGGTCACAAGATTTCCAAGGGGTTTCCCCCGTCTCCAGCCTTCGCTCCAGGGGGAGATTGGCACAAACTCCTGGGAAAGGCAAAAGTAGCTGTTTCATCTTACAACTAGAGGCAAAAAATATTAAGTTCAAGCCCAGGATTTTGGAGGATGCCTTCGAGACAAATATGTTAACAAAGGCTGTAGAAGACACAAACTGAGCTGACGCATTTAGATTTAGAAACACTGATTGCAATATAAAATGGTGTAAATGATAAACCTGGAGCATTACTTTAAGCATAAGCTACGTGACAGAATAGAGGGCCACAGATTTACATTTAAGACTGATGTCAGGAACAATTTCTTTACACAAAGAATAGCCAATCTATATAGTCGGCTTCTAAGAGGAGTAATGGAGACAAAAAGATTGGGGGGTAAATTGCGGCTCCTCCGCGTGCGTACGATGTGCGCGCGCCCGAAAAGGCTTCGCAAGTGCCGGTTCTCGGCGGACGATGAGCATGCGGTGAAAACCGGCATTTACTAACTGTCAAAATTTCTTGTGACAGGTCGCACGCATCCCCGGGAGAAGGACATTCGCGGGTGGAGATTTGGGCCATTTGTCCAACTTCTGCCCAGTGAATGCCCTTCAAACTCTTACGCCTGGTAAAAGCAGGCCAATGTAAGAGTTTTAAAACATAGAAAAATTACATTTTATCGCTAATTTTTATATTAAAACCCTGTCCATTCCGGTAAGTTTATTTTTACTCCATTAAAAAAATTCAAAACATTTTTTCTTGACTAAAATATTGAATTAAATTCAATTTCAATTAATTTTAAATATGTGAGGTTGTTTTTTTATTTATTGCGTTGTGTTTCTGTGTTTTGGGGGGTATTCTCATTGATAATAATGGGAGAACATAAGAACATAAGAAATAGGAGCAGGAGTAAACCACCTGGCTCCTCGAGCTGATCTGATCATGGACTCAGCTCCACTTCCCTGCCCGCTCCCCATAATCCTTTATTCCCTTAGCGCTCAAAAATCTGTTTATCTCCGCCTTAAATATATTCAATGACCCGGCCTCCACAGCTCTCTGGGGCAGAGAATTCCACAGATTTACAACTCTTTGAGAGAAGAAATTCCTCCTCATCTCAGTTTTAAATGGACGGCCCCTTATTCTGCGACTAGTTTTAGTTTCCCTATGAGTGAAAATATCCTCTCTGCGTCCAGCTTGTCAAGCCCCCTCATTATCTTATATGTTTCAATAAGATCACCTCTCATTCTTCTGAACTCCAATGAGTATAGGCCCAACCTACTCAACTTATCTTCATAAGTCAACCCCCTCATCTCCGGAATCAACCTAGTGAACCTTCTATGAACAGACTCTAATGCAAGTATATCCGTCCTTAAATACGGAGACCAAAACTGCACTCAGTATTCTAGGTGTGGCCTCACCAATGCCCTGTACAGTTGTAGCAGGACTTCTCTGCTTTTATACTCTATCCCTCTTGAAATAAAGGTCAACATTCCATTTGCCTTCCTGATTACTTGCTGTACCTGCATACTCACTTTTTGTTTTTCATGCACAAGAACCCCCAGGTCCCTCTGTACTGCAGCACTTTGCAATTTTTCTCCATTTAAATAATAATTTGCTTTTCTATTTTTTCTGCCAAAGTGGATAACCTCACATTTTCCCACCTTATACTCCATCTGCCAATTTTTTGCCCACTCACTTAGCCTGTCTATATCCCTTTCCAGATTTTTTGTGTCTTCCTCACAATTTGCTTTCCCACCCATCTTTATATCATCAGCAAACTTGGCTACATTACACTCGATCACTTTAACCAGGTCATTAATATAGATTGTAAATAGTTGAGGCCCCAGCACTGATCCCTGTGGCACCCCACTAGTTACTGTTTGCCAACCGGAAAATGACTCATTTATCCCAACTCTCTGTTTTCTGTTACTTAGCCAATCCTCTATCCATGCTAATTAATATATTACCCCCAACCCCAATCTTGTGCAGTAACCTTTTATGTGGCATCTTATCAAATACCTTCTGGAAATCCAAATACACCACATCCACTGGTTTCCACTTATCCACCCTGCTTGTTACATCTTCAAAGAATTTCAGCAAATTTGTCAAACATGATTTCCCTTTCATAAAACCATGCTGAACCTGCTTGATTGAATTATGCTTTTCCAAATGTCCTGCTACTGCTTCCTTAATAATGGACTCCAGCATTTTCCCAAAGACATATGTTAGACTAACTGGTCTATAGTCTCCTGTTTTTTTGTCTGCTTCCTTTTTTAAATAGGGGCATTACATTTGCGGTTTTCCAATCTGCTGGGACCGCCCCAGAATCCAGGGTAGATTACAACCAATGCATCCACTATTTCTAGGGCCACTTCCTTAAGTACCCTGGGATGCAGACTATCAGGCCCCGAGGATTTATCGGCCTTCAATCCCATCAATTTCCCTAACACAATTTCCTGCTTTATAAGGATATCCTTCAGCTCCTCCTTCTCACTAGACCCTCGGTCCCCTAGTATCTCCGGAAGGTTATTTGTGTCTTCCTTCGTGAAAATAGTACCAAAGTATTTGTTTAACTGGTCCGCCATTTCTTTGGATTCAAGAACTGGTCCTTTTATTTAAAGATGAGGGGACAGGAGTTAAGGCAATGGTGGCAAAGCTAATTCAAAAGGCAAAATATTGCCAACACTGGAAATGTGAAATATAAACAGAAAATGCTGGAAACACTCAGCGGGTCAGGCAGCATCTGTGGAGAGAGAAACAGAGTTAACGTTTCGGGACTGTGACTTTTGGTCAGAACTGGAAAATGTTGCAGATGTACCAGGTTTTATGCCAGCACATAGGCAGGGAAAGGGAGGATGGGAGGAGGTGAGGAAGCTATACTGCTTTAAGCAGAAGAGAAGACTTCAGTGACTGGGTGCGTTTCTTGCAGCAGTCACTGAGGAGTCCTTACCATGATAGTCATGCACACACTTCTGCCTCCAAAGTAGAATCATATAGAATCATAGAACGGTTACAGCAGGGAAGAAGGCCATTCGGCCCGTCGAGCCCGTACCGACTCTCAGGTAGTCCCACTCCCCTACCCTTTCTCCGTAGCCCTGCAATTCTTTTTCCTTCAGACACTTAGCTAACTCCATTTTGAAAGCCACAATTGAGTCTGCCTCCACCACCCTGTCAGGCAGTGCATTCCAAATCTTAACCGCTCGCTGCGTAAAAAAGTTTTTTCTTACATCGCCTTTGGTTCTTTTGCCAATCACCTTAAATCTGGGTCCTCTGGCTCTCGACCCTTCCACCAATGGGAACAGTTTCTCTCTATCTACTCTGTCCAGACCCCACATGATTTTGAACACCTCAATCGAATCTCCTCTCAACCAAATATTTTTTTTCACAACAGTAAATAATCCCTGCCCCCCCCCCCCCCCCCCCGCCGCACACACACAACACACACACATGTTATTTACTGTTGTGAAAAAACACTATTTGGCTCAGTGGTGACCCGTAGTTAGTTAGAAAAAAAACGCCGGGGAAAAAGCTGCGTTGAAGACCTGCAAAAGTATGAAGACCTGCAAAAAAGGTAAGTTAAAGTTTTTATTTTTTATTCTTTTGCAGCGATTGGATAGAAAAAGTTCTTGAGATTTTTTATTTTTTGTTTTGGGGAATTCCCCCCCAGGCTTTGGAATCATAGTGGAGTCACAGCGGTGTTTTTGGCGGAAAGATACGGCTATGACCAAAAATAGAATTTCTAGCCCAATATGCCAGATGGAAAAATATTAACTTTGTAGTCCCAGCTCACTCATACCCAAAGATTCAGTTGTTCAGACAATCATCTCAATTGCTCAAAATGCCAAAGCATTTTACAGAAGGTTCTGGTACACAGAACGCATTTAGTAAAACGGTCCAGATTCATTGAATAAAAGTTGCTCAGGGGCAGTTTTAACATCATATTGCATTGTCTGACAGCTCTTGCTATTACTCCAGGCTGCTAAAGGCAACAGCAGAATTTGGTCCCTGTGCTCCCCACATTCCGCCGTGACATTGCACTTTGTGCAAAATAAAAATTAATGTGAAGTATATCCTGTCGTTCTCCAATGTTGCTGCCATTTGTTTTATTTAGGGAACAGGTACCGCTGTTCCGAGGGTTCCGAAATCCAGAAATACCCGAACCTCAGCCCAGGCGTTTCCAGATTTGGGACGTCGGAAATACGTTCAGAAATCCGGAAATACCCGAAATCCAGAACGGCCTCCGTCCTGAGGTTTCGGGATTTGGGAGGTCGAACCTGTACTAAGATCCACATAGAGCCTGTGTTGTCTGTATATTCTTTGGGGATGGGGTAATATTTTGTGGATCGTCCTGAAATGCTCACTCTCCATTTTCTCCTGCCCCTCTTCCTCCCCTTCCCCCATGATCATCACACACAAAGTATCTTAGAGGGGATGCCACTCAACAATACTCAAGAAGCTCAACACCATCCAGGACAAAGCAGCCCGCTTGATCGACACCCCATCCACCACCTTAAACATTCACTCTCTCCACCACCGGCACACCATGGCTGCAGTGTGTACCATCTACAAGATGCACTGCAGCAACTCGCCAAGGCTTCTTCCCAAACCTGCGACCTCTACCACATGGAAGGACAAGGGCATCAGGTGCATGAGAATACCATCACCTGCAAGTTCCCCTCCGAGTCACACACCATCCTGACTTGGAAATATATCACCGTTCCTTCATCGTCACTGGGTCAAAATCCTGGAACTCCCTCTCTAACACCACTTTGGGAGTACCTTCTCCACTCGGACTGCAGCGGTTCAAGAAGGCACCTCACCATCACCTTCCCGAGGGCAATTAGGGATGGGCACTAAATGCCGGCCTTGCCAGCGACACCCACATCCCCGGAACGAATGAAAAGAAAATACTTGCTCCTGAGAAATCTTCACTGTAGATAGGAGCAAAATCTGGTGGTGGTCTCACATTTCTACAAAGTCCAAGGCTGTGTAAGTAAAATATCCAAATAATCCCTCCAAAAAGTCCTTCCGCGTTGCACTAATTCCCTCCTCAAAACTTCAGCAATCTCCAGGTTCGAAGCTTACTAATTTCCACCAATCCCAGCTGTTCCTGGCAACAGCTGCAACTTGTATTCCTCATTCAATTTCCCCCGAGCGCACTGCGAGCTTAAAACCAGGAAATTCAGAGCTACCGTCCCTCATTTAAATATATTTAAATTAGGTGGTGGGGACTTGGTCGGGCGGGGGGGGGGGGGAGGCGAATGGTATTGGAAACACGGATGGATCAATTTTGGGACTGCACATCAGCGGAGACAGCCATTGTCCCATTTTTCTGGCCAAGGAAAAAGATGCCCTGATTTTAAACCGAATAAAACAGCATGGAATTTTATGGTCTGGAGTTCTAGATCATATTTGATAATCGTTATTAGGCAGAGTAAAGCATAAATTAGCATATCCTGAAGCAGAAGCTCCTTCTATTGAATGCGATTAATGTATTTGCCAACCTCTATTTGAGCATGTTTTCCTAAGTTAGATGACTGCCTAGATCAATTTCTTTGTTTAGGACAGTGCCAGTGTTTGGATAACATACATACAATAAAAAATCTGACTTTATCAGAGCTTCATTTTTGTGTAACTGTTTTGACTAGTTAATAAAAGACTGTACTCAAATACATGTATCATTAATAATCTGCTCTCTGGGCAACCCTCCTTCTAGACAGGAACCCTGCAGAACAAAACAATACAAAGAAGTGTTGCTAGTTAGAGGAACGGGTAACCTGAGGTAAATACTATTAATCGTAAAAAGCCCGTCTCAAAGTATTTCCCAAATTAAATGCTGTTGTAAAACAATCACGTTTTATAAAGGCTCCTACATCAAGCTTTGCTCTTCATTTACAGAACAAGATAGGGCGGACCTATTTCCCTTAGCAGAGAGGTCAACAACCGGGGGGCATAGATTTTAAAGTAATTGGTAGAAGGTTTAGAGGGGATTTGAGGGGAATTTTTTTCACCCAGAGGGTGGTGGGGGTCTGGAACTCACTGCCTGAAAGAGTGGTAAAGGTAGAAACATTCACCACATTTAAAAAGTACTTATATGTGCACTTGAAATGCTGTAACCTGCAGGGCTGCGGACCTAGAGCTGGAAAGTGGGATTAGGCCAGATAGCTGTTTTTTGGCCGGTGCGGACGCGATGGGCCGAAATGGCCTCCTTCCGTGCTGTACATTTCTATGATTCTATTATTCTATAAAGATAGACATACTTCAATACATTGCCAAGTCAACCTCTCTTCAATCTGTCCACTCCCTGATGTAGATGGTTCTTAAAACTAAATATTGTCAAAATGAACGTCACGTGAAACCATGTCCTGAGAGCATGTAAACTTTGTGCATAAAATAAAATGATAAAAAGTAAAATGGAGACCATCAAATTATTAAACGTGTTTAACATTTAAGAATATAAATGCACAGCTGTTTAACAACCTGCCCAATTACCGCCCCATCAGCCTACTCCCAATCATCAGCAAAGTGATGGAAGGCGTCATCAACAGCGCTATCACATGGCACTTAGTCACCAATACATGCTCAGTTTGAGTTCTGTCAAAGCCACTCAGCATCAGACCTCATTACAGCCTTGATTCAAACGTGGACACAAGAGCTGAATTTCAGAGGTGATGTGAGAGTGACTACCTACCCTTGACAGCAAGGTAGTATTTGACCGGGTGTTGCACCAAGGATCCCTAGTGAAATTGAAGTCAATGGGGATCAGGGGGGAATCTCTCAAGTAGGTGCAGTTACTTCTGACACAAAGGAAGATGATTGTACTCATTAGAGGCCGATCATCACAGCCCCAGGACATTGCCACAGGAGTTCCGCAGGGCAGTGTCCTAGGTCCAACCATCTTCAGCTGCTTCAATGACCATCCCTCCATCACAATATCAGAAGTGTGGATGTTCACTGATGATTGCACAGTGCTCAGATCCAAGCACAACTCCTCAGATAGTAAAGTAGTCCGTGCCCGCATGCAGTAACACCTGGACGACATCCAGGCTCAGGCGATAAGTGGGAAGAAATATTTGCACCACACAAGTGTCAAGCAATGACCATCTCCAACAAAAGAGAGCATAACCCCCTCCCCTTGTCATTCAATGGCATTACCATCGCCAGGTTCCCCACCATCAACATCCATGGAGGCACCACTGACCAGAAACTGAACTGGACCAGCCACATAAATTCTGTGGCTACTATAACTGGTCAGAGGCTGGATGTTCTGTGATGAGTAGCTCGCCTTCTGACTCCCTAAAGCCTCTACAAGGCTCTAACCAGGAGAGTGATCGAATACACTGTACTTGCCTGGTTGAGTGTGTAATGTATGCACCTGTGAGTGTGCTCACAGGTTTGTAGAGCTGTTGCATTGTGAGTGGCTTAGCCAGTCACGTGATGTTCACAAGACTCAATAAAACCCCAGTCAGTTGGATCTAGGTCATTCACAATGAGGCATGCAGTTGTGAGCTTAGTGGATGAACTGGTAATGTGTAGTGTGATTGTTAAACCTTTGCTATTAAGAACTAGTTGGTTTATTAACAATGTATTGCTATGAATTCTTTCAGAAAAGAACCCATGAAGCTCCAAAAACACTCAAGAAGCTTGACAAGGACAAGGACAAAGCTGTCTGCTTGATTCACACTCTATCCACTGGCTTAAACATCCACTCTCTTCACTATCAATGTACATTGACTGCAGTGTGCACCATCCACAAGATGCACTGCAGCAACTCACCAAGGCTTCTTTGCCAGCACTTCCTAAACCTGCGACCTCTACCACCTAGAAAGAGGAAGGTGCTTGGAAACACCACCACCTTCAAGTTCCCTCCTAAATCACACACCATCCTGACTTGAACATATATCACCAGTTCTTTCATCGTCGCTGGATCAAAATCCTGGAACACTCTACTAACAGCATTGTGGGATCACCTTTGCCATGGACTGCAGCGATTCAAGAAGAAAGCCCACAGCCACCTTATCAAGGACAACTCGGGATGGGCAATAAATGTCGGCTTTTCCACCGATGCCCACATCCCGAGAATGAATTTTTTAAAAAAGGTTGATGGGAGACAACCTGTAGGGAATGTGTGCAAATGGCTGAACTTTATGTTACCAGCCATTGATCATCACAAGACCAATAATTGCAGCAAATAATTGTTAACTCGCTGCCGTCCATTGTCCTAATTGGGTCAATAGCCATTCCAGGCAGATGGTTATTATGGATTTGTGACCAGAAAATAAATACATTTCTTCGGGGAGAGGGAGAACTGGGGATGTGCTCATCAAACATGGAACTAAAAGGGGTGTTATCTTCATTAAAAAAATTTGGCAAAGATTTTTGTTCAGGTATCATTCTCTCTCGCCTATGAGTCAGAAGGCTGTGGGCTCAAGCCCCACTCCATGTGCATGAGTAGCTAATCTAGGCTGACACTTCAGTGTGTCCACGCACAGGCATCTTCCACCCTTCAACATGTAGTTCGGGACCTGGAATATGAGGTCCTTCACTGAATCAACTGTGAACTCATCCCTTTTTGGCGTGGAAGCAAGTCATCCTCGATACAAGGGGCCGCCTAAGAAGAAGACGACAACACTGAGTGAGTGCTGGATTGTCAGAGGTGCCGTCTTTCAGATGTAGTTAAATTGAGGCCACACCTGCCCTTTGAAGTAGACATAAACATAAAAGATCCCATGGCACTATTTGAAGAAGAGCAGGGGAGTACTCTCGGTTTCCATGTCAATATTTATCCCTCAGCCAACGTCACTAAAAACAGTTTATCTGATCAATTATCTCATTGTGATTTGTGGGATCTTGCTGTGTGTAAAACTACTGCCACATTTGCCAGCATGAGAACAGTGACTACACTCCAAAAGTACCTCATTGGCTGTGAAGTGCTTTGGGGTGTTCTGAGGTCATGAAAGGCGCTATATAAATGCAAGCACTTTGCTTTCCTTTCACGCAGCCCAGACTAATTGGATGAAAGCTCGCTGCTGAGTTGTGAAGGTCCTACTGGTAATGAGTCTAAGCTGTCTCAACTCGGTCCTCAGAGAATGTACCTTCAGGTCAAAGCTATTCTATAATCCAACATTAATTGACACCAAATTGGCCATCTTGCCCAGACAGGAAATGAGGATAGATGGTACGAGAGATGGAAATATCACATTGGTTTAGCAGGAGAGCTTGTGTTGTTGGAGTGATGAGGCAAATTACTGGGACTGAGCAGAGGAAGCTTTACACTGCGTTTTGCCTGTGATAATACTTAGTTTTGGCAGCAATACAGATTTAACAGTGAAACAGTGTTCCATTCATCAGTATTAATATGTAAAATGTATCTGCATACAAAAATTGATTATGCCCCAGGTCAAGCAACAATATACAGTGTATTCTGCATTAAAATTCATTGCATAGCGCACAATATGCGAACACCTTACTGGGTAGAATTTAGCTGAGTGCAAGAGCCGGATTAACATAAGTAGATATTAACGGTACAAACCAAGAACTTGTGGCATTAGCATACAAATGCACGATGAGTTTGTATGACATTTTTCTGTCTGTTTTCTTCATTGAAATGTGAATCTGTTTATTTTAAATGCTTGATATTGCCAACAATAATTTCTAGGATATCACTCTTTCATATCTTGGACCGAGGTTTAATAGGGGTAATTTTGACTTTAGATGACAGTGTAAAATGTGCGATATCGACTCGGCCACTGTTAAATTTGAGATGTGAGGGGGAAAAGAAAAGACTTGCATTTATATAGCGCCTTTCACAACCACTAGACATTCCAAAGAACTTTACAGCCAATTACATACTTTTTGGATTTTAAACACTGTTGTAATGTAGGAAACGCAGCAGCCAATTTGTGCACAGCAAGCTCCCGCAAACAGCAATGTGATCGTAACCAGATAATCTGTTTTCAGTGACGTTGGCCAAGACACTGGGGATAACGCCCTGCTGTTCTTCGAATAGTGCCATGGGATCTTTTATATCCAGCCGTGAGGGCAGACGGGGCCTCGGTTTACCATCTCATTTGAAAGACAGCACCTCTGACAGTGCAGCACTCCCTCAGCACAACACTGGAGTGTCAGCCTAGATTTTGTGCTCAAGTCTCTGGAGTGGGACTTGAACCCACAACCTTCTGACTCTGAGGTGAGAGAGCGACCCACTGAGCCACAGCTGACACAGGGTGTTAAAGGGTACAGAACCAAGGGCGAGTAGATGGAGTTGAGATACAGATCAGCCATGATCTCATTGAATGGTGGAACAGGCTGAAGGGGCTGAATGGCCTACTCCTGTTCCCATCTTGCTAAACACCACTCCCGATTTCCGTTTCCATTCACACTTTCGCAGGTGCCATGTTGTGCCTGGCCTGTGAATGGTTCTTGCTGACACCAGCCACCAAAGTAAAAGAACTGCTCCACCATCCCTTGCCTTCGAGGATCAACAATTTACAGCCTTGCGGGAAAGGGCAGACAGACAGGATCGAGGCTAACGCTGGTTTCTGTGATATCCTCGTTACAACATCACAGATGGCTTCAATCTGGAACTTCCTTTTAATGTAAACATCAGCAGTTGCATTATCGCAGTAGCCCACTAGGAGGAGCTCTATATTACAGTTTCACACACTGTCTGATTTTACTCTCCACTGATGTCAATCGAGTGTAATATCGGGCGGGGTGTAAAACCAGCTTCCCCGCCCGATCCTGTGGGATTGCTGCCCAGTGAATTAGGTTAAAATGACCCCCTCAGACAGACACTAACTCAAAGTGCTTCAATCACTCTGCCAGTGCAACTGAACGATCATTCAAACTATCCAACTTGGTGACTTCATCGATCCATGTCCTCCGCGACAATCATTGCTGGTTCTGCACGCTCATCTCAGAGCAGCAACGCAACTTAATACCCCAGTCTCAGCTGGGACGCGGCATTGCCAAACCTTGTTTTTTTTTTCTTAATTGCTCTGGTACTCAAGGAGCAACACACAGGAGCATGAAGGCGGCTGATTCATGCTCCCACGGCAAGAGTCACTCACTAACTGGCTGCCAGATATATCAGCAGCAGCTGTCTTTCTGTTAGAAGACCTTTCTCGACAGCTCTCCAGCAGTCACTTTGCAACATTCAAATCACCCAACATGTAGTCATAATTTTATGGCAAAAAAAATGAGAAACTAGATGGGACGGAGGGGTGGGGGAGGGGGGGGGGGATGAGTGCTGGTGAGGTAGTTAACTTGGCATTGAATGGTCTTTTCAAGCCCAAAGCCACATGTTTTGCTCCTTTACACCTGCTCGACTCAAGTTGTGCAAAGCAGTTAAAACAGACAATCCTGGAAGTGCTCAGCGGGTCAGGCAGCATCTGTGGAGAGAGAAACAAAGTTTGCCTTTCAGGTCGATGACCTTTCGTCAGAACTGGAAAAAGTTAGAGATGTGACAGGTTTTAAGTAAGCGCAGAGGCAGAGAAAGGGGGAGGTGGAGCGGGGCGGGGTGGGGGGAGAAAGAAAAGGAAAGGTCTGTGATAGGCTGGAAGGCAGGAGAGATTAAATGACAAAAGGAATTGTGATATATTCACAGAGCACAAGCACACACAGCTTTCTAACATGGCAGGCAGCTCTCGGAAGTCTCCGGAACCTCCTGCTTCTTTTTATTATTAACTCTGTAGTTGCAGTACACAATATGTCCACATCCACAGTGTGGCGCTACAAACATTACAAGCTTACAAACATTACAGGGATGATGGTGTAAGGCAATGGCAATGAGACAAGTAAAGAAACAAAATATAGATCTAAGGAGGTCCAGTAGAAGGAGGTTCTGAATAAAAGTCCAGAATTTAAAATGAAAAGCAAAAATGCTGGAAATACTCAGCAGGTCAGTCAGCATCCGTGGAAAGATCGGGCAAGTTAACATTTCAGGTGGGGTCCCAGATGACCAGCATTTATACAGAACAAAGGCAAGATGAGGGAGAAAAAAAACAGCCGAGGAAATAGAACTGCTTCTATATGCATCTAGTGCAGGTCAGTCACACTTCAGTTATTGAGCATGGCTTCAATGCAAACATCTTTGCTACATTGGCAAAAAAGCATTTTTTTTTTTTAAAAAGAGGTAGAAAAAGCCAGTCATGTTCTACTGCATTGTTCTGCTATGTTTCCAAACCAACAACAATTATCCTCTCATTTCCTCCAGGATCTAACTAACTGAAATCCACGCCTTTGTTACCTTTAGACTTGACTATTCCAATGCACTCCTGGCCGGCCTCCCACATTCTACCCTACATAAACTTGAGGTCTTCCAAAACTCGGCTGCCCCGTGTCCTAACTCGCACCAAGTCCCGCTCACCCATCACTCCTGTGCTCGCTGACCTACATTGGCTGCCGGTTAAGCAATGCCTTGATTTCAAAAATTCTCATCCTTGTTTTCAAATCCCTCCATGGCCTCGCCCCTCCCTATCTCTGTAGCATCCTCCAGCCCCACAACCCTCCCCCCCAAGATGTCTGCGCTATTTCTGGCCTGTTGAGCATCCCTGATTTTAGATGCAGGAAGTATATTCCCGATGTTGGAGAAGTCCAGAACCAGGGGGCACAGTCTAAGGATAAGGGGTAAGCCATTTAGGACTGAGATGAGGAGAAACTTCTTCACTCAGAGAGTTGTTAACCTGTGAAATTCCCTACCACAGAGAGTTGTTGATGCCAGTTCATTGCATATATTCAAGAGGGAGTTAGATATGGCCCTTACGGCTAAAGGGATCAAGGGGTATGGAGAGAAAGCAGGAAAGGGGTACTGAGGTGAATGATCAGCCATGATCTTATTGAATGGTGGTGTAGGCTCGAAGGGCCGAATGGCCTACTCCTGCACCTATTTTCTATGTTGCTATGTTTCTAATCACTCCACCATTGATGGCCATGCCTTCACTGCCAAGGCTCTAAGCTCTAGAATTCCCTCCCTAAACTCCTACTTTAAGACACTCCTTAACACCTACCTTATCTGTCCTAATATCTCATGTGGTTCAGTGACAAATATTTGTTTTATAATGCTCCTGTGAAGTACCTTGAGATTTTTTGCTACGTTAAGGCACTATCTAAATACAAGTTGTTGTTGTTGTTGAAATTAACTTCTATTTGACTTTTTTTGCGTCATAGGGGACGTAACCTTCTGTCTGCACCAGTTTTTCACAATTATGCAAGTTTGGCCAACTTACATTCCTCTTAGGATGGCGTATGTGACCACTCCCAAAAAGCATTCTGAAAAGCCTATTGCACATGCTCAGACCTGGATGTGGTCCATACTAGAGCATCGACCTTGGGGAGAGAGACAACAAAGAGGCTTGTCCTACTGCTGTTTTGAATTTCTTGCAAAGGTACAATTTAACCAGGGGAACAATAGTGACAACGCCATACCTTGTGCAAGCCTTCTGCATGATGGTGCTGTGAAGGAGACAATTGATTCGACGTCATCGCATATGAGGAACCTCAGAGCACGTAGGACGATCAGCAGGAGGCCTTACCCACGTCGGATATATCGAGACAGGCGTTCGTACCTGCACCTGAATGATGCAGACTGTGTGAGAAGGCTGAGTTTCCGCAAAGAAGTTCTAACCGAGATCGGCGAGTTAGTAAAAGCAGACCTGCAACCTAGAAGCTTCCGGACGACTGCTTTGTCAGTTAAAGTGAAGGTTACAGCTGCACTTTCATTCTATGCATCTGGATCTTTCCAGGCCACAACTGGGGATGTGTGTGCCATTTCTCAACACGCAACACATCTGCATTCGGCAGGTGACTGCTGCACTATATGCCCGGAGGAATGACTACATAAAGTTCCCCATAACCGCCCAGGCAATGCGTGAAAGGGCTGGGGGCTTCTTCAGGATTTTTGGCTTCCAAAGGCACAGGGCTACATTGATTGTACCCACATCGCCTTGTGAGCACCTTTGAAGGATTCCGAGATGTACAGGAACAGAAAAGGCTTCCACTCTGTTAATGTGCAACTCGTGTGTGATGACATGCATCGCATCATGTCAGTTAATGCAAGATAGCCTGGGAGCATCCATGATGCATTAATCCTACGTGAGAGTGCTATATCTGTCATGTTTCAGCAGCAGCCAGAAGGGCAGAGCTGGCTACTAGGAGACAAAGGGCCTTGCCACCTGGCTCATGACGCCCCTACGCATAACCCGGACGAAAGCTGACCGGGAATACAACATGTCGCACAATGCTACGTGCAGCATAACAGAGAGGACCACTGGCATCTTGAAACAGCATTTCTGATGCCTAGACCATTCCGGAGGCTACTTGCAATGCTCCCCTGAGATTGTCGCTCAGTTCACTCTTGTATGCTGCATGCCTTAGCTAGCATGTGGCAGCAGTAGCTGATAGTGGAAGACTCACCTGCGGTTGATGATGAGGAGGAAGATGCAGATGACGTGGATGAGGATGAGGATGAGGAAACCATGCAACTACCTGACCCTGGAGCACAATGACGGAGGAGGGCGGCCGTCATGCCCCTTTAACGATTGCTCGAGCCTTGTGCCAGCAGCTCATCTGTGAACACTTTGCTGCCTGAAGGCTCAACGGCAACTATTCCACATGGACCATGTTTACTGCTTGGACCTGTTCCATAATGTTGTGTTGTGTTAATGGAACAAATAATGGAAATGATTCTTCTTTACTTCAAAAAGTTGTGTTGATAATTGAATCATTTCCATTATTTGTTCCGTTATAATTTAAAATATATTTTATTCAAAAGTTTAACAAACATTTGTTTGCACTTAACTTAAATAAAAATATTCTTGTATCAAACTTTAAAGTTTTCAGTTAAGATCACTTACAAACTTTATCACTTACAAACTTTTAGGGCCCGAACTCAGTCGAAGCCGAGGATCGCCCAAGTGCCACCCAAAGGACCACCGATGGCCGCCGAGAGACCGGACGGTACTTTGCCTGGAAGATTCCTCTAAAAGAGGTAGCAGTACTGCCCGGCAGCCAAACAATGGCTGAAGCCATCAATCAGAGCAGCAGTGGGCGGGAGCTCTCAATCTCGACGGCAATTACGTTTGCCGCCCAAGTGCCGGGGATGGAGTTGGGACCAGGGAGGGTTGCAGACCTGCAAATAAAAGTCATAGCCAAAGGAAAATACACCACAACACCTTCAGGGGAGCCCAGCCAGGTAAGTTGCTGTAAAAAAATGTTTTCTAATTTGTTCACTTACCTTTTTTTCCGTTCTTCGTACTTACCGTCGGGGTTAGAACAGCCTCCATGCAGCGGTCCTTCCCCTTGCTGGCGCCAACATTGTATACGCTGCCTGAGACATTCCCTCCCTCATGTTCCCGGACAGTGTTCCCATTTCTCCTGAGAGTGTTGTTCCTTCTCCCGACAGCCCCGATGCCTCATCACCCACCCCACTGATGGTGTCCAGGAGTGATCACGTAAGGTCAGTGCTCTCCGCACTCAATACCATCATCTGAACCACATCTGTTCAACCTGGGTGTGGCTCGCTGCATCCCACTTGGACCCGCAGCCTCGGACGGTGGAGCCCTGGGTGTGCCTCCCTGCACCCCACTCTCGGACTGTGGGAAACCATGGAATGTCCCAGCAACACTCGTACCACTCAGGAAAGGGGTTGGCACCTCAATGGGCGGCACCTGCACCTCCTCCAAAGTGAGTATAACAGTGGGGGCTTCATCCATCACCTCCCCTGCCCCTCCCCCTCTGCTCTTGGTCTGGAAGGTGGGATTGGAAGATGTTCTCCTCTTCAGGCTCGTCCGCATCTGAATCTTCTTCTGCATTGTCAGGGTTGGCCTCAAGTTCTGCAAAATATAACAGAACAGACAAATGGTTAGCAGCAGAGGAGGGGGCAGGGTGGTATGAGTAGGCTCACACAGCGGAGGCAGCAGGCTGATTTGAAGGACCACGATGAATGATAGCACATTGCATCAACCGAAGCGTAGCTGAAGTAGACATCCCCATGAACCGAAGCATGGCTAGCCCGCACAGTACTTAACATTTAGCAAAGCCAGACTCTGGAATTTGCAGGACTTACCCCCTCCCTCGAGTGTGGGCCTAGCTTGTGCAGTGGTGGTTGCTTTTTTCCAGGCAGGACCCATCAAAGCAGCGACCCTCTCTCCCAAGGGTGTCAGTGGGTGCAGATTTGCCGGGCCTCCTCCTGTTCAAGTTCTTTCCCTTTTCTTGTGTGCCACCTTCCTCTGCAAAGATGAAAATACAACTTTTTAGGGAGGGTGTGTTTCTGCTGGGTGGAACATGTACAGCTGGTCACATTTACAATCGCAATTCCATTGAATAAATGAAAATATTACTTACACTAACTATTTGACCAAGGTCCTGCCACTTCTTGTTACACTGGTCTCCAGACCTCGGGGTGGTCACCATTGCACAGTAATCTTCTGCAAGTTGGTTCCAGCGTTTCTTCATTTCTTTGGGTGAAACTTTTATGTGACCTCTGCTGGTGTCCAGCTCCTGCCTCAATCACAGTAACCAGTGCCTCCACTTCGTCCTGTAAGAAATTCTTGGTCCTTGAGCCGCGTTGCATATTGTCTTGCAGCTCCCACTTTTCCAATGAGAATTAAAGTTGTCACACACAACTGGCTCTTAAAAAATGGCCGAATGCAGATCAGGAGCTGTACTGGGCATGCGCGCCCATAGCAATCACGTCAAAAACATCCTTTTTTGCGCATACGCAGAAGGGGGGGGGGGGGCCATCATTTTTTCGGCGCAGACATTAGGCTCCGCCCCTGAAGCTACAGGATAGGCTGCTTGGCGCCAAATTCAAAAAATAGAGCGGGGAAACTTGCTACTTACTTTTTTGGAGTAGTCGGGACCAAAAAAAAACAGGCGCAACTCTGGCAATATGCCAAAAACCGGCATTGGGGAAAATTGAGCCCCAAGTCCTTACAGAGACATATCAGTTGCATATAACTCCATCTTAGCAGCAAGGTAATACATTACACATTAAATAGTGTAATGATCCAGTCTTTAGAAGAACAGCAAATCCTTCATCATACTGTCAGTAATGCCACGGGAAGCCTGTTATTATAATAAATGGTTGGATGGAACACATCCAGCGATAAGTGCATTGATTTCAATGTAATTCGCATTGAAGATTCCTTCTTTAAGTTTCTTCAAAGTGTCTTATTTTGCATTGTTCTCTGTATTACTAAATATGTACATGCCTGCCAAAAACTAACTGTGATTATGAGTGAGCTCACACAAGAGAGACATGGGAGATACAAAAAAAAAACTTCTGAAGCAGGATTTTTTGGATCCAGGCTTCTAATCCCACCCGACATCCCAACACGACTGCGTTCACGCGGGAACAATATGGGCATCCAGCCTGTTGCCGAGGATTACTCGGAGGTTGTAAACGATGGCTTTAACTTTTAATGTCACGCAGCTGCCCGATGAGCCTGTGCGGTTCCCGATTATCTGTCTTCATTTGAAATGTAGATGCCATTAAGCAGCTTGCCAGGTTTCATTCACTTTCGCTTTCAAAGCCTTATCATTGCTCTGTTTGGAAGAAGATATGGCCCATCTGTCAATCAGCTTTCCTGCAGAATTGTGGCTTATTTTTTGCACAGAACATAAAAAATGTACAGACTGACAGTGCAACAATGCCGAAAATCTCTTTGATCTGCATTGGTGCTTTTTTCCTGTCTTTCCCCAAGCCATTTGTTATGCTATCGACATCCAAGCAGCTTTTACACAGCACTGCATGCTATTACCCGGAAGAGCTCAAGTGCTTCCAAATGATCCAATTAAAGTTTTTTTTTGAGTGTGGTAGGGAGGATGGGACAACAACAACAACGTGTATTTATATAATGCCTTTAACATAGTAAAACCTCCCAAGGTGCTTCACAGGACTGTTATATAGAATAGTTATTAGCCAGTGGCTCAGTGGGTAGCACCCTTGCTTCTGGGTCATCTAGGTTGACACTGCAGTGCAGTACTGTGGGAGTGCTGCACTGTCGGAGGTGCCGTCTTTTGGATGGGACGTTAAACCAGGGCCCCGTCTGCCCTCTCAGGTGGATGTAAAAGATCCCATGGCACTATTTCGGAGTTATCCCCGGTGTCATGACCAATAAGAACATAAGAAATAGGAGCAGGAGTAGGCCGTATAATATGATCATGGCTGATCCGATCATGGACTCAGGTCCACTTCCCTGCCCGCTCCCCATAACCACTTATTCCCTTATCGGTTAAGAAACTGTCTATCTCTGTCTTAAATTTATTCAATATTTATTCCTCAATAAACAGAACAAAAACAGATGATCTGGTCTTTGTCACTGCTGTTTGTGGGAGCTTGCTTGTGCACAAATGGGCTGCCGCGTTTCCCACATTACAACAGCGACTACACTCCAAAAAGTTCTTAATTGGCTGTAAAGCACTTTGAGACGTCCGGTGGTCGTGAAAAGCGCGATATAAATCTTTTTATAGTTGAAGATTTCACTCAAATTAAGAGAAGTCAGTGCTGAGGAAATGGAACATTTTCTCTGCCATTTGCACTCAGTGTCAGCATCCAGCATTCCCGGATCAGGGGTCAAGCAAAGCATAGACTGCATGCAGGATAAAACTTGTGATTCTGCACTTTGACCTCCCACCCCGCCCGCCTGCGCCCCTCTCCCACAACCTCAGAAGAGCACCAAAGTGACTTTTGCATTTAGAAACATAGACATAGAAAATAGGTGCAGGAGTAGGCCATTCGGCCCTTCTAGCCTGCACCGCCATTCAATGAGTTCATGGCTGAACATTCAACTTCAGTACCCCATTCCTGCTTTCTCGCCATACCCCTTGATCCCCCTAGCAGTAAGGACCTCATCTAACTCCTTTTTGAATATATTTAGTGAATTGGCCTCAACAACTTTCTGTGGTAGAGAATTCCACAGGTTCACCACTCTCTGGGTGAAGAAGTTCCTCCGCATCTCGGTCCTAAATGGCTTACCCCTTATCCTTAGACTGTGACCCCTGGTTCTGGACTTCCCCAACATTGGGAACATTCTTCCTGCATCTAACCTGTCTAACCCCGTCAGAATTTTATATGTTTCTATGAGGTCCCCTCTCATTCTTCTGAACTCCAGTGAATACAAGCCCAGTTGATCCAGTCTTTCTTGATAGGTCAGTCCCGCCATCCCGGGAATCAGTCTGGTGAACCTTCGCTGCACTCCCTCAATAGCAAGAATGTCCTTCCTCAGGTTAGGAGACCAAAACTGTACACAATACTCCAGGTGTGGCCTCACCAATGCCCTGTACAACTGTAGCAACACCTTCCTGCCCCTGTACTCAAATCCCCTTGCTATGAAGGCCAACATGCCATTTGCTTTCTTAACCGCCTGCTGCACCTGCATGCCAACCTTCAATGACTGATGTACCATGACACCCAGGTCTCTTTGCACCTCCCCTTTTCCTAATCTGTCACCATTCAGATAATAGTCTGTCTCTCTGTTTTTACCACCAAAGTGGATAACCTCACATTTATCCACATTATACTTCATCTGCCATGCATTTGCCCACTCACCTAACCTATCCAAGTCGCTCTGCAGCCTCACAGCATCCAGTCACTGTAAATGAGATTGCCAACTTGTGTGTGAAGAACAACCCAGTTAGTCCCACTCACCCGCCCTTTCCCCATATCCCCACATTCTTTTCTCCTTCAACTATTTATCCAATTCCCTTTTGAAGGCTACTATTGAATCTGTAGCCATCACCGTCGCAGAGCGACGGTTGTGAAGAGGGCGACTGGATTGGACGTCACTGGGGTCCAGGTCGCTGATTGGAGCGTGGGCAGACACAGCGGTGAGGTTGGGGCGCAGGAGCGGCGAGAGACCATGGACCCATGTGATCGGGGCCCAGGAGAGGCGTGAGTTTGGGGCCCAGAAGAGGTGCGAGCCCAGGGGCAGCACGGGCCCAGCCCACACTGCGATATGTGTGCGCACTAGGTCCGTGCAGCAGAGCTGGTCTCCAGTCGTCTTGGTTAATCCTGATCACTGGACCAAGACCTAGCTTTGTCAGGGGTCAAGCAAAGCATAGACTGCATGCAGGATAAAACTTGTGATTCTGCACTTTGACCTCCCACCCCGCCCGCCTGCACCCCTCCCCCACAACCTCAGAAGAGCACCAAAGTGGCTGGTGTGCAACGGCCACCACACATTAAAAAAATCCATGCCCAGGCATCTTCCACCCTTCAGGATGTAGTTCGGGACCTGGAATATTAGGTCCTCCATTGAAACATCTGTGAACTCATCCCTTTTTGGCGTGGAAGCAAGTCATCCTCGATACGAGGGACCGCCGATGATGATGAATTCAGAGGTGGTTTTGTATTGTGGCCTTAAACTCACGAGGAACGCGGCGGGCAATCAATTTGCAAAGGCCCTTTGCAGCAAGCTGCCAAAGGAGACGCTCATTTCATCCGTCAGAACAGGATTCAAGCACCGATCCAAAAGGTGAAAGAACATTGTGGTGACTTACTGTACCCCACTCCCTAATCCAAACACCCTTTTACAGAGTGTGGTGGGAAGTTTCTGCCCACGTCATACACTGTGCACTAGTATTTACTGGCCTTGAAAGGATTATCATTTAATCAGGCATTTAACTTTCCGCTCTTGTTACAAACTGATCAATGAAATTGTACATTGTTTCTACATTTAAGACCATTCTGAGATTACTGACCCTCACCGACTTGACGTAGTGTCGTAAAGAATTTCTGGTGGGTGTTTTTTCTTTTTACAAATCGGTTTGCTGGGACTGAAAAGTAACATAGCCACAAATGTTGCTTCCATCAGTATTTTGAACATTTGAAAAACTAGCTATTCAAAAATGACAAAGAGAAAAGAAAGACTTGCATTTATATAGCGCCTTTCATGACCACCAGGCATCTCGAAGTGCTTTACAGCCAATGAAGTACTTTTGAAGTCGAGTCTCTGTTGTAATGTGGGAAACGCGGCAGCCAACTTGCGCACAGCAAGCTCCCACAAACAGCAATGTGATCATGACCGGATAATCTGTTTTTGTTATGTTGATTGAGGGATAAATATTGACCAGGACACCGGGGATAACCCCCCTGCTCTTCTTCGAAAAACAGTGTCATGGGATCTTTTACGTCCACCTGAGAGAGCAGACGGGGCCTCGGTTTATCGTATCATCCGAAAGACAGCATCTCCGACAGTGCGGCACTCCCTCGGCACTGCACTTTATCAATTTCTTGGACCTCCTTTGCTGAATTCTAAAATCCTCCCAAACTTCAGGCTTACTGCTCTTTTTGGCAACATTATGTCTCTTCCTTTGGTCTAATATTATCTTTAACTTCTCGTTAGCCACGGTTGGACCACCTTCCTGTGGGATTTTTGTGTCTTAAAAGGAATGTATATTTGTTGTAAATTATGTATTAATTCTTTAAATGTTAGCCATTGCTTGTCTACCATCATACCTTTTAATGCAGCTTCCAAATCTACCTTAGCCAACTCTCTCCTCATACCTATGTACATAAAAAAATAAGAACATAATAGGAGCAGGAGTTGGCCATTTGGCCCCTCGAGCCTGCTCCGCCATTTAATAAGATCATGGCTGATCTGATCTTGGGCTCAGCTCCACTTCCCCGCCCACTCCCCATAACCTTTCACTCCCTTCCCACTCAAAAATCTGTCTATCTCCACCTTCAATGACCCAGCCTCTACAGCTCCCTGGGGCAGAGAATTCCACAGATTCACGACCCTCATAGAGAAGAAATTCATCGCATCTCAGTTCTAAATGGGCGACACCTTATTCTTAAACTATGCCCCCTAGTTCTAGATTTCCCCCACGAGGGGAAACATCCTCTCTGCATCTACCTGGTCGAGCCCCCTCAGTATCTTATAGGTTTCAATAAGATCACCTCTCATTCTTCTAAACGCCAATGAGTGTAGGCCCAACCTGCTCAATCTTTCTTCATAAGTCAACCCCTTCATCTCAGGAATCAGCTTAGTGAACCAATCCTCTATCCACGCTCATATATTACCCACTATCCCTTGAGCTCTTATCTTGTGCAGTAACCTTTTATGTGGCACCTTATCAAATGCCTTCTGGAAATCCAAATACACCACATCCACTGCTTCCCCCTTATCCACCCTGCTCGTTACATCCTCAAAGAACTCCAGAAAATTTGTCAAACATGATTTCCCTTTCATAAAACCATGCTGACTGCTTGACTGTATTATGCTTTTCCAAATGTCCTGCTACTGCTTCCTTAATAATGGACTCCAACATTTTCCGAACAACAATTGTTAAGCAAACGTGTCAATAGTTTCCTGCTTTCTGTCTGCCTCCTTTTTTAAATAGGGGCGTTACATTTGCGGTTTTCCCATCCGCTGGGACCACCCCAGGATCCAGGGAATTTTGGTAGATTACAACCAATGCATCCACTATCACTGCAGCCTCTTCTTTTAAGACCCTAGGATGCAGGCCATCAAGTCCAGGGGACTTGTCCACCCGTCGTTCCATTATTTTAACGAGTACATTTTCTTTGGTGATAGTGATTGTTTTAAGTTCCTCCCTCCCTATAGCCCCTTGATTATCCACTGTTGGGATGTTTTTATTGTCTTCGACCGTGAAGACCGATACAAAATATTTGTTCAAAGTCTGCCATTTCCCTGTTCCCCATTATTAATTCCCTAGCCTCATCCTCTAAAGGACCAACATTTACTTTAGCTATTCTCTTCCTTGGTTCCTTAGTTTGCATTGTTTAGATTTAAGACCCTAATTTTGGATTTAACTCATTCACTTTCAAACTTAATATAAAATTCTATCATATTATGGTCACTCTTCCCGAAGGGCCCCTTTATTACAAGATTATTAATTAACCCTTTCTCACTGCACAATACTAGATCTAAAATAGCCGTTCTCTAGTTGGTTCTGCAGCATACTGATCTAGAAAACTATCTTGAATAACTATCTTGTATACATTCCATGAATTCGTCCTCCACTACTGCAAATTTGGTTTGCCCGGTCTATATGTAGATTAAAGTCCCCCATGATTACTATATTACCCTTGTTACTCTGCCCTACATTACAACTACTGTTTTGGGAGCCTATAAACAATTCCCACCAATATTTTCTACCCCTTGCTGTTTCTTAGCTCCACCCAAACTGATTCTACTTCTTGATTTTACGAAATAAGATCCTTTCTCTCTCTACAGTCATAATCCCATCATCAGGACTACCCCTTCTCCTTTTCCATTTTGCCTATCTTTTCTAAAAATTAAGAATCCTGGTATATTTCGTTCTCAACCTTAGCCACTTTGTAATCATATCTCCGTAATGGCTATTAGATCAAATCTATTCATTTCTATCTGTGCTATTAATTCATCTATTTTGCGCATTTGACTTTTTTCTAATTTTCCCTGATGTCACAGTCAATGATGCCCTATGACCTTTGTCACTCTCTCTGTCCCTTCCTGACCCAATCTGCTTATTTTTACACCAAACTCTGCTCTGCTCTACAGCCTTGGCATTTCTCTTGCTGCTTTTAAATTTACTCTTTCCTGATTCCTCCCACCATCCCCCAGACACCTCAATAGTTTAAAGCCCTGTCTACTGCCCTAGTCTTTTGATTCACCAGGACACTGGTTCCAGCCTGGTTTAAGTAGAGCTGGTCTCAATGGAACAGCTCCCTCTTTCCCCAGTACTGGTGCCAGTGTCAGCCAGTCAATCTTGTGATATTAGTTATCTTGCTCTCAGAATAGTCATTATTACAGGTAATTAGTTCATCTCCTCTCGCAGTAAAAAAATTAGCAGAGATTTGAGCATCTAAACTAGGCTAGCTATTCTATATATGGAAAAACAGATAATTTGGTAACTGGAGGGCATAAAGTTAAGATCACCAAGAGAGCAAGGGGAGAGGTTAGGGAAAATATTTTTTACACAGAGCTTTGATAGGACATGGAGTGCCCAACCAACAACAAAAGCAGAATCCATAATGATTTTTAAAAGGGAAGTGGATAAATATCTGAAAAAGAAAAGTTTTAAAGAGTATGGGGACAACACAGAGGAATAGGACTAAGTTCCTTTCAGAAAGCCAGCACAGGCACAATGGGCCGTGGACTCTTTCTGTGATAACATTCTATTATTCTATGATTCTAACTCAAGATTTATTATAAACAAAATTACCAGGAGATTCCAGAATGTGATGAGAATTCTTGACAAACCTGTTGACTCAAAACTAATTGGCAAAACATTATTTTCACATAAGTGGGCCAAAGTAATGACTTTCCCTAATCTAGTCAACTACAAGTAGCTGTCTCCATCAGCTTCATAGAAAGAGGACCTTTGAGAATAAAGATCACAAAAGCCATGAGGATAGCTGTTATCATTCATTCTATTCTTTTTATACTTTTCTAAATTGAATGGGAAGGCAAAAAGGAGGGCATAAGAATAATTTAGTCTAAAAGTGATTTAAAAAAAGCCCAGATAAAGGCTTCAGGGACAGATAGTCTGAGGTAGGGATGGAGGTGGGCAATGTTGCCAGGTGGAAATAAGCGATCTTGTGATGGACAATATTAGCTCGGGATCAAACAGGATACCAAAACTCATGATCCGGTTCAACCTGAGGGAATCAGCATGCGGGGGAGGAAATCAGTGGCAAAGGAGTGGGAGTTACAGCAAGGGCTGCAATTAATTGCTCCAGTATTCCCAATGGTCATCTGGAAGAACTTGTGGCTCACCCAAGGCTTGATATCAGACAGGCAATCTGATGGCATGGAGACAGATGCTCATGGGGTTGAGAGAGGTGGTGGAGAGTGGAGGCGAAGAGATAGAACTAGACTCAACATTGTGTTCATCAATGTTAGATCTCTTAATTTCCAATGAAATACGAACTCCGATGGTAGTTTTAACTTTTTAATACTGGCAGAGAGCAACAAACTGCTGGCTGATTGCCAGTTTCTTTGTCTTACTGAGACACATGGTCAAAATGGCTGTACTTTATACCTGGATCAATTTACAGAAAAGAACTCGCCTTCTTTGACCTTATTGGTTCAATTGAAAGTCTTTTAACGTTTTATTGGCTCGCTACCCAAGGTCCGAAAATGTCAAGTTGATTGATGAGTTAATGCAACATGCTGAGCAGCACGTAGTAGCTTTGACTTGGGGGTCTGTGAATTTTCAAAGCCTGTCTAAATGAGCCTGTTTGAATACTCTATCAATCAATTTCAGACCATAACCTCTGCCCATATTTTTCTCCCTCTGCTCCTATTTTTAACCCCCCCACCCCCCCGCCTGATCTTATGAATTTTTTCTCTCTGTTTCCCATGGCAGCTGGTAATTATTCCTCCATTCATACCCTATCTAGGCTCATCTTTTTCTAACTTCTGCCATTACCATCTCAAGTCAGCCCATCTCTTTTGTCTCTCAAATCTCTCCTGTCTTCCACCCGGTCATGTATGTACACGCTGTTTGTAGCCACCAGATGGTGTCATTGTTGGAGGCCACTGAGCAGCACGCACATGGTGCTGCTCTGGTATAAAAGGCCAGCCATTTTGTGAGTCAGGCACCTTGGGTAAAAATAAAACAGAAGCTAAGTTGTGCCTTGCTTAGTTAAACAGTACTCAGTTTGAACCTTTATTGTATACATAATATACCTTATCATAGACCTTCCCTTTTGTTCTTTCCTCCCCTCCCCTTTCAGTGCTCCTTAAGAATCTGTTCATTCCGAACATTCGCCAGTTCTGATGAAGGATCATTGACCTGAAACGTTAGCTCTGTTTCTCTACGTAAATGCTGCCTGACCCGCTGAGATTTCCAGCATTTTCTGTTTTCATTTCAGATTCCAGCATCCGCGGTATTTTGCTTTTGTAGATCCAGGTGTTATCAGGATACATAAAGAAGCTGATTGCCATTCTGCAGATGATGTTACCAAAGGGCAGCATATAGATGAGGAATATGATGGGGGTCAAGGATAGAATCTTCGGGGACTCCCGAGGTAACAGTGTGGGGATCGGAAGGGAAGCCATTGCTGGAGATGTAGTGACTGGAGATGGAGTTGAACCATGCAGGGGCATTCTCACAGTGCTGGGCTTCCTGATATCTACAATTTTATCTAGCCTGCTCAGGTCTATAGCAAATGTACTATTAAACACCTAATGCCCAAACACAAAGACTATGGGCCAAAAAATTCGGTATGCCCTGTTTGGGGGCGGTAACTGTCGCGAGGCGGGAATTCCTGCACCAGACGCGTGCTGTGGCAACAGCGGAGTGCCGGGCTGCATGATCGTGGCACGGACCACGCGATCTACAATCAAGCAGGTCGCGACCGGCAAATCGGCCATTTAAAACATTTCTTTACCGCCGCACCTCCCCATTAATTTTCGGCTCCCGACCGGCAGCTTCACGGGGCGCTACTGAATTTTCCCTCCGGGGCGAAAACGGGTCGCTGCGCGCGGTGATGACATCGTCACCGCCGGCGCAGCAGCCTAGGGCGGTACCGGTAGGATGACATCGTCACTGCCAGCGCAGCAGCCTGGGGCGGTACCGGTAGGATGACATCGTCACCGCCGGCGCAGCAGCCTGGGGCGGTACCGGTAGGATGACATCGTCACCGCCGGCGCAGCAGCCTGGGGCGGTACCTGTAGGATGACATCATCACCGCCGGCGCAGCAGCCTGGGGCGGTACCTGTAGGATGACATCGTCACCACCGGCGCAGCAGCCTAGGGCGGTACCGGTAGGATGACATCGTCACTGCCAGCGCAGCAGCCTGGGGCGGTACCGGTAGGATGACATCGTCACCGCCGGCACAGCAGCCTGGGGCGGTACCTGTAGGATGACATCGTCACCGCCGGCACAGCAGCCTGGGGCGGTACCGGTAGGATGACATCGTCACCGCCGGCACAGCAGCCTGGGGCGGTACCTGTAGGATGACATCGTCACCGCCGGCACAGCAGCCTGGGGCGGTATCTGTAGGATGACATCGTCACCACCGGCACAGCAGCCTGGGGCGGTACCTGTAGGATGACATCGTCACCGCCGGCACAGCAGCCTGGGGCGGTACCTGTAGGAATGGGCCTCTAATGGTTAGCGCTACCAGGTGAAAAGTCATTTGCGCCCCAATAGCGCCCCCCCGGGGGCACTAACGGGAGTCACGAACGACCCGAATTTTCCCCCCTATATCTGATTAACTCTTCTATGCAATTTAAAAAAAAAACAGGCACTATCAAAAGCTCCACCAAAACAAGTATCGACCGAGCCACAATATATTTGGCAATTCAAGCAAAGGATCTGTCCTTTGCATTAAGAAAATTCCATATAAAACTCTACTTCAACGATAAACAGGAGGTCTTATCTGATATAATTGAACTGCATAATTAAAAGTGAGTGACACCAGCCTTTACGGCTTTGCAAAGCCAGTCAAGATTAAATGACATTAGCATTGATTCTTGGAACACTGACAGGGTCCCACTGGATCGCAGTTCACAGATGCTCTGGTGGTTTTTCGAAAGGCCGCACTGATATTAGGGGAGTTGCTGACAGATGAACACACAGATGACATTTTCTCAACACTCTGTCAGGTTACTTTGAAGGCATTGGTTTATGAGGCAGAACATCTTTGTTTACCATTTCACCAGCAGAGCCTTGTAATCTGGTTTGAATAAAATACCTGCAGAACAAGAAATAATCTCCCGCTATAATATTGAGGAACGTCGAGTTTCAGTTGCATCTCCTTGAATAAATTCAAAAATGTGAAATAAAAATTGGGCTGAATTGGGCCAAACTTTTTTACGCAGCGAGCGGTTAGGATCGGGAATTCACTGCCTGAAAGGGTAGTGGGGACAGATTCAATCGTGGCTTTCAAAACGGAATTGGATAAATACCTGAAGGAAAAATGTTTAGCAGGACTACGGGGAAAGGGCGGGGGAGTGGGACTAGCTGAGGTGCTCTTGCAGAGAGTCGGCACGGGCTCGACGGGCCGAATGGCCTCCTTCTGTGCTGTAACCATTCTATTCTATCCCTAGAGTAAAATACACTGGGATTATCTCAGGGTATTTTATTTAGGCTTGGTATCTAAATCCTATTGCATAGGTATTCTCATGCGGAAACAGCGTGAACTTTATTTTCTTCTCAATATTACTCTGGAATTGTCTAAGTCTGTAGACAGAGGTTCATTAGAATGTGGAATACTTTACCCCATATGGCTTTTGAGGGAAGGTAATAAGATCATTTAAAAGAGAATTGGATAAGTATTTGAAAATGAAGAATATTAACAGGATGTGTAAGGGAAATGGGATCACAGGAGATAGCCCCAGTTGAGGAGCTAGCACCAGATCAAATGGCTTATTTCAAGAATTGTAATTTTGGGTAAAGAAGGAAGGTGGGGCAACAGGCGGGCGGGACATTATGCGGCTAAGGACTTGGGTCGGTGCATTCTGACATGAGCTGTTGATTGCGGAGACTGCAAGGGAATTATTCGAGAATTTGAGGCTCGAGGTGAAGAAGGCAGGGATTAGGATAGGGGAGAGCTAGTGACAGAAACCAGTGACACAGAGACAGAATTAAACAGACAAAAGCGAAACACTGCGGATGCTGGAAATGTGAAGTAAAAACGGAAAACGCAGGAAATACTCAGCGGGTCAGACAGCACCTGTGGAGCGAGGAACAGGGTTAATGTTTCAGATCGATGACCTTTCGTCAGAAGTAAACAGTTTTGGTAGCAGAATGTATGTGGGGGAGGAGGCAGAGGTGTGAGTCAGGCATCAAACCTTGGTTCTGTACCTCTGGACGTAGCTTGATTCATATTGTTGTGTATCTGTAAAGCATGCACTCCCATGCTCCGCCACCAGTGGGCTCATCCCCTGAAGTCCCAAGGGATCCCAGCATCCCTTGGGAGCACTGTATATAAGCCGGCCCCTAAGATCTGTTCCTCACTCTGGTGTGTCTTATTAAAGACTGAGGTCACTGTTACTTTAACCTCCCTGTGTGCAGCCTCATCTGTGTTGGGAACACAACAACTGGCGACAAGAATACGAATCCAACGCAAAGATGCAGCAAACTGTGGGCATCCTGGAAAAGTTCTCAGAGGGTGAGGACTGGGAAGCCTATGTCAAATGGCTAGACCAGTACTTTGTAGCCAACGAGCTGGACGGAGAAGGAAGCGCTGCAAAAAGGAGAGTGGTCCTCCTCACAGTCTGCGGGGCACTGACCTACAGCCTCATGAAGAATCTTCTGGCTCCGGTGAAACTCACAGATAGTCATATGAGGAGCTGTGTACACTCGTTCGGGAGCATCTTAACCTGAGGGAGATTGTGCTGATGGCGAGGTATCAGTTCTACACGTGCCAGCGATCTGAAGGTCAGGAAGTGGCGAGCTACGTCGCTGAGCTAAGGCGACTTGCAGGACAATGTGATGGTACCTGGAGCAGATGTTCAGAGACTTTTTTGGACTGGGCATTAGCCACGAGACCATCCTACGAAAACTTTTGACTGTAGAGACACCGACCCTCAGTAAGGCCATTGCGATAGCACAGGCGTTTATGTCCACCAGTGATAACACCAAACAAATCTCTCAGCACACAAGTGCTAGCAATGTTCATAAATTAACTGGAACTGTGTTTGCGAGCAGAAATGTACAGGGCAGAACCCACGAGTCTGCAACTGCCAGCAGGCCTCAGGTGACCCAGATGACTCAGAGTCCCCAACAAAGGATGAATGCAAGGCAATTCACACCTTGTTGGCGTTGTGAAGGCTTCCATTCAGCCTATTCATGCCGCTTCAAAGGTAATGTTTGCAAGAGCTGTGGAACAATGGGGCACCTCCAATGAGCTTGCAAATGAGCTGCAAGCTCTGCAAAACCTGCTAACCACCACGTGGCAGAGGAAGATCGGTCCATGGTGGATCAAAGCAACTTCAAGCCTCAGAGAGAGGAGGCAGATGCTGAAGTACATGGGTGCACACATTTGAGACGAAATGTCCACTTATAATGCTAAATGTAAAATTGAATGACTTGCCCGTAGCCATGGAACTGGACACTGGCGCTAGCCAATCCATCATGAGTAAAAAGATGTTTGAGAGACTGTGGTGCAACAAGGCATTCAGACCAGCCCTGAGCCCCAGCCACACAAAACTGAGAATGTACACCAAAGAGCTTATCACTGTCCTGGGCAGCGCCATGGTCAAGGTCACCTACGAGGGCACAGTGCATGAACTGCCACTCTGGATTGTCCCGGGCGATGGCCCCACATTGCTTGGAAGGAGCTGGCTGGGCAAAATCCGCTGGAACTGGGATGACATCCGAGCGCTATCACATGTCGATGAGGCCTCATGTACCCGGGTTCTTAACAAATTTCCTTCCCTTTTTGAGCCAGGCATTGGAAACTTTTCCGGGGCAAAGGTGCGGATCCACTTGGTCCCAGAGTCACGACCCATTCATCACAAGGCGCGAGTGGTACCTGACATGATGAGGAAGATAGTGGAAATCGAGCTGGACAGGCTACAACGCAAAGGCATCATCTCCACAGTGGAATTCAGCGAGTGGGCCAGCCCGATTGTTCCAGCACTCAAAAGTGATGGCACAGTCAGTATTTGCGACGATTATAAAGTAACTATTAATCATTTCTCGCTACAGGACCAATACCCGCTACCTAAGGCAGACGACCTATTTGCCATGCTGGCAAGAGGCAAGTCCTTCACCAAGCTTGACCTGACTTCGGCCTACATGAAGCAGGAGCTGGAGGAGTCTTCGAAGGGCCTCACCTGTATCAACACGCACAAGGGACTGTTCATCCAAAACAGATGCCCGTTTGGGATTCGGTCGGCTGCAGCGATCTTCCAGAGAAACATGGAGAGCCTACTCAAGTTGGTACCACACATGGTGGTCTTTCAGGACGACATATTGGTCATGGGTCGGGACACCGCCGAGCACCTACAAAACCTGGAGGAGGTCCTCCAGCGACTGGATCGCGTAGGGTTGCGGCTGAAGAGGTCGAAATGCGTCTTCATGGCAAGAGAAGTGGAGTTTTTGGGGAGAAAGATCGCAGTGGACGGCAAGACAGAGGCTATCAGGAACGCGCCCAGGCCACAGAACGTCACGGAGCTGCGGTCGTTCCTGGGACTCCTCAACTATTTTGGTAACTTCCTACCGGGGTTAAGCACCCTTTTAGAGCCCCTACATGTGTTATTGCGCAAAGGTGAGAACTGGGTATGGGGAAAAAAACAAGTAATTGCTTTTGAGAAAGCCAGAAACATTTTATGCTCCAACAAGCTGCTTGTATTGTATAACCCGTGTAAAAGACTTGTCCTCACATGTGACGCGTCGTCGTACAGAGTCAGATGTGTATTACAACAAGCTAATGTTGCGGGGAAGTTGCAACCTGTCGCCTATGCTTCCCGGAGCTTGTCTAAGGCCGAGAGGGCCTACAGCATGATTGAGAAAGAGGCATTAGCGTGTGTGTTCGGGGTAAAGAAAATGCATCAGTACCCGTTTGGCCTCAAATTTGAGCTGGAAACCGATCACAAGCCCCTCACATCCCTGTTCACTGAAAACAAGGGGATAAATACTAATGCCTCAGCCCGCATACAAAGGTGGGCACTTGCGCTATCAGCATATAACTATACCATCCACCACAGGCCAGGCACCGAGAACTGTGCGGATGCTCTCAGTTGGCTACCATTGCCCACCACGGGGGTGGAAATGGCGCAGCCTGCAAACTTGTTGATGGTGGCGCAGCCCGCAGACTTGTTGATGGTCATGGAAGCGTTTGAAAATAATAAATCACCTGTCACGACCCGCCAGATTAGGACTTGGTCCAGCCAAGATCCTCTGCTGTCCCTAGTAAAAAACTGTGTACTGCATGGGAGCATTCCTGTTGAAATGCAAGAGCCAATCAAGCCCTTCCAGCGGCGAAAGGACAGGCTTTCCATTCAGGCAGACTGCCTGTTGTGGGGTAACCGCGTAGTGCTACCCAAAAAGGGCAGGGAGACGTTCATCTCGGATCTCAACAGCACACACCCGGATATAGTAATGATGAAAGCGATAGCTAGATCCCATGTGTAGTGGCCCGGTATCGACTCTGACTTAGAGTCCTGTGTATGACAATGCAGCGTGTGTGCTCAGTTGAGCAATGCGCCCAGAGAGGCACCACTAAGCTTGTGGTCCTGGCCCTCCAGACCATGGTCGAGGATCCATGTTGACTATGCGGGCCCGTTTCTCGGTAAAATGTTCCTGGTGGTGGTGGATGCTTTTTCAAAATGGATTGAATGTGAAATAATGTCGGGAAGCACCACCACCGCCACCATTGAAAGCCTGAGGGCCATGTTTGCCACCCACGACCTGCCTGACATACTGGTCAGTTACAACGGGCCATGTTTCACCAGTGCCGAATTTGAAGAATTCATGACCCGCAATGGGATCAAAATGTCACCTCGGCCCCGTTTAAACCAGCCTCCAATGGGCAGGCAGAGCGGGCAGTAACAAACAATCAAACAGAGCCTTAAACAAGTCACAGAAGGCTCACTCCAAACCCGTCTGTCCCGAGTAGTGCCCAGCTACCGCACGAGACCCCACTCGCTCACAGGGGTGCCCCCGGCTGAGCTACTCATGAAAAGGACACTTAAAACCAGACTCTCGCTGGTTCACCCCAACCTGCATGATCAGGTAGAGAGCAGGCAGCAGCAACAAAATATAAATGATGGTCACGCCACTGTGTCACGGGAAATTGATCTGAATGACCCTGTGTATGTGCTAAACTATGGACATGGTCCCAAGTGGATCGCGGGCACGGTGATAGCTAAAGAAGGGAGTAGGGTGTTTGTAGTCAAACTAGACAATGGACAAATTGGCAGAGAGCACCTGGACCAAATGAGGCTGCGGTTCACAGACTGCCCTGAACAACCCACAGCAGACACCACCTTTTTCAAGCCCACAACACACACCCAAAGGATCAACGACACCACCCCAGACCAGGAAATCGAACCCATCACGCCCAACAGCCCAGCAAGGCCAGGCTCACCTAGCAGCCTTGCAGGGCCAACAACACTCCAGCCCAGCGAGGGCACAGCCAACACACCAGAACAGACATTTGTACCGAGGAGGTCCACCAGGGAAAGAAAGGTTCCCGACCGCCTCACCTTGTAAATAGTTTTCACTTTGATTTTGCGGCGGGGGGGTGGGGGGGGGAGTGATGTTGTGTATCTGTAAAGCATGCACTCCCATGTTCCGCCATCAGCGGGCTCATCCCCTGAAGTCCCAAGGAATCCCAGCATCCCTTGGGAGCACTGTATATAAGCCGGCCTCTAAGGCCTGTTCCTCACTCTGGAGTGTCTTATTAAAGACTGACGTCACTGTTACTTTAACCTTCCTGTGTGCAGTCTCATCTGTGTTAAGAACACTACATATCATCCAGGTTGGTGCCATAGTCACTAGGTTAAGTTCACTTTCTCTGAAGATGCATTAAAATAATGGAAGTACTCAGCCTCTTTGAATGGTGCAACGAGTCTTTTTTTTAAGAAATGTACTTCACATTTCCTGAACAATATTGCAATATCCAGCTGCCTCAATCTCCTGGGCTGGCATCATAATACAGTGCATTATATTTGTAGTATGGATAGCACAGTGTGTACTTTATTGTGACAGATTTAGACATGCTAAGCTGGTTGGTGAAAGGGAAACGGTTCTTTATTCAATTTTTGGAATCCATTCAACCAAATGTTGCTAGGGGAAAGAAGTTGGATCGTTGAATTGAAATACATTTTCTTTCACTTCTGAAAGATAATCATGGTTTTGCTTATATTTGCTCCTATACATTTTTAAAGGGACAGGCCGAACTAAAGTTACTCCACTGGTACCTCATCTACATGCCAATTAATTGGTACCTTATGAATGAAAATGTATTTCGAGGAAACTCATGCTTTGGTGCTGATTCACTTCCCCGTATAATGTACCACAAGTTACGTTTATTTGGTACTCCTCATTGAAGCACTGACCTCACTCAATCAGATCCGCTGGGCAGGCCACATAGTTCGCATGCCAGACACGAGACTCCCAAAGCAAGTGCTCTACTCGGAGCTCCTTCACGGCAAACAAGCCAAAGGTGGGCAGCGGAAACATTACAAGGACACCCTCAAAACCTCCCTGATAAAGTGCAACATCCCCACTGACACCTGGGAGTCCCTGGCCAAAGACCGCCCTAAGTGGAGAAAATGCATCCGGGAGGGTGCTGAGCACCTCGAGTCTCAACGCCGAGAGCATACAGAAAACAAGCGCAGGCAGCGGAAAGAGCATGCGGCAAACTAGTCCCACCCACCCCTTCCCTCAACGACTGTGTCCCACCTGTGACAGGGACTGTGGCTCTCGTATTGGACTGTTCAGCCACCTAAGAACTCACTTCAGGAGTGGAAGCAAGTCTTCCTCGATCCAGAGGGACTGCCTATGATGATGATGATATTTGGTACTCCTCATACAAAGGAATGTCTCCAGGTACTTCGCAAAAGGGCGAGACAAGCACCAAGCAGAAGGTAAGGGCGTTTAAGGGGGCGGCGGGTGCTACGTGACCCACTGAATATTCTCAGCATTTTCCATTTTTACTTCAGGTTTCCAGCCTCCACAGCGTTTTACTTTTGCCTGCTTAATTCTATCTCCGGTTTCTAATCGCTAGCTCTCCCCTATACTGCCAAAATCCTAGTCCCTGCTTTTATCACCTCGAGGCTCAAATCCTCTAATAATTCCCTTGCGGTCTCCGCAATCGATAGCTCACTTCGGAATGCACTAACCCACTTCCTGACGTGCATCAGATCCTGTCATAAAGAATCCCCAATTGCTTGGCAGAGGGGAAAATAACTGAGCACTGAGCAATGATCTTAGATGGGTTAGGAGTGCCCATCAAAGGTATAGCCAAGGAGGTTGGTTTTAAGGAGGCCTGTGAAGGAGGAGAAAGAGAACATAACATAAGAAATAAGAGCAGGAGTCGGCCATTTGGCCCCTCGAGCCTGCTCTGCCATTCAATAAGATCATGGCTGATCTGATCTTGGCCTCAACTCCACTTCCCTGCCCGTTCCCCATAACCCTTGACTCCCTTAGCCTTCAAAAATTTGTCTATCTCCACTTTAAATATATTCAATGACTCCGCCTCCACAGCTCTCTGGGGTAGAGAATTCCAAAGATTCACGACCCTCTGAGAGAAGAAATTCCTCCTCATTTCCGTGAGGTAGCAAGAGGGAATAATTGAGAGAGTAATTCCTAGTCATAACTGTACAAAGAGCTTTGGGAGCTCAGGGCATTGGTGGGTGATGCTGCTGTTGCTCCAGGAGGTGGTCAGGGCTGGTGCCTCAGTACAGTATAGTGATGCAGTCTGACCACAATCTAGGAACATTGGGCTCAATTTTCCCCAATTATCTGCGCCGTTTCTTTGGCATGCACCGTTGTTTTTGGAGTAAACAAAAATCTCATATTTCCCCAATGTTTCTGCACCAGCATAATTCACTTAGGTACGATTTTTTTAGGGTACGATTTTCCTGCGTCATAGGGGTGTTTGGGCCAGTTATTCAGATTTAAGCAAGTTTAGCCAACTTACATTTTTCCTAGGATGGCGTATATAACCACTCCCACAAAGACCTTCTGGGCACTTAAAAAAAAAATCAACTTACATTACAAAATCAGCACAGAAAGACGCCATTGTTAATCTTAATTTTTTCAAAGTCAAAAGGGAGAAATTGGAAGGCTAATGCAATTCTTGAATTTTTTATTTTTTTTCAAAGTACCATACCTCCACCGAGCGTCTCCTCACCGGGCTCGAGGGCCAGAGTCTCGGTTGGCAGAATCGCTCCCTCGCCCGGACACAGGGACTTGGGGCTTGGTTCCCAACCCCTCCCCTCCCCTCCCGGGCTTCTTTTGAGGATAAGAGAGAAAGACCATTGACATCTTGAAGCAGCGTTTCCGATGCCTGGACCATTCCGGAGGCTACTTGAGGTTGTCGGTCAGTTCACTGTTATCTGCTGCATGCTACATAACTTAGCCACCATGAGGCAGCAGTAGAAGAAGACCCACCTGCGGTGAGAGTGGCTGATGAGGAGGAGGAAGATGCAGATAACGAGGAGGATGAGGACGAGGAAGCCATGCAACTACCAGAACCCGGAGCACGACAGCAGAGGAGGGCGGGCCGCCATGCCCCTTTAACAATTGCTCGAGCCTTGCGCCAGCAGCTCATTCCATGAATGCTTTGCTGCCTGAAGGCTCAGCGGCAACTATTCCACATGGACCATGTTTACTGCTTGGACCTGTTGCGTAATGGTGTGTTGTGTTAATGGAACAAATAATGTAAATGATGCAGTTATAATTTAAAATATATTTTGTTCAAAAGTTTAACACTTGTTTGTACTTAACTTAAATAAAAATATTCTTGTATCAAACTTTAAACTATTCAGTTAAGAACACTCCAAACCTTTAAGATCACTTACAAACTTTTAAACATGTAAATTTAAATCACTTAAGAAAACTTTTGCATGGTTTCCTCATCCTCCTCATCCTCATCATCTGCATCTTCCTCCTCATCATCAGTCACTCTCACCTCAGAACATTTACAACAGTAGCAACAATAATATTAACCACCACTACAACAGCAGCAAAGAAAGGCTGCACCCATCTCTCCTCCACGTTATTCTAAGACCGCCCGCTGCGCTTGGTCTTGTTGACTCCACCCCTGCCCGCTGGCGCAGTGTTTCTCGGGTTGGTACCAAATTATTCTTTCGAGCATCTTGGGTAATGCGCACTTCTTGATGGGGGAGTGGGGGGGGGGGGGGCAGGCGGTAATGTGGAGGGCCTGGCTTGGGCCTCTTCAGAGGCTGGTCTTGGGGGGAGAGGGAGTGACAATTGATTCCGTCAATGGCCGCGGGGTCTGGGTGTGTTCCCTTATTGCAGCAGCTAACTCCGACATTCCCTCCCTCATGTTCACCAACAGTGTCTCAACTACCTGCAACATTCCGTCCCTCATGTTCACCGACAGTGTATCAGTTACCTGTGACATTCCGTCCCTAATGTTCCCGGACAGTGTTCCCATTTCTCGCGGGAGTGTTGTTACTTCTCCTGATAGTCCTGATACCTCATCACCCATCCCACCAATGGTGTCTAGGAGTGATCACGTAAGGTCAATGCTCTCCGCACTCATTGCCATCATTTGAACCACACCTGTTGTTAAATCCTGCATCTCAGGAGAGCACTGTCGAGCTCTCCTTCCCCTCCTCACTGTGGGTGTGGCTCACTGCATCCCACTGGAACACAGCGTCTCAGGCAGTGTGAAACCATGAAATGTCCCAACACATGTACCACTCAGGAAAGGGACTGGCACCTCAATGGGTGGCACAAGCACCTTCTCCAGAGTGAGTACAACAGTGGGGGCTTCATCCTCCCCCTCCCCCTCTTCCCCATGCTGTTGGTCTGGAAGGTCAAATTAGAAGATGTTCTCCTCTTCAGGCTCATCCGCGTCTGAATCTTCTTCTGCATTGTCAGGGTTGGCCTCAAGTTCTGCAAAATAAAACAGAACAGACAAATGGTTAGCAGCAGAGGAGGGGGCAGGGTGGGTGGCATGAGTAGCCTCACACAGCGCAGGCAGCAGACTGATTTGAAGGACCACGATGAATGACAGCACATTGCATCGACCGAAGCGTAGCTGACAGTCATCCCCATGAACCGAAGCATGGCTAGCCCACCCAGTACTTAGCATTTAGCAAAAGCAGACTGTGGAATTTGCAGGACATACCCTCTCCCTCGAATGTGGGCCCAGCTTGTGCAGTGGTGGTTGCTTTTCTCCAGGCAGGACCCATCAAAGCAACGACCCTGTCTTCCACGGGTGTCAGTGGGTACAGAGTTGCCGGGCCTCCTCCTGTTAGAGTTCTCTCTCTTTTGTTGTGGACCACCTTCCTTTGCAAAGATGAAAATATAACTTTTTAAAAGTGTTGTGTATGCATGCCTTGTTTACTGTGTGATGTCTGTAACACTGTTATGCCACACTGAATGTACCCTTATACTGTACACACCTTACCTGTACACCAGAGGGTGCTGCTGCTGGAGACCTAAGGATTACCTGCTCACTGCGGGTAACCCAGTATATAAAGGAACTCACAGCTTGTTGTCCTCACTCAGGAGCTGCAAATAAAGGACTACAGGTCTACACAGTTTAAATATCATACCCTGCCTCGTGGAGTCATTACTAAAGATGCCTACATACGCTGCAACTGGTGGAGGGAATACGAGGTCACGAACCACACGTTCGGTATGTCGAATCTCAGCAACTTTCAGCAATTTACCGATGGGGAAGATTGGGACGCTTTTGTAGAAAGATTGGAACACTTAAGGAGACTGGCTGCACCGTGCGACTTTGGCAACCACCTAAATGAAACACTAAGGGACTCTAAACCGACGAGAGCAGTGCACCGCATTGATACTTCTAAGGGCAGAAACGCTGCCCCGAGTCCCACAACCCTGAGTCTGCCACATGGGACAAACCAGCTAGCCCCGTGCTGGCGCTGTGGTGGAAACCACAGGGCCCACCAGTGCCGCTACAAAAACTATGCATGCAAAGAGAAAAAGCACCTTCAAAGGATGTGCAGAAAAAGCTTTACTCACCACGTCTCTGATGAATTGGTGATCACCGGGGCTCCGACACAGATGAAGGCAAAGTTGCTCAACCCCTGGAAGAAGCATATGGAACTCATACCTGCTCCACCGAAAGTTCAACGTGGATGATGAAAGTAGACATCGATGGGGTCCCAGTTTCTATGGAGATCGACACAGGGGCGAGCCAGTCTGTGATGAGCCAAATGACCTTTGAAAAAAGTTGGACGAATCCTGCCACTCGACCAAAACTGTCTCCTGTCCAGGCGAGGCTGCTCACATATACCAAAGGTAAAGTCCAAATCGTTGGCAGCGAAGACGTCCAGGTCTCCCAGGGCGGTGTGTTGAACAAGCTCCCCCTGTGGATTGTAGCCGGCGACAGTCCTACGCTGCTGGGCAGGAATTGGATGAACCGGATCCACATCAGGCGAAGTGGCCCTGTGGAAGAAAAGAGCACCACAGCCCACCTGCAGGAAAGCCAGGAAATGGCTGTAGCACCACAAGGAGAAAAACTTGTCATCAAAATGGCCACCGCCATGCCACGAGTGAGCATGGAGGAGCATCACATGATACCGAGCTGCCAATCGGATTTGAAGGCTCCCTTAAATGAGACCAGTAATCAAAGAAATTTAAAGGTGAAGTTTCAACTATTTGAGTACACGGACTTTAAAGCTAAAGATGCGATTAAAGGGTGCAAGTATGAAAATGCATGCAATGTAACAATGAATTGTGATGCTGGTTTAACTAATGTGACTAATGAGATGAATGCAGATGTCAGTAAGGTTAAGAACAAGTTTATTATGCTTAACAATAATGATACAGAATGTGAAATGCCTAATGTAACCATGTCTGTTGAAACCAGGACACCCAAAAGTGATGCAAATGCTAGAATGCATAATGCAGGCTCGACTATGCGTGATCAGAACCAAGGTGTCATGTATACCGGTAGGACACTGCCAAAGGACATTGGGTCCTACAGGGACCATAAGAACATATAAGAACATAAGAATTAAGAACAGGAGTAGGCCATCTAGCCCCTCGAGCCTGCTCCGCCATTCAACAAGATCATGGCTGATCTGGCCGTGGACTCAGCTCCACTTACCCGCCCGCTCCCCATAACCCTTAATTCCCTTATTGGTTAAAAATCTATTTATCTGTGATTTGAATACATTCAATGAGCTAGCCTCAACTGCTTCCTTGGGCAGAGAATTCCACAGATTCACAACCCTCTGGGAGAAGAAATTCCTTCTCAACTCGGTTTTAAATTGGCTCCCCCCGTATTTTGAGGTTGTGCCCCCTAGTTCTAGTCTCCCCGACCAGTGGAAACAACCTCTCTGCCTCTATCTTGTCTATCCCTTTCATTATTTTAAATGTTTCTATAAGATCACCCCTCATCCTTCTGAACTCCAACGAGTAAAGACCAGTCTACTCAATCTATCATCATAAGGTAACCCCCTCATCTCCGGAATCAGCCTAGTGAATCGCCTCTGTACCCACTCCAAAGCTAGTATACCCTTCCTTAAGTAAGGTGACCAAAACTGCACGCAGTACTCCAGGTGCGGCCTCACCAATACCCTGTACAGTTGCAGCAGGACCTCCCTGCTTTTGTACTCCATCCCTCTCGCAATGAAGGCCAACATTCCATTCGCCTTCCTAATCACCTGCTGCACCTGCAAACTAACTTTTTGGAATTCATGCACGAGGACCCCCAGGTCCCTCTGTACCGCAGCATGTTGTAATTTCTCCCCATTCAAATAATATTCCCTTTTACTGTTTTTTTTTCCAAGGTGGATAACCTCACATTTTCCGACATTGTATTCCATCTGCCAAACCTTAGCCCATTCGCTTAACCTATCTAAATCTCTTTGCAGCCTCTCTGTATCCTCTACACAACCCGCTTTCCCATTAATCTTTCTGTCATCTGCAAATTTTGTTACACTACACTCTGTCCCCTCTTCCAAGTCATCTATGTATATTGTAAACAGTTGTGGTCCCAGCACCAATCCCTGTGGCACACCACTAACCACCGATTGCCAACCTAAAAAGGACCCATTTCCCGAGTGTCTGCTTTCTGTTAGTTAGCCAATTCTCTATCCATGCTAATACATTTCCTCTGACTCCGCGTAGCTTTATCTTCTGCAGTAACCTTTTGTGTGGCACCTTATCGAATGCCTTTTGGAAATCCAAATACACCACATCCATCGGTACACCTCTATCCACCATGCTCGTTATATCCTCAAAGAATTCCAGTAAATTAGTAAAACATGATTTCCCCTTCATGAATCCATGCTGCGTCTTCTTGATTGCACTATTCCTATCTAGATGTCCCGCTATTTCTTCCTTAATGATAGCTTCAAGCATTTTCCCCACTACAGATGTTAAACTAACCGGCCTATAGTTACCTGCCTTTTGTCTGCCCCCTTTTTTAAACAGAGGCGTTACATTAGCTGCTTTCCAATCCGCTGGTACCTCCCCAGAGTCCAGAGAATTTTGGTAGATTATAACGAATGCATCTGCTATAACTTCCGCCATCTCGTTTAATGCCCTGGGATGTATTTCATCAGGACCAGGGGACTTGTCTACCATTAGCCTGTCCAGCACTACCCCCCTAGCGATAGTGATTATCTCAAGGTCCTCCCTTCCCACATTCCGTGACCAGCAATTTTTGGCATGGTTTTTGTGTCTTCCACTATGAATACCGAAGCAAAATAATTGTTTAAGGTCTCAGCCATTTCCACATTTCCCATTATTAAATCCCCCTTCTCATCTTCTAAGGGACCAACATTTACTTTAGTCACTCTTTTCCGTTTTATATATCGGTAAAAGCTTTTACTATCTGTTTTTATGTTTTGCGCAAGTTTGCTTTCATAATCTATCTTTCCTTTCTTTATTGCTTTCTGAGTCATTCTTTGCTGTCGTTTAAAATTTTCCCAATCTTCTAGTTTCCCACTAACCTTGGCCACCTTATACGCATTGGTTTTTAATTTGATACTCTCCTTTATTTCCTTGGTTATCCCTTCTCTTGCAGCCCTTCTTTTTCACTGGAATATATTTTTGTTGAGCACTATGAAAGAGCTCCTTAAAAGTCCTCCACTGTTCCTCAATTGTGCCACCGTTTAGTCTGTGTTCCCAGTCTACTTTAGCCAACTCTGCCCTCATCCCACTGTAGTCCCCTTTGTTTAAGCATAGTACACTCATTTGAGACACTACTTCCTCACCCTCAATCTGTATTACAAATTCAACCATACTGTGATCACTCATTCCGAGAGCTGATGCCAATGGAATTTCTCTGTGGGAGACTCCCAGGTCCAGCAGGCTACATGACCATGTAGCCTGGACCTTTGGAACGAATGTGATGCCCCATGCAGGACACACACACAGCCAGTGAGAGCAGACCCACTACAGGGACAGTGGTCAATGGGCAGCCCAGCCACCACCAATGGCAACCTGCACCAGACCAGCCCCACAACCCCTGGCCACCATTGGTGGACAAGGAGCCCACCCAGTCTTGTGGCCCTGCCCACCACCCCACAACTATCCACATCACAGTGTATACACACCACCCACTGCTGCCGTGGCCCCCCAACCCCCCGAGGGATCCCGCAACAGTGACACCTACTTGACCTACTTGGTCTGTGTGTGAGGGAGGGGCACCGTACGAGGCCAGCCTCAAGCACAGGGGTCACACCTGGCAACCACACAACCCTCACCACAACCTCCCATAGCCCACCACTGATCACCTCCCCTGGTCATGACAAGAAGGATATGAAAAATGCTATGGGGGGAGTATTGTTGTGTATGCATGCCTGTTTACTGTGTGATGTTTGTAACACTGTTATGCCACACTGAATGTACCCTTATACTGTACACACCTTACCTGTACAACAGAGGGTGCTGCTGCTGGAGACCTAAGGGTTACCTGCACACTGCTGGTAACCCAGTATAAAAAGGAACTCACAGCTTGTTGTCCTCACTCAGGAGCTGCAAATAAAGGACTACAGGTCTACACAGTTTAAGTATCATACCCTGCCTCGTGGAGTCATTACTAAAGGTGCCTACATTTACTACAAAGAGAGGGTGTCTTTCTGCTGGGTGGGACATACAGAGTGTCACATTTACATTTGCAATTCCAGTGAATAAATGAAATTATTACTTACATTAACTGCTTGACCAAGGTCCTGCCAGTTCTTTTTGCACTGGCCTCCAGACCTCGGGGTGGTCACCATTGCACAGTAATCTTCTGCAAGTTGGTTCCAGTGTTTCTTCATTTCTTTTGGTGAAACTTTTATTTGACCTCTGCTGGTGTCCAGCTCCTGCCATTTGGACTCAAACACAGTAACTAGTGCCACCACTTCATCCTGTAAGAAATTCTTGGTCCTTAAACTGCGATGCATCTTCAGCTCCGATTTTTTCCCCACTCAGAATTAAAGTTCTCACGCACAACTGGCTTTTTAAAAATGGCTGAATGCAGACCGGACGGTGTACTGGACATTCGCACCCATACCAGTCATGTAGAAAACATTTTTTTTTTTCCGCGCATGCGCAGAAAGGGGGGCATCCTTTTTTCAGCGCAAACATTAGGCTCCACCCCCCAAAGCTAAAGGACCGGCTGTGTGGCGCCAATTAGAACGGGGAAACTTTAAAGTTTTCTTTTGGCGTAGTCGGGCCCCCAAAAAAACAGGCGTAATTCTTCAAATATGCAAAAAATCGGCTTTGGGGAAAATTGAGCCCGTGGTCAGGGGACAGGACAGGATCTGGAATCACCTTGTTTTAAGTCAGAAGTAAGCCTGATGTAACTTCTGCTGCAACTTGGGATGAAAGTGATGTGAAAAATATTGCCACCGTCCAAAAAGTGAATGTTATTGTGTGTTTCAAGTACCTAACGGTTAACTCAGGAAAGTTCTCCTTGTATGTAGCTTTCTACCTCTTGGAAAGCAATAAAGGAGGATTTGTGACTGATAAAACTTCACTGTGCTCCCTAATACTTATTTGAGTACAATATAAACCTCTAATAAGTCAGAAAAGCTCAATATAATGAAAAATTCGATACACGGCAGAGCCAAGTAATGTAGATTTTATTTCATTTGAGGGAAAAAGCTGGACGACTCACTGGGGTGAGCAGTGTTTCTGTAAAGACTTTTCAATTAACTAAATGAAAATGAGATCAGAGCTCCAACTGCGCATTATCGTCCACTTAATACTAAATTGTCTGGGTAATGGAGGAGGAGATTGAGATCAGTACATGCGATGTGTCATTTTGGAATATAGGAAATTGTTAGAAGAAAAAAAGTCCATCGAGTTCACCTTCTACCATACTGGTCGTCACGTGAAACAACAACAACTTTCATTTATGTAGCACCTTTAATGTAGTGAAACATCCCAAGGCGCTTCACAGGAGTATTAAGAGATAAAAGATTTGACACCAAGCCACATAAGGAGAAATTAGGGCAGGTGACCTAAAGCTTGATCGAAGCGGTAGGTTTTAAGGAGTGTCTTGAAGGAGTAAAGAGAGGTAGAGAGGCGGAAAGGCTTAGGCAGAGAATTCCAGAGCTTAGGGCCTAGGCAACAGTGTGGTATCTTCCTTACGACCTCAACACACACAGACTCCAAGATGGCTCGTATCACAGGAACTTGTCAGGTGACCTGTCACCTGATGCCTTTATTATTCTAAGCAGCAATGGCTGCATTACCACAGTAGTCCACTAGGTGGAGTGATCCACTAGATGGAACAGTTGTCCACTAGCTGGAACTATATTACACTTCTCCCTCCTTAATGAAGAAGTAATTATAACAATCATCATACATAACTTACATGGTTATACATAAAAGGTATGGACTTATTTTGACATATTTATAAATCAAACTTAACCACTGGTTTTCTGTTTCTCGAACAGAACTTCCCAAACATGGTGTTGAACTTAGACTCATTCTAGGCTGATCCTGAGGAAAGTTTTCCTCCAAGGGATGCCCTTGATCTATATTTGAACTCTCTTCAACTTCAGGCTGTTTGTCTGCCTGACTCAGACTTAAATTCTGACTTTCTCTTGGACTTGTTTCTAGTACATTTGATGTAGGATATGCTACTTGTAATAAGACTATCTGATGAATCGGAAATATCATTCCAACTTTCAACTCCTTTCACATCTGTAAAACATGATCAATGTGAACAAACCTAACTTGTCCATGATCAGACACCTTGACCAAATATGCGTGAGGACCACATATCTTCACCGCTCTTCCTGGTAACCATTTTAACCATTTATGGTGATGGTTCTTCACTCTCACCTTCTGATTCAATTTCACACTTCTCTCTCTTACTCTACCTCTATCATGATTCTCTGTCTGTCTTAATTGTTTCTCTTCTACGGACTGTGCCAAATTTGGCTTTAACAACGAGAACCTGGTTCGTGACTGTCGTTTGAGAAACAACTCTGTTGGTGTTCTACCAATAGTTGTATGAGGGGTATTACGATAAGTAATTAGAAAATTAGCCAATCTGTGATCCAACAACAACTGCCATTTCTTTGGATTTGGATCCAACATTTGTTTGATGAGAGCATGTTTTACAATTTGTACTGTGCGCCCTGCTGCACCATTTGAAGCAGGATGGTATGGTGGAACCTTTCTGTTTGTGAACTGTGCAAATTCTTCTGAACAAAATAGTGGTCCATTATCAGACACAATCTCTTCTGGGAGGCCATATGAAGAAAATAATCTTCGCAAATTGTCTAATGTTTTACTTGTTCTTATTTTCCATATCAGAAACACCTCATTCCACTTCGAATGGCTATCAATCACAATAAATAATTGCTGTCCTTCTAGCTCAGCAAAATCGATATGTAACATTTGCCACACCTCGGGAGGCTATTTCCATGGTTGTAATGGTACTGATGGTGGTTTCCTGCTTACCGATTGACATGTTGTACACTGACTTAAGATGTACTGCAGACCTGGCCACCACAAGTAACTGCGTGCAAAACTCTTGGTCGAGCACAGTCCCAGGTTCTGGTCATAAAGATCTCCTTATAGTTTGGACCTGAATTTATTTGATATAACCACTCTTGCATCCCACATGGTACAATCTTTATCCACTGATAATTAATTCCTATGAACAAATATGGATGAATATCTTTCTCTGATATCTGGTTTGGCCCAGCCATTTGCTATGCAATCATACACCTTTGACATAACTGAGTCATGTTTGGTTGCTCTACCAATCTCTTCATCTGTGACTGGCAGTACATCAATGTATGAAAAATAGAACACTTCTTTTCTATCAGATGTGATGGGGATGGCAACCTGGACCAAGCATCAACATTACTGTGATCAGCTGATCGTCTGTACTCAATGTCATACATATATGCTGACAAAATCAAAGCTCATCTCTGCATTCGGATTGCAGCTAAGGTTGGAACTGGGAATTTTGGATGGAGGATTGCTGTCAGGGGCTTATAGTCCATAATGATGGTAAACCTATGATCATACAAGTATTTGTGGAACTTCTTGACCCCAAAAATTAAAGCTTTCCTTTCGATTTGCATGTAATTACGCTCACCGGCACTGAGAGTGCGTGAAGCAAAAGCAATTGGTCTCTCCTCCCCACTATGTAGTACGAGAGATTACTGCCCCAACTCCATACAGAGAGGCGTCACATGCTAACTTGATCTCCCTATATATACACACATCATAGTGAACGAACATGGTGCTCTCTACCAATTTGCTTTTACACTCCTTGAATGCTGTATCACATTCTTCTGATCACTTCCAATGGACCTGTTTTTTCATCAGCTCATTCATGGATGTAACACTGTAGCCACATTTGATAGGAACTTCCCATAATAGTTCAAAAGACCCAAAAATGATCGAAGTTCAGTGATATTCTTGGGAGTGGGTGCATATCTGATTACATCCAGCTTTCCTTAGGTTGGATGTAAACCATCTTTCTCTCCTCTGTGCCCCAAGTACTCCACTGAACTTTGAAATAACTCACACTTGCGAGCAGTCACTCATACCCTCTGCTTCTCTAGCCGTCTGAGCACCTTATTTAACATGTTATTTTGGATTTACCGGTTTGGTGCTGATGTCATCGAAATAACATACTACCCCTTCAATGCCTTGCAAAATCTGGTTCATCAACCCTTGGAATATGGCACTGGTGGAAGACCCTCCAAATTGTAGCCTATTAAATTGATATAAGCCTAGATGAGTGCTTATAGGCAAGCATGACTTGGACTCCTCATCTAGCTCCAGTTGTAAGTAAGCATTTGTAAGATCTAACTTTAAGATCTGACCACCTGTCAGCGTCGTGAACAAATCTTCTACATTTGGCAATGTATTGGGTAGATTACCCTCTAGAACCTGGTTTACGGTTACTTTATAATCATCACACAACCTTACCTTAACAACTGGCTTTGGTACAACAACAATGGGTGTAGCCCAATTACATAGATCTACCTTAGAGATAATGTTCTCAGTCTCTAGTCTTTTGAGTTCTTGCTCAACTTTTTCCTTGAGTGCGCATAGTGGCTTGCAGTAAACTGGTCTAGTATCCTTCTGCACCCTGACACTCGCCTTGAAGCCTTGGATCAGACTGTCTGTTTTGCAGAATATCTTCGGATACTTCTTGATGACATCATCCTTCAATGCAAATCTCGTTTCAACACGAAAAATCTCATTCCAATCCAACCAATTTCTAGCCTAGTAAGGCAGGCTTGTCTCCTGCCACTACTAAGATCTGAATCTGATCCTTGTATTTCACCGGTACAGTGATACGCCCTACCACAGGAATGTTCTCACCTGAGGAGCCTTGCAGCTCTACCTTTGACTTTTCCAATGGAAAAATCACTCAACTTGTCGAGATATAGCGATTCCGGTACTACGCTCACGGATGTGCCAGTGTCGATTTCCATGGGTATCCTGGTTCCTGCATCATCTACTTGGATGATGATACTTTTTGAATCACTGTTAGATACCCTCGTGCTCCTGATGAAGTGTATCACTTCATCCTATTGCATTTCTTCCATGCTATGTAGTCTCTGGAGATTTCTACTTATATCCTTGAAAGTTGGTTTACTCTTCAGTCGGCATGCCTTCGCAAGATGCCCAGTTTTCCTGCAGAATAAACACTCTGCCTTCACATATGGACAACTTTGAGCTATGTGTTGTCCCAGACACCAATAGCATGACTCCAATGTATTGTTACCTTGGCCAGTTGTTGAAGCCTTGGGGCCCAACTGCCTTTTACTTTTAACCTGCAGGGATTCACCTTGGTTGTCTGACGACTGGAAATGGTACGAAATTCTCGGGAGTATTGGTCAGCCATATCCATTGACATAGCTGTCTGACAAGCTAAATCAAAATTCAAGTTAGGGGTTGTCAACAACTTCCTTCTGATTGCTTCATTTTTCATCCCACAAACAAAGCGGTCACGCAATGCTCGTCCTGAAAGTTTCCGAAATGACAGTGAATAGATAGCTTCTTTGATGTTACAATGTACTCACTGATACTTTTGTCAGGTAATTGATCTCATTTTCCAAAACAATAACTTTCAGCAATTTCCAGGGACTCAGGACTGTTTTGCTGTTCTAACATGCTTAGAAACTCCGTAAGTGATGTGTCCTTTGGCTTGACGGGAACAAGCACATTTTTCAGGATTTCATATACCTTGGGCCCTGATTCAATCAAGAAAATAGCCCGGGGTTTCTTTCTAACACCACCCGGTTACGGTTTTCCTCATTGGGGACTTCAATTAAAATATTCGCGGGGAAAAACATTTCTAGCCACTCCACATACACTCCGAAAGCCTCACGGTTGCGTTGAAACTCACCCAAGCGCCCTATTATTCCCATAGGCATGGCCATTTGGACTCTGACAGTTCAACCAAGTGTGCTTATAATTTACCTTGGATTCTTAGCTGTTCTGCAAACAAAGGCCCTCTCTAGTCTCTCTGTTGGTTGGCTGGAATCATCCACCAACAAAAATTTCAGTTTGGTTATCCAGAAATCTGATCCTTCATCACCAAATGCAGCATCTTCCTTATGACCTCACAACATACACAGACTCCAAGATGGCTTTTAACACAGGAACTTGTCAGGTGACCTGTCACTTGATGCCTTTATTATTGGAAACAGCAATGGCTGCATTACCACAGTAGTACACTGGTGGAGCAGTAATCCACTAGATGGAGCAGTAGTCCATGAGATGGAGCAGTAATCCACGAGATGGAGCTTTATATTACACAGAAGGCACGGCCACCAATGGTGGAGCGATTATAATCAGGGATGCTCAGGAGGGCAGAATTAGAGGAGCGCAGACATCTCGGGGGGTTGGGGGGGACGGTGGTTGTGGGGCTAGAGGAGATTACAGAGATAGGGAGGGGCGAGGCCATGGAGGAATTTGAAAATAAGGATAAGAATTTTGAAATCGAGGCATTGCTTAACCGTACAGGCACCCAACACATTGCTCCTCAGTAAAGTTGGGTATGAGAAGTGCTTCCTGAAGACAAACTGTGGATATGGCCTCCTGCGCTGCTCCTGTTCCCTCCTGCCTTCTTCACTGTCCTCCAGTCTCAAAGTCAGACCTACCAGACCACCCATAACTGCAATAAAAAGTTCCCAAAGCAGACAAAAGCAGCGTAGCACTAGCACATAAGATGTTCCCAGAGGTCAGAATTCACAGGTGTAACGGAGAAAATAGCCACAATAAAAAAAAGGGGCAGAAGTTACCCAGAATCTTGATGAGAAATCAGTGATTAATCTGCATGGAGTGGGTGAGCCCTTTAAATAACGCTCCTGCACGGTCCTTGCTGACTGTTAGCGCCATGATTTTCTGGGCATTCATTACGTGCGGAGTCGGGCACTGGGGCAGACAAAATTCCCAGAAAGGTCCTATAACAAACATAGGAGGAGAAATGGAGTGAACTAGCCTATATTCTCCAGAAGAATGAAAGGTGATCTCATTGAAACATACAAAATTCTTACAGGGCTTGACAGGGTAGATGCAGGGAGGATATTTCCCCTGGCTGAGGAGTCTAGAACCAGGGATCACAATCTCAGGATAAGGGATCGGCCATTTAGGACTGAGATGAGGAGAAACATCTTCACTCAGAGGGTGGTGAATCTTTGGAATTCTCTACCTCAGAGGGCTCAGTCTTTGAGTATATTCAAGACGGTGATCGATACATTTTTGGATATTAAGGGAATCGAGGGATATGGGATAGTACAGAAAAGTGGAGTTGAGGTAGAAGATCAGCCATGATCTCATTGAATGGTGGAGCATGCTCGAGGGGCTGAATGGCCTACTCCTGCTCCTAATTCTTATGTTCTTATAGTATGTTTCTTTTATTATAATGAGGCTTTTTAATATGTCCGACGCGCTCCCTGAACACTGACTTAGCAGCCCAATCCAATATGACAGGCAGAGCAAATCAGGTGCGGAATGAGCGTGCGCACACACCGTCTACCATATTGGACCTTTAGGTGCCCAATTGATGCCTGTAATCCAACATTTTTTGCATATCTTTAGTACGAATGTAAAGAGATTCTACAAAAAGTAACTATTTAAACAATCGACATGGGGATTGAGCAATGCAGTGCTCAGTTAAACATATGCATATCACTTCCTTCTCCACATACTTCCATTTTTATCATTTTAGCTATTCCATTAACATTATTTCCAAAGAATATTCTATATTCAGGAGCTGGGCCTATATTGTTAAATGTTGATATTTTATTAGCTGAATCCTAGGTCTATGAAGGTCTTTTTTCAGCCACTGAAAGCTTGTGACAGTGTAGATTGCCATGATAGTATCTTTGAAAAGACCACATCCAAGCTCTGATACAAAAACAAAGTACTGTGGATACTGGAAATCTGAAATTAAAACAGAAAAGGCTGGAAATACTCAGCAGGTCAGGCAGCATCAATGGAGATAGAAACGGAGTTAACATTTGAGGTCAATGACCTTTTGTCAAAACTGTTCTGGCTGAAAGTCCCAAAAAGAAAAGAAAGACTTACATTTATATAGCGCCTTTCACGACCACCGGACGTCTCGAAGGGCTTTACAGCCAATGAAGTACTTTTGGAGTGCAGCCACTGTTGTAATGTGGGAAATGCGCCAGCCAATTTGCGCGCAGCAAACTGCCTCAAACAGCAAAGTGATAATGACCACATAATCTGTTTTTGTTATGTTGATTGAGGACATCGGGGATAAGTCCCCTGCTCTTCTTCGAAAATAGTGTCACAGGATTTTTTACATCCACCTGAGAGCAGACAGGGCCTCAGTTTAACATCTCACCTAATAGACAGCACCTCCACAGTGCAGCACTCCCTCAGTACTGCACTGGAGTATCAGCCTAGATTTTTGTGCACAAATCTCTGGAGTGGGACTTGAACCCATAACCTTCTGACTCAGAGGTGAGTATGCCACCCACTGAGCCACAGCTGACACCTCCAGTGACTCAAGTAAATAAATCTAGGCTGACACTCCAGTGCAGTACTGAGGGAGTGCTCCACTGCCAGAGGTGCCGTTTTTCGTATGAAACGTTTAATCAAATGGACGTAAAAGATTTCATGGCACTATTTTGAAGAAGAGCAGGGGAGTTATCCCCCGTGTCCTGGCCAATATTTATCCCTCAATCAACATAATAAAAACAGATTATCTGGTCATTATCACATTGCTGTTTGTGGGAGCTTGCTGTGCACAAATTGGCTGCCGTGTTCACCAAATTACAATAGTGACTACACTCCAAAAGTACTTCACTGGCTGTAAAGTGCCTTCAGATGTCCGGTGATCGTGGCAGGCGCTATATAAATCTAAGGGGCCGAAATTTGGTACCGACCGCTTTGAGGTGGTGATGTCGCCAAGGCGATACCTTTAGTGCTGGGTGGTATCTACCGCCTCAAAGTGGGATATTCAGTTGTTTCGCCCCAAGAGGAGAGTGGAGCGCCAAGAGACACGATCCACACTACTCTTAGAGTGCTAATGTAGCTATAGCGCAGGAGGCCGACTCAATTTGGGGGCGCTCGGATGCCGGCATCTTAGTGCCAGAGGATGAAAAAAAATCTTGGTGAAAATTTCAATAAACCTCACCCACTCTTCCCCACTACTGCAACAAATAAATAGAAGTCGAAAAACTGAAATTTCAGCACTTACCTTGCACTCCGGACGATATTGCCCCAGGATTGTCGCCGGACCGACTGCTTTCCCCGGCCGGTCTCAGCGCCAGGCGCTATGGCAGGCGAAAGAATGAATTTTGCAAATGCGGGGCTACAGAGGCATTGCACACTCATTGATGTCACCACGTGGGCAGCACTAGCGTGCGCAGCGCAAACTATCAGCACTGCCGCTAAACCTTCACTGAAGCTCGTGTCAAAGCGCGGTGCTCAGGTGGTAGGTGTTTAGCGGCCCCTTAGCGCCCCTCTCTGGTGCTAAACAGCCGAATTTCTAATTAATTCCTTCCTTTCTTCCTTCCTTCCTTTCATGGCATCAATTTTTCACTCGGTGTTAAGTTTTTTCTCCAGAGAAATCTTGACCATATATGAAAACTTTCTTTACCATATATGAAAACATTCTTGCTATTGAGGGAGTGCAGCGAAGGTTCACAGACTGATTCCCGGGATGGCGGGACTGACATATCAAGAAAGACTGGATCAACTGGGCTTGTATTCACTGGAGTTCAGAAGAATGAGAGGGGATCTCATAGAAACGTTTAAAGTTCTGATGGGTTCATACAGGTTAGATGCAGGAAGAATGTTCCCAATGTTGGGGAAGTCCAGAACCAGGGGTCACAGTCTAAGGATAAGGGGTAAGCCATTTAGGACCGAGATGAGGATAAACTTCTTCACCCAGAGAGTGGTGAACCTGTGGAATTCTCTGCCACAGAAAGTTGTTGAGGCCAATTCACTAAATATATTCAAAAAGAAGTTAGATATAGTCCTTACTACTCGGGGGATCAAGGGGCATGGCGAGAAAGCAGGAATGGGGTACTGAAGTTGCATGTTCAGCCATTAACTCATTGAATGGCGGTGCAGGCTCGAAGGGCCGAATGGCCTACTCCTGCACCTATTTTCTATGTTTCTATGTTTTACACCCAAAGCCATGTAGGTCAGGGGACTGCATTAAGTGGGTGTTCTATCAAGTACAGAGAATGAATTCTGATATATCTCAGCAGGCATGGGGATGATGACTGTAACCAGCTTAGCAATTATCCAAGTGCATTTCACCTTATGTTCGCTCACAGATTTGTTTTTGTCCGAGACTCGGAATTAAAGTTTTGAGGCGAAGAGGTCTTAAAGCCTTAGAGAAAGGCTTTGCTGCACCAACTAATGCCCCACTCTCACATATTGATGAATAACTCTTGTTAGATGTCACAGCTCCTGTTTACAAGTTGTGTGCTGGCTGAACCCTTTCATTCAAGGTCAAAGCCGAAGAAAGGCAGACTTTCTGGAAACTAATGGTTGATGAATGAGGGAGTTCTCTCTGTTCCAAAGTAAAAGTCATCTTCATTACTTTCGAAATAGTTTTAACAAAGTCTTGCTCCCAAATGATGGCCATCCACATTATCAGTTCAGTGGAACAAGGCATTGGTTTCATTTTTTTTATCATGTCAGTATAGTTATTAAAGAGAATTTGTTCTTATAAATAATTGAGGGCAGCATGCAGATGGATTGAAAGTTCTGAAAATGTTTTTGTACGTGACCTCGAGGAAGGAACATAACTTAGCAGAACAGCTGTACGGAAAACAAATTAATATTCCCTGTGAGGTTTGATTGTAGTTCCCATATGGGGAAGACCTTGCTAAATCCTTTTTCATAATCCTGGACTAGATGCCAAAAAAACACTTGCTGTCTGACAGGCGAGCCCGCTATAGAGAGTAGATAGAGAGAAACTGCTCCGATTGGCAGAAGGGTCGAAAACCAAAGGTCACAGATTTAAGGTGATCGGCAAAAGATCCAAAGGCAAGACGGAAAAACTTTTTTTTCTTACACAGCGAGCTTCTATAGATATGTAAAGAGAAAAAGGTTAGCAAAGACAAACGTAGGTCCCCTGCAGTCAGAATCAGGGGAAGTCATAACAGGGAACAAAGAAATGGCAGACCAATTGAACAAGTACTTTGGTTCGGTATTCACTGAGGAGGACACAAACAACCTTCCGGATATAAAAGGGGTCGGAGAGTCTAGTAAGGAGGAGGAACTGAGGGAAATCCTTATTAGTCGGGAAATTGTGTTGGGGAAATTGATGGGATTGAAGGCCGATAAATCCCCAGGGCCTGATGGACTGCATCCCAGAGTACTTAAGGAGGTGGCCTTGGAAATAGCGGATGCATTGACAGTCATTTTCCAACATTCCATAGACTCTGGATCAGTTCCTATGGAGTGGAGGGCAGCCAATGTAACCCCACTTTTTAAAAAAGGAGGGAGAGAGAAAACAGGGAATTCTAGACCGGTCAGCCTGACATCGGTAGTGGGCAAAATTATGGAATCAATTATTAAGGATGTCATAGCAGCGCATTTGAAAAGAGGTGACATGATAGGTCCAAGTCAGCATGGATTTGTGAAAGGGAAATCATGCTTGACAAATCTTCTGGAATTTTTTGAGGATGTTTCCAGTAGAGTGGACAAGGGAGAACCAGTTGATGTGGTGTATTTGGACTTTCAGAAGGCTTTCGACAAGGTCCCACACAAGAGATTAATGTGCAAAGTTAAAGCACATGGGATTGGGGGTAGTGTGCTGACGTGGATTGAGAACTGGTTGTCAGACAGGAAGCAAAGAGTAGGAGTAAATGGGTACTTTTCAGAATGGCAGGCAGTGACTAGTGGGGTACCGCAAGGTTCTGTGCTGGGGCCCCAGCTGTTTACATTGTACATTAATGATTTAGACGAGGGGATTAAATGTAGTATCTCCAAATTTGCAGATGACACTAGGCTGCAGAGTGACTTGGATAGGTTAGGTGAGTGGGCAAATGCATGGCAGATGAAGTCTAATGTGGATAAATGTGAGGTTATCCACTTTGGTGGTAAAAATAGAGAGACAGCGGTGACAGATTAGGAAAAGGGGAGGTGCAACGAGATCTGGGTGTCATGGTACATCAGTCATTGAAGGTTGGCATGCAGGTACAGCAGGCGGTTAAAAAGCAAATGGCATGTTGGCCTTCATAGCGAGGGGATTTGAGTACAGGGGCAGGGAGGTGTTATTACAGTTGTACAGGGCCTTGGTGAGGCTACACCTGGCGTATTGTGTACAGTTTTGGTTTCCTAACTTGAGGAAGGACATTCTTGCTATTGAGGGAGTGCAGCGAAGGTTCACCAGACTGATTCCCGGGATGGCGGGACTGACATATCAAGAAAGACTGGATCAACTGGGCTTGCATTCACTGGAGTTCAGAAGAATGAGAGGGGATCTCATAGAAACGTTTAAAATTCTGACAGGTTTAGACAGGTTAGATGCAGGAAGAATGTTCCCAATGTTGGGGAAGTCCAGAATCAGGAGTCACAGTCTAAGGATAAGGGGTAAGCCAATTCACTAAATATATTCAAAAAGGAGTTAGATGTAGTCCTTACTACTAGGGGGATCAAGGGGTATGGCGAGAAAGCAGGAATGGGGTACTGAAGTTGCATGTTCAGCCATGAACTCATTGAATGGCGGTGCAGGCTCGAAGGGCTGAATGGCCTACTCCTGCACCTATTTTCTATGTTTCTATGTTTCTATGTTAGGATCTGGAATGCACTGCCTGAAAGGGTGGTGGAGGCAGATTCAATTGTGGCTTTCAAAAGGGAATTGAATAAGCATCTGGAGGAAAAAAATTTGCAGGACTACGGGGAAAGGCGGGGGAGTGGGATTAGCTGAAGTGCTCTTGCAGAGAGCCGGCACGGGCTCGACGGGCCGAATGGCCGCTTTCTGTGCTTTAACCATTCTATGATTTTCCTGTAGATTCTCCTCATCTCGGTCCTAAATGGATAAGGGGTAAGCCATTTAGGACCGAGATGAGAAGAACCTTGTTCACACAGAGAATTGTGAACCTGTGGAATTCTCTACCACAGAAAGTTGTTGAGGCCAGTTCGTTAGATATATTCAAAAGAGAGTTAGATATGGCCCTTACGGCTAAAGGGATCAAGGGGTATGGAGAGAAAGCAGGAATGGGGTACAGAAGTTGCATGTTCAGCCATGAACTCATTGAATGGTGGTGCAGGCTCGAAGGGCCGAATAGCCTACTCCTGCACCTAGTTTCTATGGGCCCAAGTTTCCACACGATAAAAAACGGGCGCCCCTCCGAGCTGGGCGCCCGTTTTTCGCGCCTAAAACGGCGCCTAAAAAAAACCTCGCGATTCTGGAGTGTTCTGCAGCTCCTTGTCTGTTTGGCGCGGCGCCCAGGGGGGCCGATTTTGTAAGTGGGAGGGGGCGGGTACTATTTAAATTAGTTTTTTCCTGCCGGCAACGCTGCGCGTGCGCGTTGGAGCGTTCGCGCACACGCAGTGTGAAAAAAACATTGACACTCGGCCATTTTGTAGTTCTTTGTAGCTGTTTAATTTTTGAACATTTTTTTAATAAAAGCACATTGCCATCAGCACATCAGCACTTGCAGCCTTCTCACTGTCTCCTTCCCCTCCCCCCCGCGGCAACAACGGGCGCCTCCTCCCCCCACCGCGGGAAGAACGGGCGCCTCCTCCCCCCCCCCGCGGGAAGAACGGGCGCCTCCTCCCCCCACCGCGGGAAGAACGGGCGCCTCCTCCCCCCCCCCCGCGGGAAGAACGGGCGCCTCTTCCCCCCCGCGGGAAGAACGGGCGCCTCAGGCTGACTGCAGCATTCTCCGTGCCTTCACACAGGTAGGAAGATGGTTTATTTAATCTTTTCTTTGCTTATAAATGTTTATTCAGGTTGGATTTATTTGTATAATATTTGTATAAGTATAAATAAGGATTTATTGTAGAATTTAATGAGTTCTCTTCCCTCCCCTTCCCCCCCCCCACCTCGTTCTGGACGCCTAATTTGTAACCTGCACCTGATTTTTTAAATGTGTAGAACAGGTTTTTTCAGTTCTACAAAAATCTTCACTTGCTCCATTCTAACTTAGTTTGGAGTACGTTTTCACTGAGGAAACTTTGAAATCAGGCGTCAGTGGCCGGACACGCCCCCTTTTGAAGAAAAAATTCTGTTCCAAAGTAGAACTGTTCTACCTGACTAGAACTGCAGAAAAAAAAATGTGGAGAATTGCGATTTCTAAGATAGTCCGTTCTCCACCAGTTGCTCCTAAAAATCAGGCGCAAATCATGTGGAAACTTGGGCCCATAGTTTCTATGTTTCTAACCCCTCTTTCTACGTCACAAACTTGTGAGCCTCTTTATTTAATAGATCTGTTACAATGTTCAGTACTCATTGGGACTGTTCCCTTCGTCCTTCTAAACTAAATAATCTGCCCAACATGCTCTCCTTCCTTCCTCGTTGTGTCAAAATCCTGCTCTAACTCATTTTCCCCAAATTTTGTTTAGTTGCAATCAAATTCTCAAACTGCCATGCTGAGATTTGAACTCATGTCCTCTGGGTTATTGGTCCAGGTCGCTGGATTATCAGTACACAGTGCAGGAGTTCCCACAATGTTATCCTGTCCTGGATCAGAAACAGAAACATTGTGGATTAGCCAGCATAAGATGATCACGCCCAAAGGATGAAACCTCCATCAGCAATATCCATATGTAAGGGTTTAATGCATTCAAACCATATTCCTGCATCTGTATATCAATAGCACACACAGGGGAACGGCAGCATCGTGCTTATGTCTGGACTAATTATCCAGAGATGTGCGTTCAAATACCACCATGGCAGCTGGGGGAATTTAAATTCAGTTAATTAAATTAATATGGAATTAAAAAGCTAGGATCGGTACTGTTGATTGGGACTCTGCCAAATTGTCGTAAAAACCCAACAGGTTCACTCATGTCCTTTAGGGAAGGAAATCTGCCACCCTTACCTGGTCTGGCCTATGTGACTCCAGACTCTTAACTGCATGGTGGCTCACCACTGTAACATAGAGCTCCCCCTAGTGGACTATTGCTCCACCTAGTGGACTACTGTGGTAAATGCAACTGTTGTTGTAAATACAATAAACGTCACATGATGTATTGGAGCCATCTTGTGTAGTGTGTTTGTTAGTAATAGCATAAAGAATATTTAACAACCACCACCTTCTCAAGGATAATTATGGGTGGGCAATAAATGCCAGCCTGCCTTGCCAGCGACGCCCACATCCCAGGAACGATTAAAAAAATAATATATGTAGTACGTGCATTAAGCATTGTACTTGAACTTTGCCAATTTGGAAGGCCGACTGTTTAGTGCCCCACACAGTTTGCCCGTGAATAGAAATTTTCAGGCTTTATTCTTTCCGACCTTGCTGGTGTCCTGTCCTATGGGCTTTTTCTCCTCACGATGTCTTCTCCATACTAATCAATTAAAAAAAATGAGACGCTTTTAAAGGTTGAAATAAGTAGAGGTTTGGCATTTTGCAATCCAGTAATAATGCTAATAAGCTTCAGTGGGCAGCTCTCCCAGTGTTACTCAGCCCCAGAAGAGGCCCCTCACTGTGCTACGTGTCACAATTGTGGATCACATATGTTGCAGCCAGCTGGATAGATAGATGCTGTTGGAATTAATAAAAAGGTGTTAAATTTTGCAGTCATCAAGTTGAGGATATATATGCTAGAGAATTTAAATTTTCAGCAACAAGGTCAGAGACGGATGTGCCTCATTCTATACCAGGACCGCAGACGTGTGGGAATCCTTACCTCCCTTTGTCTTGCCCTCCTCTACAATCTTCACACTTTTTGAAACCCTAGATTTGTGCCACATATTCATTACTTCTAAATTTACTTCACCTTCCTTTTTACTCTTTTCAACCTTGAATCATGGCCCTTGGTCCTTGACCTCGGTTTCTCAATACTGAAACAAAATCAATGTGGGAGAAATTCGGCTGCTTTGCACCTCCCGTTAGCGCCTGTGGGGGTGGTAACGGGCGTTGAGGGGGTTACCATCAGGGCGCGGTGAATTCAGCGATGCCCGCGAACCTCCCTGCCGGTTTAGCGCTGGCTCTAACACTTACCGCCTCGGTCTCTAGCGCCCCGTAGATCGTGACATCATCAAATGTGCAGCGTCCGTTACCGCCCCGGATGTGAAATTCGCTCCCACCCGCTGCTTTTTCACCGGGCATTAACAGTGGCAGCAAGAGGAGGCGTTGTCACCCCGGCTGGCTGCTTGGGAAATGATAATTAAAGGCAGTGGTGTTCAGGTAGGCTAAAACTTTATTCTTCACACCACTCTGGTGCCTGCTGAATGTTTTTGGTGCCTCATTACTGCGTGATGTCTAAGCCCTCCAACTCTCCGAGTGATCGGGGCTGTAATGGCAGTCGTGCAGGTCGCCTTGCCACACAGAACCAAGTAGAAGAATGTTGTAAACCATTATTGGCCCTTCCCTTTAAGCGAGGGAAGGAGCCTTCGATGCTTGCAGCACTGTACTGCACATTCTTCAGCGCTCTGCCGCTACTGCCCCCTCACACAGTTTATCGCCCTAAGAGAAGTGGTTAGCACTTGATTTAGCGCTCCACCTCCCTCTTGGAGTGCTAAAACTGAAGTTCCCGGGAGCAAAAAAGGATTATCGGCTGGCGATAGTTTTCAGAGATTTCAAAAGTTATCGCCCTCAAATGGGGCCCAACCTAATTTCTAGCCCAAGATTCTTCGGTGTTTTTGTTGGTTGAAATGTGCAGGGGATTGAACAATTTTCCAATCCAGTAAGATACAAGTAAGAAGCCGCAAGAAGCTCTTCCTATTTAACTCATTGTGCTCGGTGTTGGTGGGAAAATGCTTGAGAAAGTGATACAGGGAGTTAACATCAGCATAGATGTCATAAGGGTAGTCAGCGAGGCTTTAGAAGTATAGAATGCTGGAGAACCAAATGGATTTTCTTCATGCAAGTAAAGTAATGGTGAAGGATACAACTCACTTAATTTCCAAAAGGTACTTGAAACATTTTGGATTTTGAGAGTGAAACATTATCCATTCTCTCTCATCTTTTGGCAATGTAATCCAACATTGATTTACAAGAATGGTTCCAGGGATGGGGGAACTTCAGTTATGTGGATAGACTGGAGAAGCTGGGCTTGTTCTCCTTAGAGGAGAGAAGATTGAGAGGAGATTTGATAGAGGTGATCAAAATCATGAGGGGTCTGGACAGAGTAGATAGAGAGAAACTGTTCCCATTGGGGGTGGGAGGGGGGGGAAGAGTCGAGAACCAGAGGATACAGATTTAAAGTGATTGACAAAAGAACCAAAGGCGAGGTGAGGAAAAACATTTTTACACAGCGAGTGGTTAGGATCTGGAATGCATTGCCTGAAAGGGCGGTGGAGGCAGATTCAATTGTGGCTTTCAAAAGAGCTTGAAGGAAAAAAATTTGTACGGCTGTGAGGAAAGAGCGGGGGAGTGGGACTGGCTGAAGTGCTCTTGCAGAGAACAGGCACGGGCTCGACGGGCCGAGTGGCCTCCTTCTGTGCTGTAACCATTCTATGGGGCCGATTTTCATCAGGGCCTCCACCTGCCTAAGTGCCGCCCAAAGTGCTGCCGATGGTACTTTGGGCGGGATATTCATGGCTGAGGTCCCTCGAAAGTCGTCGGGCGGCAAATCAACGACCGTACGCCGCCAATCTGGGCGACAGCGGGCGGGAGGTCTCATTCTCGGCGGCAGAGGCGCTTGCCGCCCAAGTGCCGCTGAGGATGGACCGGGCCCACGGAGGGCCGAAGAGCTGAAAAAAAAACAACACTAACAAAATAAAAAAAGTATCCGAAGACCTTCAGGGGACCCCACCCAGGTAAGTCGTGTTGAAAAATGTTTTTTAAATGTTCACTTAGCACCGGGGACAGATCAGCCTCCACGCAACAGTCCGCCCCTGCTCTGCTGCCGAGTCCCGATGACTCCCGCCCGCAGGAATCTGGGAGCTTGGCGGGCGGGAGCTCGGTTACGCCACTCGGCCGCCCGCTGACGTCAGCAGACGCTTCCCGGCGGCTCTCCCCTCCCGCCCGCTCCAGGCCAAACGGAAAGTGGCTCTGGGCGGATCAAGAAGAGCAATGTCGGCGACAGCGGGCGACAGTCAGTGGCAGCGGGCAGTGAGTGATGAATTTCGGCTCCTATGATTCTAACAGATCTTAGAATCATGGGGCTCAATTTTGGCCGAGCCTGTTTTTTTTAGCGTACTTACTCGAGTTGCGCCGCTTAAGTAAGTCCGGAGACGCTCCAAAAAAAAAATGTTCCAACTTTGGCCGCTGTCTGGCCTCTTCACTGCAGTCGCCTCAGGGGGTGGAGCCTGCGTTCTGCGTTGGAAAATGTGCCGGGACGTCTGCACATGCGCAGTGGAGAATAGTGATGGCCGCGCATGCGCAGTAGCGCTGCGAGTTGGCAATCGGCCATTTGCAAGTTGATGCTATTGTAAACTGGGTTTCCATTGCACGGTCGGTGAAGTTACAGGTGTGAAGCGGGAGCAGCTCCAAGGTAACTCCTGCCTTACAGCTCTTTATAAAAGTCTTTTTCTTGAAGTTTCCTCTCACTTACAAATCTCTCATTAATTTAAATTGCAAGACAAATCAATGGAGTGGGTTTAAGTGCTCCCTATTTTTACTTCCAACGTGCATTCGTCCCCATTGAACTTTATGAAAAATGAGCCCAACTACAAATAACATCAAGCTTTCTTTGCAAGATCCTGGCTGCCTTCTCAAAGCCCACAGCCCCGTTAGTCATCGTTGAATTTAATTACCTTGGACTGAGACTGCAATTTTACATATACCAGGAACAGGGAAGGCGCGAATCCCCGATCACCCACCCTATCCCTGCCCTACTTCAACCTTGCTTCCTTGTGTACCCTGATGCCAGCCAGTTCAATCGCTGCCGCCCCTAGCCCAGACCGAGTGGCCTCCTGCACCGGCCCGTTGCCTTCCCGAGCCGAGTGCAGAAAGGCAAATTGCAGTTTGATGCTGAAAGTAGGACTTTCATTTTTTATTTCTTCTTATTTTAATTGTGCAAAGGAAGGATGGTCTTACAAGTCTGTTCCCTAAGGATTGGTTGGTTCCGGTCCAGGTCCTCTCCGCTTCCCGCCCCTATCCCAGGCCGAATGGCCGCCGACGTACCGACCTGCGCCGATTTCTTTAATTCTCCACAAAAGGTTTTCTCAAGTGGCCACATCCACTGGCCTAAGTAGAAATGGAGTAACTATTAGCTGGCCAAAGTTGCCTAAACGGCCAGAATTGGCGTAGGTGGCTGGTAACGCCCCCTTTTGAGGAAAAAAAACTAACCTTAAACAAACGTAACTAAGTGAGTTACGCTGGTGCAAATTGATTGGGGAAACTGGGGATTTTTAAGTTAGGCCAGAAAAAGCAGCCTATTCCAAAAAAAAAACAGAGCAATTCCTGGGGAAAATTGAGCCCATGGTCTCCAGTTTAATAATGTATCTACAACCTAACCTGCTCAGACCTTTCATCGCAACTGAACAGTCACTGTTTGCATCTTCAGCATGTTATTTTCTATTCATTTGTGCCTTGGTTTTATTCTTAGATTATTTTTATTTTCCACTGAGGTACTTACTCCATCTTCCATGAGATGGAAATCACCCTTCTGATTTATTGATGCAATTACTATCTGGGACAATATTTAAGAAAAAAGTAATTCTTGGATTTATATAGCGCCTTTCACAACCACCGGACATCTCAAAGCTTTTCACAGCTAATGAAGTACTTTTGGAGTGTAGTCACTGTTGTATTGTGGGAAGATTAGCTTTTGCATCGCAACCTGCAGAAGTTAGTGTTATTTCTAGAGCGCGCAGTTAAACGCGGAGGAAACTTTTGACCACTCGGTTCACCATGAAGCAGGCATGGCTTTACTGTACACTGCCGCCCTGTACTTTATTTTATTCATGGCACAGATATAGCTGGTAGCCACACGAAGGCAGCAGGAACAATGCAGCAGCCATAATCAGAACAAATTGATCCTCCATCCACCAAATCCTTTGGCAAGACGAAGGATTAGTCAGTGAGTAAAGACCAAGGGCTAAAACCTCCACTTTTGAGCTTAGCGCCCAAAAATGGGTGTTATTTCCGGCGTGGGTGTTAAAAAAGGGTTTTCAGATCGCCGACTTCTCGCCCATTCTCAACACACCTAGTTTACATTTTTGAAAATGGCCGTTACTGTGAGCGATATCAAATGGACGGTAGCGTTAAATTTTTCTGACCTTCTGCCATAAAGTATGGCCGTCCTTAGCAAAGGTGTGGCAATGCTCAATTCCTGTGATTCTGGAGGTCAAGGGTCACCATGACATAAGAGAGCGACAGAGAGAGAGACAGGGATTGATTATATATCAGAGGCACTGAAAGCGTGTGGCTGTGGTGTGTGCTTGTTTGGCTGTTGTGGGAGGCACGAGGGAGCCCACTAAGCACCAAGAACATAGTTGGCACTGAGTTTTTGTGCCAGGAACACTGGTGGCAGCAGGCTCCCAGTGGTCTTAGATCGCCACACTGCACCCCAAGGTGATGCACCCCCATTGCCAACCACAGGAGAGCCAGCAGCAACATCTTGCTTCTGGCTTGGAGCACGTTCCCACCTCGGGACCGTTCTCTCCCGTATCCGGCCAAGCAGCGCTTCAGCCGTCACCCCCCCCGCCCCCGGCCCTCCCTCCCCCCACCCAAATGAAGCATCGCCCGAGGACCTCCTCGGCAGGCGGCTTGGAGTCAGGAGGGGAAGGGGTAGAGGTGGGGGGAGGGTTAGTTTGTACAGAAATACTGATGATTTCAGACTAATGTTCGGTTTAAATGTTTTTTATTTAACAAAACCATGCAGCACATTTGATGAGGAATCACCAAGGATATAATCACACTGAACTTCAATCAATGTAAACTTTAACGGTCACCAAGGTGATACCCACCATTGATGTATGACCTGCACACCCAGCAGTGTGTCAGTCATGGAAATAACACCAACGTTGTTTCAGGCAAAGCAATCATTGATGAACTCCTAATGAAAGGCTCTTGCAGCTATAATGCCACCATGGGCCATTTCATGCAGTCTACAGAGGGGCGGGGGTATAGCTTCAGCGTCAGCCTGATTGTCTGGCCCGATGTCAACGTCCGTCTCTTCGTCCTCCTCTTCCTCTCTCTGGTGAGGTGGAGTGTCAGACTCATCAGGCAATTCTTGTCCCCTCCTGATAGCCAAGTTGTGCAGCATGGAGCAGACCACCACTACTGCTCAGTGTGATATTGGAGCTCGCCTCCTGAGTGGTCCAAGCATATGAAGCACTGCTTCAGCACTCCAATGATTTTCTTCACGATATTGCGAGTTGCTCTGTGGCTCTCATTGTATCGCCTCTCGGCCTCAGTATGGGTGTCACACAGGGGGGTCATCTGCCAGGTGGTGAGGCCATATCCTTTGTCACCAAGCATCCAGCATTGACCTTGTGGCTGATTTAAACAAGTCAGGTACACAGTGCTCTCATGCAGGATGTGCACATCATGGATGCTGCCCGGAAATTGAACATTCACTGCCAGTTATAATTTGCTGGTGGTCGACAACCAGCTGGACATTCAGGGAGTGGAATCCCTTGCAGTTCCTGAAAACCTCTGCATCCTGAAAAGGTGCCCGCATCGCGATATGCGTACAGTATATTGGTCCCTGCACCTTGGGGAAGTTTGCAATTCTGGAGAAAACGAGAGCCCTGTCACACTGTGCCTCCCTGGTCATAGGGAAGCTGATCAAGTCCCTCCTGCGTGCATACAGGGCTTCAGTGACCTGTCTAATGCAGCGATGTGTGGCATGCTGAGAAAGTCCGCAAATGTCGCCAGCTGTGGCCTGAAAAGAACCCGAGGCATAGAACGACAGTGCCGTGGTGACTTTGACCTCGACGGACAGTGCAGTTCTGATGGCGCTGGCAGGCTGCAGGTCTGCCCTTATCAGCTGGCATACCTCAGTGATAACCTCTTTGTGGAAGCGCAGTCTCCGAAGGCAGGTGGTGTCGGGCAAGTCGAGGTAAGAATGCTTCTCCTTGTACTTGCAGGGGGTGTAACGTCTGGTCCTCCTCATCTGTCTGTCACTTCGTACATTGGGCACATAATGCAGTGCAGCATTCCTTCAACGATGTCGAGTCTGCTGCAAGTATTTGGTCACCAAGAGAGGGTGAGAAAGGACAGGCCCCATTGCATTAGCTCTCTGTCTGCCACCGATTGCACACAAACAAGGAATGTCCCAGCGAACATACCTCTTCAATTCCAATCGGTCAGTATGGTCAAGATGTTTTCAGAGATGTTCACATCAACTCCAACGACCTGCAGATTACATCCAAACTCCGCCGAGGTTGAAGCACAGCAACCTTTTAAAGAACGCGACATGTGATGTACAACATGGCGTCCATAACGCTGTGATTCGTTCCGGTCAGTTCCACTTTTTGTGGACGTTTTTTTGAGCGAGTGATATTGTGGGCGATGTGCGAGAGGTGGTGAAATTTACGGTGGGCAATCTACATGGTTGTTAGTTTGGGTAAATATGCTCTTTACGACAAAAAACAGTCGCCGAGCGTTAATATTGAATCTCGGGGTTAATTCCATGAGGAAAGTAACGCTGGGTGATAATATAGGCGTTGAATTCACCCGTTCTGCTGATTCCGCCAAAAAAAGTGGGCAGGTGGTAATATTTTTTCTCGGCGTTAGGCCCATTGGGAAAATAACGTTCGGCGATAAGTCTCCATTTTGTGCCAAAATGGGCACTATCTGGGCGTTAATCATTTCAGTGGTAAAATGGGCGTTAAGTGGGCGTTAAGCAGGCAAAAAAAGTGGAGGTTCTAGCCCCAAAACTTAACCCAAATTAAAGCTTCTGAAGAAATAACGTTTTATCCTATTTCAAACAAAACAGAAGTTGGACTTTAGCAGATAACGGTCAATTTTACTGACCAGAAGATAACAATCATAGCAGGAAGCAGACCAAATATCAAGTGATCAATACTTGGGTTGGAGTTGCCTAGCAACACTCTAATTAAGGAATTCAGACGATATAATCAACTGGCAAAGTGGCATCTGGGATGTGATAATTGATTAAAAACCTTGAACTCAAGTCTTGCCATCTGTTAATTGCTGCAATATAAATTGTATTTTTCTTAAAGTTTCTTCACATAATATCTTCCCCAAACCATCATTCAAGGTCTCACGTATCCAACTGCTGTGATATTCTCAGTAGGATATCCATATGCGCCGACCGAGGAAATCAGGTAAAGCTAACAATCACCTTCAACAAAGTTGACAGCCCTGAAAATCTGAGAGATCAGAACCAGCTTTGAAAGTCGGATTTATGATGTGTGAAGACAAGGAGTTAGACTGAAAGTGCAGTGGGACACGGGCTTGTCATAATTTGAGCTGGTGGTGTACCCTCACTGACTCTGATCACTTGCATTACAATACACAGGAGCACAACTTGCTGCGGTGGTGGATTTAGAAATTACTGAAGGGGAGACATGTGTACTGAAATTTATTTTCTAAGACAGTGGCATAATCCTTCGCATAATTCTACAGCTCCTCGGGGCCTTCCCAGTGCGATTTTTTTTTCAAAATAAGTAAACCTCTAACTCTGCTCCCCATTGAGTTTCCAAACCGTGGTGATTCTGCGATTGCAGTGACAGGAATGTTCAAACCAAGCCCGGTTGATGCAATCACACCAGACAAAACCGGAGTGTGTGGGGTTAGGGAGAGGGCACCTCATTTACATGGGGGGTGGGGGAGGGTGCCCATGTCACTTCAGTCACATCTCAGGCGCTCGCCACCCCAATGCTGCTGTCGAGGGGAAGGGGCAGCCTGTTTCCCCACCTCCCCACCGGAGTAACCTGGCTGCGCCTTCTTTGGCTCCCTTACCTCGATGCAGATTCAAATCTGGGGGGTCCAGGCCATTCCCCAGCCCTTCTGTAGGCCCGCATGTTTCATCTGTGTCAGCTGTGGCTCGGTGGGTAGCACACATGCCTCGGAGTAAGAAGGTTGTGGGTTCAAGTCCCACTCCAGGGACTGAAGCACAAAAATCTAGGCTGACACTCCAGTGCAGTGCTGAGGAAGTGCTGCACTGTCAGACATACTGTCTTTCGGATGAGACGTTAAACCGAGACCCCACCTGCCCTCAGGTGGATGTAAAAGATCCCACGTCACTAAGAAGAGGAGCAGGGGAGTTATCCCTGGTGTTTAGGCCAATATTTATCCCTCTTTGTAATATAGAACTCCACCTAGTGGACTTCTGTGGTAATGCAACTGCTCATGTTTATAAAATAAAAGGAAGTTCCAGATTGGAGCCATCTTGTAGCCTGTGTGTGTTTATCATGTCATAGAAAAGATATCACATTAGTGAATGAGGATAGGATTTTGGATTCCCTAGCTGAAATGTGTGTTGGTGGACGATTCCTGCCAGACAGAGAGACTTGAAGAGATTCTTTGTTTTGCAGCAGCTAAAACTCCAAGGTAAATTTCAAGCACACCTGGCTGAACTTGGAGTCCAGATGGCTGTGCCTATGGGAATAATGGTGTGCTTGGGTGAATTCCATCATGACGGAGAGACTTTCGGAGTGTATGTGGAGCGGCTAGAAATGTTTTTCACCGCGAATAGTATCAAAGTCCCTGATGATGAAAACCGTAACCGGGTGGTTCTAGAAAGAAAACTGGCAATTTTCCTGACTAAAGCAGGCCTCGAGTTGTATGAAACCCCGAAAGATGTACTTGTTCCCGTCAAGCCGAAGGACACATCACTTAGAGATTCTAACCAAGTTAGAACAGCACTACAGTCCTGAGCCCCTGGAAATTGCTGAAAGTTAGTGTTTTGGAACACGAGATCAGTTTAATGACGAGTGTATCAGTGAGTACATTGTAGCTTTAAAGAAGCTATCTATTCACTGTCATTTCAGAAACTTTCAGGACGAGCATTGCATGATCGCTTTGTTTGTGGGATGAAAAATGAAGCCATCAGAAGAAAGTTGTTGACAACCCCTAACTTGAATTTTGATTTAGCTTGTCAGACAGCTATGTCAATGGATATGGCTGACCAATATTCCCAAGAATTTCGTACCATTTCCAGTCGTCAGACAACTGAGATGAATCGTCTGCAGGTGAAAAGAAAAAGGCAATTGGGCCCCAAGGTCTCAGCAACTGGCCAATGTAACAGCGCAGTGAAGTCATGCTATCGGTGCCTGGGACAACATATTGCACAAAGTTGTCCATATGTGAAGGCAGTGTGTATCTACTGCAAGAAAACTGGCAATTCATGCAAAGTCATGCCAACTGAAGAGTAAACCGATGTTCAAGGCTATAAGTAGAAATCACCAAAGACTACATAGCATTGAAGAGAAGAAACAGGATGAGGAGGTTCTGGAGATACACATCATCAGGAACACGAGGGTATCCAACAATGATTCGTGAAATGACGTCATTCAAGTAGACGTTGTGTAAGGGGGGTGGTCTCTATGAGGGGGTCAGGTTCCCTTCTGACCAACTTGAGCAGTTTGAATCGCTTCCACTCCCTTGGGTTCTGTACTCTGGATTTATTTGGAGGGGGATGTGACAAAAGTGCAAAGGACACTGGTTTGATGCAAAAGAACTTTGGTTTTATTACAGTCAAGGTAATACAGGCTTATTACTCTAGTAAGAAAATACAAGGCCAAACTTACAATCACTCTAATAAAGGACAATACAAGGAAAGGTACAAGGTCAAACTTATAATCACTAATAAAGTACCATACACTATTCATTCAAAGGGGGTTACAGTAAAATTATACCTCCCATCTCCCAATACCTAATTCTAGCTAGGTTAGACTCCAGGGCAGGCAGCGACTATGCTTACCAATCCTTTTGATAGTTAACGGTAGATCGTGGTTGTTTTTCCCTTGATACCATGTTGACTGTGGTCGGTCGCTGCTGCGATGGTGATGTTCTTCCTTCCTTCAGGACTTCGAGGCTGGAGAAGTTAGTTTACAACTGTCGCGTTGATTTCTCTCCTTGTCTTGATGACATACTCGCAGTATAGCACCTGGTGTAGCATGGCATCTGAAGTAGTAGCAGCCTTGTAGTTACCCAGCAATCACCTAACCTCTGTTGAAAACAAGGGCCAATTATATGATTTGTGTTCTAATCTTGCTGCCAAATCTCTTCAAAATCCCTTGTATAATTTTGGCGGGCTTGGCTCTTCTTTGTAATATTTTGGTGGGCTCGTTAAAAGTTGATATGTTTTAGGTGAGTTGATGTTCGAAAACTGTTTCCTGATGGAAATATTAGTTTGGTAATTGCAATGTCCTTTTGTGCTTAGTCTTTCGCATATAGGCTGGATTGGGCCTCTTTGTGATGTATATGCTGAAATGGTTGTCCAGACCCATGTTGATGGGGAGCTACCTCTGGGTGATTTTGTGATGTTAATGTCTCTTGTGGGGGAAGGATTTTCGAATACTCATTCTTCGAGACAGGTTAACTTAGTCCTCACACCCAGGTAGCTTCACTTAATCAGTCTGTCTCTGCTAGTTCCGTAGGTCCACCCACAGCCTTGAGTTTGTCTTTTAAAATCCAAAATTCTATTAAAGTTCGTAGTTTCTTCCGTAAGCACTTTAGAGTTCCAAACTTTTCAGTAGATAGTTCCAAATTAAATTTCCTTTTGAATGAGCCCAAACACTGGGGTGGGGGGGTTTGTGAATTTTGCATCCCTTCAGTTGCAGGAACCAGGATACCCATGGAAATCGACACTGATGCATCCGTGAGCGTAGTACCAGAATCGCTATATCTCAACAAGTTTGAGTGATTTTCCACTAGTGAAGTCAAAGATAGAGATGAGAGACTATTCAAGAGAGCAAATCCCTGTGATAGGACGGATCACCGTACTGGTGAAATACAAAAATCAGTTTCAGAGCTTGCCGCTCTTAGTAATGTCAGGAGACAAGTCTGCCTTAATTAGGTAGAAATTGGTTGGGATCACTAAAGTTGGATTGGAATGCGATTTTTCGTGTTGAAACGAGATTTGCATTGAAAGGATGAGGTCATCAAGCAATATCCGAAGGTGTTCTGTGAAACGGGCAGTCTGTTCAGAGTATCAGAGTACAGAAGGACGCTAGACCAGTTTGCTGCAAGCCACTGTACCATAAGCACTCAAGGAAAAAGTTGAGCAAGAACTCAAAAGACTAGAAACTGAGAACATTATCTGAGATAGAGCTAAGTAATTGGGCTACACCCATTGTTGTTGTACGCAAGTCAGATGGTAAGGTGAAATTGTGTCTGATAATGAGCCGCAATTTGTTCAGAAGAATTTTCACAGTTCATGAGCAGAAATGATGTGAAACACATCAAAGTTCCACCGTACCATCCTGCTTCAAATGGTGCAGCAGAGCGCACAGTATAAATTGTAAAATGTGCCCTCAACAAATGTTGGATCCAAATCCAAAGAAACAGCAGTTGTCGTTGGATCACAAATTGGCTAATTTTCTAATTACTTATTGTAATACTCCTCATACAACTATTGGTAGAACACCAGCAGAGTTGGTCCTCAAACGACAGCCACTGACCAGGTTCTTGTTGTTAAAGCCAAACATGCCACAGTCCGTAGAAGAGAAACAATTAAGACAGAAAGAGGATCATGATAGAGGTAGAGTAAGAGCAAGAAGTGTGAAATTGAATCAGAAGGAGAGAGTGAAGAACCATCACCTTAAATGGTTACCTGGAGGAGTAGTGAAGGTATGTGTTCCTCGCATTTTTGGTCAAGATGTTTGATCATGGAAATGTTAGGTTTGTTCACATGGATCATGCTTTACCTGCAGATGTGGAAGGAATTGAAAGTTGGAATGATTCAATTATTTCTGATGAGTCAGATAGTCTTGTTACAAATAGAGTACCAGTTGCAAATCCTTCATCAGATGTACTAGAAACAAATCCAAGAGAAAGTGAGAATTTAAGTCCGAGTCTGAGTCAGGCAGACAAACAGTCTGAAGTTGTAGAGAGTCAATATGTAGATCAAGGGTTGCCCTTGGAGGAAAACTCTCCTCAGGCTCAGCCTAGAATGAGTCTAAGTTCGGCACCAAGTTTGGAACATTCTTTCAAGAGCAAAGATATCTGCTCTGAACCAGAAAACAAGTGGTTAAGTTTGATTTGTAAATATGGCAAAATAAATCCATATCTTTTGTTATGTATAACCATGCAAGTTATGTATGATGATTATTTTATGATTACTTTTTCATGAAGGAGGAAGGAGTGTAATATAGAGCTCCATCTAGTGGACTACTGTAGTAATGCAACTGCTCATGTTTGTACAATAAAAAGAAGTTCCAGATTGGAGCCATCTTGTAGTCGGTGTGTGTTTGTCATGTCAGAGAAGATATCACACCTCAATCAACATCACTAAAACAGATTATCTGATCATTATCACATTGCTGTTTGTGGGAGCTTGCTGTGCACAAATTGGCTGCCGCGTTTCCCACATTACAACAGTGACTACACTTCAAAAGTACTTCATTGGCTGTAAAGTGCTTTGGGATGTCTGGTGGTCGTGAAGGGCGTTATATAAATGCAAGTGTTTCTTTTTTTTTAATCTCATTGTGCGTATCGGCTTCCAGACATACGGCAGTTCCAATATGATCGTAAGAAGCAGGAACTCTCAGCGTAAAGAATCCTTGCCCTGACCCTCGGCTTGTCACAGGACTAGCAAAGGGCGTGCCAAGGCTTCGCTATTTACAAAGCCTGAGCGGTAAATCTCAAGTTAGGTCAGGACCAGGCCTTTCCGCCTCCTGATTTTATTCCTGTCCTAGCAGTTCCAATAGACTCTAGCGGATTTACGGCAGGAGTCCTGACAGAATAGCTTCATAAATACAGCCCTGCAATGCCATATAAAGCATCCTAGCAAGCCAGTCCTTTGTAAAAGTTCCAAGTAGCATCACAAGGTTTTCAGCAGTTCAAGAAGACGGCTCTCTACCACCTTGTCAGTAGTTTAAACAGCTTTTTAAAAAAAAAAAAATTTTATTCACAGGCTGTGGGCATCGCTAGCCAGGCCAGCATTTATTGCCCGTCCCTAATTGCCCTCGAGAAGGTGGTGGTGAGCCACCTTCTTCAATCGTTACTCCCACAATGACTATCGTAGCGGTTTTGCTACAACTGGTTGGCCATTTCAGAGGGCAGTTAAGAGTCAACCACATTGCTGTGGGTCTGGAGTCACATTTAGGCCGGACCAGGTAAGGACGGCAGATTTCCTTCCCTAAAAAGGACTTTAATGAACCAGATGGATTTTTACGAGAATCCATTAGTTTCATGGTCACCATTACTGATACTAGCTTTTTAATTCCAGATTTACTTAATTAACCGAATTTAAATTTCCCAGCTGCCATGGTGGGATTTGAACTAATTTCTCCAGATTATTTGTCCAGACCCCTGGATTACTTGACCAGTAACATAACCACTAAGCTACCGTACCCCTAAAAAGTTTTTAAAGATCTTCACTTTTTAAGGGCAACAACGAATGGGCAATAAATGCCACCGAGCTGGTGTCGCCAATACCCTGAGAACAAGTTTTTAAACAGTGACCAACACTACCTTACTTTAAAAAAAAGTTTCAGACAACATTAGTAATAAAATAAGAGTGGCATCAAGTGCTGTGAGCCCTGTGCCTCCCGTCTACTAGTCTCACTACTTCCTTGCCATAAGGGATCGAATCACTGTGAATAAATGCAACCTTCAGATGTTAAGACACAGCGGAGTTAGAATACACAAGTTAGTTAAATGGTGTCCCTCGGGAGGAGAGAGTGGCAGGGGGGCATTTTGTGTCTTAGATTTACAGTCAGAAAGATCATTCCTCAGGAGACCGTTCTCTATTCTGTATCCGCAGGAGTGGAAGTAGCCTACAGGGCTACCAGATAAAAGCACTATTGCCATGGAGAAGGAAATAATAAAAGGGAGTGTGTTGTTGTAGCGATTTCTGGCCATTCGGAATGCAGATCATGTACTACAACAAGGAAACGCTGGTGCTGTGGAGCTGCTTCAACTGGACCGAAGATATCCAGCTGAAATTGTTGCCATGGTCTTTGTGGCCATGGAATGGGCTTCACTGGCACTGGTCGGATGTTTGTGGCCTTTTCGCTCAGACTGCATACTTTGCAGTGGGAGACGAACTCCGATGCGAGTGTCAATCCCAGGCCATCATACTGTATCGCGACATCTCTGCTTCATGCGGACAATGCCAGAGTGTCCATCGTGTGTCAATGAGAGAATGCGCTGTTGAAGCACCTTGGGAATTACTGCTCTACCACGAGCGAGGCAGCCATTGTTCCAAATGGAAAATTCATCGTGAAGTCTGTGGAATGTTTTCAGCTCTTCCGGAATTTTCTTAGGCCACTCAGTCTGGAGGAAGTGGCACACTCGGATTCGATTTCGAGTTTGTCGCAGGAGACAAGGTTTCTGATGGACAGAGTGATGACCAACGTGACATATGTGTCGTCATCTGTGAATAAGTCAGCACCAGAGTCCGAAGCAGGTGTCGAGTGGCTGAGCATGTCAGCTACGTGGTTGCGACTGCCAGCGATGTACTGTACATCAAAGTTATACTGATGAAGGCGATCTGACCATCGGCTGATTCACAGTGGTCTGTGCCCAGATCCAGTTGTAGCCAGTAGCATAGTTAGCGCTTGGTGATCCGTACGGAGGGTAAATTTCCTGCCATAAAAAGGTAGATGTGCCAGGGTTCACATGCGTGGATGCAAGTGAGTGCTTCGCATTCCCCTGTAGAGTATTTACGTTCTGCAGACGAGAGCGTGCGAGAGGCGAAGGTGACTTGGCGTTCCAGGCCATCAATCCATTGCAAGAGCACAGCACCCATGGCGGTGCCTGATGCATCCGTGGTGGCGTACGTAGTGGCATTGTGCCCGTTGTAAACTTTGAACCCAAGCTTGTCAAAAAGGTCAACACCCATGAGGCTTCGTCTCTTCACGACATGAAAGGAAAAGTTCTCCAACGTTATGTCCTTGTAGTATATCGGGATAGATATAACCCCAAGTACCTCAATTTTAGAGTCGGAATACACATGTAGGATGGACGTTGTGAGCTGCAGTTGACAGTGCGTGAAGTTTTGTACACAGCCTTGCTCAATGGAGACTTTGGCTCCAAGGTCAATGAGGAGGCAGATGGGTGTGGCGTCAATGTTTACCTCACAGTCCTTGAATTTGCCCAAACCGAGGTGCAAAATGTCACTAACGGTGTAAACCATACTGGGTTCATCACTATCGGGGTTGTCCACATGTCGAATATGCTGCGATGAGTGACAGACACGAGCAAAATGGTTCATTTTACCACATGCAGGGCATTTCTTCCCGCATACAGGGCAGTTAGGACTCTTTGCGGAGTGTGATTTGTCCCCACAGTTAAAGCAGTGGAAGTTAAGCCTGCGATCCATAGTGGGTGGCTTATTACTAGCCCTGCTGTGATTTCCACTTTGGACGACCGCTTTGCACATGGGCTGTAGCTGAAGTCTGCTGCACAGGGGGAGCAGGAGATCTGATCGCTTTTGAATTGGAAAACGCTGATTCGATTTGGATGGCCAAATTAGTTGCTTTGTCTGATGTCAATTTGTCATCCTCCATTAGCAAGCGTTCCCGAATGCGGGGGATCGTTGTTTTCTCAATAATTTGATCCCTGATCATTTCCTCCAAGTGCTCCAAAGTTACACGTAACGGCCAGTTCAGTTAATGAAATGATGTACTGTTTGATTGGTTCACCGTTCCCTTGCCCCCTTTTACGAAATTGGTATCTCTCCATCACGATACTTTTCTTTGGCCCAAAATATTTCTCTAGGGCGCTTACCGTTTTGTGGTAAGACTCTGTGTCTTCGATTTGGCCAAAGATGCGTTGACCTTTGGTGCCGAATCGGTGGATAAGTATTGCACGGCGGCGAGCTGGTGTTACGTTGTCGCCGTCTAACCCACTCGCCGTGATGTACGTAGAAAAATGTTTTATCCAACTTGGCCACGGAATTGGAGGGCCCCTGGGTGAGGAGAGGAAAGGCAGGGGGGGATAGGGAGATTCATTTGAGTCATCCTCATCGCCAAATTATGTTGTGTATGCGTAGATAACTGACAAACTGAGCCAGGAGAAATGTAACTTAACTTAACTATGCTTTTATACAATCCAAAATGGAGTCCCCAAACCAGCATAAGAACATAAGAACATAAGAATTAGGAACAGGAGTAGGCCATCTAGCCCCTCGAGCCTGCTCCGCCATTCAACAGGATCATGGCTGATCTGGCCGTGGACTCAGCTCCACTTACCCGCCCGCTCCCCGTAACCCTTAATTCCCTTATTGGTTAAAAATCTATCCATCTGTGATTTGAATACATTCAATGAGCTAGCCTCAACTGCTTCCTTGGGCAGAGAATTCCACAGATTCACAACCCTCTGGGAGAAAAAATTCCTTCTCAACTCGGTTTTAAATTGGCTCCCCCCGTATTTTGAGGCTGTGCCCCCTAGTTCTAGTCTCCCCGACCAGCATGAACCAGCATGAGTACAGCAACTGTGAATAGCTCCCACAGGGTCCTAATGCCCATCCAGAGAGTTTCGTTGTTGCACAAAGAGTATGAACACAACAGAATGGAAAGCTTTTAATGGAAGTCTAAAAATAGAATGTCCATTACAATTAGCAGATGAAGGTGGTACCTTTATGATAGTCATTAGTGCACAAAATAATCTTTAAAAAAAAGATAGCTACTGAGCAGAGATATTAAAATATTCTGTTTACCAAATTAAACATCTATTAGCAATTATTTAAATACAATAGGCTACAACTGACTGGGGATTATCCCTTCAGAAGAAATGATCCACTAATGAGATGCACTGAAAGGAGTGTTTACTGTAATGATTCCACATTGCACACTTTGCATTCAGTGGTCCTGTGATCTGCTACAAAGCGCACTCGCCTCGGAGTCAGAAGGGTGTGGGTTGAAATTTCCTCATTTATATCAAGCATCATTTGGGGACATTGTACAGCATCATTGTTCAACCATTTCAAGCGAGAGAGGGCTCAACAGAGAATAGTAGGCACATTCATCAACCTGTTTGCAGTTTGTTTCCCTCCCAAAACACGGCTATTTTTCAGGCATGTACACGGCCACTGGATAGGCATACAATTTTGCTACAAGTACTCACGTATAAAAATAGCTCTGTGCGGTGTTATTAATCTCTCAATAGATGGCGTTTGAAAGAAATAAAGGGGAAAGTATTGGTGACATTCAGTTGGCTAATGGAATGAATTAAATTGGATTGATGGAGTTCCACACACGAGTGGAGGTAACAATGATCATCATCTGCGTGCATTAACTTGCTCCGAAAGTGCATCCTGTTCAGCTTGTTTACTTCATTCCCACGCTATAATGTAAAACCCAGAAATAAATATAGTTCCATTAGCTCATGATGCACCATTAAATGGGACACATGTACTGTTATTTTCATATGATTGCATCTCAATTAAAAACATTTTAAAATAGTTGTGGAAATATATTTCTGTTCTCATTTTCTTCCCTCCCTCGTCTCTCCCAAAGACATTGAATCTTTTATAGAGTATTGCATTGCGGGTGTCAGATAGCTCCTGGTACCTTTCCTGTTCTTTACCAGTGAGAAACAAAGCAGACAGACAGACTTGGATTTATATATCGGCAGTCCCTCGAGGTGAGGATGATGCACTTTACACCAAAAAAAAGATGGCCTCACAGGTGTTACAATGAATTACATCTTAAAGGGTGGAAGGTGCCTGTGCGTGGGTTTTTTTTTAACGTGCGGTGACCATTGCACACCAGCCACCACACGGGCTTGACAGAGCTAGGTCTTGGTCCAGTGGCGAGGATTGACCAAGACGACTGGAGATCAAGCTCCGTTGCGCCTCCCCTGGGACACGACCCCACTGCTGTGCCGCTCCTGGGCCACGACCCCGCTGATATTAAATGCTGCTCTGTCCCCCGCTGGGCTCGAACGCTGTCCCACCCCCCCGCTGGGCTCAGACACAGCTCCAATGGGCTGCCTGTACTCCAGTGACGTCAGTCCAGTCGCCTGTGTAGAAGTGGTCACACTCCTGGATCAGCTCACGCCGCTCCCTGCAGTGGCTGCTCTCTTACTGATACCCCCGCCTGCGATACTGTTTTCTCACTGGTCAAGTGGTGGGGGGGTGGGGGGGGTGTGCCTTTAATGACCACCGGACTTCTCAAAGCACTTTACACCCAATGAAATACTTTGAGTCTAGTCACTATTATAATGTAGGAAACACGGCAGCCAATTTGCGCACAGCAAGCTCCCACAAACAACAATGTGATAATGACCAGATAATCTGTTTTTTTGTTATGTTGACCGAGGGTTAAATATTGACCAGGACACCAAGGATAACTCCCTGTAGCTTCTTCGAAATAGTGCCATGGGATCTTTTACGTCCACTGAGGGAGAGAGCAGACGGGGTCTCATCCAAAAGACGGCACCTCCGACAGTGCAGCACTCCATTGGAGTGTCAGCCTAGATTTTTTGTGCTTAAGTTCCTGGAGTGGGGCTTGAACCCACAATCTTCTGACTCGGAGAAAAATGTGTTACACACTGAGCCACAGCCTTGGCAATGATGGTTAATAGGCTATTTGATTGTGAGGGCATTGAGTCCAATCCTGCCCTCATTTGAAGTCCATGTGTGCACATTTTAACCAGTGCCCTCTGCACAACACTCTGAAGCAGGATTCCTTCTCGATTTTCATTTTCCTAGCCCTAGAGGCACTGAGGTCAACCGTGGCTCAGTGGGTAACACACTCACTGTTATGTATGTAACTATGTAATACTTGCCACCAGAGGGCACGACTGTTGGAGTCCTAATGGTCACCTGCACATGAGTGCAGGGCCAGTATAAAAGGTTGGTTGCCATGTTGTTTAGGCACTCTGGAGTTGTAATAAAGAAAACTAAGGTCACACTAAGTTTAGCTCACAGTACTCAGCCTTGTGGAGTTCTTGTATACCTAACATTCACCTCTGAGCCAAAAGGTTTTGGGTTCAAGCCCCACTCCAGAGACTTGAGCACAGAAATAAATTTAGGCCTGACACTCCAGTGCAGTGCTGAGGCAGTGCTGCACTGTCGGAGATGCCATCTTTCGGCTCTGTCTGCTCTCTCAGGTGGATGTAAAAGATCCCATGGCAGTATTTCAATGAAGAGCAAGGGAGTTCTCCCCAGTGTCCTGGCCAATAGTTGTCACTCAACCAACAGCACTAGAAACAGATTATCTAGTCATGTGCGTGTGCGAACCGAGGCTGATCTTTCCCTCCGTCATCCAGTGGTATTGGGGGCAACCAGCCTGAGTTGTGAGGATAGTGTTAGACCACACTCAGCGTACGGTGCATAGTTCTGGTCTCCATATTACTACAAGGATATCGCAGCACTGGAGAAAGTACAAAAGAGATTTACAAAGCTGATACCAGAACGCAGAGGCTACAACGACCAGGAAAGATTGAACAGGCCTGGGGTTCTTTTCTCAAGAAAGGAGAAGACTGAGGGGTGAACTGGTAGAGATCTTTAAAATGATGACAGGATTTGATAGGATAGATGTGGAGCAATCGTTTCCACTCATGGGAGAGTCCAAAACGCAAGGCCATGAACGTAAGTTAGTTACTAATAAATTCAATAAGGAATTCAGGAGAGACTTCCTCACTAAGAGAGTGGTTAGAATGTGGAACTCACATCACACAGAGCAGTGGAGGCGAATAGCATCGTTGCATTTAAGGGGAAGCTCGATAAACACATGAGGGAGAAAGGATATGTTGATAGGGGGAAATTCAGTAAATAAATAGAAACATAGAAACATAGAAAATAGGTGCAGGAGGCAGCCATTCGAGCCTGCACCACCATTCGATAAGATCATGGCTGATCATTCCCTCAGTACCCCTTTCCTGCTTTCTCTCCATATCCCTTGATCCCCTTCGCCATAAGGGCCATATCTAACTCCTTCTTGAATATCTCCAATGAACTGGCATCAACAACTCTCTGCGGCAGGGAATTCCACAGGTTAACAACTCTGTGAAGAAGTTTCTTCTCATCTCAGTCTTAAATGGCCTACCCTTTATTCTAAGACTGTGTCCCCTGGTTCTGGGCTTCCCCAACATCGGGAACAATCTACCCGCATCTAACCTGTCTCGTCCCGTCAGAATCTTATATGTTTCTATGAGATCCCCTCTCATCCTTCTAAACTCCAATGTATAAAGGCCCAGTTGATCCAGTCTCTCCTCATATGTCAGTCCAGCCATCCCGGGAATCAGTCTGGTGAACCTTCGCTGCACTCCCTCAATAGCAAAAACGTCCTTCCTCAGATTAGGAGACCAAAACTGAACACAATATGCAAGGCGAGGCCTCACCAAGGCCCTGTACAACTGCAGTAAGACCTCCCTGCTCCTATACTCAAATCCCCTAGCTATGAAGCCAACATATCATTTGCCTCTTCACTGCCTGCTGTACCTGTATGCCAACTTTCAATGACTGATGAACCATGACACCCAGGTCTCGTTGCACCTCCCCTTTTCCTAATCTGCCACCATTCAGATAATATTCTGTCTTCGCGTTTTTGCCCCCAAAGTGGATAACCTCACATTTATCCACATTATACTGCATCTGCCATGCATTTGCCCACTCACCTAACCGGTCTAAGTCACCTTGCAGCCTCTTAGCGTTCCCCCTCACAGTTCACACCGCCACCCAGTTTAGTGTCATCTGCAAACTTGGAGATATTACACTCAATTCCTTCATCCAAATCATTGATGTATATTGTAAAGAGCTGGGGTCCCAGCACTGAGTCCTGCGGCACTCCACTAGTCACTGCCTGCCATTCTGAAAAGGACCCGTTTATCCCGACTCGCTGCTTCCTGTCTGCCAACCAGTTCTCTATCCACGGCAGTATATTACCCCCAATACCATGTGCTTTGATTTTGCACACCAATAGAGTGGGAGGGGTTTCGTGTGGGGCATAAACACTGGCACAGGCCCGAAACACTCAGCGGTTCTCAGCTAAGTGGGGTCCCTCGGTGACATCATCTGAAGATGTAGGCCGGAATTTTAATAGGAAGGCAGGTTGGGAACGGGAAGGGATGGGGCGGGGGGGGGTGGGGGAAGGGTGCGGTTCGGGAAGTGGTCAGGAAACCCGGGAGAATGGGTTTCCTGCAGGCCCTGCCACATTTAACAGCAGGGCCCGATTTGCATTTGGAGCCTCTGTTTCCCACCTGCGGCCAGGCAGATGGAGAGGGTGGTCTGACTGTGGGCAGGTGGATCTGCAGCACCATCACTACCCGAGACTTTTAGTTCATTTTATATTTTTATAAACCGAGCTCTGTTGATATCCTTACATACAAAATTTTTTTTAAGTACTTAAGAATAAAAATGGTATTTCAAAGAGCATTTATCACGTCAACTTTATCTATTGCAAGTGCACAGGAGCCATGGCTGATTCAGCATCCTGCACGTTCTGCTCTCTGACACAAACAGATCGGGATTTTTTTTTTAAATGAAATGAAATATGATGTTTTTGCAGGTGCCTGACAGTAAAATGAGGCACACAGCAAATAATTAAGAGAACAAAGCCAGCAGGCTGCAGATAGCGGCTGCACAGATACAGCAGTGTGATGCTCTGGTTAACTGTCTGCAATCGTCACTATTAGTGCCGTAAATAGGGACCTGTTTTCCTGCAGGCCTTAAGTGAGCCAATTCCATTTCAGGGTTTGCTTTTACACCGTCACCAATTTGAGAAACAGTTAATACATCTGTGCAGCTCATGCCCTTAGTGAGCAACACAGAAAAAAGAAAGAAAGACTTGGATTTGTATAGTGCCTTTGACGACCACCAGACATTCCAAAGCACTTTACAGCCAATGAGGTACTTTTGGAGTGTCGTCACTGTTGTAATGTGGGAAAGGGGAATGGGAGAGGGAGAGCAGCTATACTAGGTCTGTATCACCGTTAAAAGCAGACCAAATCCCACTCGGTCACTGACTAAAATAGTGCCGAGATTTTGTAGTCACAGTGTATTAGCTTCATACTAAAAGCATCATATAAAAAATAAACTGGATGTTGTTTTACTGTATTATATAGTGGAGAGCCTTATAATCACAAACACTGTCCAGTCATCAACTAGTATAGTTTCATGGCTGTACTGCTTCTATTCCAACATTTAACATTGAGAGTGCCTATGTAAACATTTAGAATGGAAACATTTGCCTGTGACAACGTAGTTCCAGGCTCCAGTGAGTAGGTGGCGCTATGGAATTATTTTTTTCCTTCAGAAGCCTCTTTCCCAACTCCTTGTATATCGTATATATAAAAACAACTTTGTTTCAGCAACTGACCTGGGGCAATAAAAAGACTTGCACTTATATAGCATCTTTCAGGACTACCAGATGTCCCAAAGTGCTTTACAGCCAATGAAGTACTTTTTGAATTGTAGTCACTGTTGTAATGTGGGAAAAGCAGCAGGCAGTTTGCACAGCAAGCTCCCACAAACAGCAGTGCGATAATGACCAAATAATCTGTTTTTGTAATGTTGATTGAGGGATAAATATTGGGCAAGACACAGGAAATAACTGCCCTGCTCTCCTTGGGATACATCCACCTGAGAGGAGACGGGGCCTCGGTTTAACATCTCATCCGATAGACGGCACCTCCGATGGTGCGGCGCTCCCTCAGCACTGCACTGGGAGTGCCAGCCTAGATTTTGTGCTCGGTGAACCCACAACCGTCTCTCCTCCGAGGCGAGAGTGCTGCCCACTGAGCCACAGCTGACACAGCAATGCCACAACAAATGAAACACCTCCTTTAACACAAGTATGAAATGGGGACATGCTGATGCAGTGTGTTGGAGCTCAAATGTCCTTTGCCATGGCAACAGGGTTTCTGGTTCCATTTTCCCCCTCCCTCATGAGTGGCCAATCTCAGCCAGACCCAAAGAGACATGAGACAGAAACAAGCGGGCAGAGAACTGGAAGGAAAGTTAGTTGTTGTATCCCCTTGTGGCTAATTAACAGCAGCAATGGTGGAGTCACAGCTTCATTCGACAGTATCTCAACGTCAATTAAATTACAATGTTAAGAATAGCTGTCAGGACATTTGACTCCACACCAACATTACAAAAAAAATTAATAATGACAAACTGCCTGGGAGCTTTTTCAATGTCATTTTTGAAACATAGAAAATAGGTGCAGGAGTAGGCCATTCGGCCCTTCGAGCCTGCACCGCCATTCAATAAGATCATGGCTGATCATTCCCTCAGTACCCCTTTCCTGCTTTCTCTCCATATCCCTTGATCTCTTTAGCCATAAGAGCCATATCTAACTCCCTCTTGAATATATCCAATGAACTGGCATCAACAACTCTCTGCGGTAGGGAATTCCACAGGTCAACAACTCTCTGAGTGAAGAAGTTTCTCCTCATCTCAGTCCTAAATGACCTACTCCTTATTCTAAGACTATGTCCCCTGGTTCTGGACTTCCCAACATCGGGAACATTCTTCCCGCATCTAACCTGTCCAGTCCCGTCAGAATCTTATACGTTTCTATGAGATCCCCTCATAGAATCCTTCTAAACTCCAGTGTATAAAGGCCCAGTTAATCCAGTCTCTCCTCATATGTCAGTCCAGCCATCCCTGGAATTAGTCTGGTGAACCTTCGCTGCACTCCCTCAATGGTAAGAACATCCTTCCTCAGATTAGGAGACCAAAACTGAACACAATATTCCATGTGAGGCCTCAACAAGGCCCTGTACAACTGCAGTAAGACCTCCCTGCTCCTATACTCAAATCCCCTAGCTATGAAGGCCAACATACCATTTGCCTTCACCGCCTGCTGTACCTACATGCCAACTTTCAATGACGAACCATAACACCCTGCACCTCATTGCACCTCCCCTTTTCCTAATCTGCTGCCATTCAGATAATACTCTGCCTTCATGTTTTTGCCCCAAAAATGGATAACCTCACATTTATCCACATTATACTGCATCTGCCATGCATTTGCCCACTCACCTAACCTGTACAAGTCACCCTGCAGCCTCTTAGCATTCCTTCTCACAGCTCACACCGCCACCCAGTTTAGTGTCATCTGCAAACTTGGAGATATTACACTCAATTCCTTCATCCAAATCATTAATGTATATTGTAAATAGCTGGGATCCCAGCACTGAGCCCTGCAGCACTCCACTAGTCACTGCCTGCCATTCCGAAAAGGATCCGTTTATCCCGACTCTCTGCTCCCTGTCTGCCAACCAGTTGTTTTAGCACCGTGTTCAGTCATAGAACAGCGAGTGTAAAACTGGAGGTGGTCCCACACCATTTGCCTCATTTCAATTTCTGTAACTTCACATTGGAATCACTCTGCACAGTTAAAATGCTTTTGCTTTGCTGTCCAGTTCCGAGAGAGTGGAGTTATACTGACCTCCGCGAGCTGCCCTCGCCTGTCTGTTGTACCCCGCCCAATGTCACTCTCCCGAGGGCTGTCGGGCGCTGACTGAGATTGCGTGTGCGGGAAGAAGGACTTGCATTTATATAGCGTCTTTCACGACCTCAGCCAATGAAGTACTTTTTGAAATGTACTCGCTGTTGTAATGTGGGAAACGCGGCAGCCAATGTGCGCACAGCAAGCTCCCACAAACAGCGGTGAGATAATAGCCAGATAATCTGTTTTAGTGATGTTGGTTGAGGGCCAATTAAGGGCCGGGACAATGATTCTGTTACACATTCAATCCAGGAACTTCAATTATTCAGCTTTTGACATTACTGATGTGATTGGTGTCATGTTAGATGCACAGACGAGGCCCCACCTGTTTAGTGGGCCAGAAATGGAGCCAGTGAACTCAGTGGCAGTTCATGCAACCCCACACAACCTTGGATTGTTTTACTATGTTAAAATCGGTTATATAAATCCAAGATGCTGTTGTTGCATTCCTCCGTCTTTTCTAGAAAAATACAGACATGATATTCCAAGGCGTGGTTTCACTCTGTTGGGACACATTTCAGCTTGGCTACATACGTAGAGCAATCAAGGAGAACCTGTTCCAGACGCTCCACCTTCTTGGCCTCCAGGGTAATTCTGCACAGAAATGGATCTTCTAGCTGCATAAACACGAGTGGTGCCTTTTCGGTTTATTGTTTTGTCTAAACGTTTGTCAAGGCCAACATGATCTCACCACTAACACCAGTGTGCACGCCTCTCTTTAAAAAAACTGCCAAGTGTATCACCGGGCAATATATCAGACAACAATCGCCCTTTAGACATTAAGTTGTACTAGACATCTAATTCATTAACTCCCCCTCCCCAACAGCCCTGTCCAATTTTCTTCTCTCTTGCCCTCAAGGTGGAGACGTGCTCTAGTTTGCCACCCTTCAATACCTTACTCAAGGTGGACATTCTTCGCATGCAAGTCTAGACTACGGATACAGCAGGCTATTCAACTGTGGAAACACTTTGGCAGCCCAATATCATACCATCCTCTTCCCCCTCACCGCCAATGCCCACACAGGCGCATATTCCAATAAAGGAGTCACTGGGTAGTGACTAGAAGCAGGAACTCTGGCTCCCTAGCCCAAGAGTACTGGGGGTTATAATGTGATGTTAGTAACAGATGAACTAATATATTCATATAAAATTGTTCTGTCTGCTATTTTTGTGAAGGTGTGTTGGCATCTTCATAAAAATAATGGAGCCAGGCATTACATATAAATACAACGTTAACCCAATGATTCTTTTTGCATTGTTTAAATAAAAAAATATTCATAATAGGCAACAAAATCCATAGATTCAACTCCTGAATTTTTACTCTCCCCAACGCTGCCCTGCCATGATTTTCAAAGTTATTTTCAAGGGCCAGTGCTCGGCGCACAGAGCTTGTATATAAAATATCAGAAATGACTAACTGAGATGGGGCAGGGCATAGTTTCAGTCAGAGAACAGGATCTGACGTCCTTTCGCGTGTAATTCAGGACTGTCCCGATAATTTGCTGACGTGCCTTGGGACATTTTGCAACATTAAAGGCGCCATATAAATGCAAGATATCATCGTTGAAAACAGGACTCAGGTTTTAATGCCACGTTGTGTTTTCATTCATTACAACCGAGCAGTTACTAGCACGCTCGCATGATGTTCCTTTATCTGCTTTTTAAGTGGAAGCAGTAACTCATTTAAAATAAAGTGGCTGCTGCCTGCCGTAAGATTGTGGACCGAGGAACGCCGTATGAGCATTTTAATCGTTTGTTCATGAATATCACCAATAATTGCTGAGTTTATATATTTCTTAATATCAACACAAGAAGACAGTAAAGACATTGTCCACACCTGAAGCTCACCCACTATTAGTATGAGGGTGACCCTGCAAATACCTGGGACTCAGCTCACTGCCTGTTGGGTAGCTTGCAATTGCCACTCCTTCCCACTGCCAGTCAGTCCTCTGCCCGATCATTAGGCCTCTGTCCGGGAGTCTGAGCAATGCCACACAATGGCTTGGATATTGCGGTTGTAATGATGGCGAAACTGTCAGCGTGAAACTGATGGCAAATTCTGGCGTCTGCACCCGCGGAAATGCTGTCAGTGGCTCCTCACTCCTCCACGGGGGGGGGGGGGCGCTGTTGAAGACCTTGCAATCTTTTTGAAATCACTGAACTGACGAGAACTTCAGCTTTTACTCTCTAATATCACTGTTAAATCTCCTGAAAAAGTTAACCCCATGTTCAATGAGGTGCAACTGGGGTTTTAACAGCATACTCAGTCATAAGTACAGCTGAATGGCAGGCAGTGACTAATGGGTGCCGCAGGGTTCAGTGCTGGGACCCCAGCTATTTACAATATACATTAATGATTTAGGCAAAGGAATTGAATGTAATATCTCCAAGTTTGCAGATGACACTAAGCTGGGTAGCAATGCGAGCTGCGAGGAGGATGCTAGGAGGCTGCAGGGGGACTTGGACAGGTTAGGTGAATATACTGATGTGCCATGCATTTGCCCAATGTGGATAAGTGTGAGGTTATCCACTTTGGTTGCAAAATCAGGAAGGCAGATTATCTGAATGGTGACAGATTAGGAAAAGGGGAGGTACAATGAGACCTGAGTGTCATGGTACATCAGTCATTGAAGGAAGGCATGCAGGTACAGCAGGCAGTGAAGAAAGCAAATGGCATGCTGGCCTTCATAGCGAGAGGATTTGAGTATAGGAGCAGGGAGGTCTTACTGCAGTTGTACAGGGCCTTGGTGAGACCACACCTTGAATATTGTGTACAGTGTTGGTCTCCTAACCTGAGGAAGGACATTCTTGCTATTGAGGGAGTGCAGCGAATGGTTCACCAGACTGATTCCCGGGATGGCAGGACTGACAGATGAAGACAGACTGAATTGACTAGGCTTATAGTCACTGGAATTTAGAAGAATGAGAGGGGATCTCATAGAAACATAAAATTCTGATGGGATTGGACAGGTTAGATGTAGGAAGAATGTTCCCAATGTTGGGTAAGTCCAGAACCAGTGTTCACAGTCTAAGGATAAGGGGTAAGCCATTTAGGACCGAGATGAGGAGAAACTTCTTCACTCAGAGAATTGTGAACCTGTGGAATTCTCTACCACAGAAAGTTGTTGAGGCCAGTTCGGTAGATATATTCAAAAGGAGTTAGATGTGGCCCTTGCAGCTAAAGGGATCAAGGGGTATGGAGAGAAATCAGGAATGGGGTACTGAAGTTGCATGATCAGCCATGATCATATTGAATGGTGGTGCAGGCTCAAAGGGCCTACTCCTGCACCTATTTTCTATGTTTCTATGTATGTTTCTATGAACAACCTCTCTGGCCCTGAAAATCTAATTTTAGATTTGTAGAATGTCAAATTTTTCCATTATGATTAAAATTCCATGGGGCTGAAATTTACCCCGATGGGAAACGGGTCGCACCTACTGTTTTTCCTGTGTTTTCACCGCCACAATAGATGTGGTGGCCTCTTGCGCGAAATTTAGCTCCACCTTTTTTTCCAGCAGGACTGAAGTCGGTCATAATGAAGGCGGAAATGGGGGTGGGCAGAGTGTCCATCAAACTGGGAGCGGAAGTGGGGGCGGGCGAAGTGTCCGCCGCTGTCAGTTATCAGCGTAGCGCTGATGATATCATCACACTGGTGCGTCACCACATCTCTCCCCTTCACTTAAAGGGAAGAGCCGCTGCGAGCTCTGCGATTAGTTTAGTTAGGTCCACTGGGCCACCAGGGAGGGTGCGGCTGGGCCAGCGGCCGGGCATTCGAGAGGGGCCAGGCTGCCTGTTGCCGGCCCAGCCGAACCCGGGGGCATAATTGTCGGGCGACCCGGCAGTCAGCCGACAAAAAAACATGGCAGCCGCGACAGTGCATCCTCCCCTTTAATGGCAGCTTCTGCAAGCACAGCGCACCAACAGCAAAAGCTGCCGGCGGCACCGAGCCAAAGATCGCTCCTGGTAAATTTTGCTTCGGGGCGGGAGATCGGCGGTGCGCGCTTTGATGACGCACTTAGGGGGGTTCAGCAACAGCGGTGCGGAAGTGGGGACCGCTGGAAAAACCATCAAGGTGAATTTTGCCAGCGGCGGCCATTCGACAAAAAAAAATTCGGTGGCCATTTGACACCGCTGTGTGGCCTCTGCTTCCCAGGCTTCATCAGGAGGTGGAATTTTGGCCCCCATATCTTTGTATTATAATTTTTTTTTTTAATTACCTTTGTTTGTGATATTTCAGCTTCTGCCTTAATCCCATGTATAAGTCCCAATCTTTATTCCGCTCTCTTTAAAATTGATAAAAAGTGAAAGATAAACTGTGCATTTTACTTCCTGGTTTGCTGTCTGTACGAAACCTTCAATGCGAGTGGCTGCTTTAGCCTGCTTGATGGCATCAATATTGATGGACACTGAAGATACCCTAGAATAGGCGCCAGAATAAAACTAATGTCGGGAAAGACGAAATCGACACCACAGAGATCGTTAGATCTTTGTGGGCAGCTTTCTTCGAGGTCAGCGGCGAGCGCTGTCACTTTGCCGCTGAGCACAAAATCCGAACCAATAGTTGACGGCATGCTTTGTAAAAAGTTTTGCTTTATTCTTCAGCCGAAATGAAAAGTGATGGTACTCTGCATACAAAACAGGAATCAGTCCTGACAATGCATTCTTTATTACCCGTGTACGTCTATCATTTTTAAATTACTCTAAGAACATGAAGGAATTTGAATTTATTAAATCACCCAGAGATTCCCAAGCTGCTGAGGGAGCAGTAAAAATGCAAACTTGAATATATTATAAGGCCTCAGCACTTGTTAAAAAGACACACGATTAAGTACCTTTCTGACATGTGAATTTTTGCTTTGTCTCTGCCTGCCTCTTTCTTCCATCATTATTAAATGTAGTATCTCCAAATTTGCAGATGACACTAAGTTGGGTGGCAGTGTGAGCTGCGAGGAGAATGCTATGAGGCTGCAGAGTGACATGGATAGGTTAGGTGAGTGGGCAAATGCATGGCAGATGAAGTATAATGTGGATAAATGTGAGGTTATCCACTTTGGTGGTAAAAACAGAGAGACAGACTATTATCTGAATGGTGACAGATTAGGAAAAGGGGAGGTGCAATGAGACCTGAGTGTCATGGTACATCAGTCATTGAAGGTTGGCATGCATGCACAGCAGGCGGTTAAGAAAGCAAATGGCATGTTGGCCTTCATAGCGAGGGGATTTGAGTACAGGGGCAGGGAGGTGTTACTTCAGTTGTACAAGGCCTTGGTGAGGCCACACCTGGAGTATTGTGTACAGTTTTGGTCTCCTAACCTGAGGAAGGACATTCTTGCTATTGAGGGAGTGCAGCAAAGGTTCACCAGACTGATTCCCGGGATGGCAGGACTGACATATCAAGAAAGACTGGATCAACTGGGCTTGTGTTCACTGGAGTTCAGAAGAATGAGAGGGGATCTCATAGAAACGTTTAAAATTCTGTGAGTTTAGACAGGTTAGATGCAGGAAGAATATTCCCAATGTTGGGGAAGTCCAGAACCAGGGGTCACAGTCTAAGGATAAGGGGTAAGCCATTTAGGACCGAGATGAGGAGAAACTTCTTCACCCAGAGAATGGTGAACCTGTGGAATTCTCTACCACAGAAAGTTGTTGAGGCCAATTCACTAAATATATTCAAAAAGGAGTTAGATGTAGTCCTTACTACTAGGGGGATCAAAGGGTATGGCGAGAAAGCAGGAATGGGGTACTGAAGTTGCATGTACAGCCATGAACTCATTGAATGGCGGTGCAGGCTCGAAGGGCCAAATGGCCGACTCCTGCACCTATTTTCTATGTTTCTATGTTTCTATCACCCCCTCAGTTACAGACTGTTCTGATCTTTGATTAATCTTTTCTCCTCCGCACCTCATTCTCAACACTGGACAACAAACGATTACAGTAAGCAAATTCACGTTACTCCACTTCGCAATATTCTTAAGCCAAGAATCAACACGTCAAATCAAGAATTGCGCAATTGTCCCCCAGAAAGAACACCATCTAGTTTTAATTAAGAAACCAAAAATCTTTCTCCTGCCCAGCAAATCATTCGCGCACCATCTATTACTATTAATGTAATCCTGTAAAATATGAGATGGTATTATTGCTGACACATACCACTCATAAATCTAATTTACTACTGATTGAACCTCAGTGCTGTGCAGGGTATTAAATTTTCATTGAATTCATAAACGTCTCATGAAAGTAAAATTTGTTCGTAGTTTTAAAAAGAAAATTCATTTGATTCAAGGATTGGGAGTTGTAGTGCGAACTGGGACACTACTTTCATCTCTGGGATGTGAGCGAGTCCTGAGGACTTGAGATGGCCAAGGGAAGTAGATTAGATAGTCTTGATCACTGGATTCAAAGCCATTGGGAACATACCTGAAAATTGTTTGTATCGGACATTGGTGTTAATTGGATACGTCACAAACAGACAGTTAAGGAAAAGGCAGTTAGGGAAGCTGGAACATTGGGTTGGAGTAATACACTTCAGGGGGAAACCTTTGCAATTGTCGGCGGTATCCTGGGAGTCCTCTGCCCTAACTTCTGAAAGACAGTTATGGCTACCCAATGGAAAGCAGTATAGGAAAATTAAATGTAACGAAACTGTAATAATGGGGGAATATTAACCCCCAAAAATGGGTGGCTTGGGGTCGGCTGGGAGGTTAATGTGTTAAAAACCTGAATCCTGACCCCAACCTGACCATCCGGTTTTAAGGTGGGATGGTGGCTGGAGGTGTGGGGTGTGCGGGGGGGCAGGCAGCTAACCAATGGGGCCAAGCTCGATGATATCCACAGTATCTGTATACACAGGAATAGATGCGGGAATACAAGACTACCTAATAGTACCTTGTAGCAAGTTTATGGCCCAAGATTGCATGTCATTAAGTGTTACCTGTCAACCTATTCCACATTTGCTGCATAACAAACTCTCGCACAACATTACAGCTTTTCCATAGCATCTCATGCATACCCATACTACAGCACGGCACAAATTCAAGATGCAACTTGCAATTGATACCTTGCCAAACTCAAACATCAAATCACTGTATCATAACCTAGTTACGTATTGACACAGTCGACGTGCAGGTTGAGCACGTCTCTGTCATTCTGCATGCAGTTCTTCAACCTAAAGTATTTCAAGACTGTCTGCTTGCATGAAACAATGGCACAAACTACAGAGGAACCGGCCCTGGTGGTATAAAGGCTATATACCTCACTGGACATTCTGGCATGTCAGAGATGGGGAGAATAGGGAGTGCCAGCTGTGGCTCAATGGGTAGCCTTCTTGCCTCTGAGTCAGAAGGTTGTGGGCTCAAGTCCCACTCCAGGAACTTGAGTACATAAATCTAGGTTGATGCTCCAGTGCAGTGCTGAAGGAGTGCTGCACTGTTGGAGGTGCTGCCTTTTGGATGAGATGTTAAACCTGCCCTCTCAGGTGGATGTAAAAAAAGATTCCCATGGCACTATTTCAAAGAAGAGCAAGGAAGTTATCCCCAGTATCCTGGCCAATATTTATCCCTCAATTAACAGAACCAAAAAAACAGATTATCTGATCATTATCACGTTGCTGTTTGTGGGAGCTTACTGTGCACAAATTGGCTGCCGCGTTTCCCACATTACAACAGTGACTACATTCCAAAAGTACTTCATTGGCTTTGAGACGTCCAGTGGTCATAAAAGGCATTATATAAATGCAAGCATTTCTTTCTTTTTAGATGAAACAGCATTGCTACCCCAAGCTCAGGGCTAGTACCGCCCTGCTCTTGTGTCTTGTTCCCCTTCTCACTCACTTCCATACAGGCATACTGTTATGTATTTAACCCTTGGTAACCTGTATCACACCACCACCAGAAGGCCTACCTGTTGGAGTCCCAAGGGATCCCAGCATCCCTTGGGAGCACTGTATATAAGCAGACCACTCACACGGTACCTGCACTCTGGAGTCTTATTAAAAAGGAGCTACAGACACACTGACCCATTGCTCACAGTACTCAGTTTCATCCTTTATTTTGAGCGTATCACATACAAACATCACACAACCTCACAATGCAAGCTCCGTTTGAATTTGTGTCAGCGAGCCCAGCATTCTAACGTTTGTTCCTTATCTGACACCGTAGATCTAGAAGGGCAGTTCATCAGCTCTGCCAGTGGGCCTCGAGCAAGGCAGCGTCACACGGTCACACACACTACACGAGTGAGGAGAGCAGGTGTTGGTGGCAGGAGAGGAGCAGAGACTGGCTCGCCAACTCGGCACCATCCACAAAGTCCCACACTCTTGGAACGCTGCCATCAGGCCTCTCAATTGCATTGTGGTTCTGTGGACAGCTGAGTCACTGATTTGTCAAATGGGCCAGTGGTGACTTGAAAGGATGTGGAGCGTGCAAGTTTCATACAGCCACAGGAAGAAACATCCTGTGGTAGATGTTGTCTGCAGGCCAGCCTAAAGATGACGCAACAGCTTTGCGGCAATCTCTATTGTGAAGCAGAAGCAGTGGAAACAGGTCTGCTCTGAGACAATGAAAGAAAATTTTAGCTACGAGGAAATATTGGATAGGCTGGGTTTGTTTTCCTTGGAACAGAGAAGGCTGAGGGGTGACCTTATTGAGGTGTATAAAATTATGAGGGGCCTGGATAGAGTGGATAGGAAGGACCTGTTTGCAGAGGGGTCAACAACTAGGGAACATCGATTTAATGTAATTAGTAAGAGATTTAGAGGAGATACGAGGGGCAATGTCCTCACCCAGAGGGTGGTGGGGGTCTGGAACTCACTGCCTGAAAGGGTGGTAGAGGCAGAAACCCTCACCACATTTAAGGGGTGCTTGGATATGCACTGTGTCATGTATCCGACATGGTTACTGCTTGTACTATTACAAGGTGTGCCACCAGAGGGCACCGCAGTGGGAAACTTGTAGGTTACCTGTACAGGTGTGCCAGGCCTAGTATAAAAGGCAGGCCACCATGTGTGATACTCACTCTGGAGTTATCAATACAGGACAAAGGTCACTACAGTTCAAGTACAACACATTGATAATGACTCCAGGAGGCAGGGCATCTAAAGACATAACAATTGCCTATGAGATTACGGACCTTCACACGAAATTGGCTACCCTTGGTATGTTGCAGCAGTTCGCCGACTGATGATTGGGATGCCTTTGTAGAGAGGCTTGACCATTGCTTCACAGCAAATGACCTGACAAGCGACAATCCAGCCACACTGGCTGATAAGCGCAGAGCTATCCTGCTAACCAGTTGTGGGTCCACTGTCTAGGGCCTCGTCAGGGACTTGCTGGCACCAGCGAAGACAATGACCAAAACGTACAAGGAGCTTGTAATGCTGATCCAAGAACAACTCAAGCCCAAAGAGAGCATCCTCACAGTCAGACATGGGTTTTACACCCACCAATAGCCTGAAGGCCAGGAAATCGCGAAATGTGCTGCAGACCTCAAGAGGCTGGCAGCACCGTGTGATTTCAGTAACCACCTCACCGAAGTGCTGCGGGATATCTTTGTCATTGTAATCGGCCATGAGGGCCTTCTTCATAAACTACTATCTGCAGATACCACAGTCACACTGCAGAAAGCCATCTCCGTGAGTCAAGCATTCATGACCTCGACCTGCGGCTCTAGGTGGATGACTCTTCCTCAGGACTCAAACCCGGCAAGTACTGTGCACAGAGTGGCGCCTTTTAGAGGCTGGACTGTATAACGTGAATCTGCTCAGGAAAGAGAGAACAGGCCCCAAGTCCCTTAACTCAGAGTCCGCCGAGGGGGGCTAACTGAGTAGCTCCATGCTGGCGTTGCGGAGGGAATCACAGGGCTCACCAGAGAGGCAGCTCAGCCCCACGATGAGGTATATGGCATGTTTACCTGCACCACCGAGTGTTGAGGATGGAAGTCAAAATAAATGGCGTTCCAGTCTTCATGGAAGTGGACGTGGGGGGAAAGCCAGTCAGTAATGAATAAAGAAGCCTTTAAGAGGCTATGGGCCAATCAAACTGAACGACCCGAGTTGGTCCCGGTTCAGGCAAAGCTGCGCACCTACACCAATGAACTTATCCCAGTCGTTGGCAGTGCGGATGTAAAGTTACTCCATGATGGCGCGGTGCACAAGTTATCCCTGTGGATTGTTGCAGGTGATGGATCAATGCTACTCGGAAGAAGGTGGATGGAGAAGATCCATTGGAATTGGGAAGATTTCACCCCTTCAGTTATCGTCGTCCAGCATGACTGCGTGGAGATGATCCAGCTGAGATGATCCAAATGCACCTTCCAGGCTCCAGTGGCAAGACTCCGGAGGAAGAAAATCGGATCCAAAGGCGACTTCACAGCTTTGGTAGCAGAACCCGGGGAGAAGAGGATCACCGCAGTCGGCATTGTGGATGAAGGAAAGATGGCGCCCAAACCACGAGCTGATGCGCTGAAAACAAAGATGGTGGCGGCCAGACCATGAGGTGCAGCGCTGATGGAGCAACACGTGGCAAACAGAGAAGAGGATTGGGGTAAAGACAGCAAGGCTCTCTTAAAAGGAGGCCTGCAACCCACCACACTTAAAAGGGACAGTTCCACAGTCTCAATCAATGTAAGAGCAACTGTGAGTTAGATGTAAAATGTGTAATTGATGATCACAGTTGTGTACATGCAATAAGCAAAGAAAAGTTGCGCAATCGCGATCGGAGCTACAGGTTATTTACAATGAGTAATGAAACGTGCGATATAGGATTTCAACTGCATTCAGTCAATGCAGCGGGCAGACACCCATCGGGAGCACACAGGTCCAGCGAGCTACTCGATGTAGTAGCCTGCATTGCTGGGACCAGAATTATGCACCATGGAGTGTGGCCACAAGCAGCCAATGCATCCAAGTTGCAGAGCAAGCGATCTCAGGAGGGCAACGGCACCGGTATCAATACCCTGCCCCTGATCCCGCTCCATCTCTCAGGCACCATGAGCCTGAAAGAGCAAACTATGCTAAGGCGCAGTCCCCAGACCCTATCGCCACCAAGGCAATACCCGGGAACGAAGGGTCACCCGCAACAGTTCTCCCAAAAGGGACCGGGACCAGCCAGGATCCCAAACCAGATAACGCCCAGGCAAGCGAGACAGCAGTTCCCTGTGCAATGTTAGATGACAGCTCCTCAGGGAGCAACAGCGACCTGGGCTACAAGGAGAGGACTGGGAGGTCACAGGCATCTGTGAACCTGCCTGACGCTAGGAGCAACGGCAAAAGTCCCGAGAGCAGGCAACTTGAGCCAACCGGGTTCCCACTGCCAGCACTGGGCATCGCGCCGCCACCAGACTACCTGGCCACCATCCAGCAGTCCTGGCACTAGTTTGTCCTCACACGCTGGTGCTGACCCCAGCACTGATTCCAAGAATATTCCATGCATTTACCACAAATGCAATACTGTAAATGCAATTTTTTTTTGGACTTGAATGTAATGAGCCAACAAACATCACCTGTATGTGTGTGTGTGTGTGTGTTTGGGGTGGGGGGGGGGGGAAGAGAATGGAGTGGTCATGGACGCACAAACAGAAACCACCAGCACTCTACTGCCAACGAAACACCACCCACTCACCCAAGATGGAAATGACCCGCCAAGGGTCAACCAGATAGAGCAAAGCCCAGAACACAGTCAATGCAGTGGCGATTTGCATTAAAGGCATGGGGGAGGGTGATGTCATGTATCCTACATGGTTACTGCTTGTATTATTACAAGGTGTGCCACCAGAGGGCACCGCAGTGGGAGACTTGTACGTTACCTGTACAGGTGTGCCAGGCCTGGTATAATACTCACTCTGGACTTATCAATAAAGGACTAAGGTCACTACAGATCAAGTACAACACATTGCCTCAGGGGAGTCATTATCAGAGCATCTAAAGACATAACGCACTTGAAGTGCTGTAACCTGCAGGGCTACGGACCAAGAGCTGGAAAGTGGGATTAGGCTGGAAAGCTGTTTATCGGCCGGCATGGACACGAGGGGCCAAAATGGCCTCCTCTATGATCTATGATTCTATGAAAGACTCGCATTTAAAAGAGATGGCGGAAGTTATAGTAGATGCATTTGTTACAATCTACCAAAAGTCTCTGGACTCTGGGGAGGTACCAGCGGATTGGAAAGCAGCTAATGTAACGCCTCTGTTTAAAAAAGGGGGCAGACAAAAGGCAGGTAACTATAGGCCAGTTAGTTTAACATCTGTAGTGGGGAAAATACTTGAAACTATCATTAAGGAAGAAATAGCGGGACATCTAGATCGGAATAGTCCAATCAAGCAGACGCAGCATGGATTCACGAAGGGGAAATCATGTTTAACTAATTTACTGAAATTCTTTGAGGATATAACGAGCATGGTGGATAGAGGTGTACCGATGCATGTGGTGTATTTAGATTTCCAAAAGGCATTCGATAAGGTGCCACACAAAAGGTTACTGCAGAAGATAAAGGTACGCGGAGTCAGAGGAAATGTATTAGCATGGATAGGGAATTGGCTGGCGAACAGAAAGCAGAGAGTCGGGATAAATGGGTCATTTTCGGGTTGGAAATCGGTGGTTAGTAGTGTGCCACAGGGATCGGTGCTGGGACCACAACTGTTTACAATATACATAGATGACCTGGAAGAGGGGACAGAGTGTAGTGTAACAACATTTTCAGATGGCACAAAGATTAGTGGTAAAGCGGGTTGTGTAGAGGACACAGAAAGGTTGCAAAGAGATTTAGACAGGTTAAGCGAATGGGCTAAGGTTTGGCAGATGGAATACAATATCGGAAAGTGTGAGGTCATCCACCTTGGGAAAAAAAACAGTAAAAGGGAATATTATTTGAATGGGGAGAAATTACAACATGCTGCGGTGCAGAGGGACCTGGGGGTCCTTGTGCATGAATCCCAAAAAGTTAGTTTGCAGGTGCAGCAGGTAATCAGGAAGGCGAATGGAATGTTGGCCTTCATTGCGAGAGGGATGGAGTACAAAAGCAGGGAGGTCCTGCTGCAACTGTATAGGGTATTGGTGAGGCCGCACCTGGAGTACTGCGTGCAGTTTTGGTCACCTTTCTTAAGGAAGGATATACTAGCTTTGGAGGGGGTACAGAGACGATTCACGAGGCTGATTCCGGAGATGAGGGGGTTACCTTATGATGATAGATTGAGTAGACTGGGTCTTTACTCGTTGGTGTTCAGAAGGATGAGGGGTGATTTTATAGAAACATTTAAAATCATGAAAGAGATAGACAAGATAGAGGCAGAGAGGTTGTTTCCACTGGTCGGGGAGACTAGAACTAGGGAGCACAGCCTCAAAATACGGGGGAGCCAATTTAAAACCGAGTTGAGAAGGAATTTCTTCCCCCAGAGGGTTGTGAATCTGTGGAATTCTCTGCCCAAGGAAGCAGTTGAGGCTAGCTCATTGAATGTATTCAAGTCACAGATAGATAGATTTTTAACCAATAAGGGAATTAAGGGTTACGGGGAGCGGGCGGGTAAGTGGAGCTGAGTCCACGGCCAGATCAGCCATGATCTTATTGAATGGCGGAGCAGGCTCGAGGGGCTAGATGGCCTACTCCTGTTCCTGATTCTTATGTTCTTATATTCTTATTTATATCATACCTTTCACAACTGCAGGACGTCCAAAAGCACTTTACAGCCAATTAAGTTATTTTGGGTTCAGTCACTGTTGTAATATAGCTAATTTGTGCACAGCAAGTTCCAACAAACAGCAATGTGATAATGATCTGCTTTGGATGTTCATTGATGGATAAACATTGGCCAGGCCACCGAGGAGAAGTCCCTTGCTCTTTTTTTGAATTAGTGCAGTGGAATCTTTTACATCCATTGAAGGGCAGATGAGGCCCCGTTTGAACGTCTCATCCAAAAGACAGCACCTCTGACAGTGCAGCACTCGCTCAGCACTGCACTGGGAGTGTCAGCCTCAAGTCTCTAGCACGTTACAGAAACCCACATGACTCAGAGCTCAGACTGTGGCTCAGTAGTAGCACTCTCTCCTCAGTTAGGACTATAAATACTGGTTGCGGGGAAAGAAAGGATGTATGTATAATATACAAGCACCTATCTTTTTTCCTCCAAATCTGGGAATACCATTGGAGCCTCCAAAGTAATTCCAATCCTATCCACTTTTGCTTGCTGTACATACGAACATGAGAAAAGAAATAGGAGCAGGAGTCGGCCATTGGGCCTCTCGAGCCTGTTACACCATTCAATAAGATCATGGCTGATCTGATCTTGGCCTGAACTCCACTTCTCTGCCCGCTCCCCATAACCCTTGACTCTCTTATCGTTCAAAAAAAATGTAGATGAACTAGCAGCTGAACTTGCCTTTGTTACCTCTAGACTTGACTATTCCAACGTACTACTGGCTAGCCTCCCATATTCTAGAGGTGATCCAAAACTCAGCTGCCCGTATCCAAACTCGCACCAAGTCCCGCTCACCCATCACCCCCTGTGCTCGCTGACCTGCATTGGCTCCCGGTTAAGCCACGCCTCGATGTCAAAATTCTTATCCTTGTTTTCAAATCCCTCCATGGCCTCGCCCCTCCCTATCTCTAATCGCCTTCAGCCCCACTCCTCTAATTCTTCCCTCTTGAGCATCCTTGATTATAATCGCTCCACCATTGGCAACTGTGCCTTCTGTTACCCAAGGCCTAAGCTCTGGAACTCCTGGCCTAAACCTCTCCGCCTCTCTTTCCTCCTTCAAGACACTCCTTAACACCTACCTCTTTGTCCAAGCTTTTGGTCACCTGTCCTAATTTCTCCTTATGTGGCTCGGTGTCAGATTTTTTTGTCTCATTATACTCCTGTACCTTGGAATGTTTCACTACGTTAAAGGGGCTATATAAAAATACAATTTGATGGTGTTGTTGTTGTTGAAGGCAATCCTGTTGAAGGAAAGGGAGCAGTAACTAACAGTAATGCATTGGGAGAAAAAAAATTAAGCCTAAACTGCAACAATATGTAATGCATCACCGAAATGCAGATAAATCATCTGGCTCTACCTCAGTTCTCAGCGAGCTATTGAAAATATCCACCAGGACATCACAAAGTTATCCAACTGTCTTTTCAAATGATATAGTTACTGCCTCAATAGCCACCTTTGGTGAAGCTTTGCCATGTTCTAATAACCTTTTATGTGAAAACATTCTTTCTAACCTCCACCTTTGTTCTTCTGACGATAATCTCGAGTCAATGCTTCACAGAAACATAGAAACGTAGAAAATAGGTGCAGGAGTAAGCCATTCGGCCCCTCGAGCCCGCACCGCCATTCATTGAGTTCATGGCTGAACATGCAACTTTAGTACCCCATTCCTGCTTTCTCGCCATACCCCTTGATCCCCCTAGTAGTAAGGACTACATCTAACTCCTTTTTGAATATATTTAGTGAATTGGCCTCAACAACTTTCTGTGGTAGAGAATTCCACAGGTTCACCACTCTCTGGGTGAAGAAGTTTCTCCTCATCTCGGTCCTAAATGGCTTACCCCTTATCCTTAGACTGTGACCCCTGGTTCTGGACTTCCCCAACATTGGGAACATCTTTCCTGCACCTAACCTGTTTAAACCTGTCAGAATTTTAAATATTTCGATGAGATCCCCTCTCATTCTTCTGAACTCCAGTGAATACAAGCCCAGTTGATCCAGTCTTTCTTGATATGTCAGTCCCGCCATCCCGGGAATCAGTCTGGTGAACCTTCGCTGCACTCCCTCAATAGCAAGAATGTCCTTCCTCAAGTTAGGAGACCAAAACTGTACACAATACTCCAGGTGTGGCCTCACCAAGGCCCTGTACAACTGTAATAACACCTCCCTGCCCTGTACTCAAATCCCCTCGCTATGAAGGCCAACATGCCATTTGCTTTCTTAACCGCCTGCTGTACCTGCATGCCAACCTTCAATGACTGATGTACCATGACACCCAGGTCTCGTTGCACCTTGTTACTAATCTGCCAACCAATGGACACATCCTTTCACTATTTACTCTCTGAAAACCTTTCATCACTTAGAAATGCTTTATTAAATCCCACACTTAATCTTCTCTGTTCTGGTGGAAAAAACTAAATCTTTTTGAACCTTTCTTCCTGACTATAATTTCTAAATCCTGGTTTCATTCTAGTAAATTTTCAATAAACCCTTTAACATTATTCCTAACATGGGATGCCCAGAACTGCATGCAACATTCCAACTGTGATCTAACTAATATCTTGCACAAATTTAACATTGCATATAAGGAAACAATAGGGCTGAAATTGACCCTTTTTATAGCTCCGTTAGTGCCTCCGGGGGGCGCTAATGGGACGCAATGGCATTTTTGCCTGGGGGAGGGGGGCAATAGCGCCTCCCAGGAAATTGTCCAGGAGGTTGGGGGGGTGGGCGCGGTGTCCCAGCAGCGCCACACCCCACGATTAGCGCCCTGGGCCGGCATGAAACCTGCAATGACATGATTGTCATGCACGCCAACCCCTTTCCGCCCCGCGGGGGAAATTGACTCGCGAGCCACAGAGCTGACGGCCATCCGATGCCAGGGCGCCCCTTAAAGGGGAGGCCTTTAGGGCCCTAGGCTGCCATTTTATTTTGTCGGCCGACTCTTGCGTCTGCTCGACAATGGCAGCCCTCGCATCGTCCGGGCTGCGATCGTGCAGCCCAGCGCTCTGTTTTGGGTGCTGGCTCACATGGTCCGGTCGATCACGCCCCTGGTGGCCCAGTGGCGACCACGAAAGGGCGTGCAGAGTGCGCAGTGGCCCTCCCCTTTAATTGAAGGGGAGGGGCGTTGTAACAAATGCTCCGCATAGTGCTGACCTCCTCCATGTGGCATTGGACTCAGTGCCGTGCTGCCGCCCCGGGAGCGCTCCTCAAAAGGAAGTGGATACCGGAGACAGCAGAGATGGCCCAATTCCACGTGGGGGGGCGGGAGGTCCAGGCTGGGCGCAGGAAGTCCAGGCCTCGGAAGGTTACCGCCCCCAATTGGGATTAGTATGTATGCATGCCAACAATGTTATGATGTACTGTAACACTGAATGTACCTTCGCCCTGTATACACTTTACCTGTATACCAGAGGGTGCTGGAGACCTAAGGGTCACCTGCACACTGCAGGTAACCCAGTATAAAAGGGAGCTCACCTCTTGGTGTCCTCACTCAAGGAGCTGCAATAAAGGACTACAGTCTTCACAGTTCAAGTGCCATAACACTGCCTCGTGGAGTCATTAACAGAATGCCTACATATACAATAGGGGTGAAGGACAGTTTCCAGTCCAGTGTATAAAACCTGACATCCCTTTGCTTTTTTATGGTCTATTCTATCTGCACTCCCACTGTTACAAAATATTGTATGTGCACCCTTAAGCTTTCTCTTCCTCTGCTCCATCTTATGATTTAGGGTGTAAATGTCTCCGTGGGGCCTGTCAATATCTGTGCCTGAATTCCCCATGCCTATTCCTGGTATGCAAATCCTCACGCACTATTCATAAATTCATAAAATCCACCCGTAGAAGTTTAAATACAACCAAACTAAAACCAATTGCCCCATCATTTCCTGGTTTACCATTCTTCTTATTTTGAACAGGGGTTTACCGACCTCCAGTTACGCGATACATTGGCCAGTCCTATTTCCAATGAAAATGAGGATTAATACCGTTGCTGTCCCTCGATACTTCCTTCAGTATTCCTTGGACTTTACAACTAAAACCAGCTAGACTGGAGCTGGCAGTCTGGTCTCCAATGAATAGGTAATTAATCTTCCAATCAGACTCTACATTCATTAGCTTTCAGTTCCATCAGAAACGTTATTCAAAGCTACTTGACCTCATTTCAATCATGCAGATTTTGACTACAATTGAACTTGTGCTGTCTTCTACACAGATCATGATTGCTATGTCAGTTTTATTGTATGAAGCTTGGTTGTCTGACTCATGTGATTTAACATTCAAAAATTTTAGACAGATACAAGAATATTCATTGCATTGCTGGCTAGCCAATCTTATCATTGAATACAAGATGTTATCACACATAGAACTGCAATATTTCTTCATTGACAATTGCAGGCCACTGTCCCATATTAAATATATTAGCCCATAATTTGCAGTCAGCAGCAAAGGCTTCTGGTCCCAACGGAAGCTTCGCACAGAGCTCTCGCGATCTCTCTGGTGACGAGTTTGCCTTTTTTGACGTTCAACTGATTGCAGCGCTCTGCAGCGGGAATTCCCCAGTACGATGCTGTTGTGATGTCATCGAGCTGCCTAAGCAGCCAATCACATTGCAGAGTTCTCACAACCAGGAAACAAGAAGCTGCTTTTATCCGACTTTAAAGAAAATGTTACAGAGAGCAAAATAAAGATTGGGACTCTCACATGGGGATAAGGTAGAAGCTGAAACATCATGAACAAAACTTCAATTGTTTTTAAAACTTCTGTAAAGATTGTAATTGTTATCATAATGGAGAAATTTGACACTCCACAAATATAAACATTAATTTTTCAGGGCCAGAATGGTTATTTACTCATCAATACACTGTTAAAACCTCAGTTACACTGATTCCAACAAGGCTTAACATTTAATGGGGTAAATAACAGCGACATTAGTGTGGAAAAGCCCAAGTTTTCATTAGTTTCACTGATTACAGGCTATGGGCAGGGGATGAGGGAGGTGTGGGGCAAGAGGGGGGGGAGGGGGACACACAGCATAGCCAGTGTCAGAGTAGTGACCACAACTTCAGGGTTTGCACGTTTAGACGTGCATGTGCTACATCCTGAAATTGCAGTCAGTATCAAAGCGGTAGTAATGACGAACTTTGTTAGTTCGCTGTTTTTACCCACCACAAATTCTGACCCAATAGTAATCAGCCACAGCTCAGAGGGTAGCACTCTCACCTCTAAGTCAGAAGATCGTGGGCTCAGGTCCCACTCCAGAGACTTGATCACATAATCTAGGCTGGCACTCCAGTGTGGCACTGAGGGAGCGCTACACTGTTGGAGGCAACATCTTGCAGATGAGACATTAAACCGAGGCCCCCTCTGCATGCTCAATGGACGTAAAAGATCACATGGCACGATTTGAAGATGAGCAGGGGAGTTCTCCCCAGTTTGCTGGCCGATATTTATCCCTCAATCAACACCACGAAGTATTTACAGCATTATTGACAGGGCTGTGCCAGTGTTTCTGTACCACAGGCACTTCCTTCCACACTTCTTCATCTTAACATCACTAAAACAAAACAGTTGAACTGGTCATCATCACATTACTGTTTGTGGGAGCTTGCTGTGCACAAATTGGCTGTCACATTTCCTGCATTACAACAGAGACTACACTTCAAAAGTTCTTAATTGACTGTGAAGTACTTAGAGACGTCCTGAGGTCACGAAAGGCGCTATATAAATGCAAGTATTTAATTTTTATATCAGCTGTTGGATGAACTGTAACTTTTGAAGTTGCTGTAGCTGCACTGGGTTTGAAATTTGCCATTTCACCTCTGGGCTCAGTGTTCGAAACCTGCCCACAATAACAGGAATCATTTCTCTCTTTACAGTCAGCAGGTCTGGGTTGACCTCAATCCAATTCCTGTCTGTGGCTTCACAATGCAAAAGCTGCCCGTAATTTGTCACGAGCTGCCAGTCTCACTTACGTAAGCCAAGATTTTCTGATTGGCATTATTTGGATTCTGGCCTTAACCCATTAAATGAAGGCGGATTGGATAATCTCAGCCATAGAGACCGCACGAATATTGAGCAGAGTGGGGTGCTCCTGACATTCGGGCTACGTCACGTAATTGGGGTATAATCGGTGCTTTATTCTGCATTGTCACCTGACACATGACTTGAGGCAGACCGGCAGTGCTCGAAACAGAATGGTGTTGCATAAAATACAAGAGCAGGGAACATAAGAACATAAGAATTAGGAGCAGGAGTAGGCCATTCGGCCCCTCGACCCTGCTCCGCCATTCAATAAGATCATGGCTGATCTTCTACCTCAACTCCACTTTCCTGCACTATCCCCATATCCCTTGATATTGAAAAATCTATCCATCTCTGTCTTGAATATACTTAAAGACTGAGCCCCCACAGCCCTCTCGGGTAGAGAATTCCAAAGAATCACCACCTTCTGAGTTTAAAAGTTTCTCATCATCTCAGTCCTAAATGGCCGACCTCTTATTCTGAGACTGTGAACCCTGGTTCTAGACTCCCCAGCCAGGGGGAACATCCTCCCTGCATCTACCCTGTCAAGCCCTGTAAGAAATTATGCTTGAACTGTATAAAATTACTGGTTAGACCACAGCTAGAATACTGTGTGCAGTTCTGGCCACCACATTACAGGAAATATGTGATTGCACTAGAAAGGGTGCAGTGGAGATTTATGAGGATGTTGCCAGGACTGGAAAACTGTAGCTATGAGGAAAGATTGGATTGGGTTTGTTTTCCTTACAGCAGAGGCGGCTGAGGGGAGATTTAATTGAGGTGTATAAAATTATGGAGGGGCCTGGATAGAGTGGATAGGAAGGACATATTTTCTTTAGCAGAGGGGTCAACAACCAGGAGGCATAGATTTAAAAGTAGTTGGTAAAAGAGGGGCGATGAGGAAGAATTTCTTCAACCAGAGGGTGGTGGGGGTCTGGAACTCACTGCCTGAAAGGGTGGTAGAGACAGAAACCCTCATAGCATTTAATAAGTACCGTATATACTCGCGTATCCTACGATCTCACGTATCATGCGACCCCTAAATTTTCGTCCCCAAAACATGATTTTATCATATATCTCATGTATCATTTTTTGAGATACCAGATGCCACTAGGCTAGGCTTTCAAACAAGTTTAACAAGTACCCAACACGTAACAAGTACCCTAACACATAACAACGATCGAATACAGACCTTAACAACCAAATCATGAAACATCGAGTGGATTCTGTTGTGAAAGCTGTTCGCGAATCGAACACCGATATAGCAATCATTCCAGCTGCCTTGACTAGCGTCGTTCAGCCACTTGACGTATCCATTAATAAGCCATTTAAAGACAATATAAGAAAGAAATGGAATGACTGGATGATGGAAGGAGAGAAATCATTTACGAAGGGAGGGAATATGAAGGCTCCGGATTTGCCTCTACGGTGTTTGCGGGTAAAAGAAGCATGGGCTGAGATAGATGGAGATTTGATTGTTAAAGCTACCCCCCAAATTTAGGTTACAATTTAGGTCTTCAAAAGTCGCATGATACGCGAGTATATATGGTACTTGGATGTGCACTTGAAGAGCCGTAACCTACAGGGCTACGGACCTAGTGCTGGGAGGTGGGATTAGGCTGGATAGCTCTTGGTCGGCCAGCATGGACACGATGGGCCGAATGGCCTCCTTCTGTGTTGTAGTTTTCAATGATTCTATGATTCCCCAGTGTCTCAATGCGCCCAAAGACCTACTAAAAATTTTACATTTATTGGAAAACTGAGTGATAAATATGGTTTTACTTTCATGAGCCTGTTTAAACTTATCAAATGCTGAGTGAGCTGATGCTGCCATCTCTTGGTTGCACTTTCATTCAATTACAGTTAAAAATGTGTGATAAGGGTTTGTAGCCTGCTGAGGAACTGAGCTTGTTAATTGTCAGTAGAGTTGCCAATTCTGGTTGGAGGCATTCCTGGAGGTTTGATTACGTGACATTCTGATTGCATTATATCTAACCACATAACGTCTGATTTTGTGAGGTCTAACCATGCGAACATTCTTGCATCTCTCTCACCCATCAGTGGAAACAATTTTTCCTTGTTTGCCCACAGATACGTTCCCAAGGTTCACTCACCCATTCACTGGCTCCTCCTCCCATGGCACCTATCCCACTCACCGTCTTCCTGCTGCTCCAGGCTCTGCAGAAAACGTTGGTCCCCCTTACCCACCCCATTCCCCAGTCCCCATCTCTCCACCTTGCTCAAGCCCCTATCCCCTTACCCTCAGTCTCCCTCCAGACTCTACTCCATCAGACCCCAGTACCCAGTCTCCCTCTGTCACCATCTCCCAACCTCCATTCCTGTCTCCCTCTCTCTCTGACCCCTATTCCCCACTTTCCCTCTCTCCCTGACCCCATTCCCCACAATCCATGACCCCCATTCTACACTTTCCCTCTCTCCCTGACCCCCATTCCCCCACTGTCCCTCTCTCCCTGACCTCCATTCCCCCACTGTCCCTCTCTCCCTGACCCACACCTTCCCTCTCTCCCTGACCCCCATTCCCCCACTGTCCCTCTCTCCCTGACCCACACCTTCCCTCTCTCCCTGACCCCCATTCCCCCACTTTCCCTCTCTCACCCAAGCCCCATTTTCCAGTCACCCAAACTCCCCATTTCCCAGTCTCTCCCGACTCCAACTCCCGAGCCCTCAGACACCAACTAGTGAGCCCACCACCAACTGGCGATTATTCCCAGAACATTTGAGTCCCGGTTCATTGCGATGACGGCTGGTGACATCACAGAGCAGGCGATGCTGCAATGGGAAATTTAAAGCGTAAAGACCTCCCGGGCACCAGTACCATCCATGCCCCACTCCAGAGACTGGCAGGCAATCCTGGAGGTTGGCAACCCTACAAGTAAGTATCGAAATGATTTATTTTCTTTCCTCTTTATTCGCTCCCCATGTATCCTAAAAGGAATGATCAACATGACATGAAACAATCTGGAAGGAAAGTGCCTGAGCTGAGGGCAGTGGAAGGGATGGGTACAAGGAGGAACTGTAGGGAGAGGGGAGATAAGATTGCAATTGTAAACTGAGGGAGAGAGGGACAAGCGTTCCAGCATAAGTTGACGGGGAGGGGAACATGCCCGCCTCTACCTCTGTAACCTCCTCCATCCCTTCAACCCTCCAAGATATCTGAACTCCTCCAATTCTGGCCTCAATCCCCAATTATAATCGCGTCACCATCGGTGACTGTGCCTTCAACTGTCTGGGCCCTAAGCTCTGGAATTCCCTCCCTAAATCGCTATGCCTCTATCTCTCTCTCTCCAGATGCCCCTTAAAACCTACCTCTTTGATCAAGCTTTTAGTCACCTGTCCTATTACCTCCTTACTTAGCTCGCTTGTCAAATTTTTTTTTAAGTGCCTTGGGCCATTTCACTGCATTAGAGGCGCTATATAAATGCAAGTTATTGTAGTAGCGTGCCTCCATGAACTGGGGCGGAGGGAGTGTTCCCACATCTCACTGTGGCACCCGGGTAACAATTTCACAACCAGAGTGAGTGAGTATTAATATATTTCCTCAACACCCCAATTTCTCTGCTAAAAATGAAGAAAATTTTCCTGCAATTTTTGCCACAAATTTCCATTAAATAACTGATAGAATGTTCAGTATGTCTGCAGCTAAAATAGCAATATAGGAACAGAAGTAGGCCATTCAGCCCCTCAAACCTGTTCCGCCATCGAATGGGATAATGGCTGATCTGTATCCTATCTCCATCCATCCGCCTTGGCTCTATTCCTTTATACCCTTGCCTAGCAAAAATCTATCGATCTCAAATTTAACATTATTAATTGAATGAATATCTACGCATCATATACTGGAGACTGAATTGGAGACATCTTAGTCTGGGAGGCTCATTCACCCAGAGGCCAGTCTTAGCGTTCTTACCACCCCTCACTGGCCCCTCCTGAGCTAACCCAGCGAACACCAGATAGCAAACCTGGGAGCTTACCTGTCTCAATGGTTTGACTCTTCATTGGGAAGTGAAGTATCAACTGAGCCATTGATGGAACTCTCAAACTATAACACTTCCTAGGCAGTTAGGGTAAGCCATTTAGGACTGAGATGAGGAGAAACTTCTTCACTCAGAGAGTTGTTAACCTGTGGAATTCCCTACCGCAGAGAACTGTTGATGCCAGTTCATTGGATATATTCAAGAAGGAGTTAGATATGGCCCTTGCGGCTAAAGGGATCAAGGGGTATGGAGAGAAAGCAGGAACGGGGTACTGAAGGAATGATCAGCCATGATCTTGTTGGATGTCGGTGCAGGCTCGAGGGGCCGGGTGGCCTTCTCCTGCACCTATTTTCTATGTTTCTATGTTAGCCCCATGTTTATCAGGATAATGTCAACAAGTGGGAACATGTTTTACACAATCAAGTAAGTTCTGTACACTTGAGCAATTTCAGTCAGAGTAGTTTTAACATGAACCCTGTGCAAACTCCCTCCCTCAACCAGCTAGCCAACTAAAACAAATTCAAGGTTAAGTTCCTGAGCACGTCGGTAGATTGGCACTTCATCGCCACACTTGGCAGAGGGTTGGAGTGCTGTCTTTCCTCTTGGAGGGCGGACATTTGTAAAGTCCTGTCCCCTCAGTACAGATTCACACGAGGCATGTAGTGAAGTCAAGGTCACTCTGGACCTGCACCTTTATTTCACAGCTCTGGAATGCTGCACTTGCCTAAGACCTGTCCTTAGATACCTGTCTCTTGCAAGTGCACCCCTGGTGATAAGGTATGCTGGTGGTTACAGGTCATATCTTATTACAGTCATGTATAGCATGTTAGGATACAGTTATATATAATAATGTAAGATACATGACATCACCCTCCCCCAAGGTCTTATTGTCTTTATAGGTTCAGTCTCTCAGGTGGTCTACGCTCTCGCGTGGAGCGTCTGAGTTGTGGTTCAGTTGTTTGCCTTGGTGGCTGTTTTTCTTTGGGTGTGGCTGCTGGTATCTCGCCTGGGCTGTCTGTTTCGATTGGTGTGATTGTTGTTGACTCGCCTGGGCTGTCTGTTGGGATTGCCCTTTCCTCAGGTTGTTCCCTCTGTCTGTCCACCAGGTGTGGTGCGAGTTCCACATTGTAGTCTGTCTCTGGTTCCGCAGTGTTGTTGATAAATCTGCTTTTGACTTGGTCTACAAGCCTCCGGCAGGTTTTGCCATTAACCATTTGTACTACCAGTAGCCTGTTTCCTTCCTTGCCCGTTACTGTCCCTGCAAGCCATTTGGGACCCCTGCCATAGTTTAGTACAAACACTTTGTCCCCTATCTCATTCCATCTCCCCCTCGAATTTCTGTCATGGTGCTCAGTCAGCTTACGGCACTTTACCTCAACGATTTCGTGCTTGTCTGGGAGGATTAATGAGAGCCTTGTTTTTAAAGTCCTTTTCATCAACAGTTGCGCGGGGGGGGATCCCAGTCAGTGAGTGCGGACGAGATTTGTATGCCAGCAGCAGTCGCAACAGGCAACCCTGCAGCGTGGGACCTTGGATTTTAAGCATGCCTTGTTTAATGATTTGCACTGCTCTCTCCGCCTGGCCATTGGAGGCCGGCTTGAACAGTGCCACCTTGACGTGATTTATGCCATGGTCAATTATAAAGTCTTGGTATTCTGCGCTGGTGAAGCACGGACCATTGTCACTGACCAATATGTCAGGGATTCCGTGCGTTGCAAACATGGTTGCGAGGCTCTCCACAGTGGTGGAGGTTGTGCTCGAGTTTAAAATGGTGCATTCGATCCACTTTGAAAATGCATCTACAACTATGAGGAACATTTTGCCTATGAATGGGCCCGCATAGTCTACGTGCACCCGCGACCACGGTTTGGTAGGCCAGAGCCAGGGGCTCAGTGGAGCCTCCCTGGGGGCATTGCTGAGTTGGGCACAAATGGTGCACCTTCGGATGCAGAGCTCCAAGTCCACGTCAATACCAGGCCACCAGACATGGGATGTGGCTATGGCCTTCATGAGAACGATCCCCGGGTGCTCGCGGTGGAGCTCCCGGACAAATGCCTCTCTGCCTTGCAGAGGCATGACTACTCGGCTGCCACACATCAGGCAGTCTGCTTGTAGTGATAGCTCATGCATGCGCCTGTGAAAGGGTTTAATTCCTCGGGGCAGGCATCGCGAGCCTCTGTCCAGTCACCGGTCAGGACACATCTTTTTACTAAGGATAACGTGGGGTCGCTGGCCGTCCAGGTTCTGATTTGGCGAGCCGTCATGGGTGAACCTGTGGACTCAAAGGCATTGATTGCCATGACTATCTCACAGTCCTGTTCGTCAGACCCTTCCATGGTTGCCAGGGGTAGCCTGCTGAGCGCGTCAGCACAGTTGTCTGTGCCTGGTCTGTGCCTTATGGTATAGTCGTAGGACACCAGCATGAGTGCCCACCGTTGAATTCGCGCCGAGGCATTGGCGTTTATTGCCTTGCTCTCGGATAGGAGGGACGTGAGGGGCTTGTGGTCGGTTTCTAACGCGAACCTGGCCCTGAAAGGTATTGGTGTATCTTTTTGACACCGTACTCGCACGCGAGCGCCTCCTTCTCTACCATTCCGTACCCGCGCTCCGCCTGCGAAAGTGACCTGGAGGCATAAGCTATGGGTTGTAATTTGCCCGCACTATTGATATGTTGCAAAACGCACCCGACCCCATACGTTGACGCATCGCATGTGAGAACTAGCTTTTTACCTGGATCAAAGAAAGTCAAAACACTTTTGGAACACAGAAGGTTGCGTGCCTTATTGAAGGCGCGTTCCTGGGCGTCCCCCCAAAACCAATCACACCCCTTTCCTGAGTAGCACGTGGAGAGGCTCCAGCAGCGTGCTTAGGTTCTGCATAAAGTTCCCAAAGTAATTGAGTAGCCCGAGAAAGGTGCGCAGTTCTGAGACATTCCGGGGCTTGGGTGCCAGGCGAATTGCTTCTGTTTTGGACTCTGTTGGGCGGATTCCATCAGTGTCAATCTTTCTGCCCAAAAATTCAACCTCGGGTGCGAGAAACAGGCACTTGAATTTCTTGACTCGTCGGCCTACCCGATCCAACCGCTTTAGTACTTCCTCCAAATTATGGAGACGGGAATCGGTGTCCCTGCTCGTGATAAATATGTCGTCTTGAAATACAACCGTCCCCGGGATGGACTTGAGCAGACTCTCCATGTTGCGCTGGAATATGGCAGCTGCCAACCTGATGCCGAATGGGCATCGATTGTACATAAAAAGGCCTCGATGTGTGTTGATGGTGGTGAGTAGCTTGGATTCCTCGGTCAATTCTTGCATCATATACGCAGATGTGAGATCTAATTTTGAGAAAAGTTTACCTCCAGCCAATGTGACAAATAAGTCCTCCGCTCTGGACAGTGGGTACTGGTCCTGTAGGGAGACTCTGTTTATGGTAGATTTGTAGTCCCCACAGATTCGTACGGATCCATCAGGCTTCATGACTGGGACGATGGGACTTGCCCAGTCGCTAAATTCCACAGGTGATATAATGCCTTCCCGCAGAAGCCTGTCTAGTTCATGTTCAATCTTTTCCGTCATCACATAGGGTACAGCTCTGGCCTTGTGATGGACCGGTCTAGCATCCTGTGTGATGTAGATTTTGACTTTGGCCCCTTTGGAAATGCCCACACCTGGCTGAAAGAGATGTTCAAATCGCTTTATAACTGTTGAGCAGGTGGTCCGTTCCTCTAATGACATGGCATGGACATCATCCCATTTCCAGTTTAGTTTTGCCAGCCAGCTTCTCCCCAGCAGTGCTGGGGGGTCTCCGGCGACAATCCACAGGGGAAAGTCGGTTCACTGTCCCTTTGTGTGTGACAGAGAGCATGGCGCTGCCGAGGACTGGTACGATTTCTTTGGTATAGGTCCTTAGTTTGGTGTCGACCCTTGTGAGTTTTGGTCTGTCTCTTTTATGCGGCCACAGTTGTTCAAATTGTTGAGCGCCCATGAGAGATTGACTCGCTCCCGTATGCAGCTCCATGTTGACAGATATCCCATTGAGTAGGACCCTCATCATTATAGGAGGCATCCTGTTGTAGGAGCAGCGGCCATTGATCATGTTGACCCGCTGTACATCGGTGTCCCGGGTACTGTCCCCACCATCTTCTGGTCCGCTTTCCGACCTATCCGATTCGTATACCAGCCGAGCTGACGTTTTTTTGCACATGCGGGCCAAATGCCCTGTATATTCACAATTTCTGCAAACAGCATGCTGAAATCGACATCCCCTTGACGAGTGCCCACCCCCACACCTCCAGCACAGACCTGTTCCATTGTTCAAAGTGTTCCCAAAGAATGAGCTGCGTCTGGCTGATCTCTCTTGAGCTTCTCTCAGTTTGTAGTTGATTGCTCGCATTGTGGGTTGATGAGGTATGAACGGCCATTCCTGTGGCCCTTGATGGCTTCTGCCTGCTGTCGAGAGCCTGTTCTCCCGGTTTTGTCTGTGTGTGGGGGTAGCAGCTTGTTTAGTGCTGTGAACTTCTTGTTCTGATATTTCGTTAGTTGTCGTACCTGCATTGTAAATCAACCTCGTTTCTTCTTCCCCTACCAAGAATGTCTGTGCAACCAGTGCTGCTGCCTCTAAGGTCAGGTTCTTGGTCTCTATGAGCTTTCGGAATATGCCTGCGTGGCCTATTCCTTCAATGAAAAAGTCTCTCAGTATTTCTCTCCTCAGTTCATCGGAGAATTCACATAAACTAGCCAACCTCCGAAGTTCTGCCACGAAGTCAGGTATGCTCTGGCCCACACAACATCTGTAGTTGTAGAACCTGTGTCTGGCCATGTGTAGGCTGCTCATTGCTTCAGGTGGTCTCTTACCAGTGTGCTCAATTCTTCAAACGACTTGCTTGCTGGTTCCTCGGGTGCCAACAGATTCTTCATTAAAGCGTATGTTTTTGAGTCACAGCTAGTCAAGAGATGGGCTCTTCTCTTGTCTGCCTTATCATCACCTAACCAGTCTTTGGTTACAAAGCTTTGCTGGAGCCTTTCTATAAAGTTCTCCCAATTGTCTCCCAATTGTACTTTTCATCTGATCCGTTGTTTGCCATTCTGTGGATTCTGTAATCCCGTAACTCATCGCCACTGTAAAGTCCTGTCCCCTCAGTACAGATTCACATGAGGCATGTAGTGAAGTCAAGGTCACTCTGGACCTGCCCCTTTATTTCACAGCTCTGGAATGCTGCATTTGCCTGAGACCTGTCCTTATATACCTGTCTCTTGCAAGTGCACCCCTGGTGGTAAGGTATGCTGGTGGTTACAGGTCATATCTTATTACAGTCATGTATAGCATGTTAGGATACAGTTATAAATAATAATGTAAGATACATCACAACATTAAAAAATCCCATGTCCTTTTTTGGGGGGAGACATGCAGATAGTTCTCTGCAGTACAGTGATCATCATCCAACCAACATTACAACAGATTAAATGGTCAGTCATCTCATTATTGCTCTGGACACTTTCTGCGCACAGTTTGGGTGCTGTGTTTGCCTGCAAAGCATCAATGGCTGCAGTTCAAGTCATTCATTTGCTGTGAAGGACTTTGGGATTTCCTGAGAATGTGAAAGGCTCTATATAATTGCAAGTGCTTTATTCTTTACTGATCGAACATGCTCATCTAATTGAAATTAGTGGGAAAGCGGGTTGTGTAGAGGACACAGAGAGGCTGCAAAGAGATTTAGATAGGTTAAGCGAATGGGCTAAGGTCTGGCAGATGGAATACAATGTCGGAAAGTGTGAGGTCATCCACCTTGGGAAAAAAAACAAAAAAAGGAATACTATTTGAATGGGGAGAAATTACAACATGCTGCGGTGCAGAGGGACCTGGGGGTCCTTGTGCATGAAACTCTTTTGAGTTTACCTGCGAAAACATAAAACATTAAACGTCCTTGTGCATGAATCCCAAAAAGTTAGTTTGCAGGTGCAGCAGGTAATCAGGAAGGCGAATAGAATGTTGGCCTTCATTGCGAGAGGGATGGAGTACAAAAGCAGGGAGGTCCTTCTGCAACTGTACAGGGTATTGGTGAGGCCGCACCTGGAGTACTGCGTGCAGTTTTGGTCGCCTTACTTAAGGAAGGATATAGTGGCTTTGGAGGGGATACAGAGACGATTCACTAGGTTGATTCCGGAGATGAGGGGGTTACCTTATGATGATAGATTGAGTAGACTGGGTCTTTACTCGTTGGAGTTCCGAAGGATGAGGGGTGATCTTATAGAAACATTCAAAATAATGAAAGGGCTAGACAAGATAGAGGCAGAGAGGTTGTTTCCACTGGTCGGGGAGACTAGAACTTGGGAGCACAGCCTCAAAATACGGGGGAGCCAATTTAAAACCGAGTTGAGAAGGAATTTCTTCTCCCAGAGGGTTGTGAATCTGTGGAATTCTCTGCCCAAGGAAGCAGTTGAGGCTAGCTCATTGAATGTATTCAAGTCACAGATAGATAGATTTTTAACTAATAAGGGAATTAAGGGTTATGGGGAGCGGGCGGGTAAGTGGAGCTGAGTCCACGGTCAGATCAGCCATGATCTTGTTGAATGACGGAGCAGGCTCGAGGGGCTAGATGGCCTACTCCTGTTCCTAATTCTTATGTTCTTATAAATTCAATTAGATTCAGGTGGTATTGAAAACTACAAGTCCTTAATTTCAAACTACTCTCCAAATTACAGCCCTCAGTTCATGGCCAGGTGTTTGTTCTGTCGCATGAGGCGCAGTTTAGAGAGACTATGGTTTTGAGGCCAAGGCAGAATGACATGGTGGGCCTGAAATTCTCGGAAGAAGGAGGGGGGTTGTTGGGGAGATGGGAGCTCTGCTGAACCTACCGAGAAATAGTGCAAACATTTGGAAATGGCCCTAGAGTATTCGTGCTGTGTGTGAAGTGAAACCTCAACTTACAGCTAGGTTTAAAAAATACCATTTATCAACCGGCCAAGTTGAGGGGAAAAAAAACAACACACCAGTTGGCCAGTATGTGGCTGTTTCTGAATAGATGTTTTATCGAATCAGAAATTAATCTTTAAATGACTGGCAATTTTGCTTTGGGTCGTAAATTCAATAGTCAGCAGGTCATGAAGAATACAGGCCAAAAGAGTGGAACAAAAATGTGATAACTCAACTGTGGTCGGGAGGTCCACCTGACACATGTAAGCTCCACTGTTAATCTGCATATCTGCCTGTACACTCGAAAGGTTTCTTCGGTTAAGAATAACCCATGATTACCTGAACAAATTCCTGTATAAATTGGTTTGAATCAATTTTGTAGCAACAATTTGCATTTCTGTAGTACTCCAGTGGAGAGCGATATCTTGGAGTTCTTTGCAGGACAATGGACAAAGAGTGGACCATAAGCAATGGAGAGGGAAAGGAAAAGGGGGGGGGTAATAGGGGGGTAACAGGACAGTCAAAGAGAAGAGACTTAAGGAATGCTCTTGATGGTAGAGAGTGAGGCAGCAAGGTGACATTTCTGGGAGCGAGATGGTCAGACCACAGGACATCGCCACTGAAGGAATAGCTAATGATGGTGAGGCACAGGAAACAAGGAACGAGGAATATCCTGGCGTTAGAGGAGGCAGTGTTTGTGTGTGGGGATGGACAGCTGGAATAAATTGCTGAGGTAAGTTACGGTAAGAACATGATGGGATTTCAAGGTGAGGGAAAGGATCATTTATTGGGGCAGGGGGTTGCCAGTGGAGCTTGGCGAGATGGGACTGATAGAAGTAGACCCTTTATACGGGTGAGGACATGGGCTGTAATGTTTTGGATGAGTTGCAGTTTAAAAACATAAGAAATAGGAGCAGGAGTAGGCCATTTGGCCCCTCGAGCTTGCTGCGCCATTCTATAAGATCATGGCAGATCTTCGGCCTCAACTTCACTTTCCTGCACTATCCCCATATCCTTTGACTCCCTTAATACCTTAATAATCAAAGATCTATCGATCTCTGTCTTGAATATACTCAAAGACTGAGCCTCCACAGCCCTCTGGGGTAGAGAATTCCAAAGATTCATCACCCTCTGAGTGAAGAAATTTCTCCTCATCTCAGTCCGAAATGGTCGATCCCCTTATCATGAGACTGTGACCCCTGGTTTTAGACTCCCCAGCCAGGGGAAACATCCTCCCTGCATCTAACCTGTCAAGCCCTGCAAGAGTTTTGTATGTTTTAATGATCACCTCTCATAGTTTGTGGCGAGCGAGGCCAGCAAAGAGAGCGTTGGAGAAGTCGAGCTTTGAAGTCATAAAAGCGTAGACAAGGGTTTCATCAGCAGAGGATCGAGAGGTGGGGCAGGGACATGGGGGGGGGCGCCATGCAGAGGTGAAAGCAAATTGAGCATGGTGGGGAGGGGTGGAGCTGAGCTCACAGTTAAACAGTGCACCAAGTGTCTGAACATGTGTTAGCCTGAGGTGATAGTCTGGCAAGTTGAAGAAGTCGAGACTGGTGGTGCATAGTTATATAGGATTACACAGGATATACAGCACAGAAACAGGCCATTCGGCCCAACCAGTCCATGCTGCCGTTTATGCTCCACTCGAGCCTCCTCCCCTCTTTCCTCATCTAAATCTATCAGCTTAACTCTCTATTTCCTACTCCCTCAGATGCTTGTCCAGCCTCCCCTTAAGTGCATCGATACTATTCGCTTCAACCACTCCCTATGGTAGCAAGGTCCACATTCTCACCACTCTTTGGGTAAAGAAGTTTCTTCTGAATTCCCTGTTGGATTTCTTGGTGACTATCTTATATCAATGGCCTCTAGTTATGCTCTTCCCCACAAGTGGAATCATTCGCTCTGTGTCCGCTCTATCAAAACCTTTTAGAATTTTAAAGACCTCTATTAGGTCACCCCTCAGCCTTCTTTTTTCAAGAGAAAAGAGACCCAGCCTGTTCATCCATTCCTGATATGTATACCCTCGCATTTTTGATATCATCCTTGTAAATCTCAGCACCTTTGCCACTGCCTCTGTATCTCTTTTGTTGTTTGTGAGCACTGTAGAGGTTGGCTTCAGGTTTGCTCACATGTAGTTGGAGGAGATTTTGGCTCATCCAGATTTTAATGTCAACCATCTCCTGCTTCAAACAAAATTCGACCTTGAGTGCAACAGGTGCTTAGCAGTGAACTATTGTGCAGCGGTGCACTGTGGGATAGGGACAGGAAGTAGCAACTAATGTCACTGAGACATTCTGTCCTTTGTGTTGTGCCTCGAGGACAAAAGAAGTGTATTTAGGCTTCCAGGATTGAAATTCAGTCTTGCCAAAGTATGATTCTTGTTTGAACTTGTTTTAGGATTCATTTTAATCCAAGACAAAATGGAAAAAGGCGTAACTTGCAAATCCCATCCTGCAGACTCTTAGGGGTAGCAATTCACTGCCGCCCTAAACGGTTCGCACCTCCCGCTTCTGATGTGTTTTCACCGCCACAGTGGATGAGGTGGCCTCTTGCGCGAAATTCAGCTCTTTGTCATTTCTTTTCCCGAGCGGACCGGAAGTCTGTCATAATGGGGCGGAAGTGTGGCGGTGAGCACTCTAGAGGGACGGAAGTGGAGGCGGGACAGAGTCTCCGCCACTGTCAGTCATCAGCCTGGCGCTGATGATGTCATGACGCGTGTGCGTCACCACGTCTCTTCCCTCCACTTAAAGGGGAGGGCCGCTGCGAGCTCTGCGATTCTTTTAGTTAGGTCCACTGGGCCACCAGGGAGGGTTTCGGCTGGGCCGGCGACCTGGCATCAAGATGGGGTGCCAGACTGCCTATTGGCGGCGCTCCTCTAATTCTGCCCTCTTGAGTATCCCTGATTATAATCGCTAAACCACCGGTGGCCGTGCCTCCTGTTGCCGAGACCCCAAATTCTGGAACTCCCTGCCTAAACCTCTCCGCCTCTCTACCTCTCTTTCCTCCTTTAATACACTCCTTAAAACCTACCTCTTTGACCAAGCTTTTGGTCACTTGTGCTAATTTCTACTTGTGCGGCTCGATGTCAAATTCTTTATCTGATAATACACCAGTGAAGCGCCTTGGGACATTTCATTACTTTAAAGACGCTGTATAAATAAAAGTTGTTGTTTTTGATATACCTGTTTGGCATTTTACATCTCAACATCTTATGTTATGTGAAGAGATAATCAGGATGAGGAGCTTAATCACCTTCTATAATTTTATATTATATTTGCTGTGATCATATATAAGCATTTCTAAATGAACCCGGGGGCATAATTGTCAGCCCGACCTAGCAGTCGGCCAACAAAAAAAATAAAATGGCGGCTGCGACAGTGCGCCCCCCCCCCGCCCCCCCCTTGACTGGCCACCACACAACCATGTCACACACACAGCGAACACACTGCACTGACAGAAAAAGCTGTCAGGGGCAATGCTCGGCGACCCAAAGATTTTTTTCCCTGAATTTAGGTTGAGGTGCGGGAGATCGGTGGCGCGCACTTTGATGCCGCACTTAGGAGGGGTCGGCAGTAGCGGGGCAGAAGTGGGGACCGCCGGAAAAAGCACCAAGGAGAATTTGGCGATCGGCGACCATTCGACTCCAGATCGGCGGCCATCCGACTCCAACGCGTGGCCGCCACTTTCTGACGGTGAGAGGCATTTTCAGGCGGCTGAGTTTTGGCCCCTTAAACTTGTGCAGCCTAGACTGAACGAGATGCTTAACCAATATATTGTCATACAGTGCTGTAAAAAAACAGCTCTAAATACATACACACACTGGTATCAAACACATGTACTGAAAGCAGGGAACATTTAGAAATGCTTATATATGATCACAGCAAATATAATATAAAATGATAGAAGGTGATTAAGTTCCTCATCCTGATTATCTCTTCACATAACATAAGATGTTGAGATGTAAAATGCCAAACAGGTATATCAAAAACAACAACTTTTATTTATATAACGCCTTTAAAGTAATGAAATGTCCCAAGGCGCTTCACTGGTGTATTATCAGATAAAAAATTTGACATCGAGCCGCACAAGTAGAAATTAGCGCAAATGACCAAAAGCTTGGTCAAAGAGATATGTTTTAAGGAGTATCTTAAAGGAGGAAAGAGAGGTAGAGAGGCGGAGAGGTTTAGGCAGGGAGTTCCAGAATTTGGGGTCTCGGCAACAAAAGAAACGGCCACCAATGGTTTAGCGATTATAATCAGGGATACTCAAGAGGGCAGAATTAGAGGAGCGCCGACATCTCGGGAGGGCAGGGGGGAGGTAGTGGGGCTGGAGGAGGTTACAGAGACAGGGAGAGACGAGGATATAATTATGGCCCATACTGCAACCTCTATGTTTTAGAGCGGCAGGTGCAAGAGGCCCAGGTTACACTGAAGGTTCCTGTGCCATTCTCTGACCAAGAAAAGCCGAGCTCTGAATTAGGACACTTGTGCTGAGCTCCACTTACTGGTTACTCAATGTTGGCAGCACACCGACAAGATCCTTCGCGTCAAAAATGATTCAAAATGAAGCGTAAAGAAGTTGGCAGTGGACAGCACAGGGCCTTTCAAAACGTGACTTCATCGCGGCTATAGTTATTATGTGACCCGCAAGCAGAGTGAAAGTGGCCCAGAGATGTGGCCTCGCCTCACTTGTCAAAGTGCGCTTTGCACAATCTTTGCACCAAATGTCTATTAAGAACAAACATGCTTCTTTCTGAAAACTGCAGTGCTTTACGACGATGTTAAATAACTTTTATGTTGTGTCTGAAGTCTGTAAATCAGTTGGGGAATATTTTTAAAGTTTACTTTGATGTTTTCAATGTGTACTGGATCCTAGAGATTATTCCTTTTACAAGCAAATATCTCAAACACAGTGCACCATGTTGGCTTGCTTCAACAGTCGGAGGAAATATACATTTACTGATAAGGAAATTCCATTGGGTCTTAAGCGGCACTATTCATTAGAGCCGTTGCCAATCCTACTCAAGACACAAGATTGCAGAAGGCACAAGATGAATGTGGCTGTCCTATTTAGCTCCCTTCCCCCCAATCCTCCCACAACAGATCAAGGATCCAACCCAGAGTCACCTGGTTTGGGCATGTTGCTTACTGCTTTAGGCTGGCTGCTTTGGGCTGCTTGTATTACTAAGACATTGCATTGCAGCTGATCATATCTTTAGGATATCCCGAGGTTCTCCATGCGCATTGGATTACTTTTGAAGTGCAGTCACTGTCATTATGTATGTAGCTAATTTGCATACAGCAACATCCCACAAACAGGAAGTGAGAAGAATAATGAGTGAAACTGTTTTTAGTTGAGGGAAGAATGTTGGCTAGAACTCAGGGAGAACTCACCAAACAGGTAAATGGGGCCTCAATTTAATGGGAGCAATTTTTCAACATCGTGTGGTCTAAAATAGTGGCATAGTGATTATGTTACTGGACTAATATTCCAGAGGCCTGGACGCGAGTTCATAATCCCACCACGGGCAGCTGGAGAATTTAAATTCAGTTAATTAAATAAATCTGGAATAAAAAATCTAGCATCAGTAATGGTGACCATGAAACTACTGGATTGTCGTAAAAACCCATCTGGTTCACTAATGTCCTTTTAAGGGAAGGAAATCTGCCGTCCTTACCTGTCCTGGCCTAAATGTGATTCCAGACCCACTGGCCTCTGAAGTGGCCTAGCGAGCCACTCAGTCATACTAAATTGCCACGACAAGGTCAGCACTGTGGGAGTACCTTCACCTCACGGACTGCAGCGGTTCAAGATGGTGGCTCACCACCACCTTCTCGTGAAATTAGGGATGGGCAATAAATGCTGGCTTTGTCAGGGACGGCCAACATCCCGTGCATGAATTTTTAAAAAGAGACAATTGTTTTGTCGAGTTACACAGAAATATATTTTAATCCATGAATACAGTGAGGAAAATATATACAAAACCGAAGTTCGCAAAACTCTTACAATTAACCATACTTATATAAGGCACAAGTTATTGTTTACAGGTTTATGACGCGAGTACAGTGTGCTGTAAGTACTAAAATCACAGTCTTTTCCCTGCACCAGACTCTTTCCATGCGTTCCACTGCAGGACAAGTGTTTTAAAATTCTATTGTAGAAGGTGGAGATCCAATTAAAGGAGCTGGTCCCAACACTGAGGAGTTTAGGGCAGCCATGAACCGGCAAATTCAAAATCCAAGCAGACCTTGGCTGTGTCTGTGTCACAGCTAATATGTTATTTGCAACCCTGAAACTTTTACAATCTGTTGTAAAAATGTAAAAATTAAAGAAAGTGCAGGCACCAATCGGGTACATTTTGAGCACACCAACATAGAGGAATGTCTTGCTAGGTGATAGAAGGTGGAGGGGGAGAGAGTAGCATCAATATTTCTAATCCTCATTTTAGTTCACGACGATTAATGTTAAATTCCTTTATCATATTCCTCTATCAATTGTTAATAACAACTTGCATTTATATAGCGCCTTTAACATAGTAAAGTTCATAGGTCAGTTTTTTTTCCCATTTTGAAAATGCTCTGCAGTCAAGTAGTATCATCACAAACGGCTGGGGACTGGGCAGATTTTCAACTTGGCACCCACGTATCAAACTGGCACTGCCGATTGGCTGCTCGTTATAACAACCATCTGATTTTCAGCACTCCTGGGTTAGGGTGTGTCAGCTGTGGCTCAGTGGGTAGCACATTCACTTTTGAGTTAGAAGGCTGTGAGTTCAAGTCCCATTCCAGGAACCTCAGCATATAAATCTAGGCTGACACTCCAATGCAGTGCTGAAAGAGTACTGCACTGCCGGAGGTACTGTCTTTCGGATGAGACGTTAAACCGAGGTCCCGTCTGCCCTCTCAGGTGGGCGTAAATGATCCCATGGAACTATTTTGAAGAGCAGGGGAGTTTTCCCCGCTGTCCTGGCCAATATTTATCCCTCAATCAACATAACAAAAACAGTTTAGATGGTCATTATCACATTGCTGTTTGTGGGAGCTTGCTTGTGCGCAAATTGGCTGTCACGTTTCCCACAATACAACGGTGTCTACACTCCAAAAGTACTTAATTGGCTGTAAAGCATTTTGAGACGTCCACTGGTGGTGAAAGGCGCTATAGAAATGTAAGTCTTTCTTTTAGGGAGATGAAAACTGGCACCGTCTCCTGATCGCTGTTTGCCGATGTCCCTACTGGAATTGCACCTGTGTGGATATCGTGGAACGGCGGGATATGGCTGGCATGCGATGCCGCTGCAGTCAAATACCCTGACTAATGAACAGTCTGGATTAGGCACCTCGAGGGCAGCTGGCATCCATGGAACCATCCCGGGAAGGAACCAGCGCTTTCAGGGCACGGGCGGCAGAGATGGAAAATTGGCGGTGAAGTTACGAAACAAAGGCAAAATAAAATGCAACAAAGCAGTGAAAATGTTTAAAGTACGTGAAGTTATCCACTGTCAGTTTGGGCAAGTTTGAAAAGCTGAAATAACGTTGATCCTTAGGTTTTTTTGTTGTCAGTAAGATGTTCCAGTGATGTCATGGCGAAGATGTGAGGCATTTGCACCACAGGCCTCATGCTATATTAATTATCCCATTAAACCGAGATTGTGCAGATTGAGCTCTGCCGCATCAATTGTTCTCTTCAATCTATCAACGTTAATTCCTATTTAATTATATGATGTACGTAGCAAGACTTTCAGGAAGGTCTCAAACTTCAAAGCAGAACTGATCACATGTCTGGAAGAAAGTGTCTTTAAAAGCACACATTTTACCTCTTTCAATGCTCAAGTCCAGTGTTCCCAGTTCTTTGTTAATACTGTTTGTTTTTGTAAACTAGTTTGAAAACTGGTTCTTTTTGTGACATTTCTATCTCGGTACTTTTATAAAAGTTCAGTTAATTCTTGGTGTATAAGATGTCATTAGGTAGAAAGATATGTCCTGCTGGTCTCGTAAGTTGAAACAAGACAATCCTGCTCTTTGTGATACATGATGCTGTCGTACACTGCCACCTATGGAATCTGTTTGAACAGAATTGTTTCTCAGACGCAACCCTTAAAAGTTTTCATCGGAGCATTTGCTCCCAAATCATCTGTAGTTCCCGTTCATACAGAAAAGTGTGAGTTAACCCGACGGCAAGTCCGCCGAGAAAGATGGAACAGATTAATTGACATCATCCTGTGGTTAAATTGGTTACGGCCTGTTTTTAGGGCGCACAACTGACGGCAACCCCCTCCCCTCTGACAGGTAGCCCCAAGGCTCGCCCTAAATTGGGGCTCGGGAGTCGGGCCTCATTTGGGTCATCTGCTGTCACCAGTCAGTCCTCCAGCTTGCCCATTGCCGCAATTCCAATTTCGGGCAGTAGGCCCTGAGGTTAAGTCCCAGCAGTGGGGAGGGGAAGTACAATGGGAATAAGGTGGGGAGGGGGAAGTGATTTTGACCTGGGCAGTGGCCGGAGCAGTCCTGCTCCCCCAGGAACATTTTAAAAAGAAAAAATATATACAATTGTTGGTGGCGGCCACAACCTCGATGGCTCATTGCTGCCCGATTTAGTGCCGGGGTCCTGAAACAGGAGCTAGGTCACATATCTACATAGGCATGGGTCCTGATGCCTGCTTCAGATGGGTGTGCCTGGAGAGCAGCCTATGCCAATATGGTGGCACCTGTACCTCTGGCACTGAGGAGGCATGGGAGCTTTCTCTTCAAAAATGTTCCCTCAATGCGCAACAAGGTCCAATTTTTAATCCCCACCCCAAAAAATTAAAAAAAATCTTTCAATCGCTAAATTATTACTATTTATGTTCAAATGAGACTACATCCTTGGGCTCCCAGTTTTAATGGTATTTGTGTGACCTGCTTGAAATTCAACAGAATGTTCCCCAGTAAACAAAAGGCAAAGGTAATTCAGGCTTTCAGTTATAGTCCACTGTGATTTACCTCAGACTCCTCCCACAGTCTCAATTGTGTGCTGGCTCATTAACAATCCAGTCACTCGGGCAGCTTATTTTTACAAAATAGTGTGAAGAGAAGATAAAGGTATCTGACTGAACGATTTTCACTTGTACCTTGATGCTTGTTTTGTTTGGATTGTGAAAGGGCGACTGTCCACTCAATGGGCCTCCAGCGTTTACAAAACTAAAACCTGCCCTGTATCCCGGTGGTAGAGTCGTAGCCGCCATGAAAAACTCCTTAAATCAAGTCAGTTATCGGCACCGCTACTGGGGAGAGGCCAAAAGTAGGGGCCGTAAATATAAGATAGTCACTAATAAATCCAATAGGGAATTCAGAAGAAACCTCTTTACCCAGAGAGTGGTGAGAATATGGAACACGCTATCACAGTGAGTATTTGGGGCAAATAGCATAGATGCATTTAAGGGGAAGCTAGATAAACACATGAGGGAGAAAGGAATAGAATGTTATGGTGATAGGTTAGATGAAGAGGGGTGTGAAGAGGCTCGAGTGGAGCATAAACACCGGCACTGACCAATTGGGCTAAATGGCTGTACATTTTATGTCGTACCTTTAGTGCAGACACTGCATTATTCCACAAACATTTTCTGCAGCCTCAAAATGGAGTGTGAGCTGTAAACAATCCAGTCACTCGGACTTTACAAAATGGTGTGTGAAGAGAAGATAAAGGTATCTGACTGTACAATTTTCACTTGTAAATTGATACTTGTTTTGTTTGGATTGTGAAAGGGCAACAGTCCATTCAATGGGCCTCCAGCGTTTACAATATTAAGGCCTGCCCTGCTTCCCAGTGATAGAGTCCAGAAGTAGGGAAAGCAGGCCCTGCCGAGGATTTTAATCTGCCTCGCGAGCTGGCCCTACTCCCTTTCACTGGTCCAAAGCCCACCGTTGACGTATTTCAAAACACTAGCTGTACCACACCTCAGTTTTCCGTTCCTACCAACTGGAATCAGAGTTTGCCGGAGTTTGCCATCACTTCAGCTCTTCACAAAGGAAGATGTTGGCCGAGCTCAACAGTTGGGTTGCCGACTGTACAAGCCAGGGTTGCCAACCCGCCAGGTTTGGCCTGGAGTCTTCAGGAATTAAAGATTAATCTCCAGGACACTGCCGCGAGCAAGCCAAGAGAAAAATCATTGGGGCATTAAAAAATGTTTTCATTTTCTTTGAACACTTCTGTTTATTAAAAATATTGGAGACAAGGGGGGTGAAATAAGGCTGTTTGGCGGACAGTCACGAATCACCCAATCGGGTAACCAAGAGTCTGTTCGCTTTCCAATTGGCCGTGGGAAGGCGATGTGCCGCGAGAATGGACGTGTCTGACGTCCAATGGCAGGAGAGTGGGGGCGGGGCAGTTGGGGGTCATGGAATGAAACCTCTGGATACGTGTCCAAGCAGAGTTGGTGACACAAGTGCAAAGCTCTGCATTCCACAGTAGTGTGACTGGGCTGAGCCACTCATCTCCGCTGGGCTGGAGGGTGTAGTGTTAAGAGTTCTGGAGGGGTGGTGGAATTTTCTGAAGATGCAATGATGGTGGGAAAGCAGCACGTATCGTAAAATCGCAGGTTGTTTGCCCACAGACGGTGAGTGGCGCTCTTTGGTCCTGGTGTGCAGTGTTCCCCTCTTCGCCCCCATGTACCGAGATAATGGGCTCCCCTGTAACTACAGTCACTCTACCCCAGAAAGCCTAATTCTGAGATCAGTCAGTATCTGTGTGAACAGTTCATTCCCGAACAAGATAATGAATGAAGCAACCCTGCTGTAAAAGCAAATTTCGGAACGTCGCAATAGTTGGGACAACCGCCTTAGCAAACTCATGAAGCTATGATAGAGTTTCTTCATCATTGGACCATCATGCCCTGGTTGATCTTCTGTCATGACTTTGCTGGTTCGTGGAATATTCAGGGAGCTGTGTACAGGCTCACATTCATGTTGCCGAGGAACTTTTTCCAGAAAGGTTTCATTTTGGTGATCAAAAAAAAAATCTGTACTTTTCAAAACCATGGTGCAAGAGCTGAGAGATTGGAGGAGCCGGCGTTATTGATAGAAGCATCTATATGGTTTTTAAGGAATGTTATTAAATTTTCAGCCGTGCTGTGTCGCGAAGATTGAGGCCAAGACCTTTGCCAGGGGTACAACCCTCTCAGTATACCTGCTCACTGCGCCTCCCTGCTGTCTGTCTACAATAAGTCCAACTCTCGCAGGCTCTGCAGCAAGACCGTGTCCCTGACGTCCATGAAGACTTTGCGGATGTTTTCTGTGTCCGTGGCACAGGTGAAATGTGGGTAGATTGTTCTCCTCATTCCATTTTCCCTCAGGTACATTTTGAGGATAAAGTCCATGGCAGCCCCAGCATTTCCTTTAGAGCCTGAGGGCAAAGAAACATTGTGTTTGTCAAACGGGATTTCAGACTAACTCCAGCAGGGAAGGAGGAACAAATCTTTGTGTCAGGGCCCAAGTTATTCCACTTTGGTGGGACTTCATGGAATTAACAGCACCAAAGGAGGCCATTGAGCCCGTGCTGGCTCTTTGAAAGAGTTATCCAATTAGTCCCACTTCCTCTCGCTCTTACCCATAATCCTGCAACTTTTTCTTCCCTTCATGTATTTATCCAACTGCCCTGTGAAAGTTACTACAGGTTGAACCTCTCTTATCCCACAGCCTCGGGACCTGGGATTTTACCAGACGAGGGGAGGTCACGTTAAATTGGATGGTACAGGTACTGAGCGAGGGGATATCGGGGCTGGCTGGCTTGGGGCTGGGAGTGCGGCAGAGAGATCGTGGGTGGGGCGGCAGTGGATCGCCGGGTCAGGCCAGCGATTGCGGGAGTCGGCAGCGAGGAAGGACTTCAATTTGTTCATGTCGGAGTTATCCGCATGCGTCACCTGGTGGCCAGGAATGGTCCTGGATGAGGGGTGGTGCCGGATAAGGGAGTCCCGGATAAGAGAGGTTCAATCTGTATTGAATCAGCTTTTCTTTCAGGCAGTGCATTCCAGATCATAACAACTTGCTGCGTAAAGATATTTCTCCTCATCTCTCCTCTGGTTCTTTTGGCAATTACCTTAAAGCTGTGTCCTCTGATTCCCGACCCTCCTGCCAGTGGAAATAGTTTCTCCTTACTTACTCTATCGAAGCCCTTCATGTTTTTGAATGCCTCTACTAAATCTCCCTTTAACCTTCTGTGCTCTAAGCAGAACAATTCCAGCAGAAGTGGTCACATAGTGGTAGGACTTTCTGCCCACCACAGAGGTATTGGTGAGGCCACACCTGGAATATTGCATGCAGTTTTGGTTTCCATAATTACGAAAGGATATACTTGCTATGGAGGCAGTTCAGAGAAGGTTCGCAAGGTTGATTCCGGAGATGAGGGGGTTCACTTATGAAGAAAGGTTGAATAGGTTGGGCCTCTACTCATTGGAATTCAGAAGAATGAGAGGTGATCGTATTGAAACGTATAAGATTATGAGGGGGCTTGACAAGGTGGATGCAGAGAGGATGTTTCCACTGGTGGGGGAGACTAGAACTAGAGGGCATGATCTTAGAATAAGGGGCCGCCCATTTAAAACTGGGATGAGGAGAAATTTCTTCTCTCTGAGGGTTGTAAATCTGTGGAATTCACTGCCTCAGAGAGCTGTGGAAGCTGGGACACTGAATAAATTTAAGACAGAAATAGACAGTTTCTTAAATGATAAGGGGATAAGGGGTTATGGGGAGCGGGCAGGGAAGTGGAGATCAGTCCATGATCAGATCAGCCATGATCTTATTGAATGGTGGAGCAAGTTCGAGGGGCCGTATGGCCTACTCCTGCTCCTATTTATGTTCTTGTTTATGTTCTAACTACAATTGTTCTGCTAAACTATCTTCAATCCCCTACTTTAACATTATACATAAACCACATAAACAAGGTTCAAGTCTTAACTTAAAAACAACAGGTAATCGCTTAGCAACAAAGAGATTGTATATAATACAAAGAAGCTATATCATCCACAGGAAAGCAAGATATTAGCATTTCTAAGCACCTCCTCTAGTCTGAGGAGATGTTTTGGTTCCAGTTGAACACAGCGATTTGAACACAGTGTCAGTTTTATACATTTCTAACAACCTTCCCAATCTCCGGCCCCCTCCGATCACTGGCCTACCTCCACCCCCCTCTAATCTCCAATCCCTCCCTTCCCTTAAGGTACCCAACCGACAGCTTCTCATTTTGCCTGGCTGTAGGCGGGAAACAGAGAAACAAGATGTTAATCAGACCCTGCCGTTTAATTTGGTTGGGCCTGAGGGAGACTCGTTCTTCCACATTTCCAGCTGCATTCCAGCCAAACACCTTGCCCCGCCCCGCTCCCTACCTGCCTCCATGCTAAAATCCTGCCCAGAGTTCCTAAAAAGATCTTCCATTCCCCAGAACTAACATCTCTCACGCTCACCTTGATCAGCACACATTTAGACTTATTTTGGTAAAAGAGAAGTAATAAAACTGTGGTGAGGGCCCCATATACAGGAAGGAAGAAAGAGTAGGGACAAAAGTGATGTTTTCTACTTACCTTCAAATTCATGAAAATAGTCCACTATATGTGATTTAAGAATCTTCTCCTCCAAAATATCCTTTTTATTCAGGAAAAGAATCATTGATGAATTCTCAAAACAGTTGGACTTCAAAATAAAATGAAACAGAGCAAGACTCTCCCTCATTCGATTCTGCAAAAAAAATCACAACACATAATTATTGAGAATTCTTTCAAGTTAAAATGTTGTAAATCTTGTGCTTTGATTTGGCCTTGTGTTAAATTTGAAAATGATTTATTATGGCGACACCGGTGTTGATATCATATCATGTAATTGTTAGAAAACTGCATCTATATCATCTGTAGTACAGGCAACTCTTGATTATCTGGGTCCCTCGGGGATTGGGCTATGCCAGGTAACCGATTTCTCCGTTAGAGCGCGTTGACATTATAAAGTTAAAACTTCAATGAATACATACTGTGCAATCAGCTACAAACAGTAACAAGGCAGTTAAGTATGGACATTACCAGCATGCATGCAGGTGGCCTCGAGGAGGAGATTGCCTAGCTCCGGGGTTCCAGAGCCCGATGCCTTCCCTGGCCGAAAGGACTCCGACGTCAGCGGCGGCCGCGAGAGACAGCGGCTGCAACAGCGCGCACACACACGGAATTTTAAATACCGTCACAACGGTTTCCCGTTGCATCCGTGTGCGGATAATCGAGGCTTGCCTGTACATTTAAAGAATTTACATCTGCGAGCACTTCCAATTAATTCTTTGCATTCTAAATTCATATGTCCTCATTCAGAATGGACACTGACCATGTGAACTTGCCCTGCTGTAGTTACACCCTCCAGCCAGCGGAGGTGCTGCTGCGTTCCTTCTGCCCTTTGTATTGTTTCTTTCCAGCCTCATCACTTCCAGCTAATATTTACCTTCATTTGCTTTTGCCCCTCCGCAGTCAAAGCTTATTCCAGCTCGCTGCCGATTGGGGCCGAAATTCAGGTGCACTCGAAAGCTGGAGCACCTGTGCCTTTTGGAGTGGTACTCATCGCTGGAACTCCTAGCACGGTAAGTAGATCCATTTTCAGGACTTTGACATTTTTTCAAAGTCCTGCAGGAAATGGATCATAATGGGGGCGGGCCTTCGATTCAAGGCCAGGCTGACTGGCTGAAAATGGGTCGGTCGAGGTCTCCGCCACTGTCAATCAGTGGTGGAGTCTCGTGGTGATGTCACAGCACTTGTACGTTACCATGTTCTCTACCCTCCCTTAAAGGGGAGAGATTCGATCATTTTGTAACTTTGGCCACTGGTCCACCTGGGAGGGTTTCGGCCGGGCCAGTGGCCTGGCACCCAAGAGTATTTTGCAGGCCGATCGGAAAGTCGACCGGCAAAAAATGTTTCCATTGCGGCCACGGCAGTGGGCCCTCCCCTTTAAGGGCTGCTGCGCTGCCGGGCCGCATTCGGTGCGGAGATGGTGCACCGGCAGAACAACCGGTGGGGAATCGAGCAGTTAAACCACTGGTAAGTATTTTTTTATTGATCAACATTGGCGGTGCAACTACTTGGGCAGGATGGAGTCCAGGCCGAAAAATCCCCGATCTGATTTTTAGGAATGGCTGCCGCAAATGGGCATTGACGGGTCTCTTTGAGACCCTGCGTTTCGGCCCTTATGTCTTTTACAGTCCTTGTAAATACTTTCAGCTACCGCTTTTTTCGATTGCTACATTTGCATTCAAGTTAAAACAGTCTGAATAGCTTGTTGACCTATGAATGATCCTCAAATCCTATCCTCTTCCACCACCGTGGTTATGTTTAAAAATTCATTCTAGGAATATGGGCGTTGCTAACAAGGCCCGCATTTAGTTGTTCTCGAGAAGTTGGTAGTGAGCCGCCTTCTTGAACTGCTGCAGTCCGTGTGGTGAAGGTTTCTTTTTATTCATTCATGGGATGCGGGCGTTGCTGGCAAGGCCAACATTTATTGCCCATCCCTAGTTGCCCTTGAGAAGGTGGTGGTGAGCCACCTTCTTGAACCGCTGCAGTCCGTGTGGTGAAGGTACTCCCACAGTGCTGTTAGGGAGGGAGTACCAGGGTTTTCACCCAGCGACGAGGAAGGAACGGCCAATAGATTTCCAAGTCAGGATGGTGTGTGACTCGGAGGGGAACTTGTAGGTGATGGTGTTCCCATGCGCCTGCTGCCCTTGTCCTTCTAGGTGGTGGAGGTCGCGGGTTTGGGAGGTGCTGTCGAGGATGCCTTGTCGAGTTGTTGTCGTGTATCCTAATAGGACACACTGCAGCCACGGTACGCAAGTGATGGGGAGAGTGGAAGTTTAAGATGGCGGATGGGGTGGCGATCAAGCAGAGTACTTTGTCCTGGATGATGTCAAGCTTTTTGAGTGTTGTTGGAGCTGCACTCATCCAGGCAAGTGGGAAGTATTCCCCATGCATTCCACACTTCAATTGCATATGTAGTGTGCAAGATGTGAAATTCACGTGGTATATATAACCACATTTGACCTCCCCTCCACGCCACTTCCGACCTCCGCCCCTCGTCATTTTTGACCTCCGCTCCTCGTCGCTTCAGGTCAGAAGCGGTGATTTGCGGAGGTCGGAAACGGCGAAGAGCGGAGGTCGGGACCGGTGATTTGCGGAAGTCGGAAGCGGTGAGGTGCGGAGGTCGGAAGTGGCGAGGAGCGGAGGTCGGAAGTGGCGAGGAGCGGAGGTCGGGACCGGTGATTTGCGGAGGTCGGAAGCGGTGAGGTGCGGAGGTCGGAAGTGGCGAGGAGCAGAGGTCGGAAGTGGCGAGGAGCGGAGGTCGGAAGCGGTGAGGTGCGGAGGCCGGAAGTGGCGAGGAGCAGAGGTCGGAAGTGGCGAGGAGCAGAGGTCGGAAGTGGCGAGGAGCAGAGGTCGGAAGTGGCGAGGAGCAGAGGTCGGAAGTGGCGAGGAGCGGAGGTCGGAAGCGGTGAGGTGCGGAGGCCGGAAGTGGCGAGGAGCAGAGGTCGGAAGTGGCGAGGAGCAGAGGTCGGAAGTGGCGAGGAGCAGAGGTCGGAAGTGGCGAGGAGCAGAGGTCGGAAGTGGCGAGGAGCGGAGGTCGGAAGCGGTGAGGTGCGGAGGCCGGAAACGGTGAGGAGCGGAGGTCGGAAGCGGTGAGGTGTGGAGGTCGGAAGTGGCGAGGAGCGGAGGCCGGAAGCGGTGAGGAGCAGAGGTCGGAAGTGGCGAGGAGCGGAGGCCGGAAGCGGTGAGGAGCGGAGGTCGGGACCGGTGAGGTGTGGAGGTCGGGACCGGTGAGGAGCGGAGGTCGGAAGTGGTGAGGTGCGGAGGCCGGAAGCGGTGAGGAGCGGAGGTCGGGACCGGTGAAGTGCGGAGGTCGGGACCGGTGAAGTGCGGAGGTCGGAAACGGTGAGGAGCGGAGGTCGGAAACGGTGAGGAGCGGAGGTCGGAAGCGGTGAGGTGTGGAGGTCGGAAGTGGCGAGGAGCGGAGGTCGGGACCGGTGAGGAGCGGAGGTCGGAAACGGTGAGGAGCGGAGGTCGGAAGCGGTGAGGTGTGGAGGTCGGAAGTGGCGAGGAGCGGAGGTCGGGACCGGTGAGGAGCGGAGGTCGGAAACGGTGAGGAGCGGAGGTCGGAAACGGTGAGGAGCGGAGGCCGGAAACAGTGAGGAGCGGAGGTTGGGACCGGTGAGGAGCGGAGGTTGGGACCGGTGAAGTGCGGAGGTCGGAAACGGTGAGGAGCGGAGGTCGGGACCGGTGAGGAGCGGAGGTTGGGACCGGTGAAGTGCGGAGGTCGGAAACGGTGAGGAGCGGAGGCCGGAAACGGTGAGGTGCGGAGGCCGGAAACGGTGAGGAGCGGAGGTTGGGACCGGTGAAGTGCGGAGGTCGGAAACGGTGAGGAGCGGAGGTCGGAAGCGGTGAGGAGCGGAGGCCGGAAACGGTGAGGAGCAGAGGTCGGGACCGGTGAGGTGCGGAGGTCGGGACCGGTGAAGTGCGGAGGTCGGAAGCGGTGAGGAGCGGAGGTCGGAAGCGGTGAGGAGCGGAGGTCGGAAGCGGTGAGGAGCGGAGGGAGGGATGGGCAAGGTCCCGAGGTCGGGACCGGCGAGGTCCGGAGACCGGAAGCAGACAAGAGAGGATAGACGAGGCACAGAGGAGTGGCGAGGTCAGAGCCCAGAGATGGAGCAGTGTGGACAAAACCATGGGAAGGCGCAGCACGGGCCAATAGCGAGGCTGTGAAGTTGTGAGGCTCACATTGCGTACTATGAATTCCACGTAGAGAGAGGGCCTGTGGGAAGGAGGGCAGTAGGAGTATGTTTGAGTGTGTGTATAGTATTGGCCCTGGACCAAGACCTTGCTCCGTCAAGCCCGTGTGGTGGCTGGCGTGCAACGGCCACCCCACGTTAAAAGAATTCACGCACAGACATCTTCCACCATTTAAAATGAGTTCATCAGGCACCTGAGTACTCATTTTTAGTGTGGAAGTAAGTCATCCTCGAACATGAGGGACTGCCTATGATGATAATCACATTGATCTGAGTTCATAACCAGAAACTGCATTCATTTTTGCAGCTGCATGTGTAAGGTATGAAATGCATAGGAATCTAACAAGCTACAAATCAGTGGTAATTGGAAGATTAATATCCATTGACACTATTTGAATTTAAAAGGCCAGTTACTGGTGCATGAGATATTGTTTACTACGATTTAATGCTTGACTGCCATTTACCATTGAGTTACCTCAGCTGTCTTGGTTAAAAAGCAACAGGTGAGGCAGCTAAGCATTAAGAGGCAGCTAGAACTGTAAAAACCAGTACACACTGAGACTGGTCAACAGCTTTCCAAACAGCCACCATCTTAGTATTTCTTAGGTTGCAATATCTCCAAACCCTGGATTAACGTGCAGCAGAATCTAGAGCAAGCTGCATAAACTGGCCCCGGGTGCCACGTGATTCTAGGGGCCTGTTCAGAGCAGACAGGGTGTTCACTCAGACACATGTTTATCACTTTCCTAGATAGACCAATAATCAGATCGTTATGCTGATAAAATCACTGGAAACTTTCTAATTTGATGAATAGGTGGAAGGGTGGTTAGGTACATTGGGTGGTAAGGTAGGTGTGGTGGGCAGGTAGGTGGTAAGTAGGTAGGTGGTAAGTGGGTGGGTGGGTGGATGGGATGGGGAAGTGAGTGGGTGGGTAGATAGATGAGCTGGGCAGGTAGGCGGGATGGGCAGGTGGGTGGGTGCATGGGATGGGTAGGTAGATGGGGAAGTGAGTGGGTGGGTAGATAGATGAGCTGGGCAGGTAGGCGGGGTGGGCAGGTGGGTGGGTAGTTGGGTGGGAGGGTAGGTGGGTGAGTGGGTAATTGGGTAGAAACATAGAAACAGACATTTACAGCGCAGAAGGAGGACATTTCGGCCCATCTAGTCCATGCCGGCCGACAAAGAGCTGCACGGCCCTTGGTCAGCAACCGTGAAGGTTACATATAAACCTATGAACAATGACGGAAAGGCAAAGAGCACCCAGCCCAACCAGTCTGCCTCACACAACTGCGTCACCCCTTATACTGAAACATTCTACACCCCAACCGGAGCCATGTGATCTCCTGGGAGAGGCAAAAACCAGATAAAAACCCAGGCCAATTTAGGGAGAAAAAATCTGGGAAAATTCCTCTCCGACCCATCCAGGCGATCGAAACTAGTCCAGGAGATTACCCTGGCCGTATTCGATTCCCTGCAGCACTTACCATTAATACTGCATCGGCCAACAAAAGGTTATCCAGTCTAGTCCCAATTACCAGCTCTAGGTCCGTAACCCTGCAGGTTACGGCACTTCAAGTGCCCATCCAACCATCTCTTAAAAGTGGTGAGGGTTTCTGCATCCACCACTCTTCCAGGCAGCGAGTTCCAGATCCCCACAACCCTCTGCGTAAAGAAGCACCCCCCCCCCCCCAAATCCCCTCTAAACAGTAGGTGGATAGTTGGGTAGGTGGGTAGGTAATTGGATGGGGTGGGTAGTTGAGTGTGTGGGTGGGTTGGGATGGATAGCGGGGTAGGTGGGTGGGTGGGCAGTGGGGCGATGGAGTGGGCAGTGGAGCATTGGGGTGGGTGGTGGGGTGGGCATTGAGCTGGGATTAAAACTATCATCCACGCTCTATCCCAGGCAAAGGGGATGGTCGCCTTGATAGGACCCGGAGGCACCGGTGGTTTGTCCGGTGGGGTACCAGGAGGGGCGTGGCAAGCAGGTAGTAGCATACCCAGGGCTGGGGGCAGGACCAATGTGTCCCGTTTGGCAGCAGGTAAGTGAGGCTCCAGCCGAGGGTCAGTTAAAGGCTGGATCAGGCGACCAGGCACTGTCTGCTGCACCGGGTATGGTGGGACAGCCAGAGGTAGAGGGACCAGCGCAGAAAGATCCTGAACCAGGGCGGATGTGCCCAGTCAGGCAGCACAAGTACGGTCCTCCACAGGCAGGTGGCCAAGGTCGGGGAGCGCTGGAGAGCGACTTTATTATTCCCCATGGAGTTCAATCACTCAGGGCCATGGTGGCCCATTTGGCCAAACTCACTCGCAGCGGGGACCCGTCTATCCACTTCATGGAGGTGATGCAGGCAGGGGAAATTAATGGCTGCGACGAGGAAGAGACAGCCAAGCTGCTGCTCTTCTCTCTGGACAGCAAATTGTACCAGGCCCTACCGGCAGAACGCCGGAGGGGACAGCGTACATTTACTGAGGTCCAGAGGGCCGTCCGTGAGGCTATGGGCTTCGATGACGGCAGTCCTTTCGAACGGGTCGAAAGGACAAGGCAGCTCGCAGGGGAAACCCCGCAGGCGTTTGCGGACAGGCTGTGGGTGGTATACCACGCAGCCTGTGGGGAGCTCCTCGACCGGGCGAATCTTTCCGCGGTACAGACTGGCCGCTGGCTGAGGATGCTGGTGGCAAACTGCTTGCCCCGGCTCAAGGCCAGGGCAGAACTGTGGTTCGATTCCCGGGACCCCAACCTCACCGAGGAAGCAGTGGTCAGGCAACTGGCACTGGTCCAACGGAATGGAGGAGGGGAGGAGGAGAAAACCTCCAAAGGTCGGGTAAATGAAGTAAAACCCAACCCGATTCCCAAAAGGGAATGGCACCAGGAGGGCGGCCGCTTGTCTGATAAGGAGGGAGTGTGCTACGGGTGCGGGAAAGCTGGGCATTTTAAAAGGGATTGCAGGAGCCCAGTAAAGAGATATGGGGGGAGAAGTTCTTTAGGAGCCGCCCAGAGTGGGGGAAGTGGAGTGAGCTCCTCACCATCCCTTGACCAGATAGTAGCTGCAGTGAGGACAGCACTGGAGGGGACTGGGAAGGTAGCCATGGCAACAGGCAGGGAAGCACCAGCAACCCTGCCAGTACAGAGGCCGTGACTAGCCCAGACCCAGCCTGTATACCTGTGCCCACTAGAATACGACCCCTGGGGACGACCCTGGGTCAAGATGGAGGTTGAGGGTGTATTGGGTACCTACCTTTTGGACACTGGTGCTTCCAGCACGATAGTCCATTTGGAGGACCCCGCAACCTCACCTCTATCAAACGGGGTGCCGTATCAACCAGTTGGGTTCACAGGTAATGAGAAGGCTGGGTTTTTCTCAGTCCCGCTCGCAGTTCGTTTAGGAGCACTCCAAACACAATGGAAGTGCGTCCTGATGAACTGGGAGCAGGTGGGAAAAGGGATTTTGGGGGCTGATTTTATCATCGCTCTCCAGATCCTAGTAGACATGAGGAATCACTGTCTATGGGGCACAGTGGGCATGGGAGCAGAGGGAGAAGTCATGGTTATTGATAAGAAACAGGGAAAAGGGACTCTGTGTACAATGAAGCCAAAAGGGGGTTACGACCTGGAGGTTCTGGTCGGTAACACCCCGGCCGAGTACCGGGCCTATGTGCAAGCAAATCTTGCAGCATTTGCCACCCATAAACACGACTGTGGGAGAGTCACAGGAATGGAGGTTAGAATAGATGGGGATTCCATGTCCTGCCCACAAAAGCAGTATGGCTTTCCCCGAGAGGCAGAAGCAGACTTGGAGACAGCTTTAAGCTCGCTTGTCGAGCAGGGTGTTTTGAGACCCATAGCCACCCATGTCAACTCCCCGCTTTGGCCGGTTAGGAAACCGGATAATTCTTGGAGGGCTACGGTGGATTATAGAGTGCTCAATAAAAACATCCCAGCTTGTGCTCCCACAGTAGCGGCGGTTGCGAATCTGATAGGGAAAATCCCTGCATCCGCAACCACGTTCACAGAGTTGGACATATCCAACGGGTTCTGGTCTATCCCTGTACGGAGGGAAGACCAGTACAAGTTTGCCTTCACCTTCCGGGAACAGCAGTATACATGGAGCTGCCTCCCACAGGGCTTTCATAATAGTCCCAGCATCTTTCACCAATGCATGGCGAACTGCTTAAAAGGCTTCAGCCAGCCACACCAGCTGGTCCAGTATGTGGACGACCTGTTGTTGTTCACAGACAGCAGTGAGGAACACGGTCCACTGCTGGACGAACTGCTGGTCTTACTGAAGGAAGGGGGTTTTAAAGTTAACCCCAAGAAAGCCCAGATAGGTCTAGGAGAGGTAAAATTCCTGGGCCTGACGATAAGGGCAGGAGAAAGGGCCATTGATGAGGCTAGAAGAAAGGCAGTGCAGGAACTCCCTGTCCCTAGGAATGTGTCGGGGGTAAGGTCTTTCCTGGGAATCACTGGCTACTGTAGGGACTTCATCGAGGACTATGCAGCCACTGCCGCCCCTCTGCTCAGACTCCTACATAAGGGGGTCGAGTGGGAATGGGACAAGGGCTGTGAGGCAGCATTTGTCCGTCTTAAGAGAGACCTGCAGGTAGCACCAGCCCTTGGGGCAATTGATGGGGGGGAGGAATTCTTCCTGGAGGTGGCAGCCAGTGGTGACAGCTTAAGTGCAGTGTTGCTCCAGGGGCGAAACGGTCAGCTGAGACCAGTGGTGTACTCCTCTAGGGTCCTCACGGAGGTAGAAAAGGGATACTCCAATTGTGAGAGGCACTTGCTTGCCACCCTCTGGGCAGTAAAGAGAGCTCAGATCTTTACCGGAATATCCCCCATTACACTCCTCACCCATCATACCCCGACGCAGATGCTGTTGGATGGGAGGATTAAGGACGGGACAGTGAGCAGTGCTAGAATCACTCGCTGGACCCTCCTCCTCTCCCAAATGACTTTAAAGGTCAAGGGCCTCTGCGAGCCCAGGCTCGCAGTAAATTTAATCTATCCAGGGCAGCCGCATCGATGCTCTGTGGAGGGAGTATGGGACATTAACTTTGGATTTCGGGCAGGGATACACCCCACAGGCCGCGAGATCTACGTTGATGGCTCCAGTTCAGTGTCCGCGGGTACAAGACTCACGGACTGTGGAGTTTGGGATCCCAAGGCAGGAATTGCCTTGGCTCTTAAACTCCCATGCACCCTGAGCACCCAGCAGGCGGAACTCTCGGCGGTGATGTATGTGGTCACACACCCCGAGGAATTCCCTACCCCATACACGATTTGCTCGGACAGCATGTTCACTTGCAATTCATGTACAGAGTATCTGCCGATTTGGTCATGCCGAGGGTACACCTCTGAGGATGGGAAGCCCCTTGTGACCAAACCCCTGCTAGAAAAGATCGTGGCTGCAGTGGGAGAAACCGGGGATGTATATATCCATAAGGTAAAGGCCCACTCCAAAACTGAGCCACGGGGGGAAGGTAACCAACAGGCAGACCTGCTGGCAAGGGAAGGTGCTCGCACAGGTTGCCCATGGGACCCATACGAGGCAGGCAGGATAGCAGCAGCAAGAAGCAAGCCAGGGACACAAGGGAGCGTAGGGGCGGCTGCGGCCCCGGACCTTAAAGTAGTCCAGATGCAGGATCCGATCCTGAAGGCTGCCTTGGCTGCTATCAAAAGGGGGGAAAAGGCGGAGGGCCCTTACAGTGCTGTAGATATTGCTGTGTGGGAAGGCATGTTGTTTAAAGGGGACAAATGGGTAGTTCCGCCACAACACCGGAGGGAATTCCTTCAGCTGGCCCATGAGGGTCCAGGTGCGGGATACCCTGGGCCGGAATCTACCTGGCAATGGGTAGAAAAGGCAGGGTGGTGGCCAGACCTCTGGGAAGACGTCCGCAACTTCTGTGCAAACAACCCAGGCCCTCAGAAAAGGAAGGCGTCTATGGGACACGTCAGGCGGGTAGAGGGACCATGGCAGTCGATCCAGATCGACTACATCGGACCCCTACCGGCTGCCCAGGGAAGTTATAAATACTGCCTTGTCCTGGTGGATGTGTTTGCCAAGTGGGTGGAAGCCTTCCCTTGCCGAACCGCTACCGCGGTGGGGACTGCAAAAATCCTGGTGAGGGAGGTGTTCTCTCGGTGGGGTCTACCTCAAATGGTGGAGTCCGACCGGGGAAGCCACTTCACCGGCCAGGTGATGCAGACCACCCTAAAGGTGCTGGGGATAAGAGCCAAATGGCATGTCGCCTACAACCCTCAGTCCTCAGGCCCCATAGAACGCCTGAACCGGACCCTAAAGGAAAGGCTGCGCAAGGAGACGGGAGACTCACCGAACAAGTGGGTGGAGGTCTTACCGTTGGTCCTCATGGGAATCCGGGTCAGTCAGTCAAAGAGCACAGGGTACTCACCCCATGAGCTGATGACGGGCCGGATAATGAGAACTCCAGTGCATGTGTTGGCGCCGGTTCTCACCGAAGGGCAGCTCCGAGAGGTGAACCGAGACCGGTTTGTCAGGAACCTGTTTGAACACCTCAAACAGATTCACTGGCAGGCTGCTAGTAACATGGGCAGACAGCATCAGAGTAACCGATTGCTGCTAGAACCTAGCAAACACCACGAATGGGAGATAGGGGACCAGGTCATGGTGAGGAACTATGCTCGGGTCGGGGTTTTTGAAGCATAGTCGACAAGGCTAGCCCTATGGTCTATGCGGTTCAATTGCCTCGCCGGGTGAAGTGGTATCACATTAATCAGTGTAAATTGTTTGACCCCAAAAGAGGTAAAAAACAGAGGAGACGAGCAAGGGAAGCGAATCAGGCACTGGGGGAAGAACAGGCCCCGGTGGATTTGGAGGTTCCGGAGGAGGCAGCGGGCCCCGAAGCTCTACAGCCGGGGCTGGTTCACTGCTCCTGTAAGGCTATCCCACCACTGGGTAGAGGTTCCCAGCCCACTAACAGAAGTAGGGAGAAAGGCTCTACCATTAGCAAGGTTCAAGGGGAAGCTGAACCTCCCATGGTGGATCAGCTGGGGCTAGCCCAAGAGGTGGAGGAGATGGCATTGCAGCCCATAACGTGGGACTCAGCACTGACAGTAAGGAGGAGTAACAGAGTGCCACAGCCCAGGGCGCCGTGGTCCCCTGTTAACTTAGCCTCCCGCCCCAGACCGATCCGGCGAAAGACAACAGGGAGGGTGCTCTGTTGCGCTAGCAAGGGTCTCCCACCGATTATCCGGGGCTCGGGAGGGTCTTGGAGGGCAGCACAAGACTCATTAAGGGGGACCATACGAGCCCCTCAGCGGAGGGCATCCTGGTCCCCAGGGTACGGTCAGCCGAGTGGTCGACGACGCCTGTACAGTGACAGGATATAGCCTGGCCACCCGGGGACGGGTGGCGGTGTGTATATTTTCCCTTCCTGTTTTGTTACTTTGTGTTGTGTGTATATGTGTTTAGGTAAGGCAGTGACGGTTGGGTACAGCATTTTGTGTGTTTGGAACATGTTAAGTGGGCCGAGCCTGGAGAGGTCTCTCAAGGCAAGGCCATGTTCTTCTTGCCTTTCAGATGTCAACACCTCCCTACTGGACGTTAGTGATGCTGGTATCGCTAAGGATCTGCACCGGGCACCGAGGGGACACCGAGGACTCCCTAGTTTTCGGATGCTCCGGGGGCAGAGCGCCGACAGTGACCACAGGAGAAGGGACTCCGGCGGCGGATGGCCGGGTCACCTACTCCCATGAGGGGAAATGGCCTGGGTGGTTGGGATCGAACTCCACCAAGTACTCCAACCATAAGGACTTTACCTACGGAGAGGCCTCCATCCCCTGTCCGGAGATCACTGTGGCCACTTCCAGAGTGAGAGTGACAGAAGGCAGGAAGGTATGCCTAACTTGCCAAGGGGACATACCTCTGGGACGGTGGTGGTGGCTCAGAAAGCTCAAGAGGGACGTGGGAGACCGACACTCGGACTGGGAACGTCTGGATAATGATACCTACCGAACCATCATGGGGTCATCTGTCGGGGTAACGGTGTGCTGGGAGAAATGGTGGGCGTACGACCAAGGAATTTATTTGTGTATGTGGGGATCCACTCGCGTGTGTTCAGAGGGCGTCTCCATTGCTTTTTATAGGTGGTGGCAGGATGTCGGGGATGGGGTGGTATGGGATCGCAGCGGGGAGGCGTGTGTGATCCCCAATCCCCGGGTACCAGTAAACGCCACCGAACTTGTAGTTCGGGAAAGAAAACCCCCACCCACGGCCAAGCCCACCGTCCCACACGAGTGCCCGACAACAACCAGGGGGCCGGGGAATGGTTTAGTGTTGGTCCCTACCGAGAAACTACTTTATCAGGGGGTACACTACGCAGTGGCATCAGTGGTGCTAAATCTGACAGAAGTCCGCCTACCTACGTGGTGTCCCCGGGAAACCGAGCTGTTATACCAGGCTCTGCTGCGGGAGATGTTCCGGAAGTTCTATGAACTGGACTTCGGGGATGTCAAAATGACAGACTTGTATAAACAGTGGGATAGGGCCGAACCAGGCAGGCAGAGGCGTGGCACTTTAAATGACATTCTTACGGGGTTTAACACCGGGGCGTCCGCCATAAACAGTTTGGATAACATGCAGCTGGCCCTCCAGATAAATGGGTTAAAGAATCAGCTGCGCAAAGTCCTGGGGGACGAGAATACCGTCGTGGGATCCGCGCTCCACGAAGAGGTGGCAATGACAGTTCATTTAAAGGAGATTATCTCTCAATTGGAGGCGCAGGCCAGGGCTGTAAATGCCTTGATTCGGGAGGATAGAAACGCCTCCGATCAAGCCGCCCAAAATGAGGTGTGCGTGCTCTATGGGGCCTGGTTGCTGGGAGAGGGACGGAGTAACCTCGAGGATCTGAGACAGGGACAGGTCCCCTCCTGGATCAGCAACCAGCACTTAGTAGCACTGCACCCTTATGATAATGTTTTGAGTCCTTGCCAACTTCGTGTAGCGTCGGAAGCCTACCCAGTACCGGTGGACTGTGGAAAGTCAAATCATACCATCATGGGTGTGGTGGTCAGGATGCCCGTGATGGGGGCGTCCCCACGACCAGCACCCCTGTACCGAGTGGAGAATGTGGGAGTCATTCGTGGAGGGGTGCATGTTCGATTCCAAGAGGTCCCACCTTATGTCACAATGTGGGAGCACACTGTGACAGGTACAGACCTCTCGGGTTGTCGGAGCAGGGGAGCACAGGTAATCCTGTGCCCCCAGCACTTGAACGCTTTTGCAAGGCCACAATGCGGGTTCAGCACTGCTGGGGCAGAGCTTATCAATTGCACAATGGAGGTAATGGCCCCTAACCACATGCCTCCACAGGTAGCATATGTAGGCGGTGGGACATATTGTGTCACCACAAGTGCCCATCGGTATGAACACGGACCGGGAAGGTGGTGTCCAATACCATACAGCAGCTTTTGCTTTAAACCCAGGGCAGAGGTTCAAGTGGCACACACCAGAATCACACCCATCCCTGAACCTTCCACGATTCACCTCACGGTACAAAACAACCTCAGCCATCTACAACAATATGTCGCCCAGTTTGGCTATCCCATTGCCCCACTATCTGAGAAACTTACAGCCCTCCTCCAGGCAGTGGATTTATCACAAAAACATTTTTACACCATGGAGCAGAAAACTGAAATTCTAGCAGGGGAGATTGCCCAGATTAAACCCCCAGCATGGTGGGATTTGGGAATACGGGCAGATATACCTGCATGGATCCGGGTGGGATCGCATGCCTTGGTGATCGGCCAACTCCTGATTGTAGCTTATCTGCTAGTTGCAAGCTGTAAGCTCAAGAGAAAAAGAAAAAGAACGCAGTTCCTCAGGCTACTATACAGCCAGGAGAGCCGTTGCTAAACACTCAAGGTGTGTAAACAAAGCTTGACCGCGACACTTAGGCGGTTTTGTTATTTCCAGGGATGACCGCATTTTTCATACATGGCTCCTGGGGAGTTAGCAGGGCAGATTTCTTTGTTTTACGTTTGAGACTGAAATGAGACTCAATGTACAATTACTGCTGTAACCTTAAGTACATATATGTATGTTGCTGTCGTGTATTGTAACCTGTTGGATTTCTGTGTTTAGTACCGCGTTAAAAGGAATTACGATATATATCGACGGGATCAGTTTAGAGTTAAACTGGGGAAAGTTGGGCAATTTGGGAGACCTAGGGTTTTCTCACCACCCTGAACTTTGACACACTCGAGTGGAGTCTGGGGGATTATGTCGGGGAGGACGAAAACCCCCTCATTTTACCCAGAAGGAAAAGGGCTGTGGGATCAGTCTGGGCTGTGAATTGAAATCGATGGAAGGAAAACTTTGGGACACAAATGAATTTTAAAAGAGCAGACAAGGCCTGCAGGGGATAAAAGGGGGTGCATTCATGGAGACCCCCCCCCAGTGTTTGGACTCATAGGAAAGGGAATTTAATTTGGAACTATCTACCAGAAAGTTTGAAATCCTAAAGTGCACATGGAAGAAACTACGAACTTTAATCGAATTTGGGATTTTTTTAAAAGATGTATGTTGGGTCTGCAAGAAAAGGGGTGGAGTCAATATCAAAAGGGCCAGTTTGGACATTGGAACTAATCAAATTGTCTGGGAACTGTATACCCTCGAAACTTGCCCCTTGAAAACATTAGCATTTAAACAATGCCACATACATATTCCAACACCTTTTTCATCAGGCATAGAAATATCTGTCTCAGGCCAGACTAGCATAATGGCTACAGGAGGCCAATGCAATCAACACCCACTCAAACCTTGAGTAGGTTAAGATCAGTGGAAAAAAAAAACCTCCATCTAAAACTGCTGCATTTTTCAAAATCAAAAGTCCACCAATGAGAAGAATCGACTTCAGCAGGAGAGGCGGACTGGATAATCTGGCTATAAAAAAAGGGTTTCTGACGTAGTGAAGAAAGAAGTGATGATTTTCCCTGCCCTCGTGATTCAACAACCACAACCAGCAAGCCTCTCGACAATGAAGGAAAACCAGTGTCCGAAGACACCGAAGATAGAAGAAACAAACCACCAGACTGCGGAAGGCACAGTGGTGAGTATAACCTCTGGTCCCCAGAACTCCCAACTCAATTAGGCCAGGAAAGGTGGGAGGTTGGGCATTGTACTGCTAAACTGGTGTAAAGATTTTCGTTGGGTCCGTTTTAGTGGGATTTAGGGGGATTGTTTTGTTGCTGTATTGCTGTTTGTTGAGTTACACCTTGTCAAATAAATTGGAAGCCTAAAGTTCCTCTTGGAATCACCTTGTCTCAGTTCTATTGTATTACATCTCCTGATCGTGAGTCTTATGTCAGAACCGTGTAAGGGAAGCTAGGAGCGCCTCGAAAACGCTCAACTGTGTGTCACAGGCTAGGGAAGAAGGGGTTAGGAGTGTTTGACACTCACAGGTGCCTCACAGGCTAGGCATAAACTGTGGGGACGCACGAGTCTCAAAACCCCCTTCATAAGCTGTGGACACAGTCTCTCCAGGGGTGCTCTTGCAGCACTCAGGGTACCTCACAGGCCAGGCATAAGCTGTGAGGGCAGAAGCCCAGAGAGAGACACCCAAGGCACAACAACCCTGTGAAAACCCCTTACAATATAAGATCATTATTAACCTTTGTCTAAAAACACAATGGACAGTATAAATTCCAAAGTGCCTCATCATTTCACTGAAAATGATTGCTGTCCTTGCTGAAGAAGTGGTGCGCCAACAACTAGCCTCATTCTGAACTCCCGGGTGGATGACTTATTTTCGTAGCTGCCCCCCACCTCCCTTCAACATTTGATTGAAATGAGGGTTCTACTCCACATCATATAAATAAAAGATGTAATTTGACTGCTGGTGAAGAATCTCCCTTTGACTGCTGGTGAAGAATCTCCCCTGCGAGCAGAACATAGCAGGAATCCAAGCGCATGTTTGCCACGACTTCTCATTAAAACCAAGCGGTCAGAAAATCGTATGCCGGGTGTAGCCCAATACCCGATACTCGATGCCAGCTGCAGGACTTCCTGCTGGCAGCATGGATTTGAAAATGACCCCTGTATCGTCCCCACAGTTCAACGGGGAAGCGGATGTCTGTGATAGGATGACTTCACACAAGGAACTGCCAATGTCGAAGGATTCCCATCAGTCTTACCTCATTCTCACTCTCCTCTAGGACTTGATCATATTCACTGAGGGACGCCAGGAATATCACTGATGTGACGTTCTCAAAGCAGTGGATCCATTTCCTCCTTTCAGACTTCTGTCCTCCGACATCCACTATTCTAAGAGTTAGAGAAGGACTTAGAAACCTTGAAGGCCACTAATTCAATCAGGAATAACAGTTGGGGACAGTGTACCAAAATTAGGTATCATTTTTTAAACGTTATTATTGCCTTTAAATTATAGCCACAAATAACAGGATTAAATATGAATCCGTAGAATACTCGGTTGTCTATCAAATGTTAATCGATAACTTTAAAAAAACGTTACCGAAAATATATTTCTACCTATATTCAATGCTGTTTAATGCCTCAATTTTAAAATTCTTATCCTGGTTTTCAAATCCCTCCATGGCCTCGCCCCTCCCTATCTCTGTATTCTCCTCCAGCCCTACAACCTCCCCAAAATCTCTGTGCTCCTTTAATTCTGGTCTCTTGTGCATCCCCGATTTTAATCACTCCGCCATTGGTTGCCGTGCCATCTGTTGCCTCTCTTTCCTCCTTTAAGACGCTCCTTAAAACCTACCTCTTTGACCAAGCTTTTGGTCACCTGCCCTAATTTCTCCTTATGTGGCTCGATGTCAAATTTTGTTTCATAACACTACTGTGAAGCGCCTTAGGACGTTCTATCACATTAAAGACGCTATATAAATGCAAGTTGTTGTTGTTTAAACTCCACCTAGCAACTCCAGTCAGATTCAGTAGAACCTTATCCGATTTTCAGTTAAATAAATCCAGGACAGTTCATTTTATGCAACTTTACTCGCGAGTTACTGTGTCAGCTGTGACTCAGTGGGCAGTACTCTCACCTCTTGAGTCAGAAGGTTGTGGGTTCAAGTCCCATTCCAGGGACTTGAGCACAAAATTCTAGGCTGACACTCCAGTGCAGTGCTGAGGGAGTGCTGCACTGTCTGAGGTGCTGTCTTTCAGATGAGACGTTAAACCGAGGCCCTGTCTGCTCTCTCAGGTGGACGTAAAAGATCCCATGGCACTATTTCAAAGAAGAACAGGGGAGTTATCCCCAGTGTCCTGGCCAATATTTATCCCTCAATCAACATAACAAAAACAGATTATCTGGTCATTATCACATTGCTGTTCGTCAAGATCCTACAAATCCCCTGGGAGGACAGACACACCAACATTAGCGTCCTCGTCCAGGCCAACATCCCGAGCATTGAAGCACTGACCACACTTGATCAGCTCCGCTGGGCGGGCCAAATAGTTTGCATGCCAGACACAAGACTCCCAAAGCAAGCGCTCTACTCGGAACTCATCCACGGCAAACGAGCCAAAGGTGGGCAGAGGAAACGTTACAAGGACTCCCTCAAAGCCTCCCTGATAAAGTGCGACATCCCCACTGACACCTGGGAGTCCCTGGCCAAAGACCGCCCTAAGTGGAGGAAGTGCATCCGGGAGGGCGCTGAGCTCCTCGAGTATCGTCGCGAGAGCATGCAGAAACCAAGCGAAGGTAGCGAAAGGAGCGTGCGACAAACCAGGCTCCCCGCCTACCCTTCCCTTCAACCACTGTCTGTCCCACCTGTGACAGAGACTGTAGCTCTCATATTGGATTGTACAGCCACCTACGAACTCATGCTAAGAGTGGAAGCAAGTCTTCCTCGATTCCGAGAGACTGCCTGTGATGATGATGATGATGGCTGTTTGTGGGAGCTTGCTGTGCGCAAATTGGCCGCCATGTTTCCTACATTACAACAGCAGCTACAATCCAAGAGTACGTCATTGGCTGTAAAGCGCTTTGAGACGTCCGGTGGTTATAAAAGGCGATATATAAATGCAAGTCTTTCTTGTACAGATATCCCGGGAGCAGCCAAGGAGCCTGATTCCGCGACGGGACATTCCTGGTGCGCTCAGAGAGCACAAGTTGGAAATTCACAGGCCTGTAGCTCTGACTTCATATCCTTCACAACTAATGGACAGAAAGGCATGGGCTGGCCCCTACCATTCACTGCCTTCTGCTCCCTGTGAGCAACGGAAGTCTGAACAGCGGAGGCAATGAGAAACATAGGAGATGAGGGGGAGAGAAGGATGCTGGAGCAAATGAGAGAGGAAGAAGAGGGGATGAGAGACAGGGAGAGGGTAAGTCAGAGGGTCAGCAAGAGAAGGAATGTGAAGAATGGAATGGTAAGTATTAGGAGCGCGGATTGTAAGAGCGATAGTATGTGAGAGAGTGAGGGGAACGAGGAGAAAATAAGGGAAATGAGACAAGGAGAATGCCAGAATGAGTGCGTAAGAATGGGAATGAAAGAGAGAATAAACCTTAAAGTCAATAGAAATAAAGCATATTAAAAGTTCCATTACTGGGCTAGCTTTCAAGCTTTCTTGCCAGGTACTATGAGAGTTACCAGTGCGTGTAATGGAAAATTAGATGTAAAATATAACTCTATTGGTGCACAATATATTTTTCCAGTTCTTGAAACATTGGCCACCTCTGCACTAAGAGATATATTTTCCTTTATTCACTACTGTGAACAGACAAATCAGGGTGGTTAAAGAGGTGTTTTGCTAACTTCTTTTGCTAACATTAGTGAACAAGGAGCATCTGTGCCCACAACTACTGAAGGCTTTTCTTCCCGTTCCCAACAAAATGTTTGCTGAATACCTTAATGATACTTTATGCATATTAAATGAATACTCGTTAATGCCTGTCGTTGGTACTCGAACCCTCAGTACGTCTTGATCTGTGGGTATATAGTCACTAGCTGCAATACGATCAATGTCAGTCAGGTAACTGCAAAGGAAATAAACAAACTATCTTGAGTTGAGGCACCAGTAGGATTTAAAGAATGTATTAGTAGCGTAGTGTCCTCAGCCTTAGAACATAGCTGCACATTAAGGTGGAGCCATTGTTCAATGAGGGAATCACAGGGAATATATGTCTTTAAGAGCTCTGCGTTGTGTCATATGATAATAACCAAAGGCCCTTCCCAAAATGCACAGTGGCAGGCTCACCCCTATTTCTTCCCAATGCAAGGCACTCCAGTGCAATGCTGAGGGAACGCTGCACTGTCGGAGGTGCCGTCTTTCGGATGAGACGTTAAATTGAGGCCCCGACTGCTCTCTCAGATGGATGTAAAAGATCCCATGGCATTATTTTGAAGAAGAGCAGGGGAGTTTCCCTGGTGCCCTGGTCAATATTTATCCCTCAATCAACATCACTAAAACAGCAGATCGTCTGGTCATTATCACATTGCTGTTTGTGGGGAGCTTGCTGTGCGCAAGTTGGCTTCTGCGTTTCCCACATTACAACAGTGACTACACGTCAAAAAGTACTTCATTGGCTGTAAAGCGCTGTGAGACGTTTGGTGGTTGTGAAAGGCACTATATAAAGGCAAGTTCTTTCCTTCTTTTTTCTTTAACCTCTAGAGTAGGCTAGGAGAACACTGATAAAGAAAGTGTGCAGCAAAAATGATAAGGGATATTTTTTTAAAGGCAAGTGCCAAAGTAGGAATCTCCCTTAAAATGTCGAACTATTTCAAATCTGAGACACAATGCACTTGGAGACATTGGGGATCATTTTAAGCCCTCCCACGACGGGCAGGAGGGAGTTTAAAATATCAAAATCTGAAACCCAACCACAACCTACCTCCAGTTTTCATGAAGGCAGATTGGAGGGCAACTAATCTGCTCGCCAGAAAATATTTAATTATCTTAATGATGCTGCGGTGCCTCATATTCTGCGAGCTAGGTTTCCCAGGGCAGCTGAAGGGAGGAGAAAACAGCCGGATCCAGCAGGTAAACGACTTTCCAGCACTTCATGTGGACCAGAAGGAGCAAGAGTGCTTTCCTCGGCTCCCAACCTAAACTGTTTCCCACCCCGCGATTGACCCCCCTCCCACGTCCCCGCGATCACTTCAACCCCCCACCCCCGACCTTCGCTCTCCCCATCAACCCGTGATCTCCCCCTCAACTCACAATCTCCCCATCAACCCGTGATCTCCCCCTCAACTTACGATCTCCCCCTCCGATTCACGATCTCCCTCCAACTCACGATCTCCCCTCAACTCACGATCTCCCTCCGATTCACGATCTCCCTCCAACTCACGATCTCCCTCCAACTCACGATCTCCCCTCAACTCACAATCTCCCTCTCCGATTCACGATCTCCCTCCAACTCACGATCTCCCTCCAACTCACGATCTCCCCTCAACTCACGATCTCCCTCCGATTCACGATCTCCCTCCAACTCACGATCTCCCTCCAACTCACGATCACCCCTCAACTCACGATCACCCCATAACTCACGATCTCCCTCCAACTCACGATCTCCCTCCAACTCACGATCTCCCTCCAACTCACGATTTCCCCCTCCGATTCATGATCTCCCTCCAACTCATGATCTCCACTCAACTCACGATCACCCCTCAACTCACGATCTCCCTCCAACCCACGATATCCCCCTCCGATTCACGATCTCCCTCCGATTCACGATCTCCCCCGGACCCACGATCTCCCTCCAACTCACGATCTCCCTTCAACTCACGCTCTCCCTCCAACTCACGCTCTCCCTCCAACTCACGATCTCCCTCCAACTCACGATCTCCCTCCGACCCACGATCTCCCTCCAACTCGCAATCTCCCTCCAACTCACGATCTCCCTCCAACTCACGATCACCCCTCAACTCACGTTCACCCCTCAACTCACGATCTCCCTCCAACTCACGATCTCCCTCCAACTCACGATCTCCCTCCAACTCACGATCACCCCTCAACTCACGTTCACCCCTCAACTCACGATCTTCCCCTCCAATTCATGATCTCCCTCCAACTCACGATCTCCCCCTTAACTCACGATCTCCCCCTTAACTCACAATCTCCCTCCAACTCATGTTCACCCCCAACTCACGGTCTCCTCCTCAACCCGCAATCTCCCCCTCAACTCACGATCGCCCCCTCCAACTCACAATTTCCCCCTCCAACTCACGATCTCCCCCTTAACTCATGATCTCCCCCAACTCACGATCTCCCCCTCAACTCACGATCTCCCCCTTAACTCACGATCTCCCTCCAACTCATGTTCACCCCCAACTCACGGTCTCCTCCTCAACCCGCAATCTCCCCCTCAACTCACGATCGCCCCCTCCAACTCACAATTTCCCCCTCCAACTCACGATCTCCCCCTTAACTCACGATCTCCCCCTTAACTCACGATCTCCCCCTTAACTCACGATCGCCCCCTCCAACTCACGATCTCCCCAACTCACGATCTCCCCCTCAACTCACAATCTCTCACCCAACCCGCAATCTCTCCCCCAGATCCACGATCTCCACCCTCCCCCCTCAATCTCTCCCTCCCTCCCTCCTCTCCGCTCCCCGCCTTTCAATGCAGGGCTTCTCGCTCGATAGCCAGCCAACCTCGCAATCAGCCTGGCTGCCGGCCGGGAAATGGAGAAAAACAATTAAAATTATGTTGGAATTGGCATGACGATGGCGGGAGACCCGATCAAACTTCGTAGTCGGGTCTTGTATAAATAGAACGAGCGAGTTGCCACTGCTAATTGTGCTGCTTATAGGCAGTTCGCCATTTGGGGGGGGAACGACACGGATCTGCAGCAGCACCTTAAAGGGGAGGGCTAAAAAGATCAGCTCAATAGAGCACTGCGACAGAAGTGCAAAGAGCATGCCAAGTAGCAAGGAGTTAATCTTGAGGAAGCATCGAAGGCTGCCAAAAGAATGAAGAAAATGTCTTTGCCAGATCTGCCTCCAGCTTCGCCTGACTGCAGCTTATTATCCCTTTAAATATCACTGCCAATGGCCGCCTCCCAACCCGTCACACCCATGGTTTGCGGGCGGGCTCAGTGTGCAGTGGTGACAGCGCTGATCGACATCGAAATTCCACAGAGGTCCTAACTGCGTCATCTGACCTCTGTTTAAACGTAATAATGAGGCCACTGCCTGTTTCTCGCAGGGGCGCTGGCTGCCTAAATCAAGGCCGAATATTGGAACAGGCAGATCGCCAATGTTTAATCGGCTACCGCCCTGTTTATGCCGAAGAACGGGGCAGTAGTAAGATGAAGCCAGTCAGGAATTCAGGGGAAACTGTTTTTCACAGAGGCCAATAGATATATGGAAATCATACCATGGAAGACCATTAAATCACATAATATAAGTCAGTTCAAAGAAAGACTTGCATTTATAAAGCCCCTTTGACAACCACTGGACATCTCAAAGCGCTTTACAGCCAATGAAGTACTTTTGGAATGTAATCAGTGTTGTAATGTGGGAAACAGGGCAGCCAACTTGCGCACAGCAAGCTCCCACAAACACCAATGTGATAATGACCAGATAATTTTTTTTTGTAATATTGATTGGCCAGGACACCGGGGATAACTCCCCCTGCTCTTCTTCGAAATAGTGCCATGGGAGCTTTTACATCACCTGAGAGGGCAAACGGGGCCTCGGTTTAACGTCTCATCCAAAAGACAGCACCTCGAACAGTGCAACACTCCCGCAGCAGTGTCAGCCTAGATTATTTTTGTGTTCAAGTCCCTGGAGTGGGACTTGAATCCACAACATTCTGACTCAGAGGCAGGAGTGCTACCCACTGAGCCACGGCTGACACTGTGGCACAAAGGGCAGAGTGATGCATTTCTGGAGAACGGCAGGATCGAAGGCTGTGGTGAGTCGGCGTGTGGTGAGGATGCTGAGATCAATCAACAAAGCAGTGGAACTGCTGGGGCAAATTTCTGACATTCGTGTATTATCAAAACACGCAACACAGACAAACAGAATTACAATGCAACGACTGAGGTCGTTGTTAATTTTAACCGAACCGCACAACGAATCTTTTGAAAGGAAAAGAAAATAATTAAGACTTACTAATTTGTCGAGTCAAGCAATTGGTACTCCCGGCGACGCTCATAGCAGGCCTTTACTCCGCGATCGTTCCACAGGCTTTTAATCGCATCTGCATGCTGCCTTTCAAAGGTCATGATTTTATAAGCTTCTAATTCCTTTATTACCTGAGAATTTTCCTGTTGAATTAAAATCAGAATGTCAATGGTAGAAGTAGCACAGATTCGATTCCCAGACTTCCACTGCTCGGCTTGTTACAAAGTACATTCGACAAATTCTAAATGGTTACCACAGTAGAAGTTGAACAGAAAGAGGTTCTGCAGCGCCATTACTGGAGGGAGGGTGTAATTACAGCGTGACACGTTTACATACGCATTTCCATTTTAAATGTGGACATAGGAATTTATAATGGCAATATTTTAAAGTAAGAATGGACGTCGGACTTTAAAATGGGGACTGAATTATATCTATGCACCCTGCCCTCTAACACTTGCTCTTGACGCCCTGTATAAAATGCCACAGGATAGCAACTTGTAATAAATAACGAATCTGGAGCACTTCTTGCTAACTTTTCTATTATATGGTCCTATTTCCACATTGATAATGGAGCCTTCCTGTATAAGCTGGCTGCCAGTGGGAGACTGACTACAAAAATAAAAATTTCACAATGAAAATTCTAACGATGATTCTAACTGCCAATATGACAGAGTACCTGAACATATCCCTTGAACACGACTGAAATGATTTTGATCCACTTTTCCCCTCGGCCGCTGAAACCCTTATAGGTGCCTTTGTCACCTCGCGACTCAATGGGGCAACGTTCAACATTGACTTCCGTGGACTGGAAAGTCGTGCGGGGTGTATAACGGATGGTCGAACCATTACCGCTACTCTTCCCCGCTGAAGTTCAAAATGACGCTCCACTACTCTAAAGCGCTGCCTGCTGACCTGCCATCCTCCGTCCTCCAACTTTTCCAAAACTAAGAACTTGGTGTCATATTTGACCCTGAAATGAGCTTCTGACCACATATCCACAGCATAACTAAGACTGCCCATTTCCACCTCCGTAACATCGCCTGTCTCCGCCTTTGCTTCAGCTCATCCACTGCTGAAACCCTCCTCCATGCCTTTGTGACCTCTAGACCTTGACTATTCCAGCGCACTCCAGGCTGGCCTCCCACGTTCTACCCTATGTAAACTTGAGGTGATCCAAAACTCAGCTGCCCTGGTCCTAACTCGCAGCAAGTCCCGCCCACCCATCACCCATGTGCTCGCTGACCTGCATTGGCTCCCGGTTAAGCCACGCCTCGATTTCAAAATTCTCACCCTTGTTTTCAAATGAATCCATGGCTTCGCCCTTCTCTATCTCTGTAATCTCCTCCAGCCCCACAACCCACCCCCCTCCCCGAGATATCTGTGCTCCTCTAATTCTGCCCTCTTGCGCATCCCTGAATGTAATCGCTCAACCATTGGTGGCTGTGCCTTCCGTTGCCTAGGCCCTAAGTTCTGAAATTCCCTGCCTAAACCTTTCCGCTTCTCTACCTCTCTTTGCTCCTTTAAGACGTTCCTTAAAACATACCTCTTTGGCCAAACTTTTGGTCACTGGCGCTAATTTCTCCTTATGTATCAATGTTTTTTGTCTTATAATACTCCTGGGGACATTGTGACATTTTATTATGTTAAAGGCGCTATATAAATATAAGTTATTGTTGTTCATCCAATCCATCAATCGCATCCTCACTCACCTACATTCCTCATCTGTATTTACCTTGCGATTTTGTGAGGTTGCTTGTGTTACTTATATCGGCTGCAATGATAGTCAGTTTGGAAACTGGCTATGTTATCCTAGCACAGTACAGAGCATTCACCACAACATAGGGAATTGTCATGTGGCCCGAGTCAAAGCTGCACCTCACCTGGGAGAGCTTTTTTCCCTTCCTTTCCTGAAGTTACGAATGCCTTACTGGAGGGTCCCTCACTGGAATGCCAACCTCTCACTCAAAAGGCCATGCTTCATGTGTGAGTCTACACAGTGTCAGCAGGCTATCCGACCACCGAATCCGACCTCGGTGTCAGCTGACATCTACATGTGCACTTTCATTAAAGGTTGCTATAAAATGGTCACTTTACCCCTCCGTAACCCAAAGGATATCCATCATCATCATCATCATAGGCAGTCCCTCGGAATCGAGGAAGACTTGCTTCCACTTTTAAAATGAGTCCCTCGGTGGCTGAACAGTCCAATACGAGAGCCACAGTCCCCGTCACAGGTGGGACAGATAGTCGTTGAGGGAAAGGGTGGGTGGGACTGGTTTGCCGCATGGATACGGTGGCCAGTTGTGGCACCATTACTGCGGCCCCAGCTGAGCTCGGCATTGATCAAACTGGCTCCTGTGTGCCTCAGCGATGGTGACTTTATCACTCAGCCATCGGGGGGGGGGAGCCTATAAAAATTAATTTCAAAAGCAAAATAGATTGTGAAACACAATTTGAGTGGGCGTGCTAATTACCTGACAATAAAGATGTGAATTCATTAAGTTTAGTACATGTGATTAATATTCTTTGAGTTTTTTTTCTCCCAATTAGTAAAGTAATTCCAATTCTGAATCAGACCTCCTGTGTGCATCTTTTGGCGCGCTAAATCTATTCATTCATATTTTTACACAATGCTAATGCAATTAGCAGTGGATTTGCATGGATATTGCCAATTGAAATCAGCCTTGTCCAAATGTTTCCAAAATGCCTGCCATTGAATACCTAACTAGAACATTCTGTACAGCTGGGATATGAGGTACTGGTTACTCCCGACAGCTGGGCTATGAGGTCATCATGGAAGAGGGTCCTGAGTTTCCACTGGTCGGCTCCCCCCCCCCTCCCCCCGCCACATGGGAAGCTTGCCTCGAGTTAGTCCTGTCACACAGCAATACTATCAGAAGCTGTGTCTGTTCTGTAAGCGGTTTGTTTCAGGTAAAATGAACATTGTGAATGGCGGATGTCTGAGTGTGGTGACTGCACAGTCAGCTTCTGATGGAGAGGAGGGAGCGGGGATCAAGTGATAACTTGAATTCGGAGGACCGGAGAGTACAGTGAGCCATGTATAGCTGGAGAAGATCAGGTGGGGAAGAATGAGGCTGTGGTGAGATCTGAAGTTGATTGGTTGAGGTTTAGACAGCCAGTGCAGCTTTGTAGCAGCAAGGGTGATAAGTGTATGGGACATCGTATGTAAGAGAACAAAACGAGGGAATTTTGGATTTGCAAAGGAGACAGGGACCCAGTAAGGAAAGCATTTGATGAGTCAATTCTCGAGGTGAAAGAAAAAATGTTGGAACTCACATTAAGCTATCTTTCCTTTCCAAACACTGCCATACACACACACACACACATATATATATATAAATATTTCTCTCTTGTCTTGTTGCCATTGGTTTGCAGGCAAACAATGATTTGTTAAAGAGCAGATTTTGGAAATCCAAGCAAAAACAGGCTTCATTTTAACTAAAGGGCTCCTTTTCCTCAAACTATCTTTCCTTTTAATATGTTGCTATTATCATAAATAGTTCTTGTTTCCTAAACCACCAGAAGCTTTTCAAAGTACTTTGTGCTTAAAAAGTTACATTCTTTGACAATTGACCAAAGCATTTGCAAAAATGTTACCGGAGAAATGGTCCTGGTGCAGTGCACTGTACATGATGTGGACAAAGGAATTCTAATTATAATAATTTTACTATAAAAGTCGACAGGAATATTAACTGGAAATTCCTGCATTCTCTGATTTTTCCAGTCTGGTTATCAATTGGAGGAATTTCACTTCCATTGCTGTGACAATAGTTTAGGAGATAGACTTGGGCATCCTGTTTAACCCTGAGCTCAGCCTTTCGCCCCCACAGCCAGTCCATCATCAAAACCACACTCTTCCACTTTCAGAACAATTCCTGCTTACACCCTTAGTTCCCTCCACCCCGCTGAAATCCTAAGCCGTGCTTTCATCACCTCGAGTATTGACTCATCAAATACTTTCCTTACTGGGTATCCCTGACTCCATCCTTTGCAAATCCAAAACTCCCTGCTCTCTGTTCTCTTTCATACACTTATCACCCTTGCCGCTACAAAGCTCCACTGGCTGTCTAAACCTCAACAAATCAACGTCAAGATCCTCCATTTCAAACCCCACTGTAATGTATTTGCTTCCTGGGTCATTTGCTTAAGAATTCATAGCAACACATTGCTATTAAGAACTAGTTGGTATATTAGCAAAAGGTTTAACAATCACACCACACATTACCACTTCGTCCACCAGACTCACAACCACCTGCTACATTGTGCATTGTGGATTCCCTGAACCCAACTGGCTGGGGTTTTATTGAGTCTTGTGAACATCACATGACTGGCTAAGCCACTCCTACTCAACAACTCTACAACTATTTTAGTAAAACTATAAACCAAGTGCCCCCCTTAAAAGGGGGCACTAAAACCGACAAATTCACAAATTAAACTTTGGACGTTAAGCAATAAAACTTTTAGACAATAAACGATCAAATTAAAATTTGGCTGCTGGGCATGACGATGCACTCCAGTCCCTCCGGTGCCCACCTCTTGCGGAAGGCAGCGAGCGTACCGGTGGACACTGCATGCTCCATCTCCAGGGACACCCTGGCTCGGATGTAACTACAGAAGAGAGGCAGGCAGTCGGGCTGAACGACTCCCTCGACCGCACGCTGCCTGGACCGGCTGATGGCCCCCTTGGCCATGCCCAGGAGCAGTCCTAGGAGGAGGCCTTCCGACCTGCCCACTCCCCTCCACACAGGGTGCCCAAAGATCAGGAGTCAACAACTCTGCAAACCTGTGAGTGTCCTCATAGGTGCATACATTACACCATGGCCTCATTCTACCCCATCTGATCTTCCCCAGCTATACGTGGCTCACTGTACTCCTCAGTCCTCTGAATTCAAGTTACCACTTGATGCCCGCTCCCTCCTCTCCATCAGAGGCTGACTGTGCAGTCAATACACTCTTGACCTCTGTAGTTCTCTTCTAAAATTACTTTTCCCTCGTACCTCCCTTCCTGCCTTCTAAAAAGACCATCTCTCTGACCATTTAGGTGTCTCCATCCAACCACCCTCCTTTTCCTGCTTGCTGTCTACATCGCCACCTTGTGAAGTGCTTTGAGAAGCTTTCAAGTGACAACGACTATATAAATGCAAGTTATAGTAACGTCTTGCTCAGGGAACTGGTTGGTGCAAGGAGCTTTTGGCCCCTGAGGTTTGGATTCAAATCCAGCCCCGATTGATGGGATAAATGTCTCTACTGACTTCTAGCTACAAGAGACTATGCAAAATGGGTTTAGGCAGTCTCAAACCATATCTTGGTGGGTTATGGGCCTACAGCACAAAACAAACTCTAATTTGTATTAATTGCCAATCTCGCTCTGATGGGCCCAATATAGGTTAATGGGGTGAAATGGAAAAATACCATGCTGGCGCAGTAGGCATTGCGTTTCTCCAGCTGGGTCTGAGAGATACTCCCATTGTTTTGGACAGCAGATGCTGGTAATGGTTCTGCTGATGCCACTCATACCTCCTCTCGACCCATCTTTCGTTTCTTTACTTGTCCCTTTTTGCCTTGTGCCATCATCCCTTTTGCCACTTAAGCCTAGAAATTGTCCTCCTTAGCGCCTCTCATTATCGTCTCCAGACGGCGATAACGGGGCGCTAATGACTTACCAACGGGGCGCGGCAAGATGAACGACTCCCGCTAACCTTGGCAGGAGGTTTTGCGGCGGTGGTAAGATGTTGTGCCCCGAATTTCATCGCTTGGAGAAGGTGACGTCATCGCCGCGCGCATCGCCCCGGTGGCACCCCGGACCCGAACTTCGGTTCCGCCCCCTGCAGCATCGCCGGGCGAAAACACCGACGGCTGCAGGAGACGTTGATCGGGAGGCCCAGGCGCGAAAGTTAAAGGGCAGGTTGCCGAGCTAAGTGACAACATTTCTAAAAATGTTTTTTCTCCATTTAAAAAAAAATTCTCCCGGGCCTGGGATCGATCACCCCGGCCTTCTGCTGCAGTGCGTGGGGCTGATCGGGCCGGATCATAGCTGCTGTCGGGAACTATCTCACTGGCCCCAATGCGGAGCCTGCAGCGATGGTCCTTCCCTTTAAGGGAGAGAAGGAACTTTGGAATGCGACAGCGCTGTGTGACACAGTGTGCAGCGCTGCACCGCTACCGGCCCGCCTTTAGCGCTCCAGGAAGGAAGTGGAGTGCCTGATTTAGCGTTCCACTTCATTCCTGGAGTGCAGACACCAAATATTTTAAAAGCCTGGCACTAATTTTTTCAACTTTCAAAGGTTAGCAGCCCAAACGGGGCACTCCCGAATTTCTCCCCCTTAATCTCGCCTGCCTGCCACCCTCTCACAAACCTTCCCTTTTGTTCTTTCCTCCCCTCCCTAACCCCACTTTCCCTCCCTCTGTACTTTCTTAAAACCTGTCACAGCTCTAACTTTTGCCAGTATTGACGAAAGATCGCCAACCTGAAACGTTAACTCTGTTTCTCTCTCTCTCTCCACAGTTGCTGCCCTTCACCCACTGAGCATTTCCAGCATTTTCTGTCTTTATTTCTGAGGCATATTGTTGGGGGAGTGCAGAGCGAGCTTTACTCTGCATCTGGCTGTACGATACCTGACTCCACTTGGGAGTACTTGGTGCTCATCATAGGCAGTCCCTCGGAATCGAGGAAGACTTGCTTCCACTCGAAAAATGAGTCCTTAGGTGGCTGAACAGTCCAATACGAGAACCACAATCTCTGTCACAGGTGGGACAGATAGTCGTTGATGGAAAGGTTTGCCGCACGTTCCTTCCGCTGCCTGCGCTTGATTTCTGCATGCTCTCGGCAATGAGACTCGAGGTGCTCAGTGCCCTCCTGGATGCACTTCCTCCACTTAGGGCAGTCTTTGGCCAGGGACTCCCAGGTGTCGGTGGGGATGTTGCACTTTATCAGCGAGGCTTTGAGGGTGCTTGGCGCTAACGTTGGGATGTGTTCCATTTCCCAGCACCAGTATTCCTCACTTCGATGAGCATGAAAACTAAAGAGAAACAGGAAAAGGCCATTGAGCCCAAGGAGACTATTTTATTGGGTAGTTTTTAAGTAATTCCTTGCTGGTTAACTGGTGTACCAGGTGCCTCTTTATGCAAACATGAAAGAGATATTTCAGCAGTCTCACTATAATGAGAACAAAAGAGCACTGATAACCCTCTGTGGTGTTAAGCACTTTATCTTTATGCGGTCTCTATCCCAATCCTTCTTACATAATGGAATAATTTCAGAAGTGTAGCAAGAATGTCTTTCACTCTCTTGGTCCGCAGAGTGCGCGGCAGTGTTGCCAGTCAACCCACCTTTCGCCTAGAGGAGCTCTCGACCAATGTGGACGCTCACCCTTGACAATGAGACCATGTTCAGGTTGACATCCGCCTGTCGTTGCGCATACCTACCTCACCGAACCAACCTCCGCAGGGTCAGCGTAGGCGCTGGACCACTCCGAGTGCCCTGTTGCAAGATGCCTGGCCCCGCTACTTCACCAGTTGATGAGGACATGGCCGCAGGTACAGAGGACCCTTGAGTTGCTGACTCAACCTGCGCTGAACAGCATGGTTGAGGCTCATTGTCCTCCTCCTCCGAGGTCCCAGCAAGCAAGACCATCAGCAGGCCGGGGCCATTAGAGGGAGCAGCGTGCAGCGGCATACCACTACAGACCACCAAATAGTAGTAGTGAGGTTGGGGACAGCATCAAACAAGAAATTAGGGATGCGTGCAATAAAGGTACAGCAGTTATCATGGGTGACTTTAATCCACATATAGATTGGGCTAACCAAACTGGTAGCAATACGGCGGAGGAGGATTTCCTGGAGTGTATTAGGGATGGTTTTCTAGACCAATATGTCGAGGAACCAACTAGAGGGCTGGCCATCCTAGACTGGGTGATGTGTAATGAGAAAGGACTAATTAGCAATCTTGTTGAGCGAGGCCCCTTGGGGAAGAGTGACCACAATATGGTAGAATTCTTTTTTAAGATGGAGAGTGACAGTTAATTCAGAGACTAGGATCCTGAACTTAATGAAAGGTAGCTTCGATGGTATGAAACGTGAATTGGCTAGAATAGACTGGCGAAATATACTTAAAGGGTTGATGGTGGATAGGCAATGGCAAACATTAAATGATCACATGGATGAACTTCAACAATTGTATATCCCTGTCTGGAGTAAAAATAAAACAGGGAAGGTGGCTCAACCGTGGCTAACAAGGAGAATTAAGGATAGTGTTAAATCCAAGGAAGGGGCATATAAATTGACCAGAAAAAGCAGAAAACCTGAGGACTGGGAGAAATTTAGAATTGAGCAGAGGAGGACAAAGGGTTTAATTAGGAGGGGGAAAATAGAGTATGAGAGGAAGCTTGCTGGGAACATAAAAACTGACTGCAAAAGCTTCTATAGATATGTGAAGAGAAAAAGATTAGTGAAGACAAACGTAGGTCCCTTGCAGTCAGACACAGGTGAATTTGTAATGGGGAACAAAGAAATGGCAGACCAGTTGAACAAATACTTTGGTTCTGTCTTCACGAAGAAAGACACAAATAACCTTCCGGAATACTAGGGGACCGAGGGTCTAATGAAAAGGAGGAACTGAAGGAAATCCTTATTAGGCGGGAAATTGTGTTAGGGAAATTGATGGGATTGAAGGCTGATAAATCCCCAGGGCCTGATAGTCTGCATCCCAGAGTACTTAAGGAAGTGGCCCTAGAAATAGTGGATGCATTGGTGATCATTTTCCAACAATCTATCGACTCTGAATCAGTTCCTATGGACTGGAGGGTAGCTAATGTAACACCACTTTTTAAAAAATGAGGGAGAGAGAAAATGGGTAATTATAGACCGGTTAGCCTAACATCAGTAGTGGGGAAAATGTTGGAATCAATTATTAAAGATGAAATAGCGCATTTGGAAAGCAGTGACAGGATTGGTCCAAGTCAGCATGGATTTATGAAAGGGAAATCATGCTTGACAAATCTTCTAGAATTTTTTGAGGATGTAACTAGAAGAGTGGACAAGGGAGAACCAGTGGATGTGGTATATTTGGACTTTCAAAAGGCTTTTGACAAGGTCCCACACAAGAGATTGGTGTGCAAAATTAAGGCACATGGTATTGGGCGTAATGTACTGACATGGATAGAAAACTGGTTGGCAGACAGGAAGCAGAGAGTCGGGATAAACGGATCCTTTTCAGAATGGCAGGCAGTGACTAGTGGGGTGCCGCAGGGCTCAGTGCTGGGACCCCAGCTAGTTACAGCATATATTAAGGATTTAGATTAAGGAATTGAGTGTAATATCCCCAAGTTTGCAGATGACACTAAGCTGGGTGGCGGGTGTGAGCTGTGAGGAGGACGCTAAGAGGCTGCAGGGTGACTTGGACAGGTTAGGTGAGTGGGCAAATGCACGGCAGATGCAGTATAATGTGGATAAATGTGAGGTTATCCACTTTGGGGGCAAAAACACGAAGGCAGAATATTATCTGAATGGTGGCAGATTAGGAAAAGGGGAGGTGCAACAAGACCTGGGTGTCAGTCATTGAAAGTTGGCATGCAGGTACAGCATGTGGTGAAGAAGGCAAATGGTATGTTGGCCTTCATAGCAAGGGGATTTGAGTATAAGAGCAGGGAGGTCTTACTGCAGTTGTACAGGGCCTTGGTGAGGCCTCATCTGGAACATTGTCTTCAGTTTTGGTCTCCTAATCTGAGGAAGGATGTTCTTGCTATTGAGGGAGTGCAGCAAAGGTTCACCTGACTGATTCCTGGGATGGCAGGACTGACATATGAGGAGAGACTGGATCGACTGGGCCTGTATTCACTGGAGTTTAGAAGGATGAGAGGGGATCTCATAGAAACATATAAAATTCTGACGGGACTGGACAGGTTAGATACAGGTTAGAATGTTCCCGATGTTGGGGAAGTCCAGAACCAGAGGACACAGTCTAAGGATAAGGGGTAAACCATTTAGGACTGAGATGAGGAGAAACTTCTTCACTCAGAGAATTGTTAACCTGTGGAAGTCCCTACCGCAGAGAGTTGTTGATGCCAGTTCGTTGGATATATTCAAGAGGGAGTTAGATATGGCCCTTACGGCTAAAGGGATCAAGGGGTATGGAAAGAAAGCAGGAAAGGGGTACTGAGGTGATGATCAGCCATGATCTTATTGAATGGTGGTTCAGGTTCGAAGGGCCAAATGGCCTACTCCTGCACCTATTTTCTATGTTTCTATGCAGCGCAGCTGCTACAGGAGGGCGATGGCTGATTGCAGTCCGGGCAGGTACTGCAGGAGTGGCGAGGTCGGGGCGAAGGAATGGCAAGAGTTCATAGAGGGATGTGATCGGGGCCCAGAAAAGGCGCGGGCCCAAGGGGCAGCACGGGCCAGCCCAAACTGCGATACATGTGTGCACTAGGTCCATGCAGCAGAGCTGGTCTCCAGTTGTCTTGCTTAATCCTTGCCACTGGACCAAGACCTAGCTCCGTCAAGCCCATGTGGTGGCCGGTGTGCAATGGCCACCACATGTTAAAAAAATCCACCCACAGGCATCTTCCACCCTTCAAGATGTAGTTCGGGATCCTGAATATTAGTTATTTGCAGATGACACTAAGCTGGCTGGCGGTGTGAGCTGTGAGGAGGATGTTAAGAGGCTGCAGGGTGACTTGGACAGGTTAGGTGAGTGGGCAAATGCATGGCAGATGCAGTATAATGTGGATAAATGTGAGGTTATCCACTTTGGTGGCAAAAGCAGGAAGACAGAATATTATCTGAATGGTGACAGATTAGGAAAAGGGGAGGTGCAATGGGACCTGGGTGTCATGGTACATCAGTCATTGAAGTTTGGCATGCAGGTACAGCAGGCGGTGACAAAGGCAAATGGTATGTTGGCCTTCATAGCTAGATTTTAGGAGCAGGGAGGTCTTACTGCAGTTGTACAGAGCCTTGGTGAGGCCACACCTGGAATATTGTGTTCAGTTTTGGTCTCCTAATCTGAGGAAGGACGTTCTTGCTATTGAGGGAGTACAGCGAAGGTTCACCAGATTGGCAGGACTGACATATGAGGAGAGACTGCATCAACTGGGCTTGTATTCCACTGGAGTTTAGAAGAATGAGCGGGGATCTCATAAAAACATATGAAATTCTGACGGGATTGGACAGGTTAGAGGCAGGAAGAATGTTCCCGTTGCTGGGGAGTTCCAGAACCAGGGGTCACAGCCTAAGAATAAGGGGTAAGCCATTTAAGACCGAGATGAGGAGAAACTTCTTCACTCAGAGTGGTTAACCTGTGGAATTCTCTATCGCAGAAAATTGTTGAGGCCAGTTCATTAGATATATTCAAAAGGGAGCTAGATGTGGCCCTTACGGCCAAAGGGATCAAGGGGTATGGAGAGAAAGCAGGAAAGGGGTCCTGAGGTTGAATGATCAGCCATGATCTTATTGAATGGCAGTGCAGGCTCGAAGGGCCGAATGGCCTACTCCTGCACCTAATTTCTATGTTTCTAGGTCCTTCATTGAAACACCTGTGAACTCATTCCTTTTCGGCGTGGAAGCAAGTCACCCTCATTTCGAGGGACTGCCTATGATGATGATAATGTGATATTTACGCATAGCCTTACTGTTGATGTGGATGTATAGAATTTGCTTTTTGTCAGAGAAATACATTATTAATAAGGTCCGAATGAAATATTTCTCTTTCTATCTCCGTTTCCATGTTGCCTGTTATCACAGCTGATAAATGCTGGCTACCTGAACTAATACCCTTTACTGGCAAATGCAGATAGAGGATTAACGGTGTGAGATTACCCACTTGAGATTGTCTGGCAGGAAAATAATTTAGTCTGAGCAAATGCCTGGTTCTGCCAAACAGGTAATATTTCTGTCCGTATCCTGTTCCTTGTTGCACATGCAACTTAATACTGAAACAGAAATGCGTGTAGATACAAAAGTCCCTGACCCCATGTTCCTCCTTCTTCCAAGTACCTCTTGTTTATAGATACATTCTGCAGTAAAATGTCAATTTTCCACTATCTATCATTCTTTTCAAAGTTCAGGATCACATCCGATATCTTAAAATGCAACCAGTCCTATGAATCAAAATGCAGCTCTTTTGAAACAAAAATTGTTGTTAAGATGTGGGCCATACTGGCAAGACCTCATTTATTGCCCATCCCTAGCTGCCCTGACAAGGTGGTGCTGGACCTTCTCTATCATCATCATCATAGGCAGTCCCTCGAAGCGAGGATGACTTGCTTCCACGCCAAAAAGGGATGAGTTCACAGGTGTTTCAATGAAGGACCTGAACTACATGTTGAAGGGTGGTAGATGCCTGTGCGTGGATTTTTATAACGTGTGGTGGCCGTTGCACACCAGGCGTCACACGGGCTTGACAGAGCTAGGTCTTAGTCCGGTGGCAAGGATTACCCAAGACGACTGGAGACCAGCTCTGCTGCATGGACCTAATGCGCACACATATCGCAGTGTGGGCTGGCCCGGGGCCCTCATCTCTTCTGGCCCGAATTCGCGGCTCCCCTGGTCCCCGATCACATCCCTCCACAATCTCTTGCCGCTTCTTCGCCCCGACCTCGCCGCTCCTGCTGTAACCGCCCACACTCCAATCACCAACCTGGACCTTGATGACATCACTCTTCGCTGCCGTCGCCCTCCTACACCAGCTCGCGCTGTACCTTGAAGTGGTACGCTGCCACGCTATCCAGGGGCCGCCGCTGACCGCTCCTTTTATGGCCCCGACCTGCCGCTGATGGCCTTCTCTATAAACCACTGCAGTCCTCACAGTGATGAGGCTCCAACGGTGGTGCCAGGTAAAACAATCCAGGATAGTGACCCAACGACGATGAAGGAACGCTAATATATTTCTAAGTCAGGATAATGTGTGAGGGAATAAAAACAGAAAATGCTGGAAATCTCAGCGGGTCAGGCAGCATCCGTGGAGAGTAAAACAGTGTTAACGTTTCAGGTCGATGACCCTTTGTCAGAACTGGTGAATGTTCGAAAAGAACAGACTCTGAAGGAGCACTGAAAGGGGGAAGGGAAGAAAGAACAAAAATGGAAGGTCTGTGATAGGGTGGAAGGTAGGTGAGATTAGAGAGACAAAAGGGATGATGGGCCGAATTGAAATGGTAATAGCAGAAGTTAGAAAAAGGTTAGTCTAGATAGGGTGTGAATGGCGGAACCAGCTGCCATTGGAAACAAGGAGAAAAAAAACATAAGATCGGGGGCGGGGGAAGTCAAAAATGGCTAGAGGTTATCTGAAATTGTTGAACTCGGTTGAGTCCAGAAGGCTCTAGGAATGTGTGAGGGAAAACTGGAGATGATGGTGTGCCCACGGCATTGCTGCTCTGATCCTTCTGGATGGTGGAGGTCACAGGGGAGGGAGGCGCTGCCGAAGTAACCTGGTGGGATTCAGCCATGCCTCCTGTAGATCATACATACTACAGCCACAGAGCAGCAGCGGGGGAGGAGGTGGATGCTGAGTTTGTTGCCAGGGGCACCGCTAAAACAAACTGCCCTGCTCTCAGTTCTATCATGGGGGAGTCCTGCCCTTTGGATATCAAAATGAGCTGTGGTCCTGTCTGCTGGTTTCAGGTGAATGCTAAAAATCTCATGTAACTCTTTTGTAAATCATCGTCATAGGCAGTCCCTCGGAATCGAGGAAGACTTGCTTCCACTCCTGAAGTGAGTCCTTTGGTAGCTGAACAGTCCAATACGAGAGCCACAGACCCTGTCACAGGTGGGACAGATCTTCGTCGGGGGAAGAAGGGGTGGTGGGACTAATTTGCCGCCGCTCCTTCCGTTGCCTGCGCCTGACCTCTTCACACTCGCGCCGTTGAGATTCGAAGAGCTCAACGCCCTCCCGGATGCACTTTCTCCACCCAGGGCGGTCTTCGGCCAGGGTCTCCCAGGTGTCAGTGGTGATGTCGCACTTTACCAGGGAGGCTTTGACAGCGTCTTTGTAATGTTTCCTCTGCCCACCTTTGGCTCGTTTGCCGTGAAGGAGCTCCGTGTAGAGCAATTGCTTTGGGAGTCTCGTGTCTGGCATGCGAACTATGTGACCTGCCCAGCAAAGCTGATCGAGTGAGGTCAGTGCTTCAATGCTGGGGATGTTAGCCTGGGCGAGGACACAGATGTTAGTGCGCCTGTCCTCCCAGGGGATTTGCAGGATCTTGCAGAGACATCGTTGGTGATATATCTCCAGCGACTTGAGGTGTCTTCTGTACATCGTCCATGCCTCTGAGCCATACAGGAGGGTGGGTATTACTACAGCCCTGTAGACCATGAGCTTGGTAGTAGATTTGAGGGCCAGGTCTTCGAACACTCTTTTCCTCAGGCGGCCAAAGGCTGCATTAGCGCACTGGAGGCGATGTTGAATCACTGCATCAATGTCTGCCTTTGTTGATAAAAGGCTCCTGAGGTATGGGAAATGGTCCACGTTGTCCAGGGCCGCGCTGTGAACCTTGATGACTCGGGGGCAGTGCTTTGCGGCGAGGACAGGCTGGTGGAGGACCTTTGTCTTACCGATGTTAAGCGTAAGGCCAATTTTTTCATATGCCTCGGTGGATACATCGACTATATCCTGGAGTTCACCCTCAGAATATGCACAGACGCAGGCGTCGTCTGCGTACTGCAGCTCAACGACAGAGATTGGGGTGATCTTGGACCTGGCCTGGAGGCGGCGTAGGTTTAACAGCTTCCCACTGGTTCTGTAGTTTAGTTCCACTCCAGCGGGGAACTTGTTGACTGTAAGGTGGAGCATGGCAGCGAGGAAGATTGAGAAGAGGGTTGGAGCGATGACGCAGCCCTGTTTGACCCTGGTCCAGACGTGGATTGGGTCTGTGATGGATCTGCTGGTAAGGATCACGGCCTGCATGTTGCTGTGGAGCAGGCAAAGGATGTTGACAAACTTTTAGGGGCATCCAAAACGGAGGAGGATGTTCCATAAGTCCTCACGGTTGACAGTGTCAAAGGCTTTTGTAAGATTGAAAAAGGCCATGTATAAGGGCTGACGTTGCTCCCTGCATTTTTCCTGTAGCTGTCATGGTCAAAGGTCATGTCCATTTTGCCCTGTAGGGGACAAAATCTGCACTGTGATTCCAGGAGGAGCTCCTCGGCCACAGAGCGAAGACGGTTGAGGAGAACTCAAGCGACAACCTTCCCAGTGGCTGATAGCAGGGAGATTCCCCTATAGTTGCCGCAGTCGGACTTGTCCCCCTTTTTAAAGATGGTCACGATCACTGCATCTCTGAGATCTCCCAGCATGCTTTCCTCCCACCAAATGAGAGAGATGAGGTCATGTATCCGCACCAACAGCACTCCTCCGCCATACTTTAGCACCTCAGCAGGAATTCCATCCGCACCAGTAGCCTTGTTATTCTTGAGCTGTTTTATGGCTTTGCCTACATTGTGCAGTATTGGGGTTTCACTGAGGTGATGGCGGGTCACATGCTGTGGGATGGAGTTGAGAACACTCGAGTCAAAGGCAAAATCTCGGTTGAAGAGATCTTCAAAGTGCTCCTTCCAGCGGGCCCTGACAGCCTCGATGTCCTTGATGAGTGTTTCCCCATTCTTGACCAGGAGTGGGGTGGGGCCTTGGGAGTTTGGACCATAGGTGGGCTTGACTGCAATGAAGAATCCTCACATATTGTGGCTGTCGGCCAGTTGTTGTATCTCCTGTGCTTTCTCCATCCACCACCTGTTCTTTAGGTCCCGGATTTTTTGTTGGACCTCAGCCTTGAGCCGTCAGTAACGTTGCTTTGCAGCACCCGAATTGGGTTGTTGCTTGAGGCTCAGAAATGCTCTGCGCTTATGGTCTATTAGCTCTTGGATCTCCTGATCATTTTCATCAAACCAGTCCTGGCGTTTTCTGGTTGAGTAACCAAGTATCTCTTCACAGGCACTGGTTATGGAGACCTAGAGGGCAGACCAAGCGCTGTGGACATTCAGCATCTCAGGGTCATCAAGGCATGCCAAATTAGCTGTGAGGCACGAGCTGTATAGGGCTCTCTTAGCTGGGTCTTTAAGTGCCCCGGCATTAACTTTTTTGTGGCACTGCGCTCAGTTCTATAATGGGGGTATCACAATGAACTGCGGTCCTGTCTGCCTGTTTCAGGTGAATGCTAAAAATTTTATGTAGCTCTTTTGTAAAACAACAACGGGTTCTCCTGGTGCTGAGCCAACATTCCTCCTTCAAACAACACCAGCAAAAGAAAGATTAACTGTTCATTTATCTTTTGGCTCTTTGTGGAATGCTGTTAGGAAGAAGTGGCTGCCATGTTTACCTATGCAACAGTCACACTGCACTCTAAAACATTCATTATGTGAAGTACCCTGCGAGGTTTCGATGACAGGACAAAGTGTTATTCAAGGGTTCTGATAGTTAAGGCATGAGAATGAGCTTCAGTGGCCTTTCACATCACTGACTTTCCTATTGTTCTAAACATTCGCCCCTTCCAATTGCAAAAGACAGAAGGTCGGTGCTGATTTTCCAAGCTCACAGTACCAGCTCACCTTCCACGCATACAGAGAAACTGCAGACCTTTTGCCAATGATTTCCATTAATTGTGACACTCTGCCAATATTCTTCTGCGTGCAGTTTCCTGATATGTGTGGCTGGCAGACAAGGCTCCCAGCCAGTCGAGTAAACTTAGAAAATGGTCCCTCCCCCCACCCCCGCACCATCCTTATTTCTTAAGCTGCTCACACAGGACAAGTAATAGAAACTTTGCCCCTATTTCTTTCCCTTTCCTCCCTTTTTTTACAACCCCCCCCCCCTTTGTTTTCTCTTTCCCACGGCAGCTGGTGATGACTCCGCCATTCACATCCCCTCTAGACTCATCTTTTGTTTCCTAACTTGTGCCATTACCATCTCATTTTTACCCATCATCCCTTTTGTCTCTCTAATCTCTCCTGCCTTCCACCCAATCACAGACCTCCCTTTTTGTTCTTTCCTCCCCTCCCCCTCTCACTGCCCCTGCACTTCCTTAAGAATCTGTTACATCTCAAATTTTGCCAATTCTGACGAAGGGTCACAGACCCGAAACATTAATTCTGTTTCTCTCCATAGATGCTGCCTGACCCACTGAGATTTCCAGCATTTTCTGTTTTTATTTCAGATTCTAGCAGCCACAGTATTTTGCTTTTATATAATTAATAGAAACTGTTGTTTAACTACAGGCAGAACCATCATTATATAAAACAGACAATCCAGTTCCAAGAAGAAAGATATTTAAACCAGAAGATTTACATAGGGCATTTACATACTTACACCAAGTCACGATCACCCATCACCCCTGACCTACATTGGCTCCCAGTTAAACAACGATTTCAAAATTCTCATCCTTATTTACAAATCACTCCATGGCCTTGCCACCTCCTTATCTCGGTAACCTTTTCCAGCCTCACAACCCCACATGATGTCTGCGCTCCTCAAATTCTGCCCTCTTGAACATCCCTCATTATAACTGCTCAACCATCGGTGGCCGTGCCTTCAGCTGTTTGAACATAAGAACATAAGAACATAAATATGAGCAGGAGTAGGCCATTTGGCCCCACCATTCAATAAGATCATGGCTGATCTGATCATAGACTCAGCTCCACTTCCCTGCCCGCTCCCATAACCCTTTACTCCCTTATCGCTCAAAAATCTGTCTATCTTTGCCTTAAATATATTCAATGACCCAGCCTCCATAGCTCTCTGGGGCAGAGAATTTCATAGATTTACAACCCTCTGAGAGAAAACATTTCTCCTCATCTCCGTTTTAAATGGGTGGCCCTTTATTCTAAAACTATGTCGCCTAGTTTTAGTTTCCCCTATGAGTGGAAATATCCTCTCTGCATCCACCTTATCAAGCCCCCTCATTATCTTATGTTTCAATAAGATCACCTCTCATTCTTCTGAACTCCAATCTACTCAACCTATCTTCATAAGTCAATCCCCTCATCTCCGGAATCAACCTAGTGAACCTTCTCTGAACTGCCTCCAATGCAAGAATATCCTTCCTTAAATACGGAGACTTAAGCTAAGGTTTGGGCCCTAAGCTCTGGAACTCCCTCCCTCTGCCTCTCTACCTCCCTTTCCTTGTTTAAGGCGCTCCTTAAAACCTACCTCTTTAACCAAGCTTTTGGTTATCTGCTGCAATTTCTTCTTTTGTGGCTCGGTGTCAAATATATCTGTTTGTCTTGTTCACACTGCTGTGAAGCACCTTGGGAAGTTTTACTACGTTAAAGGCGCTATATAAATAAAATATATATTTTTAACATTTTACTCATTTTGATCTTACCTTATTTTCCCGCAGTTGGTATCGTATATTCAAAGTGTCCATAGCTCGTGTAAGGGACTGTATTGCAGTGATTATGTTCTGGTAAACCAACTTGGCAAAGGCTTTCCTATCTTCTTCTGAGTATCCAGACCCATGGATAATTCTCATCTGTTTGATGAATGTGCTTTTGCCACTTTCTCCAGTGCCTGGTTTAAAAGAGGTGATGAGGTACAAATTAGATTGCTCACTTAGTTCAGAATAAGGAAAACTATCAGAACAGCCGAGAGGAACGTCCAAATTCCATTGTATTGTCCTACACCCAAATTTGCTGCACAGTGAGCCACTGATTTCAGCTGTCGGAGAGTCATGGCCAGGGAAAAGGGAGATGTTTCTCTATGGAAAAGGGGAGCGAAGTTCAGGGAGGCACAGGCATGCTTCTTGCCTCAACTCGGAAAGGGGCCTGGTCCGATAATGGTCTGCGAGGAGAGAGGGGAGATGTCGAGACCTGAGAAAGTAAATGGGAAGGGGCTGGCTATCCTGACTGGGATTGAGATATGCGGCTCCACATTGCCAGGCTGACCAGACCAGAAGCAAAATCTCAAACGCATCTGCTGTAGTGTAATTTAGTGAAGTGTTTATAGTACTAGGCTAGTAATCCCAAGGTCAAGAGTTCAACTCCCATCATGGCAGGGTATGAAACTGAATCTTAATTTGTGTGTTGGCATCAGGAAAAAAAAATGACCATAAAAGCTGCTGGATTGTCTAAATCACTTGTTCCATAGCAACTACCCCATGTGACTCCAGTTTGAAGTGGCTCTGCTAAAAAATGGCTCACCATCATCTTCTCCGGGCAACTACAAATGGTTAATAAATGGTCAGCCTACCAAAGTGCCAACTGTGGCTCAGTGGGTCGCACTCTCGCCTCTGTGTCTGAGTTTTGAGCATTACTTGAGCACCAAATCCAGGCTGACACTCCAGTGCAGTAGTGAGGGAGTGCTACGCTGTCAGAGGTGCCACCTTTCAGATGAGACATTAAACCAAGGCCCCAGCTGCCCTCGAGGGTGGGTGTAAAAAATCCCATGGATGGAACTACTCGAAGAAGAAGAGCAGGGGTGTTCTCCTTGGTGTCCTGGCCAATATTTATCCGTCAAACAACACCTAAAAACAAATGATCTGGTCATTATCTTATCGTTGTTTGTGGGAGCTTGCTGTGTACAAATTGGTTACTGCGTTTCCTACATTACAACCATGACTACATTTCAAATGTACAGGCAACTCCCGATTATCCGTGCACAGATCTAACGGAGAAGCCACTGCAACGGCACTTTTAAAAACTGTGATTCTGTCCCGTGTACAGCTGCACACGACCATTAAACCCACCCCACACACAGAGTCCTGCACTGACCACTTTCTGCACCTGTCCGCCACTGAGGGTGCCGCCCGGCCTTGGGGGTAAGTAAAGCCGAGTCTCATTCGACCTCCAGCGGTTGAAGCCTTTAGACTGGCCATTTCACCTTTCAGCCTCGCTGCTGGGCCTGATGGCGTCACTAGCGGGGAATGAGCTCGGGTTTCTAGGCAGGATCTGGGGACAGTGCATGCTGGCGCCGTCCGGCTTGTCTGTTCTCTTTCTCCGCCGACCGATGACTGCCGAAGGATTGGAGATTAGGCACGCCGAGTTGGTGTTCGAACTTGTTTCAACATTGATTTGAGGGAGGGGTCGTTGACTCCAGCAATTTAATCTAGCATCAAGTTATAAATTTGGGACCCAAACATTCTCGGCAAGTACGTGCACTCGCCCTAGCGGCAAAATCGTTTACCCGGAATAGCCCGATCCCCGAGGGCCCCTGATAATCGAGAGTTGCCTGTACTGAATTGACTGTGACGTGCTTTGGGACATCCGGTGTGAGTATGCTCACAGGTTTGTGGAGCTGTTGAGTTGTGAGTGGCTTAGCCAGTCATGTGATGTTCACAAGACTCAATAAAACCCCAGCCAGTTGGGTTCGGGGAATCCACGATGAGGCAGCTGGTTGTGAGCCTGGAGGATGAACTAGTAATGTGTAGTGTGATTGTTAAACCTTTTGTTAATAAACCAACTCGTTCTTAATAGCAATGTGTTGCTATAAATTCTTGAGCAAAGAACCCATGAAGCAAATACATTACAATGGTCATGAAAGGCACTATATATATGCAAGTCTTTCTTTCTTTTTCAAGGTAGTGAGCACGCACCCCCTCCCACCCCAGCCCACCAAACTGTAAAGGAGACAGAAGTTTTGAATGGAGGTTGATAGTCCTCCCAACCAGACGGCGAGGGAAACAGACCCTGAAGTTGCATCACTTCCTCCCTCCCATTACAAAAATAGGGAAACATGTCCTGGATAACTGACCACACTTAAAACTACTGCAATTATTGGGGTGGATCGGGGACAGCTAAAAAGGTAATTATTTAAACCATTTATCTGTTGGATACTAATTCTCAAACAATGACACCAGAAGTGAACAGGATAAGCAAATGAACATGCTCTCAGTGCACTGTTGCTAACATGATATCATACTGTGCGTGCAAATAGCACAATGTCCCATTGACTATACCCTGTTGTATCATGTATCATGTGTGTCTACATAACAACAGTCACCGTAATTCATAGCAACTACATAGAATAGAATAGAATGGTTACAGCACGGAAGAAGTCCGTTCGGCCCGTCGAGCCCGTGCCGGCTCTCTCCAAGAGCACCTCAGCTAGTCCCACTCCCCCGCTCTTTTCCAGTAGCCTTGCAAAACATTTTCTTTCAGGTACTTATCCAACTCTCTTTGGAAAGCCGCGATTGAGTCTGCCTAAACCACCCTTTCAGGCAGTGCATTCCAGATCCTAACCACTCGCTGCGTAAAACAGTATTTTCTTATGTCACCTTTGGTTTCACTTCAGTTTCTCAATAAAAGACAATCGCATAGAAATTCAGGAGCGCCCCTTTCTGCTTTTTATTTTGCATATGCAAAGGGCCTGAACTGGAGCGATTAAAACCACTTGTGAAGCACTTTGAGACATTTCTAAAGGTCCTTTAATTTCTCAAAAGTAGAGGTACACGAGATGCCAAACCATTTCGGTTCAAATCAAAAATTGAATCAAAATTGGCATGGATCAAAGTTCCAATGTTAATAAATAAGGTGATTTGAAAGCCAATTCAAAGCGCTCCATTGTATATAATAGGCCCCACTCAAGAACCCATGTATAGACTCAGACCATTACTACATATAGCACTAACAACAACAACAATTTGTATTTATATAGCACCTTTAATGTAGTAAAACGTCCCAAGGTGCTTCACAGGAGTTTTATATGACAAAACAATAAATGTGACACCGAGGTAGGTTTTAAGAAGCGTCTTAAAGGAGGAACGAGAGGTAGCGAGGTGGAGAGGTTTAGGGAGGGAATTCCAGAGCTTAGGGCCCAGGTAACTGAAGGCAGCTAAAGTAAAACTGATTAAATTATGTGCAGTACTATACATATCTGCAATTGTGGTCATTTGTAACTTCCTTACTGCCATTCAGCCTGGGATTGCAGCGGGCCAGGAGCGGGGAGACCATTCGGCCTGGGATTGCAGCGGGCCAGGAGCGGGGAGACCATTCGGCCTGGGATTGCAGCGGGCCAGGAGCGGGGAGACCATTCAGCCTGGGATTGCAGCGGGCCAGGAGCGGGGAGACCATTCGGCCTGGGATTGCAGCGGGCCAGGAGCGGGGAGACCATTCGGCCTGGGATTGCAGCGGGCCAGGAGCGGGGAGACCATTCGGCCTGGGATTGCAGCAGGCCAGGAGTGGGGAGACCATTCGGCCTGGGATTGTAGCGGGCCAAGGCGCTCGGTCCCCCTGGTGGCGTCCAGGCCTCTCCCCAGCAGTGTCCAGGCGTTCAGGCCCCCTTTGGAGACGACGGGGCCTCTACTTCCCCGCAGTGCACCAGGTGTGGTCTAGCCAGGGCTTTGCACATTGCGGGAGTACATTCAGCACTCCAGGTCCTTTCGGCCAGCTGGCCCCGGCCTAACGACGCACACTGGTCCTTTTGGTCAGCCGGCCCGGCCCAACGACGGGCTGTACCTGCCCTAGGTCGCTAGAGGTGAACACTAACTTTTAAACAAATTGATTTACATTATAGATTTTTTTTTTTATCAACTTTTAACCAACTCTTAATCTATTTATTAAACCTTCAATCAACCTGTGTAACCTTAAAAAAAATAATAATTTGGAAAAACTTTTAAACTCTTAAAATTTTAAAACAACTTGGAAACCTTTGGGGAAATGTTTAACCTTGGAAGAAACTTTCCAAAACATCCCTGGGAACCCCAGCGGACAGCCGACCTCCCAACGCCTGTCCCCCAGCTAAGCCTCGGGCCATCTACCATCAATGGTGCTACTCGGCGCCGAGCTTGTGGCCAACACCTCGCCGTAGGCAATTAGGCTCATACAGCAGTGCCTGGTTTTCAGTCGTCTTGGACCTCTTTGCCCCTGGACCAAGACCTTACACCTTTTTCTGGAAAGGAAAACCAGAGGAAGAATGCCGCCTTCATGGAGTCGGCTTCGCCATCAAAAATGAACTGGTCGACCGCCTCAAAGACTCCCCCTGCGGGGTTAACGAACGCCTCAAGACTCTTCGCCTTACTCTATCCTGGAACCAATGCGCCACAGTCATCAGTGCGTACGCCCAACCGATGCAACGGATGAGGCGAAAGAGGGCTTTTATTCCAACCTCGAGACATCCCTGTCCAGCTTCCCCACGGGTGATAAATTGATCCTCCTAGGTGACTTTACTGCCAGGGTCAGCAAAGTCGCAGCCCTCTGGGGAGGCGTGATTGGCAGAGAGGGGGTAGGGAAAGCCAATTCCAGCGGTACCCTGCTACTGACAAAATGTCTAGAACACGAACTCCTCATCACCAACACCCTGTTCCACCAGAGGGACAAATACAAGGCATTGTGGCAACATCCTCGCTCCAAACACTGGCACTTGCTGAACTATGTCATCGTCCGAGCCAGGGATCGCAAGGATGTGCGCAACACCCGCGCCATGACACGAGCTGACGACTGCTGGACGGACCATCGCCTAATCCGATCCATCATCAATATAAACATAGGCCCAAAGCAGAGGGGACAGCGGAAGCAGTGCCGCAAAAAAGTTAATGCCGGTGCACTTAAAGACCCAGCTAAGAGAGTCCTAAACAGCCAACGCCTCACAGCTAATCTGGCGTGCCTTGATGACCCTGAGATGCTGAATGCCCACAGCGCTTGGTCTGACCTCCAGGTTTCCATAACCAGTGCCTGTGAAGAGATACTTGGTTACTTAACCAGAAAATACCAGGACTGGTTTGATGAAAATGATCAGGAGAGCCAAGAGCTAATCGATCGTAAGAGCAGAGCATTTCTGAGCATCAAGCAACAACCCAATTCGGGTGCTGCAAAGCAACGTTACAGACGGCTCATGGCTGAGGTCCAACAAAACACCCAGGACCTAAAGAACAGATGGTGGATGGAGAAAGCACAGGAGATACAACAACTGGCCGACAGCCACGATATGCGCGGATTCTTCATTGCAGTCAAGCCCACCTATGGTCCAAACTCCCAAGGCCCCACCCCACTCCTGGCCAAGAACGGGGAAACACTCATCAAGGACACTGAGGCTATCAGGGCCCGCTGGAAGGAGCACTTTGAAGATCTCCTCAACCGAGATTCTGCCTTTGACTCGAGTGTTCTCAACTCCATCCCACAGCATGTGACCCGCCACCATCTCAATGAAACCCCAACGCTACACGAGGTAGTCATAAAACAGCTCAAGAATAACAAGGCTACGGGTGCAGATGGAATTTATGCTGAGGCGCTAAAGTATGGCGGAGAGGCGCTGTTGGCACAGATACATGACCTCATCTCTCTCATTTGCCGGGAGATTTCAAAGATGCAGTGATCGTGACCATCTTTAAAAAGGGAGACAAGTCCGAGTGCGGCAACTACAGGGGAATCTCCCTGCTGTCAGCCACTGGTAAGGTCGTCGCGAGAGTTCTCCTCAACAGACTTCTCCCTGTGGCCGAGGAGCTCCTCCCGGAATCACAGTGCGGATTTCGTTCCCTACGGGACACAACGGACATGAACTTTGCAGTGCGACAGCTGCAAGAAAAATACATGGCCTTTTTCGATCTTACAAAGGCCTTTGACATTGTCAACCGTAAAGGTTTATGGAGCGTCCTCCTCTGTTTTGGATGCCCCCAAAAGTTTGTCAACATCCTTCGCCTGCTCCACAATGACATGCAGGCCGTAATCCTTACCAGCGGTTCCATTACAGACCCAATTCACGTCCGGACCGGGGTCAAACAGGGCTGCATCATCGCTCCAACCATCTTCTCAATCTTCCTCGCTGCCATGCTCCACCTCACAGTCAACAAGCTCCCCGCTGGAGTGGAACTAAACTTCAGAACCAGTAGGAAGCTGTTTAACCTACGCCGCCTCCAGGCAAGGTCCAAGATCACCCCAACCTCTGTCATTGAACTGCGCACATTCTGAGGCTGAACTCCAGGATATAGTCGATGTATTCACCAAGGCATACGAAAGCATGAGCCTTACGCTTAACATCTGTAAGACAAAGCCTGTTCTCGCCGCACAGCACTGCCCCCCAGTCATCAAGATTCACGGTGCGGCCCTCGACAATGTGGATCACTTCCCATCCCTCAGGAGCCTCCTGTCAACAAAGGCAGATATTGATGCGGAGATTCAACATTGCCTCCAGTGTGCCCTTTTGGCCACCTGAGGAAAAGAGTGTTCGAAGACCAGACCCTCAAATTTACCACCAAGCTCATGGTCTACAGGGCTGTAATAATACCCACCCTCCTGTATGGCTCAGAGGCATGGACAATGTACAGAAGACACCTCAAGTCGCTGGAGATATATCACCAACGATGTCTCTGCAAGATCTTGCAAATCCCCTGGGAGGACAGGCGCACCAACATCAGTGTCCTCGCCCAGGCTAACATCCCCAGCATTGAAGCTGTGACCACACTCCGCTGGGCAAGCCACATAGTTCACATGCCAGACACGAGACTCCCTAAGCAATTGCTCTACGCGGAGCTCCTTCATAACAAATGAGGCAAAGCTGTGCAGCGGAAATGTTACAAGGACACCCTCAAAGCCTCCCTGGTAAAGTGCGACATCACCACTGACATCTGGGAGTCCCTGGCCAAAGACCGCCCTAGGTGGAGAAAGTGCATCCGGGAGGGCGTTGAGCTCTTTGAATCTCAACGTCGCGAGCGTGAAGAGGTCAGACGCAGGCATCAGAAGGAGCGTGCGGCAAATCAGTCCTACCACCCCCCCCCTTCCACCGATGAATGTCTGTCCCACCTGTGACAGGATCTGTGGCTCTCGTATTGGACTGTTCAGCTACCAAAGGACTCACTTTAGGAGTGGAAGCAAGTCTTCCTCGATTCCAAGGGACTGCCTATGATGATGATGATGATGATGATGGCTGCCACTCAGTCCAAAATCAGCTAACTCGGCACACACAATGCAACAACATTGAAGAATGTGACAATAACAGGTTACTTAATGAAAACTTTAAAAAAAAATATATAGAGAGAGAATATATATGAGAGAGAGAACTTTATATGTACTCTGTATCATCACTTCCTATTTTTTATATTCTGCTTTCCCCTTTTACCGATGTCCGCCTGGCTAAGTGGTTTAAGGTTTGGTGCTACTGGTGGCTGTTCTGCATAAACGTGGTCAATCTTTGTTCACATGATGTATTCTTAGCCTTCTACTTCCACATGGAGGATGTGATATTGAAACGGTACAGTATTGTGGTCACATCAATCTCTGAATACTGTTGTACTACTTTTGCAACCAAGGCACGAGGGAGATATTCAGCCCCTGCTGATGGTGCTGTGAAGACTGACAAGGCCGATTCCCCAGTGTCAGAAGATTGAGTTGTTGGGAAGGGCTGCAGAAGCTTAAGTTCTCCAGCTTTGACAGAAGATGACAGCGGGAGCCTCATAGAGTAATATAGGAAAGGTAAATGGAAGCCTTTGCCAGTAGAACCAGATGACTGGTTCATATTAGTGAAAGGCAAATTTATGGCTGAAGCATGATGGAATGAATTTCCAGGCAGGGTTAGTGGAGACAATGATCTTCAAAGCAATTTAAGAGACTGTTGGATGCTATGATGGTGGAACTGCAGGTTTCTGTAGTAGGGAATCCTGACCAACCTTCCTTACAGTGTCTGCTGTGGCTCAGTGAGTAGCATTCTCACCTCTAAGTCAGAAGGTTGTGGGTTCAGGTTCCCACTCCAGGGACTTGAGCACATAAATCTAGGCTGGCATTCCAGTGGAGTGCTGCGCTGTCTTTTAGATGAGACGTTAAACCGAGGCCCCGTCTGCTCTCTCAGGTGGATGTAAAAGATCCCGTGGCACTATTTCAAAGAAGAGCAGAGGAGTTATCCCTCGTTACCTGGCCAATATTTATCCCTCAATCAACATCACTAAAGCAGATTATCTGTTTATTATCACATTGCTGTTTGTGGGAGCTTGCTGTGCACAAACATTACATCAGTGACACACTTCAAAGATACTTCATTGGCTGTAAAATGCTTTGGGACATCCTGAGGTTCTACATAAAATGCAAGTCTTTCTTTTTTTCTTCCTCGTTTGGATTTTTATTATAAGTTAAGATGATCAAAAGCTTGACTGGATGCAATGGTCATTTTCTGCTTTAGGTGGGAAGAATGTTGGCTGCAGAAATTAGCAGGGCATAGTTGAGTAGTGGAGATTTGAGACTTTTTGAATATTCTCAAATCTTATTTAATTACTTTAGAAGATCAAGAAGTATTGATGCAGAACTTTCCATCAGGAAAGATAATGATGGGATTGAGTCTGTGAAAGGGTAGATTGTAGATGAACTGAAAGGAAGAGGCTTGATAGACTGAATGGACTCTTCTCATTCCAAATGTATCCTATTACTATGCCAAATGCCAGTTTTTTTTGTAAAGTGTCATCCCCAATTTCCATTGATTGTTATCAATGACATAGGTTTTCAAACTGGGATTCATTTTGCTAAAGTAGTAAAGTGCATCATAACTCTTTACTCTCACCCAGCAGAAGAACCAAATGATTCCTCAAGGAAATGGGCGCAGGTATTACCGCAGTTGATTTCAGCTGCCAGGAAGGCACACAAGTGCCCGAGGCAAATATACGACAGCCTGCAGATTATGTGTTTTCAAAACAGGTACATGATGACAAGAGAACCTGTTTAACTTCATTGTATTCTAACAATCGCCCAACGGGAGCAGGGAAATCAAATATGACACTGATGGAGTTAAAGGCATTTACGCGAAAACAATTTAAAAAATCAACGTGATGAGATGTTAGTGTTACAGTAAGTATGCTCTCCCTCATTCCTTGAATGATGTCTATTGTCTACATATCTTTGGGACAGATTGATTATTTAGCTTCAGGCAAAAGAGAAGGTTGAGTTGCAGAGAAAGCACTTTCCTCAGCAGCTTGGTGTTCCTAAATCGATATAAAGATCATGGAGCCGATTTCCACCCAAGAGATTGGTATGCAAAATTAAAGCATATGGTATTGAAGGTAATGTACTGACATGGATAGAGAACTGGCTGGCAGACAGGAAGCAGAGAGTGGGGATAAACGGGTCCTTTTCGGAATGGCAGGCAGTGACTAGTGGGGTGCCACAGGGCTCAGTTATGGGACCCCAGCTATTTACAACATACATCAATGATTTAGATGAAGGAATTGAGTGTAATATCTCCAAGTTTGCAGATGACACTAAACTGGGTGGCGATGTGAGCTGTGAGGAGGATGCTAAGAGGTTGCAGGGTGACTTGGACAGGTTAGATGAGTGAGCAAATGCATGGCAGATGCAGTATAATGTGGATAAATGTGAGTTTATCCAAGTTGGTGGCAAAAATACAAAGGCAGAATATTATCTGAACAGCAGCAGATTAGGAAAAGGGGAGGTGCAACGAGACCTGGGTATCATGGTACATCAGTCATTGAAAGTTGGCATGCAGGTACAGCAGGCGGTGAAGAAGGCAAATGGTATGGTTGGCCTTCATAGCTGGGGGATTTGAGTATAGGAGCCGGGAGGTCTTACTGCAGTTGTACAGGGCCTTAGTGAGGCCTCACCTGGAATATTGTCTTCAGTTTTGGTCTCCTAATCTGAGGAAGGACGTTCTTGCTATTGAGGGAGTGCAGTGAAGGTTCACCAGACTGATTCCCGGGATGGCAGGACTGACATATGAGGAGAGACTGGATCGACTGGGCCTGTATTCACTGGAGTTTAGAAGGATGAGAGGGGATCTCATAGAAACATATAAAATTCTGATGGGACTGGACAGGTTAGATGCAGGAAGAATGTTCCTGATGTTGGGGAAGTCCAGAACCAGGGGACACAGTCTTAGGATAAGGGGTAGGCCATTTAGTACTGAGATGAGGAGAAACTTCTTCACTCAGAGAGTTGTTAACCTGTGGAATTCTCTGCCGCAGAGAGTTGTTGATGCCTGTTCATTGGATATATTCAAGAGGGAGTTAGATATGGCCCTTACGGCTAAAGAGATCAAGGGGTATGGAGAGAAAGCAGGAAAGGGGTACTGAGGGAATGATCAGCCATGATCTTATTGAATGGCGGTGCAGGCTCGAAGGGCTGAATGGCCTACTCCTGCACCTATTTTCTATGTTTCTATGTTTCCACCCGCCCAAGTGCCGTCGATGGCTGCCGAGGCACCGGATGGTACTTTGGGCGGGATATTCATGAAGAAGGTTCCCCAAAGGTCGGCGGGCGGCAAATGGAAGACGTACGCCGCCAATCTGGGATGTAGCGGGCGGGAGGTCGCATTCTCGGCGGCAGAGGCATTTGCCGCCCAAGTGCCGCCGAGGATGGAGTCGGGCCCACGGAGGGTCGGAGACCTAAAAATAAAAATCACAAATGAAAAATACAAAAATTATCCGAAGACCTTCAGGGGACCCCATGCAGGTAAATCGCTGTTGAAAATGTTTTTTTAAATGTTCACTTACTTTTTTTTCAGGTTCTTCAAGACTCACCGTCGGGGCAAGACCAGCCTGCAGCCAGCGGTCCACCCCCGTTCTGCCGCCGAGTCCCGCCCCCAGGAATCTAGGAGCTCGGTGGGCGGGAGCTCAGTCGCACCACTCGGCTGTCCGCTGATGTCAGCGGACGGTTCCCGGCAGCTCTCCCCTCCCGCCCACCCCTACCCGCTCCAGGTCACCTCCAAAGTGGCATTGGGCGGATTTGCAGGAGGAATATCGGTGGCAGTGGGCGGTGGGCTGATGAAAACCGACCCCCATATGATCTTCCCGAATCCCGTACTGTATAACACTTGGCCTTAACAAATCTCCCGATATATCCAATAAGGCTTCCGGAGCAATGCAGTTGGGTTATTTGTCAAGATGTGGCAAGAAATCTGCACCAGTCTGAACACATTTCCCAGGCGATTGCAGAAATTATCCATAAATACGTATGGGCGTGTACAAATCTATTGCTTATGCACATGCCTGTCACATTGTTGCAGCTAATCCAGGTTCCTAAAATCTATAATAGACTTCCCGAAGATTACTGGGCTACAGCTGCATTGCAAAAGGAGCAATTTACCTAAATAATAGCCATAAACGCTCAAAGTTATAAACTGTGGGAGAGAAGGTATGTGCAGGACAAAATACACTTAAAGACTGTACACCACGCATAAGTAGTCTTCCTTTCTTCCTTTCACTCACCCTCCACATATTGTTAGGAGTATGGGCCGTAAATTGCAGCCTCTCCGAGTGTGTGCTATTACGTCAGTAATGTACCTATGAATGACTCCACGAGAAAATGTGTTGTACTCAAACTGTAGTGACCTTGGTCCTTTATTCATAACTCCAGAGTGGAGGCAGCCGCATGGTGGCTCCCCTTTTATACAGCCCCTGCCACCAGGGCAGGATACCCCGGTCTCCACCAGTTGCACCCTCTTGTGGTGCCAGCATGTACATACACAGTGTAAACCTTATTGATAGTACTGCAGGTAAACAAGTCTCCATCTTATGCAACTATACAGTGACTACACAGAGTCTGCATATAGTCTGCATATATAACATGTATGATGTGCGCACATACCCAAAGAGGCCTCACAAATACCGGTTCTCGTGCCCATGTGCCAAGAACCAGCATTTACGATCTGTTAGAATGTCTTTTGACAGATCACATGCATTCCTGGAAAAAGGACATTCGCGGGGCAGAGATTTGGGATATTTGCCCAACTCCTGCCCAGCGAATGTCCTTCAAACTCTTACGCCTGGTAAAAGCAGGCGTATAGCTTACTCTAACCTGCGTAAGAGTTATGCAATATAGAAAAATTCAATTTTATCACTAATTTTTATATTAAAAATCTTGTCCAATAAGGTAAGTTTATTTTTAACCCGATGAAAGCATATAAAAAAAGTTCCAAAAAAAATTTTTTTTTTCTGAAACATTTAATTGAATTCAATTTCAATTAATTTTAAATATGTGAGGATTTAAAAAAAATGTATTGTGTTGTGTTTCTGGGGGTAATCTCATTGATAGTAATGGGAGCTCGTGCAAACAGAACTCACCATTACTATCAATGAGAATATTACATTCTGACTGGTGGTCCAGGCCCACGTGATCCCAGGCTGCGCTTATGTTCCTGGGATGTGTGGGCTGCGAATGGAAGCCTCGGACCGCAAGTCTACGTTCCTCCGGGACCACCAAGTTCCTTCGGAAAAAACATTTTGGTTGGAGGCATCCACCTGCAGCAAGCCTCCGACCGCAATTTACGGGCATATATCACAGTGTTGCCAGAATAGGAGTTAAGTGGGAATTGTTGACTTAAGGATTGATGCATCAAATAGTATATTCTTCAGAAGATAAGTGTTTAGTAAAGACATGATTATCACTCCTTCCAGCTGTTTTAGGAATGGAGCCCAGAGCATCTCCTTTAGCATTAATAGGACATGGCTAACAACCACTGGAGCAAAGAGCTGAGGACCAGCGTGTGGCTAGAGACATAGCTAGCTGGTGGATGTTTGGAAGGTTTACAGCAATAATGCTCGCACCAGGGAACTGTGTTCACAGGGCACGCCGGTCCAAGTTGGGATGTAACTTTGTAGCACTGATTCTCTCACACATAACCCCTGTGAGTCGAACTGGGCTGGGAGTAGATTTGCCCACCACATATCTTCAGAGAATAGAAATGTCCTGAGTGTAGTACTTGCTCAGTGGGTTTCACTTGGCTCGATGGAATGTATGTCCCAAATGTATGAGGAGGATAAAAACAAAGACTTGATATTGTGTCAGTATCTAGCACAAGTTGGAGGCAGGATAAAATCCCATCTTCACTGAACCAACATTAGGCTTTGAACCCTCGCCCGCCCTGAATCAGAGGAACACCTCCATTCTACCAACGAGATATTTCCATTTCTCGGACCAATCCTACTCGTGGCCTCTTGGAGTGAGACTGACAAACAAAATAATAATGTTGCACTGTGGAGTCACGTCCACTGGAAGCTGTGTTGAGAGCAGCCAAACTGGTTTCACTTAAGATCATTACAGCCATCAGAATCAGACCATTTTCAGGCCATCAGTCCAGGCCGTACTTGAACTTAGACCTGGAAGTGAAGGGACAATGTTCTAACCTGCACTGAGTCTCACAAAAGATTTTGCGTGTCATTAAATAAAACAGCTGCACGGGGTTACTCAAAAACATCTGCATTTTCTTGATAAGGCCAAATATAGCTACCAGTAACTTAGCTCAAGATTGAAATCGAAGCGTAAACTAATTTTGTAATACACTATATTCTGGTACAATTTGTTTATGTTCAGGGCCCTCACTGAAGGGCCAAGGACTGCAGTGCGGAATACCATCAAGGTTTAGAGATTAGCCAGGAAGAGGAGATAAATAAAGAAGTACCAGTTAGCTCACCCAATACATGGGGCTGGAAATTCGATTGAAGGTTTTTTAAGGCGTTAATGCCGTGCGGTGGGCGAATTTAACGCCGGGAAATGGTTTGCATCGGCAGCCAAAAAATTCAGTGGTTGCGCCCTGACAGTGGAGCGGAGCACTAAGGGAAACGTTCGACACTTATCTCAGGGCGCTAGGCCGGGTGAGCAACTGAATATCCCGTGCTCAAGAGACAACTTCGTAGCACCCTAAGGGAGGCCTCCCGGCAACAACGAAACTTTGAAGCAAAAAACACTCCCTATATATTACTCACCCTAAATAAAGGTAAATCACAACAAAATGAAAAATATAGATCAATCACACTTATCTCATGCAGTCATTCCTTCCCTTAGCGCCCCGGGACAGTTCTGAACTCCAGCTTTATCTGGCGGGTCACTACGGGACGCCACGGGTGCAGCGCAAACCAAATTTCGAATGCATTTCGATACCGGGGGCGTTGCACACTGGTGCGACGCTTCCGGGCGATACTCGTCAGCACCGCCTGAATTTGCCGAGCGGCGAGAATGCCAGCGCTCGCGACTGCAAACCCTTAAGCGCCCCTGTTCCCCCACTCGCGAGGGCTGGTATTCCACCGAATTTCTTGCCCTTAGGGTTTTAATAGTCAGTAGATTATGAGAGGAAGGGAAAACTGAGGGAGGTCCTGGGAAAGAATGAGCTGGGACACGAGAGGGTAAAATGCACGTATTCGCAATACAGCGAGGACGTCGAGAGAAGGGCGATTATGTAGGATGGCATATTGCAGCTTAGGAGGAGCAAAATAGGAACATTCAGATAAACAATGACGATAGCATTATCATAGAATGATACAGCACAGAAGGAGACCATTCAGCCCATAATGCCTGTACTGGCTCTTTGAAAGAGCAATCCAATTAGTCCCAATGCCCCAGCTCCTTCCCCTTTGCCCTGCAATTTCTCTTATCCTTTTCAATTATATACCCAATACCCTTTTGGAAGTCAGCATGGAATCTGCTTCCACCACTCTTTCAGACATTCCAGCTTATCAACAAAATAGAGAAAGAAGAAATTGTGAAGGAGGTTGCAGGCTTTGAGAAAGAAAGACTTGGATTTATATAGCGCCTTTCACGACCACCGGACGTCTCAAAAAGCTTTACAGCCAATGAAGTACTTCTGGAGTGTAGTCACTGTTGTAATGTAGGAAACGCGGCAGCCAATTTGCGCACAGCAAGCTCCCACAAACAAACAATGTGATAATGACCAGATGATCTGTTTTTTTGTTATGTTGACTGAGGGATAAATATTGGCCCAGGACATCGGGGATAACTCCCCTGCTCTTCTTCGAAATAGTACCACGGGATCTTTTACGTCAACCTGAGAGAGCAGACGGGGCCTCGGTTTAACGTCTCATTCGAAAGACGGCACCTCCGACACTGCAGCACGCCCTCAGCACTGCACTGGGAGCGTCAACCTAGATATTTTTTTGACTTGAACCCACAACCGTTTGACGCAGAGGTGAGTGTGCTACCCACTGAGCCACAGCTGATGTGAGCGAATTGCCTAGCATGTGACAACGTTTTGTTTGTATCAAGTGAAGCACAACAGAGACATATTAGATAGAAGAGTTTGCATTTTATCTATGGTTTGTGCATACTTTAAATCATTTCTTTTTAACTAACTGGAGAGGGTTTGGCGGGACGCAGCATGTTTGTGTTTTTAATCAGATCATCACCAGATCTGTGGTATTTATTGAGAAGAAGTTGTTCCAACAAAAATAAATGTTAGTGATTTAAAAAATAAAAATAATATATTGACAAGGTCTCTCTCCCATACCTAAACAACTAGAATTTCAGTGTTGTCCTGGTATCCCACCACAGTAAACAATGTTTGTTTTACTAAGAAATGATGATTCAAAAAGCTCTGGAAATAATCCTAAATAGGCCTTATTTAATGGGTTACCAGTATCAGTGATAAACCTGCTGCAACATATTTTGCTTTTCTTCTACTGCCAATAGCATAATTTTTTTCCTCTCAAATCATTGCGCAGATGTATTTTGGGGCAGCCATGGTCATTCCCACTAACTACCACCAGTTATTTTTGGCCAAACCAACACTGCAGGCCACACATAGCATGTTCAGATGAGTACAGTAGTCTAATGGTTCTGGACCAGCAAACCATGGTTGTGGCGTCCCATCAGCTACCTAGGCCTTAGGCTCTGGTATTCTCTCCTTAAACCTCTCCACCTTGCTACCTCACTCTCCTCCTTTAAGACACTTCTTAAAACCTACCTCTTTGACCAAGCTCTGTTCTAATATCTCCTTATATGGCTTGATATCAAATTTTGCTTGATAACGCTCCTGTGAAATGTCTTGGAATGTTTTATGATGTTAAAGGCGTTATATAAATGCAAATTTTTGTTGTTGTTGGTCCATATTTTGTGAAAGCTGTGCTGGTTCACGAATATCCTTCATGGAAGATGACCTGTTCTCCATACCTGGTCTGGCCTACATGGAACTCTAGTTCCCACTATTTAGTTGCCCTCAAAAGTATACAAACTTGAATCACTATCGTCTATGGGCAACATTTGCAGCCTTGCCAATGTCGTCCACGTCCTGAGGACACATCCAAAAAATCTCAGCTCCTGATACATGTGGCATCTTCATTTGTTAATGGAACGGCAATAACACAAAAAATATAATGGTTTTATATACTGAAATAATAATGATGGATGCTCTCCATGAAAGGTGGAGTATAGATGTTTTTAGTATAAGGAGTGCTGCAGTGTTGTGCTGGGGTGGACTGGTTGGGCTGGGTGCTCTTTGCCTTTCCGTCATTGTTCATGGGTTTGTATGTAACCTTTAGGGTTGCTGACCAAGGGCTGTGTGGCTCTAGCGGCTGGCGCAGACACGATGGGCCGAAATGGCCTCCTTCTGAGCTGTAAATTTCTATGTTTCTAAATACCTAGCAAGCCCATCTCAGAAACATTTCAGCCTCACACAGTGGGGGTTACAGGCAGTAAGGGATGATGCTAGCGGTTATGGTAGGCAGTGGGTAATCAATTCTGGTGGAGATGCTGGTTAGCAGGAGGTAGTGGTCGGTGGGTATGACTGACTATATGTCAGCCACTGGCTCAGTGGGTCGCACTCTTTCCTCTGAGCCTTAGATGGTTGTGGATTTAAGTCCCACTCCAGGGACTTGAGCACATAAATCTAGGCTGACACTCCAGTGCAATGCTGAGTGAGTGCCGTCTTTCAGATGAGATGTGAAACCGAAGCTCTTCTGCCCTCCTAGGTAGACGTAAAAGATTCCCATGGCACTGTTTTGAAGAAGAGCAGGGGAGTTATCCCCAGTGTCCTGGCCAATATTTATCCCTCAATCAACATAACAAAAACAGATGATCTGGTCATTATCACATTGCTGTTTGTGGGAGCTTGCTGTGCGCAAATTGGCTGCCGCGTTTCCCATGTTACAACAGTGACTACACTCCAAAAGTACTCCATTGCTTTGAGATGTCCGGTGGTCATGAAAAGCACTATATAAATGTAAGTCTTTCTTTCTTTCAACAGGTCAGCAGCCTAAAGTGATAATAGGCAGAAGGGAAATTGATCTCAGAGGCCGCTGGGGACACCAGCAGCTACAGCAAGTGTTGAGGGCAACATGCAAGCTACAGATAAAATAGACCAATCAGCAATTACAAAGGGTTTTGACAGTAGGGCAAGCTTGCTGGCATGTCATGATTTTTCAATGGCCAGTGCAATTTGCATTTACTCACGTTGTTTGCACGATTCTGCTGGATTCTCTGCAATTGCAACAAATTGGTGGCCTTGATTATATGGTCCGAGCCCTTTGAAATGTTCATTTGTAATGTATACCAATTGTGCTGTTTCCATAAAACAGCTGAAGATTATTGGTCAATAAACTGACAGTGATTACAGCATAGGCATTATTGCTTCAGGCCTGTCGAGGTGTTCATGCAGACTAAATGTAGCATGCTGGACATCAATATGGCCCATGGAACCAGCAAAAAAACAGAAACATCATTGGCAACTCTGGCAACTTCAGGGGGAAAAGAAAGACTTGCATTTAAATAGCGCCTTTCACGATCACCCAAAGTGCTTTATAGCCAAAGAAGTACTTTTTCAAGCGTACTCACTGTTGTAATGTAGGAAATGCGGCAACCAACTGGAAGGTGAATCAGAGAGCAAGGCTGATATGTCGGCTACAAGCTACTCTCTCAGCCGTCAGCTCAAACACAACATGGATAGATTGAGGCTACCTACATTTCTTCTCAGTCGAGGAAAGATATGAGTACATATCGATGATCTGGTCACCTAATCTCAAGAAGCATATTATTGCCCTCGGGAGGATACAGAAGGAAGCAATCAAGATGTTGTCAGGAATCAAAAATAAGCAAGTTGAGTCGGTAAACTTTTGGAAAGAGAAGACTTTAAACTGATCCAATTGACATTTTCAAAATTATAATTGGGATTGACAATATCAATTCAGGCAGATTGCTCACTTTGGTGAAGGGTTCAAACAATAAAAAAAAAAGAAAGATTTTCATTTATATAGCATGTTTCATGACCACTGGACGTCCCAAAATGCTTTACAGCCAATTAAGTACTTTTTGAAGTGTATTCTCTGTCGTAATGCAGGAAATGCACAGCCAATTTGTATACAGTAAGCTCTCACAAACAACAATGTGATAATGAGCAGATAATTGTTTTTTTAGTGATATTGATTGAGCGATATATATTGGCCAGGACACTGGGGATAACTTCCCCTGCTTTTCTTCAAAATAGTGCCATGGAATCTTTTACGTCCATCTGAGAGAGCAGACAGGGCCTCGGTTTAACGTCTCATCCAAAACACGGCACCTCCGACAATGCAGCTCTCCCTCCACACCACACTGGTGTTTTGTGCTCAAGTCTCTGGAGTGGGAATTAAACCCACAACCTTCTGACTCAAGGGCGAAGGTGCTGGCCACTGAGCCATGGCTGACACGGGAAAACATTATGAAACAAAATACAGGGAAACAACAATGAATTGAAGGCAGGAACCTCTTGATGAAAGTTCAAGTTCAGTGAACCTTGTGATATACAGCCGCCAAAAGCAATTTAAGACATCTTGCTTGAGCTGTATATCAGACAAGAGGATGTAGCTGGCCAGTGAGAGCAAAACCACTTTGCTGGTCCATACAAGGTGAATATTTTAGCTGCTTGGCTCACCGGAGGCCAAAAAGCAAGGCAAGACGCTTTGCATTTATGGAGCTCATACTGTAATTGGAAACTCCTTTCATGGCATGAGCTACTTTCAGTAGCATAAGCATCACCATGATTGGATTTGAGAAGGTAGAAACATAGAAACATAGAAAATAGGTGCAGGAGTAGGCCATTCGGCCCTTCGAGCCTGAACCACCATTCAATAAGATCATGGCTGATCATTCCCTCAGTACCCCTTTCCTGCTTTCTCTCCATACCCTTTGATACCTTTAGCCGTAAGGGCCATATCTAACTCCCTCTTGAATATATCCGATGAACTGGCCTCAACAACTCTCTGCGGTAGGGAATTCCACAGGTTAACAACTCTCTGAGTGAAGAAGTTTCTCCTCATCTCAGTCCTAAATGGCCCACCCCTTAGCCTAAGACTGTGTCCCCTGGTTCTGGACTTCCCCAACATCAGGAACATTCTTCCCGCATCTAACATGTCCAATCCCGTCAGAATCTTATATGTTTCTATGAGAACCCCTCTCATCCTTCTAAACTCCAGTGTATAAAGGCCCAGTTGATCCAGTCTCTCCTCATATGTCAGTCCAGCCATCCTGGGAATCAGTCTGGTGAATTGTCGCTGCACTCCCTCAATAGCAAGAACGTCTTTCCTCAGATTAGGAGATCAAAACTGAACACAATATTCCAGGTGAGGCCTCACCAAGGCCCTGTACAACTGCAGTAAGACCTCCCTGCTCCTATACTCAAATCCCCAAGCTATGAAGGCCAACATGCCATTTGCCTTCTTCACCGCCTGCTGTACCTGCATGCCAACTTTCAATGACTGATGAACCATGACACCCAGGTCTCGTTGCACCTCACCTTTTCCTAATCTGCCGCCATTCAGATAATATTCTGCCTTCGTGTTTTTGCCACCAAAATGGATAACCTCATATTTATCCACATTATACTGCATCTGCCATGCATTTGCTCACTCACCTAACCTGTCCAAGTCACCCTGCAGCCTCTTACCGTTCTCCTCACAGCTCACACCGCCACTCAATTTACCCATTTATCCCAACTCTCTGCTTCCTCTCTGCCAACCAGTTCTCTATCCACGTCAGTACATTATCCCCAATATCATGTGCTTTGATTTTGCACACCAATCTCTTGTGTGGGACCTTGTCAAAAGCCTTTGAAAGTCCAAATACACCACATCCACTGGTTCTCCCTTGTCCACTCTGCTAGGTACATCCTCAAAAAATTCCAGAAGATTTGTCAAGCATGATTTCCCTTTCATAAATCCATGCTGACTTGAACTGACCCTGTCACTGCTTTCCAAATACGCTGCTATTTCATCTTTAATAATTGATTCCAACATTTTCTCCACTACTGATGTCAGGCTAACCGGTCTATAATTACCTATGTACAATTGGCCTGTACCCTTATTGCACGCGTCCCTAATTTCTTGTTTGATGCTGTCCCCAACCTCACTACTACTGTTTGGTGGTCTGTACACAACTCCCGCTAGCGTTTTCTGCCCTTTGATATTCAACAGCTCCACCCATACGGATTCCACATCATCCAAGCTAATGTCCTTCCTTACTATTGCATTAATTTCCTCTTTAACCAGCAACACTACCCCACCTCCTTTTCCTTTCTGTCTATCCCTCCTGAAGGTTGAATACCCCTGAGTGTTGAGTTTCCAGCCTTGGTCACCCTGGAGCCATGTCTCCGTGATGCCAATTATATCATATTCATTAATTGCTGCCTGTGCAGTTAATTCGTCCACCTTATTATGAATGCTCCTCGATTGAGGCACAGAGCCTTCAGGCTTGTCTTTTTAACACACTGCCCTTTTGGAATTTTGCTGTAATGTGGCCCTTTTTGATTTTTGCCTTGGGTTTCTCTGCCCTCCACTTTTACTTTTCTTCTAGTATAGTAATGTAGTGGTTATGGTACTGGAGTAGCAACACAGAAGTCACGAGTTCATTAAATCTGGTCATTTGTGGACTGGGACCAAACAAAAATGACCATGAAAACTGCCAAATTGTCATAAACCCCAAATGGTTCATTAATGTCCTTCAGGGAATGTAACCTGCCACCCTTACCCAGTCTGGCTTCCACCTGTCTCCAGTGTTACACTGTGTGGTTGACTCTAAATATCCTCTGGAGTGCTTTAGCAAGCCATTCAGTTGTAAAACAACGACCACCAAATCCACCTCTGTTGGGCAACTGACGACGGCCAAATAAAGGAGCCTTGCCCACATCCTGAGAACCGACAACAACAAAATAATACTTTCCTGTTGAATTTGGAGCTGCTGAAACAGCAAGGTGAATGTGTTAGAAATGGCAATATTTCCAGTCATAAAGAAAAGGTTCACCTGAATCACTCTATACTGTGAAAAACACTGGTCAAGTTCCCACAATGTGTGAATCTTCCAGCTACATCTTCTTGTATGATATACAGAGGATTACATCATATAAATGGCATTGCCATTGGTAACTGACTGGACTGTTCAAGTCTGTTCCAGACCTGATGCAATCACCCGAACTGACTGGCAGAACAACACAGGGAGTTGAATCCCAATCAGCATTCCTATCAGCCACACACTACCCACACCAAACACACGGAACATCTGGTCGCCATTCTGTTCTGAAGTTCAGCCCGACAAGCCAATTAATCACGAGTGATCAGTGCAAATTTGGGTCAGAAGTTCAGCTCAAAACAGGTCAATTTTGGAGAGACGAGGCCAGAACTTCATGAGCTTGTATGTAAAAAGTTCAGTTGCGACCAGTTGAAAGAAGCATTTATTCCTGAACCGAATAAATGAACCCAGTTGAATCTCATTACTACATTTTCCCTAGTCTAAAATGAACCTTGATTACAGTCAATTGAGGCGATTGCATCTTAAGACCAATCTCTGATAGGAACAACTCACTTCTTAGCCACTGATGAATTAATTTGTGACAATGAGGTCTGACTATATACAGAGCATTAGTAGCTGCATTTATCAAGCTCTCCAAAGGTTCCTGAATGAAGATCCAGTTTTTACTGATTTAAACTCCAGAGTCTAAAACAAGGCAAGTCCATATAACAACTGCATTGAAACTTTTTTTCAAAGTCTACAGTAGATTTGCACTTAGGCTAGGTCCATACTTAGATGCCCTATTGTGAAACTATTGCAATTAATTTCCTTCCCTTCTAGGGAGCTATCGTGATTTTTATTGATGCTCTAAACCTATGAGACCAGACAAAGTCAATGATACATTGACTTCAATTGTTTTTTTCACATTCACAGATTTACAACCCAGGTAGGCAGTCTTACAAGAAAGGGCTAGAAATTGGGTGCTTTTGCGCCTCCTGTTACCTCCCCCGGGGGGCGCTAATGGGGTGCAAATGCCTTTACGCCCGGGCGCGACGCTGTTATCGACTACCGTGATATTGGGCGGGAGTTTAGCGGTGGCACTACGGCGTTGCGCCCCGATCACCTGCTCTCGGAGATCGTGACCTCATCGCCACGCGCATCGCCCCGTTAGCGCCCCGGCCTCAAAATTCACTTGCGCCCCCTGCAGCAGTGCCGGGCGAAAACCACAGCAGCTGCAGGAGGCGTGCGTCGGGCGGCCAGCCGTTACCAGGGCAACGATTAAAGGTGAGGAGGCCGAAGTAAGTTAAAAAAAACTTATGTTTGTTGATGCCGTTTTCTTCTTGCCGTTTGTTCCTGCCCGCGATAGTTCGGCCCGGCACTCTGCGTGAATGCATCCCTTGGTGGTCCAGATAGGTCCGTTTTATATTGCAGAGCCTGCAGCGATGGCCTGTCCCTTTAAGGGAGGAAAGGGCCCTTTGTACACGGCAGCGCTGCACGGTTCAGTGTGCAACGCCGCTGAGGTCTCCACCCCGCCCGCGTCCTATAGCGCTCCAAGAAGGAAGTGGAACGCTTGATTTCGCGCTCCACTTTCTTCCTGGAGTGCTAAAGCCAACTTTTTGTGAGAGCAGGGAAACATTAGCGCCAGGCGCTATATTTCCAGGCTTTCAAAAGTTACCGCCCCCAAACGGGGCAATAATGAATTTCTCCCCCAAGGGATGCTCTCCGGATGTGAATCGTCAGGAAGAAGGCCTGCGTGAGCACACCACTGAGGAGAAATTTTGGTCCAAATAGTTTGCTGGAGTATGGGAAGAAGGTAATCGTGGTGTGTGGTTGAGTAAATCGATGCAGTCGGAGTTTGCTGCATGGAGCGTGAATCAAATACTGAACCAAAGCTCTTTTACAGATTAGCATTAAGTGAAGTGAAGATGATAATTTATGTCATGGTTGATAGTGAGCGAGATTCTTGATTTATTCCAGGGTATCATTGAGATTAGCAACAAAGCCTTTAAACTTCTAAAAAGCCTTTTGATACCATTAACACTGCAAGTTTTGCTGTATATATTGATTGTTTCTGGTTCTGATTCTGTTTGATGGACAGGTGTCAGTTTTATTTTAATTGACACAACACATTGAAGCAAGACTGATTCACTCAATCCCATTAACTATTTCCTGCTATGTTTCACAATAGGTTCTACTTTTGACATTCATTGGCTCAAGATTTAATTTTGAGCTGCAAAGCCCTCCTATCATTCCCAATTACCTAGTACAATTTCTTGTTAAACTGGTTAGGATGGCATTCAGATAATTCTATGTGCCGCTAGTAATCCAATAAGATGTGCCACAGAGCGTTACGTTTGCAGTCTGTGCCAACAGTTGCCCACATGGTCAGCTCCAAAACTTAGCCAAGTCACATGACAAACAGAAGCTCGAAACTTTCCTACAGTGAGGACTGGAAGGTGAATCAGAGAGCAAGGCTGAATTGCTGGCTACTGCTAATCTCTCAGCAGTCAGCTCAAACACAACATGGATAGACTGGGGCCACCTTCATTTCTTCTCAGTCGAGGAATGATATGAGTGTATATCTATGATCCGCTCACCTAATCACAGGAAGCATATTATTGCCCTCGGGAGGATACAGAAGGAAGCAGCCAAGATGCTATCAGGAATTGAAAGTAGGAAGTTGAATTGGTATGCTTTCGGAAAGAGAAGACTTTAAATTAATCTATTTGACGTTTTCAGGATTATAATTGTGATTGACAATGTCAATTCAGGCAGTTTGCTCACTTTGGTGAAAGGTTCAAATAGTAAAAAGAAAAGAAATACCTTCATTTATATAGCGCCTTTCACGACTACTGGATGTCCCAAGGCACTTTACGGCCAATTTAGTACTTTTTGAAGTGTAGTCACTATTGTAATGTAGGACATGTAGAGCCAATTTGCACACAGCAAACTCCGACAAATAATAACAAGATAATAATTTTTTTAGTGATGTTGATTGAAGGATAAATATTGGCCAGGACATTGGGGGTAACTCCCCTACTCTTCTTTGAAATAGTGCCATGGGATCTTTTACATTCACCTGAGAGGACAGACACGGCCTTGATTTAATGCCTCATCTGAAAGACGAGGACTATAGTTAAAAATGAGACAGTGAGGCAGTGTCTGTTTTTACCCAAACAATAATAGACTTACGGAATAGGTTAAAGGATGGTCATTGAAGAGATTGTATTAATGGGCTCAAGAGTCAAGCAGATAGCTTTCTGGAGAGAATGGATTGAGAGATTCGGTGGTAGGTGAAGTTGGCGTTAATCGCAGGGACAGAGTTTGCTGGGCTAAGTGGCATTTGTCCTGTTCCTAAAAATGCTTGTATTCTAATTTTGTGATGCGAGAAAAATAAAGAGGGAGGCTGGTGACAAGATTAAGTACAATTATCAAAACAAAGAACATATTGAAAGAGAGAAATTAATAAAATGTCAAGGACCGGAAGCAACTCTACTGAATTGAGAAACAGATGCTGCATACTAAATCAAGAATGAGGAAACGCTGTGTATATTAAAATGAAAATGAGGAAACAGTGTATACTAAAAAGAAAAAGACTTAAGGTGGGGGGAGAGGCAAACTGGGCGGGGTGGGGGGGGGGGGGGAATGGTGAATGAAAGCACCAGTAATGGTCCAGAGCATTTTTGTGAGGCATGAGGAGCAGCACAAGAATCCTTCTGTAAAGGTAGCTGTGCTGTTTCTGCCACCGAAGTCCTTTAAGGATCACAAGTTCGGCTGCTCTACGCCTAGTGCCGGTCAGTCGGAGTGTGCATGGTGTGCGTTCCGCCCACTGCTACCTGAAAATTGCCATCGGGGTCCTTTTGTGCATCAGGCAGCTGCCCAGGCTGCCCATTTCCTGGGCTGGTTGAAAAATGACGGTGGGTGGATCGGGAGCAGGAACAGCGAGGGGTGTGCAGCGATTTTACCACCTCGTTCCCGCCCCGTGGAGGCAGTGAAAATTAGTCCCAAAGGGTCCGACTTTGAATCTTTTGGGCTACTGATAAACATTTTCTGCACTATTACCTGATTTTACAAAAGCAAAAAACCCCCACATTGGGCCAGAATTTGCTACAAATTAATGGCGCATTTAATGGCGCTCACCGTTATTAATGTTTAAATCGTCCAGCAACTTGTGGCGAGGAACAGATATCCCATGAATTGCGAATGGTCACAAGTTCATAGAATCATAGAATGATACAGCACAGAAGGAGGCCATTCGGCCCATCGTGCCTGTGCTGGCTCTCTGGTCGAGCTATCCAATTGGTCCCACTCCCCCGCTCTTTCCCCATAGCTCTATAACTCTTTATCTTTCAAATATTTCCCTTTTGAAAGTTACTATTGAACTTGCTTCCACCATCCTTTCAGGCAGCGCATTCCAGATCACAACACGTGTAAAAAAAAATTTCCCTCTTATCACCTCTGGTTCTTTTGACAATCGCCTTAAATCTGCACTGGAAACAGTTGCTTCGTATTTAAACTATCAAAACTCTTCATGGTTTTGAACACCTCCATCAAATCTCCTCTTAACCTTCTCTGCTCTAAGCAGAACAACACCAGCTTCTCCAGTCCCTCCGCGTAACGGAAGACCCTCATCCCAACCACAGATGTTCGGCTAACTGGTCTAGAGTTTCCTGCTTTTTGTCTGCCTCCTTTTTTAAATAGGAGCGTTACATTTGCAGTTTTCCAATCTGCTGGGACCTCCCCAGAATCCAGGGAATTTTGGTAAATTACAACCAATGCATCTACAATCCCTGCCGCTACTTCTCTTAAGACCCTAGGATGCAAGCCATCAGGTCCAGGGGATTTATCTGCCTTTAGTTCCATTATCTTCCTAAGTACCACCTCCTTATGATTGTGATTGTGTTAAGTTCCTCCCCCCCTATAGCCCCTTGACGATCCACTGTCAGAATATTGTTAGTGTCCTCTACCGTAAAGACTGATACAAAATATTTGTTCAGAGTTTTTGCCATCTCCCTGTTCCCCATTACTAATTCCCCGGTCTCATCCTCTAAGGGACCAACATTTACTTTAGCCACTCTTTTCCTTTTTATACACCTATAGAAACTCTTGCTATCTGTTTTTATATTTTGTGCTAGTTTACTTTCATAGTCTATCTTCCCTTTCTTAATCATTTTTTTAGTCATTCTTTGCTGGCTATTAAAAGCTTCCCAATCTTCTATCCTCCCACTAGTTTTGGCCACTTTATATGCCCTTGTTTTTAATTGGATACTGTCCTTTATTTCTTTAGTTAGCCACGGATGGCTATCTTTTCCCTTACACCCTTTCCTCCTCACTGGAATATATTTTTCTTGAGTGTTGTGAAATATCTCCTTAAATGTACACCACTGTTCATCAACCGCCCTTTAATCTATTTTCCCAGTCCACTTTACCCAACACTGCCCTCTTACCTTCATAGTCTCCTTTATTTAAGCTTACTACGCTGGTTAAAGATTCAACTGTCTCACCCTCCATCTGAATTTGAAATTCAATCATGCTATGATCACTCATTTGGAGGGGATCTTTTACTAGGAGATTGTTTATTAATCCTGTCTCATTACACAGGACCAGATCTAAGATAGCCTGCCCCCTGGTTGGTTCCGTTACATACTGCTCAAGGAACCCATCCTTTACGCACTCTATGAACTCCTCCTCAAGGCTACCCTGACCAATTTTATTTGTCCAATCAATATGGAGGTTAAAATCACCCATGATTATTGCTGTTCCCTTTTTACAAGACCCCACTATTTCCTGATTTATGCTCAGACCAACAGAGTTGCTACTGTTAGGGGGCCTATAGACTACGCCCACCAGTGACTTTTTCCCCTTATTGTTCCTTATCTCCACCCAAACTGTTTCAACACCTTTATCATTTGAGCCAATATCGTTTCTTACTATTGCAGTGATTCCATCCTTTATCAATAGAGCTACCCCACCTCCTTTTCCTTTCTGTCTGTCCTTCCGGATTATCAAGTACCCCTGAATATTTAATTCCCAGTCCTGGTCATCTTGCAACCACGTCTCTGTAATGGCTATTAGATCATACCCATTTGTCTCAATTTGTGCCGTCAACTCATCTATTTTGTTACAAATGCTACGTGCATTTAGACAGTGCCTTTAAGCTTGTTTTTTTTACCCTTTCTTCCTCTCCTTCAAACTCACTTTCTTTATTTTTGCTTTCTAATTCCAGCTTTATTCCCCTTCCTACTGAATCTATTTTCAGGTTCCCATCCCCCTGCCAAGCTAGTTTAAACCCTCCCCAACAGCACCAGCAAACCCCTGCCGCGAGGAGATGCAACATTTGCAATCCTCCAGCCATAAGGGACCAGCCCCATATCTAAGCAGCATTGGAAGATTGTGGTCAGAGCCTCCACAATTTCCACCTTTACTTCCCTCAGTAACCTTGGATACATCCCATCCGGAACGGGTGATTTTACTACTTTGAGAACTGTCGAGCTTTTATCTATTTTTATCCTATCCAACATCGCTACTGCCTTCTCCCTTACTGCTACATTGTCAGCTAGTGACGACAGATACAAAGAACTTATTTAGTACCTCAGCCATGCCCTCTGCCTCCACAAGATCTCCTTTTTGGTCCCTAATCACACCTACCCTTTCTTTGATTACCCTTTTATTATTTATATGTTGTCAAAGAATTTTGGGTTCCCTTTTAATCCGCTACTTTATTCTCCATACTTTGTATATTCAGTTTGGTTCTTTACTGTATTATGAATCCTACATTTGTATTAAACCCCCTTCCTCTGTCTCATTTTAATCTCTATGGGGCCGAAATTATCTTCCAATAAGCTCTCTGGCCGTCTGAAAGCAGCGACCACGGTGCGGTGCACAATAGCTGCCGACTCCCCGTGGGGGGGCTGCTATTTTAGAAATTGCTCTTCGGGAGTTTTGGAGTGGTGCCCGCGCCGAACCCTTACCGACAGGCGAAATTGCCCCTCGGGAAATTGCCCCTTTCCCAGTATTGTCACCCTCTTGGGTGCCAGGCCGCTGGCCCGGCCGAAACCCTCCCTGGTGGCCCAGTGTTTGTCTTTAAAATGGCTGCAGAGTTCGCAGCGCCCCCCCCCACCCCCCCATTAACTGAAGGGGAGAGCCGTTTGACGCGCCAGCGCGATGAGGTCATCGGCACGGCGCTGATGACTGACCACCTTGAATACTCCACCCCACCCCCACTTCTGCCCTGCCAGTGATGGCCACTTCCGCCCCACCCCCACTTCTGGCCCGCTCGAAATAAATCCCCCAAGAGCTGAATTTCGACGGCTAGGCCACCTCAATGCAAGGGGGGGTGGGTGACAGAACACATCGAAACCAGTAAGTGCACCTCATTTCCGGCCGTGGGCAATTTCAGCCCCCATATCGTTAGTCATCCAGGGAATCCTTGCTTTGGATGCACATCCTTTCTTAGGAATTCTGTACCAGAACTATCTCCTCTATGAAGGACTCCCATTGTTCAATTACTATTTTGCTTACCAATTTTTGATTTCAATCCACCTGGGCCAGACCCCTTTTCAAGCAACTTAAGTTAAGTATTTTTATGCTTGATTATTCCTTGTCTTTTCCATAACTGTTCTGAACCTGATGATATTATGATCACTGTTGCTCAAATGCTCCCCGACTGAAACATGCTCCATTTGCCCCACTTCCTCAGAACGAGGTCCAGTACTGCTTTCTTCCTCGTTAGGCTGGAAATATACAGATCAAAAATGTTCTCTTGTACATATTTCAGCAAGTCCGCTCCCTCTTTGCCCTTTACACTTTTACTATCCCAGTCTATATTAGGATAATTGAAGTCCCCTATTATCACGACCCAGAGAAGTATGCTGGTTCACCAGCAGCAAGACGAACACAGCAGCCAACAGATATGGGTACCTAGTTGCTATCCTGACCATCTGTTCAACTAGAGATACACAATTACAGGTAAGACCATTCATTTGTATAACATTTATCACGTTCCAAAAACTTTCCAAAGCACTTCACAGACAAGGAATTATTTTGCTTTGAAGGGCAGTGTGTGGGGAAATAATCTATAATGGATCCGTTGGTAAGGATCACGGCTTGCAGGGCTGTAGTAATATCCGCCCTCCTGTATGGATCTGACACCAACATCAGTGTCCTCGTCCAGGCTAACATCCCCAATATTGAAGCACTGACCACACCCGATCAGCTTCGCTGGGCAGGCAACAAAGTATACATGCCAGATACGAGACTCCCTAAGCAAATGCTTTATGCGGAGCTCTTTCATGGTAAACGAGCCAAAGGTGGGCAGTGGAAACGTTATAAGGACACCCTCAAAACCTCCCTGGTAAAGTGCAACATCACCACTGACACCTGGAAAACCCTGGCCGAAGACCGCCCGAGGTGGAGAAAGTCCATCCGGGAGGGCGTTGACCTCTTTGAGTCTCAATACAAAGAGCATGAAGAGGTCAAGCGCAGTCAGTGGAAGGAGCGCGCGGCAAACCAGCCCCACCCACCCTTTCCCTCGACAAATGTCTGTCCCACTTGTAACAGTGTCTGTGGCTCTCGTATCGGACTGTTCAGCCATCAAAGAACTCACTTTGGGAGTAGAAGCAAGTCTTCCTCGATTCCGAGGGACTGCCTATGATGATGATGTGGGGAAATGGCAACCATTTTGAACACACCAAGGTGCCACAAACAGCAATGACAGGTTCATTTATTTTTTGACCTTCCTGCTCTTCTTCAAGAAGTGCCATAGGATCATAACATCCACTTGAGCGGGTAGAGTCAGCCTCGGTTTAACATCTCATCACGAGGAGAACCCTTCAGACTGTGCACTAAAATGTTCGCCCAGAAGCCTGGAGTGGGATTTGAACCTACAACCTTTTAAGCATGAAGAAAGAGAACAACAAACTCAGCCAAGTTGACATCACTGAAACAGTGCACGCCTATCCAATGTATAAATCTGGCTGAGTGAAAAATATCTTTTAAGAAGTTTGGCATAGTCCGCAGGTGCCAACTGCTGATCATGCACATTCAGGCAGCATTCCAATACGTGCAGAATTGTTAAAACGTTTTAATTTGTGCTGTTAGATATCATCGCACTGTTAAAAGTTGCTTCAACATATAAGGGTAGAAAGACTTGAGGCAGTCAGACTAGTGATATCAATTGTGTTTTTATTGGCTGCTGGCGCTTTCATTTTAACAGTCAGAGTTTATAATGACGCAAAAATCAACATCCAAATTGTATCTTCAGCTGCAGAATTTCGGAAGCCCATCAGGGAAGTGTATTTTATTTCAGGTTGGGTTTCATGTCATAATTTTACATGTTGATTCCGCTCCTAGTTCCTGCTGCAAAGGTAATGGCCAATTCTTTCTCAGTGGTGAGGGTAATGTGTTTTCATATATACCTGTCAGTTCAGTATTTTAAAGGTGGCTGCTGCTGCCTTCTGAATCATTTACATGAAAATTCAGTGAATTTAAAAATATACTTCAGAATGATGACCCTAAAGTATGGGGCCAGCCCATACACATTGCTCTGTCTGAGCATGAAGGCCACTGTAATGAATGCACCTCTGTGTATGCTCACAGGTTTGTAGAGCTGTTGAGTTGTGAGTGGCTTGGCCAGTCATGTGATATTCACAAGACTCAATAAAACCCCAGCCAGTTGGGTTCAGGGAATCCACAATGAGGCAGGTGGTTGTGAGCCTAGTGGATGAACTGGTAATGTGTCGTGTGATTGTTAAACCTTTGCTAATAAACCAACTAGTTCTTAATAGCAATGTGTTGCTATGAATTCTTAAGCAAATAACCCATAAAGCAAATACAAATTTCTTCCTCTTAAAATCCATCCAGCTCTATTGTCATTTCTGTTCTCCATTCGCTCTCAGACTCTGTGGTGGTTGATTCCTGGGGACCATTTACATTGTACAAGGTACCACTGCATTAATGATGATGCTTGTATCTATTGCAATATGACTTATACAACAGAGATCTTTCCCATCAATGAGAGGAAAGTGTTGGTAAATGTGTAGGAGCCTGCACGTCAGGTCGACATTGCTTCAATGCACAGAAAGTAACAGGAACTGATTAGAGTTTGAAATAGAGGAGCTAAATACTAACTAATCTGCAACGTCAAATCAACATTTTACGATATATTTCATGTACATCAAATCTCAACTTGGCTTAGTTGGTAACACTCTTGACTCAGAGTTAGGAGGTTGCACGATTCAAGCCTCCCACCAGGACTTGAAACATAGACATAGAAACATAGAAACATAGAAAATAGGTGCAGGAGTAGGCCATTCGGCCCTTCTAGCCTGCACCGCCATTCAATGAGTTCATGGCTGAACATTCAACTTCAGTACCCCATTCCTGCTTTCTCGCCATACCCCTTGATCCCCCTAGTAGTAAGGACCTCATCTAACTCCTTTTTGAATATATTTAGTGAATTGGCCTCAACAACTTTCTGTGGTAGAGAATTCCACAGGTTCACCACTCTCTGGGTGAAGAAGTTCCTCCGCATCTCGGTCCTAAATGGCTTACCCCTTATCCTTAGACTGTGACCCCTGGTTCTGGACTTCCCCAACATTGGGAACATTCTTCCTGCATCTAACCTGTCTAACCCCGTCAGAATTTTAAATGTTTCTATGAGGTCCCCTCTCATTCTTCTGAACTCCAGTGAATACAAGCCCAGTTGATCCAGTCTTTCTTGATAGGTCAGTCCCGCCATCCCGGGAATCAGTCTGGTGAACCTTCGCTGCACTCCCTCAATAGCAAGAATGTCCTTCCTCAGGTTAGGAGACCAAAACTGTACGCAATACTCCAGGTGTGGCCTCACCAATGCCCTGTACAACTGTAGCAACACCTCCCTACCCCTGTACTCAAATCCCCTTGCTATGAAGGCCAACATGCCATTTGCTTTCTTAACCGCCTGCTGCACCTGCATGCCAACCTTCAATGACTGATGTACCATGACACCCAGGTCTCGTTGCACCTCCCCTTTTCCTAATCTGTCACCATTCAGATAATAGTCTGTCTCTCTGTTTTTACCACCAAAGTGGATAACCTCACATTTATCCACATTATACTTCATCTGCCATGCATTTGCCCACTCACCTAACCTATCCAAGTCGCTCTGCAGCCTCACAGCATCCTCCTCGCAGCTCACACTGCCACCCAACTTAGTGTCATCTGCAAATTTGGAGATACTACATTTAATCCCCTCGTCTAAATCATTAATGTACAGTGTAAACAGCTGGGGCCCCAGCACAGAACCTTGCGGTACCCCACTAGTCACTGCCTGCCATTCTGAAAAGTACCCATTTACTCCTATTCTTTGCTTCCTGTCTGACAACCAGTTCTCAATCCACGTCAGCACACTACCCCCAATCCCATGTGCTTTAACTTTGCACATCAATCTCTTGTGTGGGACCTTGTCGAACGCCTTCTGAAAGTCCAAATATACCACATCAACTGGTTCTCCCTTGTCCACTCTACTGGAAACATCCTCAAAAAATTCCAGAAGATTTGTCAAGCATGATTTCCCTTTCACAAATCCATGCTGACTTGGACCTATCATGTCACCTCTTTCCAAATGCACTGCTATGATATCCTTAATAATTGATTCCATCATTTTACCCACTACCGATGTCAGGCTGACCGGTCTATAATTCCCTGTTTTCTCTCTCCCTCCTTTTTTAAAAAGTGGGGTTACATTGGCTACCCTCCACTCGATAGGAACTGATCCAGAGTCAATGGAATGTTGGAAAATGACTGTCAATGCATCCACTATTTCCAAGGCCACCTCCTTAAGTACTCTGGGATGCAGTCCATCAGGCCCTGGGGATTTATCAGCCTTGAATCCCATCAATTTCCCCAACACAATTTCCCGGCTAATAAGGATTTCCCTCAGTTCCTCCTCCTTACTAGACCCCCCAACCCCTTTTATAACCGGAAGGTTGTTTGTGTCCTCCTTCGTGAATACCGAACCAAAGTACTTGTTCAATTGGTTCGCCATTTCTTTGTTCCCCGTTATGACTTCCCCTGATTCTGACTGCAGGGGACCTACGTTTGTCTTTACTAACCTTTTTCTCTTTACATATCTATAGAAAGTTTTGCAATCCGTCTTAATGTTCCCTGCAAGCTTCTTCTCATACTCTATTTTCCCTGTCCTAATCAAACCCTTTGTCCTCCTCTGCTGAGTTCTAAATTTCTCCCAGTCCCCAGGTTCGCTGCTATTTCTGGCCAATTTGTATGCCACTTCCTTGGCTTTAATACTATCCCTGATTTCCCTTGATAGCCACGGTTGAGCCACCTTCCCTTTTTTATTTTTATGCCAGACAGGAATGTACAATTGTTGTAGTTCATCCATGCGGTCTCTAAATGTCTGCCATTGCCCATCCACAGTCAACCCCTTAAGTATCATTCGCCAATCCATCCCAGCCAATTCACGCCTCATACCTTCAAAGTTAGCCTTCTTTAAGTTCTGGACCATGGTCTCTGAATTAACTGTTTCATTCTCCATCCTAATGCAGAATTCCACCATATTATGGTCACTCTTCCCCAAGGGGCCTCGCACACGAGATTGCTAATTAATCCTCTCTCATTACATAACACCCAGTCTAAGATGGCCTCCCCCCTAGTTGGTTCCTCGACATATTGGTCTAAAAAACCATCCCTTATGCACTCCAGGAAATCCTCCTCCACTGTATTGCTTCCAGTTTGGTTAGCCCAATCTATGTGCATATTAAAGTCACCCATTATAACTGCTGCACCTTTATTGCATGCACCCCTAATTTCCTGTTTGATGCCCTCCCGAACATCACTACTACTGTTTGGAGGTCTGTACACAACTCCCACTAACGTTTTTTGCCCTTTGGTGTTCTGTAGCTCTACCCATATAGATTCCACATCATCCAAGCTAATGTCCTTCCTAACTATTGCCTTAATCTCCTCCTTAACCAGCAATGCTACCCCACCTCCTTTTCCTTTTATTCTATCCTTCCTGAATGTTGAATACCCCTGGATGTTGAGTTCCCAGCCCTGATCATCCTGGAGCCACGTCTCCATAATCCCAATCACATCATATTTGTTAACATCTATTTGCACAGTTAATTCATCCACCTTATTGCGGATACTCCTTGCATTAAGACACAAAGCCTTTAAGCTTGTTTTTTTAACACCCTCTGTCCTTTTAGAATTTTGCTGTACAATAGTCCTTTTTGTTCTTTGCCTTGGGTTTCTCTGCCCTCCACTTTTCCTCATCTCCTTTCTGTCTTTTGCTTTTGCCTCCTTTATGTTTCCCTCTATCTCCCTGCATTGGTTCCCATCCCCCTGCCATATTAGTTTAACTCCTCCCCAACAGCACTAGCAAACACTCCCCCGAGGACATTGGTTCCGATTCTGCCCAGGTGCAGACCGTCCGGATTGTACTGGTCCCACCTCCCCCAGAACCGGTTCCAATGCCCCAGGAATTTGAATCCCTCCCTGCTGCACCATTGCTCAAGCCACGTATTCATCTGAGCTATCCTGCGACACATATAATCTCGGCTGACACTCCAGTGCAATACGGAGGAAGTGATGGATTCCCAGGGCTGCTGTCCTTCAGATGAGATGCTACAAAGGTGGATGTGAAAGATCTCGGGGCACCTCTGAAGAACAGGAAGTTCAACCTAAATCTTGGCCAAACTTCCTCGCTCAACCATCACAGCCCAAAACAGATTGACTGGCCTTTCATCTTACTGCTGTTTCTGGGATGGACAAGAGCAATTGCTGAACTTTAAAGTAATTAATTGTATACAAAATGCTTTGGGACATTTCTGAGATGCATTAGGTGCTATATAAATGCAAGTTAATTTTTTTAAATCTCATAATACTACTGTGAAGCGCCTTGGAATGTTTCACTACGTTAAAGGCGCTATATAAATACGAGTTGTTGTTGTTGAAGTCAAACTCCAATGATTAATATCAATCCCACAGTTCAGTACATAAAGATTATTACATCTATCTATTGAGATTTTAACCTCAATTGTGGCTGCCAATTTAGCACCATCTTTTTGTTTACATTAAGAAATCTAGGTAAAATGCATAAACCCATTGGCCCAAAATGCATGACAGCACCATAATTCAAAAGAGTTTTAAAGAAGAAATAAACCAAGAAATCACAAGTTAGGCAGGACCAGGGGTCACAAATTTAAGCTGTAGATCTAGGGCTCGATCGAGGTTAGATGTCAAGAGGTGGTTCTTTTCCCAGAGAACAAACTGGATGCAGAGTCACTGAACTCCTTCAAGCGAAAGCTGGATTTGTTTCTGGCTGGAGCGGAGGTACTGCAGGGAATTCAAGGCCAGAGGGATCTCCTGAATTAGTTTTGATCGCCTAGATGGATCGGAGAGGAATCTCCCAGGTTTGCTTTTCGCCAAATTAGCCTGGGTTTTTTAAATCTGTTTTTTTGCCTCTCCCAGGAGATCGCATGGTATTGGGTGGGGCGGAGTGTATATGTTGTGATACACAGGGTATGGCAATTGTGTGGGACTGGCTCGATGGACCAGATGGTCTTTACCTGTCCGTCATTGTTCATATGTTCATAACAATTATGGAATGGCAGACTGAGTATTTTAAAAGCCTGGAGGATTTTCCTTTCTCCAAAAGAAAGGATGATCAGATAATCTGTGAGTGACCATTCCAAGAGTGAATTGTGTTGCCCTCCTGAGTGGAGATAGTCATCATCTAAAAGTTGGCTTATTAGATAAAGTCACCAGCTGTGCTCTCTCAAAAGGAGCTTGCACTGAGAGTATGGGTCAAAGGGTCAAAGGGTCGAAGGTGCGATGTTTTAGCCCTGTTTACAATTCAAGCTCCCCACTAGGAGAGCAGTATCAGTGAATTTAACCACTGGATTCCATTTACAAAGAAAGAAAGACTTGGATTTATATTGCATCTTTTACGACCACTGGACATCTCAAAGCACTTTACCCCCAATGAAGTACTTTTGGAGTGTAGTCACTGTTGTAATGTGGTAAACACGGCAGCTAATCTGCGCACAGCAAGCTCCCACAAATAGCAATGTGATAATGACCAGATAATCTGGGATTTTCTTAATGTTGATTGAGGGATAAATATTGGCCAGAACACCGCTGCTCTTCTTCAAAATAGTGCCATGGGAGATTTTACATCCACCTGAGAGAGCAGACGGTGTCTCGGTTTAATGTCTCATCTGAAAGACGGCACCTCCAACAGTGCTGCATTCCCTCAGTACTGCACTGGGAATGTCAGCCTAGATTTTCCTTTTGTGCTCAAGTCTCTGGAGTAGGACTTGAACCCACAACCTTCTGAGTCAGAGGAGAGAGTTCTACCCACTGAGCCACGGCTGACACACAAATATTGATAAAGGGATTTCAGTTGAAAACATTTATTTTTGTGAAATGTATTAACTAAGCCCATTGGGTAAGTTTGCTTGTCTGGGCATTACCTAATGTTTACTTCTGTCCTTGAACACGACTTAACGATGTTGGCCATGCTAATCTTGTGAATCTGGGCTTTTCAGTGACAGGGAAACTGATCTTTAAAGCTGATTTTCAGCCAATTAAAATCATTCTTAACAACAGTCGATCCAATACTTAAAATGAACAGTGGGAGCAAGGTAGCAGCAAGAGACAGGAAAGTTGAAGCACAGTGCTTATGTTACTGGACTAGTAATCCAGAAGCCTGGACTAATGATCTGGAGACATCAGTTCAAATCCCATCATGGCAGCTGGGGGAATTTAAAATCACTTAATCAAATTAATCTGGAATTAAAAAGCTAGGTGACCATGAAACTACCAGAATTGTTGGAAAAACCCAACTGTTTCGCTAATGTACTTTTGGGAAGGAAATCTGCCGTCCTTTCCTGGTCTGGCCTATTTGTGACTCTGGACTCTAAAATGGCCTAGCAAGCCACTCAGTTGTAACAAAGTCAGCACTGTGGGAGCACTTTCACAAGTACTGCAGCGGTTCAATTAGAGATAAATTAAAAGTAAATGTAAACTTAAATAACAAAAAAGGATCGATAGAAAGGATTCAGAAAAAACTAGAGAAATAAATGGGTGAGAGGGCAAGCATAAGTAAAGTGTTTACAACCTTTGATTTCATATGGCACTGTATCTTTAGTTTAGGGTTATTGGGCCCAAATTTGGCCCTCTGGTTTTTTTTAACGGCGCACCTCCAAGCCGCCCGCCAACATTTTACATCAGAAGCAGCGCCAAAAAAAATCCGTGCGATCATGGCCGGTTCTCGGGCTGTGTGTGGAGCTGGTGTGGCACAAAAGAAAGAGAGGGGGGGGCGGAGCTAGGTCCCAGCGCTGAAAACAGTGCCGGGACCTCTGCACATGAACGCTAGAGTAGCTCCTGGCAGGCCGTTTCGGCAAACGTGCACTGCAGGCTATGTGGGAGGGGCTGAAGCACACCGTCCTTAGCCCTGGCCGAATGGGCTTCCTCATCGGCGGCCCGCTGCATTCCCTAAGGTAGGACTTCTATTTTTTATTTGTTATTTACTGATCGATTTTGGTGCTATAGGTGCAGGGTTCCTTCTATTTTATTTGTTAATTAATTGTTTATTACTTTTTGTGCTTTGTTTGGTACTTGGTGGTGCTTTAAATGTAGTTACATGCGCCGATTCCTTAACTGTAAGTAAGGTCGTTCTGTGCGGACAAAAGTGGACACATACGCTGCCCTAACTTAGTTTGGTACAACTTTTTTCTGGCCAAATTGGCATAAATGGTGTAAGTGGCTGGGAACGCCCCATTTTGAAAAAAAAACTGACCTAACAAAAAACCTAACTAACTCACTTACACTGGTGCAAATTAAATGGCCATATTTGCAACTAAAAAGATACACCAGAAAAATCAAGTTACACCCAAAAAAAACGGTGCAACTCATGGGGAAATTTGGGCCCAATATTACCACAAAGAAGCTATGTTTTATTAGGCACACCGCATGAGCAGAAAACAAACAGAACCAGCCATCTCAAGGAGTTGGGTATTCCCTTAAACTTGCTGGCAGTCTATCTCCCCAATTCAGCGGCTTTCTCAGGGCACTTTTGCACTACAGGTGTCAGCTGTGGCACAATGGGCAGCACTCTTGCCTTTGAGTCAGATGGTTGTGGGTTCAAGTCCTGCTCCAGGCACTTGAGTGTAAAAATCTTGGCTGACACTCAGTGCAATGCTGACGGAGTACTGCATTGTCAGAGGTGCTGTCTTTCAGATGAGATGTTAAACCAAGGCCCCATCTTCTCTCTCAAGTGGGTGTAAAAGATCCCATGGTGCTATTTTGAAGAAGAGCAGGTGAATTATCCCTGGTGTCCTGGCCAATATTTATCCCTGAACCAACATAACAAAAACAGATGATCTGGTCATTACCACATCCTGCAGCATTACTGAACTCTGCTGTATGATGCCGATATACAATTGCTTAAATTGCATGTAAACATGGGGGCCATGCTCCCACATTTACTTCACAGTAAGAGCTGACATTCGCCCAATGGTAGCTTTATAGACACTGACGATGCCATCATTTCCACATAGAAAGAAACAAAATACTTGGATTTGTATAGTGCCATTCACGACCACCGGATGTCTCAAATCATTTTACAGCCAATGAAGTACTTTTGGAATGTAGTCACTGTTGTAATGTGGGAAATGCATCAGCCAGCTTGCGCACAGCAAACTCCTACAAACAGCAATGTGATAATGACCAGATAATCTGTTTTTTTGTTATGTTGATTGAGGGATAAATATTGGCCAGGACACCGGGGATAACTCCCCTGCTCTTCTTCAAAATAGTGCCAAGGGAGAGTAGATGGGGCCTCTATTTAACATCTCATCTGACAGGCGGCACCTCCGACAGTGCAGCACTCCCTCAGCACTGCACTGGAACGTCAGCCTCGATTTTTGTAAGAATGAACTTGTTTTTATATATCGCCTTTCATAGAAACATAGAAACATAGAAAATAGGTGCAGGAGTAGGCCATTCGGCCCTTCAATGAGTTCATGGCTGAACATGCAACTTCATTACTCCATTCCTGCTTTCTCGCCATACCCCTTGATCCCCCTAGTAGTAAGGACTACATCTAACTCCTTTTTGAATATATTTAGTGAATTGGCCTCAACAACTTTCTGTGGTAGAGAATTCCACAGGTTCACCACTCTCTGGGTGAAGAAGTTTCTCCTCATCTCGGTCCTAAATGGCTTACCCCTTATCCTTAGACTGTGATCTCTGATTCTGGACTTCCCCAACATTGGGAACATTCTTCCTGCATCTAACCTGTCTAAACCCGTCAGAATTTTAAACATTTCTATGAGGTCTCTTCTCATTCTTCTGAACTTCAGTGAATACAAGCCCAGTTGATCCAGTCTTTCTTGATATGTCAGTCCCGCCATCCCGGGAATCAGTCTGGTGAACCTTCGCTGCACTGCCTCAATCGCAAGAATGTCCTTCCTCAAGTTAGGAGACCTAAACTGTACACAATACTCCAGGTGTGGCCTCACCAAGGCCCTGTACAACTGTAGCAACACCTCCCTGCCCCTGTACTCAAATCCCCTCGCTATGAAGGCCAACATGCCATTTGCTTTCTTAACCGCCTGCTGTACCTGCATGCCAACCTTCAATGACTGATTTAGGATGTCCTCAAGCATTTCACTGCCAATTAAGTACTTCTGCAGTGTAGTCACTGTTGTAATGTAGGGAAATGTGGCAGATAATTTCTGCGCACAGCAAGTTCCACAAACAGCAATGCAAAAAATCACGAGATAATCTGTTTCCGTGATGTTGGTTGAGGGATTAAGATTAGCTCGGGCACTAGAGAGAACTACGCTGCTCTTCTTCTAATTGTGCCATGGAATCTTTTACATCCACCCGAGAGGCCAGACGGTACGTCTCATCCGAAAGACAGCACTCCCGTCAGTGCAGCGCTCCACTGAAGTGTCAGCCTGGATTATGTGCTCAAGTCTCTGGAGTCGGGTTTGAACTCATGACCCTTTGACTCAGAGGTGAGAGTGCTATCAGTGAACCAAGTCTAACACACAACTTACGAAAGAGTCCAGCTGAGAGAGGGCGAACTGGTGTGTTCACCGTCATAAAGTTGGGAAAGAGCGCCTGAGGAAAAATGTTCGAAGATCAGACCCTGAAATCTGCCACCAAGCTCATGGTCTACAGGGCTGTAGTGATACCCGCCCTCCTGTATGGCTCAGAGACGTGGACCATATACAGTAGACACCTCACATCGCTGGAGAAATACCACCAACGATGTCTCGGCAAGATCCTGCAAATCCCCTGGGAGGACAGACGCAACAGCGTTAGTGTCCTCGACCAGGCCAACACTGACCACACTCGATCAGCTCTGCTGGGCGGGCCACATTGTTCGCATGCCGGACACAAGACTCCCAAAGCAAGCACTCTACTTGGAACTCCAACACGGCAAGCGAGCCCCAGGTGGGTAGAGGAAACATTTCAAGGACACCCTCAAAGCTTCCATGATAAAAATACAACATCCCCACCGACATCTAGGAGTCCCTGGCCAAAGACCGCCCTAAATGGAGGAAGTGCATCCGGGAGGGCGCTGAGCACCTCGAGTCTCGTCGCCGAGAGCATACAGAAATCAAGCGGAAGGAGCGTGCGGCAAACCAGTCCCACCCACCCTTTCCTTCAATGACTGCCTGTCCCACCTGTGACAGAGACTATAATTCCCGTATTGAACTGTGCAGTCACCTTAAGAACTCATTTTTAGAGTGGAAGGAAGTCTTCCTCGATTTCGAGGGACTGCCTATGATGACGATGGTGATGGGAAAAAGAAAACTTGAAGAAGAAAATGCAATTTACCCATTCTTTTACCAGACACATCAGCTAAACAAACAGAGGCTAAATACTACAAAATCAGGCAGTATAAGTTACCTCCTGTTTGCTTATTAACACCAAATGCTTTGGATGTATTTGCTAGCACTCTGCCCGAGAAGTTTGAAAAGAAGCATTGTATTGAAAAGTCTTGGGGCAATTGCAGCTGAGATGCAGCCTCCTCTAAACAATGCCAAGTTGACTGCTAGAGCAAGTTTAGACTGCTGCAAATTCCAGACAGGCAGAAGAGCAATCCTTTTTCTTGTCTGTTTCTTTTCTCTTGGAATTTGAAATGAACAAAGTCTTTGGAGCAGTTGCATTCTGCAGCATGGAGATACTTGGTGACTGGTCATGCTGCGACAAGCACCTCTGCCACAAAGCTGACATACTGGGCCCGGTTTTGCTCTGGCGGGGGGCAAACGGACAGCATTAGTGGTTGGAGAATTTAGAACGAGGGGGCACACTCTCAGGATAAGGGTCGGCCATTTAAGACCGAGATGAAGAGGAATTTCTTCACTCAAGACGGTTGTGAATCTTTGGAATTCTCTGCCCCAGTGGGCTGTGGATGCTGAGTCTCTGAATATAGTCAAGGCTGAGATACATAGATATTTGGAGTCTAGAGGAATCAAGGGATATGGAGATCGGGCAGGAAAGTGGAGTTGAGGTCGATGATCAGCCATGATCTTATTGACTGGCGGAGCAGGCTCGAGGGGCCATATGGCCTACACCTGCTCCTATTTCTTATGTTCTTATGTTAGTTGCTCATTAGATTTGCAGTTACCCATGGACCGTTTATGGGGATTTGGACGGCAAGTTACTGTCAGCCAAACATCCAAACAGTGCAATGTCCTCTACAGGGCATCTGGGAGCTGTGTGGCCAGGACAAGTAACTGTTTATCTCCTTAACCAATCAGATTGAATAATTGAGCAGCGCAGCGTCAGAACCAGGAAGTGTCAGCTAAAATAGTGAAATCAATGTCAAATCTGGTACAAAAAGTGCAATAAAGGGAGGGAAAGAAAAATGGGATTGAGAGAGAGATAAAGAGACTGAAAGAAAAAGTATAAAAATTTTATTTACATATTTTTAAATCTCCAACAATAATTAAAAGCTGAAGGAATGAGACTTCACACTTGTAAAAGTTAATTTTCAGTGCCAGAGAGGTTGTTTGGCAGTAATTAAGATTTCTCATGCCATTAAAAAAGGTACTTAGACTGGAATGGACAAGTCCTAACATTTTTTCTATACCTACAACGTCAGTACAGGAACTTCACACCATTCAATACATTTGAATGGTGAGTCAGGTGGCGGGATGCTGCTTTCAGGATGCTAACGGAAGAACATCATATATCAGGCAGCAACTTCTTGTTTCCGCAGTTAACTGCATATGTGTGCTTGCCGGAAGTTGCTATCCAACTTGCACTTAAATAACGGTGAGCGCTGTTCGCCTCAAGGTTATTTTCACAGCAAAATCCGGCCCAATGCGTAGGTGTGGTATGTAGGGTCGCCAATTCTGGTTGGACGTATTCTAGGAGGTTTCACCACATGGCCTTCTACCGCCACACCCTGCCCCCCTCTAACGCACTTCTGCCATTGATCACCCAACACAACTACCCTTGTGGCAATTGGCCATTAATTGCGGCTACAATACCCGCAATCTACAGTGTAATGTATTCACCCATGAGTATGCTCACAGGTTTGTAGAGCTGTCGCATTATGAGTGGCTTAGCCAGTCACGTGATGTTCACAAGACTCAATAAAACCCCAACCAGTTGGATCTGGGTCATCCACAATGAGGTATGCAGTTGTGAGCCCAGTGGATGAACTGGTAATGTGTAGTGTGATTGTTAAACATTTGTTAATAAGCCGACTAGTTCATAATAGCAATGTATTGCTTTGAATTCTTAAGCAAAGAACCCATGAAGCAAATACATTACACACTGCGCTCCAGAAACCACTCTATCCATTTCCCGGTTAAACCGTGTCTGCACCAGGGCCGCAATGCATCCTGGGTGCATTGGGGACCAGTTCTTTGTTCAACTTTGTCGTGAGTCTGGCCGGACATGTGAAAGGACCATTAAGTCCGACTAAACTATATTTTTTGTAATTTTGATGTTATAAACGGCACAATCATCTGCATTATAATCAAAAAGTGTAGCATTTTCTTTTTGCTGTCGGGTTGCTCACAGCTGTGTCCGGGAGATTCAACTTTTATTCCCAGAGACTCCAGCACAATCCGTTGTGTGTATTGAAGCATTAATATCAGGCAGGGGCCAGGTCTCTTCCCAGTCTGGACTGCGTTAGCTAATCCTAACCAGAGCAGCTGTTGGAGTGTCCCGAATGACCTCAGCTGCCTGAGTTAGGGCCAGGCGGAGGGGAAACTGGGTCCAGGCGTATGTTTCTCATTGCTATCATCTGCCCTCCCCCATCCCCTGCTGGGAAGCAAACCTCAATACTGGGCGAGGGCAGGTTTACGCTTCCTTGTGTGACTCCCTACAGTCAAATAGCTTTCAAGATCCCCTGCCCTTGCTCAGGCACAAAGAGCGAAGTACCAGGGGGCTCTCATGGTACCACACCCCACACTGAGTCAAAAGCCTTGGGAAAAGGCGGAGAGATGCCAAAAAAATATGTATTTTTTCAATTATTTTGCAGCAGTTACAGGTATTTTGTGGCAGTTATATGAAAGTTCATTTGAAAGATAAATATAATGTTTCAGCTAAAAAGGCAGGGTTTTACTGTATGGATGTGAAATTTATTTTTAAAATCTGAACAGATTAAAGAGACAAAATGTATAATTAAAGATGTCTGTTAAATTGAGGACTCCAAACCAATACTGAGTCTGAAAAAGAAATCATAGCTGAAAATCTCTACCGGACTGGCTCCCTGGTCACAGTCCTGGGTGCCCAGGTGTCTGGCACCTCGCTCGGCCACTGGCTGTGTCTGTGCCCAGCTCAGTGGGCAGCACTCCCACTCTGAGTCAGCAGGTTGTGGGTTCAAGTCCCACTCCAGGGACTTCAGCATAAAAATTTAGGATGACACTCCAGTGCAGTGCTGAGGGAGTGCTACACTGTCAGAGGTGCCGTCTTTCTAATAAGATGTTAAACCGAGGCCCTGTCTGCTCTCTCAGGTGGACGTAAAAGATCCCATGGCACTATTTTGAAGAAGAGCAGGGCAGTTATCCCCAGTGTCCTGGCCAATATTTATCCCTCGATCAACTTAACAAAAACAGATTATCTGGTCATTATTCCATTGCTGTTTATGGGAGCTTGCTGTGTGCAAATTGGCTGCCGAGTTTCCTAAATTACAACAGAGACTACACTCTAAACGTACTTCATTGGCTGTAAAGGGTTTTTGGATGCCTGATGGTCGTGAATGGAGCTATATAAATGTAAGACTTTCTTTTGTCTTTTGAGGTGGTGCTTGTCCTTCCTGGGACTGGTGGCTTCCACCTTAACCAAAGCTCCAACCTGACACCTTCCAGAAGGCAAAAGGAAGAGCAATTATGGCTGCAGCCATTGATCGGAGAATGGTACTGCCTGCCTTTCCATTCAGGTAAATAGCCCTCAGCCTGACCAGCTCTGAGATGCATGTGTGCTCTAATTTTGTCCTCCTGAGCATCCCAGATTATAATCACTCAACCATTGGTGGGCGTGCCCTCGGTTGCCTGGGCCCCAGGCTCTGGAATTCCTTCCCTAAACCTCTCTGCCTCTCTACTCTCTTTCCTCCTTCAAAATGCTCCTTAAAACATTCCTCTTTGACCAAGCTTTTGGTCACCTGCACTACTTTCTACTTATGCGAATCGGTGTCAAATGTTTATCTCATAACATTCCTGTGAAGCGCCTTGGGACGTTCGCTACGTTAAAGGCGCTATATAAATACACGTTGTTGTTGTTGTTGCTTCAATATCGATGACAAGGTCCAACACCGCCTCCAGTGTGCCAGCGCAGCCTTCGATCGTCTGAGGAAAAGAGTGTTTGAAGACCAGGACCTCAAATCTGGCACCAAGCTTATGGTCTACAGGGCAGTAGTGATACCCGTCCTCCTGTATGGCTCAGAGGTGTGGACCATATACAGCAGACACCGCAAAGCGCTGGAGAAGTACCACCAGCGCTGCCTCCTCAAGATCCTGCAAATCCACTGGGAGGATAGACGCACCAACGTCAGTGTTCTCGGTCAGGCCAACATCCCCAGCATCAAAGCACTGACCACATTTGATCAGCTCCGTTGGACGGGCCTCATTGTCTGCATGCCCGACACAAGACTCCCAAAGCAAGCGCTCTACTCGGATCTCCTACATGACAAGCGAGCCCCAGGTGGGCAGAGGAAACGTTTCAAGGACACCCTCAAAGCCTCCTTGATAAAAGTGCAACATCCCAACCAGCACCTGGGAATCCCTGGCCCAGGACCGCCCAAAGTAGAGGAAAGCATCTGGAAGGATGCTGAGCACCTCGAGTCTCGTCGCCAAGAGCATGCAGAAACCAAACGCAGACAGCTGAAGGAGCATGTGGAAAACCAGACTCCCACCCACACTTTCCTTCAACCACTGTCTGTCCCACCTGTGACAGAGACTGTAATTCCCGTATTGGACTGCACAGTCACCTGAGAACTCACTTTTAGAGTGGAAGCAAGTCTTCCTGGATGTCGAGGGACTGCCTATGATGATGATGATGCTTCAATATATGATCAGGGTTCCTTTCTCTCAGTGGTTGTATCTCTGTCGTTAGATGAGAGCGGTGGGTGTACCCCACGAGGTCCAAACATTAAAGAATATCTCAGACAATGCTTTAACAGTGCATAGATTATCCAATGCATCTTTGTCATATGGCTTCACGCTAGGCTAGGATCACAGTGCAGCCAGTCCCAATCAGATTGGTGTGAGACAACCCCTTACAGGAGATCACATGCGGTTTGATTCCAGTAATTTGGGGTTTCAGATCAAGATCCGGCACTTGGGTTTACAAGACTACTTTTCACATCAACAGTCAGGCAATTATGTGTCAGCTGTGACTCAGTGGGTAGCACTTTTGCCTCTGACTCAGAAGGTTGTGAGTTCAAATCCCACTCCAGGGACTTGAGCACAAAAATCTAGGCTGACACTCACACTGCAGTGCTAAGGGAGTGTTGCACTGTCAGAGGTGCTGTCTTTTGGATGAGACGTTAAACCGAGGCCTTGTCTGCCCTCTCAGGTGAGCGTAAAAAATACCATGGCACTATTTCGAGCAAGAGAGTTCTCCTGGCCAATATTTATCCCTCAACCAATACTAAAACAGGTTATCTGGTCATTATCACATTGCTGTTCGTGGAGCTTGCTGTGCACAAATTGGCTGCCGGCGTTTCCTACATTACAACTGTGATTGCACCGCAAAACAAGTTGTTCATTGGCCGTAAAGTACTTTGGGACGTCCTGGGGTGGGGGAAAGTGCTATAGAAATGCAAGTTCTTTCTCTAGGCATCAACTTTATTCGCCTGCGGTGCAAGGATACTCTTGCCTCGCGTATTGGCGGTGTACATTGGGTGCGGAGATCACTGGATTGGTGGTGTACATTGGGTGCGGAGATCACTGGATTGGCGGTGTACATTGGGTGCGGAGATCACTGGATTGGCGGTGTATATTGGGTGCGGAGATCACTGGATTGGCGGTATATATTGGGTGCGGAGATCACTGGATTGGCGGTGTACGTTGGGTGCGGAGATCACTGGATTGTCGGTGTACATTGGGTGCAGAGATCACTGGATTGGCGGTGTATATTGGGTGCGGAGATCACTGGATTGGCGGTGTTTATTGGGTGCGGAGATCACTGGATCGCCCATCTCCCAACATAAATGGCCGGCCCGGCACTCACACGATGAGCCGCATGGCCTCCTTATGTGCCATAAACTTCTCTGAAGTTTGGGAATTCAATCATACCAGAAAAGAATACTATGGAAGAAAACATGTCCTACCTATTGGGAATATGTTGACATAAAGCCTTACTGGATGTTATCAGCCTTACCTCAACTGAAAAATGTACTTTAGAGCATTCTGAGTATCCGGCAGGCTGATTGAGCCCTGCGCACGAATTCCCCACATGCGCTCCTGGAGCGCAAATCCCGAATAATCGCCACCCTTAAACTGCAGGGGTGACATACTTAAACGCTGAATATCTTACAATCGATTTATAGTGAAACTTTGGCGAACTCCTCCCTCTGCTCAAAACGTCTAGTGGACTTTATCAGGCGTCCCTGTACAATAAATATTAAACACCAAATAAATGGGGAGGTGGCAGCGATTGGGGATGAACTAATTGAGATGTTGCATCAAAAGGCGCCTGTCTCTGTCTCGCTTCACTTACCCAGGAGCAGGAGTTTCAGTTCTTTCTTCCGTTTCTTTTTCTGCTGCTTCAGCGCCTGGTTGATTTTTTTGTTGATATCGGACGCCACTTTTTCATCCTCGGACAGACAGCAAAAGCAGCGGCAGCGAGACAGGCAGCGGCGGCACGATGCCATGCTGCCTTTGGGCAGGGAGCGCCCGGCGCTCGCACTTCGGCTGAAAGTGATCCCCAGACGGACTGTGACGGAGGCGAACCTTCCCTCAAACTGATCAAAAACACCTCCAGGCGGGGAGGGGGAAAAAAACTCCCTGAAAAAAAAACCCACCTCCGACCGAAACTTCCCCGCCAACTTGAATCAAGCCAGTGAGAATGGGGACAGACTTTTGGTCTGGTTTTATCTTCCTGTTCAATCTGCCAACATCACGCAAAGCGTGCTCCTTCTAACTCTGTGACAGAGAGTTTCTGAGTCTCTCTGCTTTGAAACTCGCGGATCGGAAGAAAACCTGCAAGTGTTTCACAGGATCCGAAGTGCCAAGAGTCTGTGGCACGCCCACTATGAAATCATATATAATTTGTGGTTGCATGAATGCTGCGAGCGCTTATTCGGGCCAGCAACTGGCTGGCAAGTTAATTGTTTGCCCACTTACAATGTGAACTCGAAATCCGCGAATCGCACCGCAGTCCGGTGGAAGTCGGTGTTACCAGAGCTCTGCGGAAAAAAAATGCACAAAGTACAATGAGTAAATGTTCACAGATAGCGAAGGCACGGTAACTGGATGGTAAACAGTATTACAGCTGGGCGAAAGGCTGGAAGGGGTGTTCAAGAATCCAAGTTCAGTGTCACCAGAGTTTGTGGCTACATGCCTGGTCGCTTGGTGCTGCCATTGTTCAGTCACCAGAGAACTCACTTTGGGAGTGGAAGCAAGTCTTCCTCGATTCCGAGGGACTGCCTATGATGATGATGTAGATACTTTGCTATAACTCGCCAGTTGCAATGCCTAAAATACAGTCAACGTAGACAGAATGTTTCTAATAGCTAATAGATTTCAGAGTGCGCCTGCCCTCACACTTTGACAGATGCAATAGATTCATTAAGAAGGAAGTGAGTGTGAGGGGGAGAGGGGTGGCGGGGGAGGGGTGGGAAAGAGAAGGGGAGGGGAGGAGGCAGAGAGGAGAAGGAGGGAATTTGAGGGGTGAAGGGAGGAAGAAGGGTGGGGGAGGGGAGGAGGAAGGGCAGGGGAGGGGAGGAGGAGGAGGGGTGAGAGCAGGAAGGGTAGGATGAGGAGGAGGAGGGGAGGGAGGAAGGGTAGGGAGAGGAGGTGGAGGAGGGGTGAGGAAGGCAGGAAAGGAGAAGGAGGGTGAGGGGAGGAAGGGGAGGGAGAGGAGGAGGGAATGAGGGGAGAAAGGATAGGGAGAGGAGATGGGGAGGAGGGGTAGGGAGAGGAGGAGGGGTGAGGTAGGAAGGGTAGGGAGAGGAGGAAGCGGGGACGAAGGGTAGGGAGAGGAGGAGGAGGGGTGGCGAAGAGGAGAGGAGGGGAGGAGGATGGGGTAGAGGAGGAGGATGGGATGTTCTTTGGAAAAAGGTGACATGATAGGTCCAAGTCAGCATGGATTTGTGAAAGGGAAATCATGCTTGACAAATCTTCTGGAATTTTTTGAGGATGTTTCCAGTAGAGTGGACAAGGGAGAACCAGTTGATGTGGTGTATTTGGACTTTCAGAAGGCTTTCGACAAGGTCCCACACAAGAGATTGATGTGCAAAGTTAAAGCACATGGGATTGGGGGTAGTGTGCTGACGTGGATTGAGAACTGGTTGTCAGACAGGAAGCAAAGAGTAGGAGTAAATGGGGACTTTTCAGAGTGGCAGGCAGTGACTAGTGGGGTACCGCAAGGTTCTGTGCTGGGGCCCCAGCTGTTTACATTGTACATTAATGATTTAGACGAGGGGATTAAATGCAGTATCTCCAAATTTGCGGATGACACTAAGTTGGGTGGCAGTGTGAGCTGCGAGGAGGATGCTATGAGGCTGCAGAGTGACTTGGATAGGTTAGGTGAGTGGGCAAATGCATGGCAGATGAAGTATAATGTGGATAAATGTGTGGTTATCCACTTTGGTGGTAAAAACAGAGAGACAGACTATTATCTGAATGGTGACAGATTAGGAAAAGGAGAGGTGCAACGAGACCTGGGTGTCATGGTACATCAGTCATTGAAGGTTGGCATGCAGGTACAGCAGGCGGTTAAGAAAGCAAATGGCATGTTGGCCTTCATACCGAGGGGATTTGAGTACAGGGGCAGGGAGGTGTTACTACAGTTGTACAGGGCCTTGGTGAGGCCACACCTGGAGTATTGTGTACAGTTTTGGTCTCCTAACTTGAGGAAGGACATTCTTGCTATTGAGGGAGTGCAGCGAAGATTCACCAGACTGATTCCCGGGATGACGGGACTGACATATCAAGAAAGACTGGATCAACTGGACTTGTATTCACTGGAGTTCAGAAGAATGAGAGGGGATCTCATAGAAACGTTTAAAATTCTGTTGGGTTTAGACAGGTTAGATGCAGGAAGAATGTTCCCAATGTTGGGGAAGTCCAGAACCAGGGGTCACAGTCTAAGGATAAGGGGTAAGCCATTTAGGACCGAGATGAGGAGAAACTTCTTCACCCTGACAGTGGTGAACCTGTGGAATTCTCTACCACAGAAAGTTGTTGAGGCCAATTCACTAAATATATTCAAAAAGGATTTAGATGTAGTCCTTACTACTAGGGGGATCAAGGGGTATGGCGAGAAAGCAGGAATGGGGTACTGAAGTTGCATATTCAGCCATGAACTCATTGAATGGCGGTGCAGGCTCAAAGGGTGAATGGCCTACTCCTGCACCTATTTTCTATGTTTCTATGTTTTTATGATGGAGGAAGGAGAAAGAGGAGGGGGTGGAGGGTGAAGATATCGAACACAGGCCCCAGCTCAGCCTATTGAGATGGATGTTGAGAGTCTAGGATACTATTGAAAAAGAAAGGGGTGAGTTCTCCCAGTGCTGTGACCCACATCAGCCAATACCGCCATAAAAAAGATTAACTGGTCCTGTACCTCATTGTTGTTTGTGGGACATTGCTGGTGCAGAACAATTCCCTTGAAAAACAGCAACTGTACTTCAAAAATTAATCCATTGTGTGAAAGCACTTTGAGACATGTTGATGTGATTGTTGTAGCTTGGCCTTTCCCCTCTAAAATGCTTCTCACGTTCGAAGCTCCAGTTCCCATACGCAAACCGAGTTCTTTATGAACTGAAACCTGCCTCTTTATTCTCAGCCCTGTGTGAGTTGCTATAGCCCAGGTTTACAATTAACCGCGAATTGCAATGAAGTTGCTCACTGGAAAATCCATCTGATGCCCACCGCATACAAGGCAGAAAATTACCGCAGCACCAGACCACTCCAGACAGGCTAAGAGCCCTTGCGTAGACTTACAGATAAATGTGGGCAGGTAGTTCTGTAAGTGAAAGGATATACTTGCTTTGGAGGCAGTTCAGAGAAGGTTCACGAGGTTGATTCCGGGGATGAGGGTGTTGACTTATGAGGAAAGGTTGAGTAGGTTGGGCCTCTACTCATTGGAATTCAGAAGAATGAGAGGTGATCTTATTGAAACGTATAAGATTATGAGGGGGCTTGACAAGGTGGATGCAGAGAGGATGTTTCCACTGATAGGGGAGACTAGAACTAGAGGGCATGATCTTAGAATAAGGGGCCGCCCATTTAAAACTAAGATGAGAAGAAATTTCTTCTCTCTGAGGGTTGTAAATCTGTGGAATTCACTGCCTCAGAGAGCTGTGGAAGCTGGGACATTGAATAAATTTAAGACAGAAATAGACAGTTTCTTAAACGATAAAGGGATAAGGGGTTATGGGGAGCGGGCGGGGAAGTGGAGCTGAGTCCATGATCGGATCAGCCATTATCTTATTGAATGGCGGAGCAGGCTCGAGGGGCTGTATGGCCTACTCCTGTTCCTATTTCTTATGTTCTTATAAGATGGTATATAAAAGCTGATACTTTTACTGCCCAGTGTGATGACAATCAGCTGTCTGTTGCCTTTTTCAGTGTCAGACAGGAAATGTTGACAGTACTTGTCCCGTAATAGATATCATTGCACTATGTCAATAGATTAAGTAGGAAGGTGCTACTTAAATAAAGGTAATTGTTACAAGGCATATATCCATATTTGTTCTTATTGACAAGACTAACAATGTGGGGAAGTACTTGTTTCCGACACTTCCCTCGTTCTGTAAGTGAAGATACATCAGTAGGGGACATCGATTTAAAGTCATTAGTTGAAGAAGCAGAGGCGAAATGAGGAGAATTTTGTTCAACCTGAGGCTGTTGGAGGTCTGGAACACACTGCATGAAAGGGTGGTAGAGGCCTATTTTCACTTCCGTAACGTCATCCGTCTCCGCTCTTGCCTCAGCTCATCTGCTGCTGAAACCCTCGTCCATGCCTTTGTTACCTCTATACTCGACTATCCCCAACTGAAGCACCAGCCCACACCACCTCCACACAAGTTCAGTTTTCCTTTCAAATTTTCAGCATCCGCAGTATTTTGCCTTTTAACTGAATAGAATGTCCTGATATCACCCTCTGCCAAAAGAAACACCTTCCACTGCCAGCAAAAACATGCCGACAAGAGGTCAAAGAGAATTTGTTTAAAAAAAAAATCATAATGATTGAGTGGAAGCAATTATCATGAAAATAATCTCATATCAGGCGTTAAGCTGAGGCCCCGTCTGCTCTCTCAGGTGGATGCAAAAGATCCCATAGCACTAATTCAGTAACCAGAAGATGCAGTTTTAAGATAATTGACAAAAGAGTCAGAGGGGAGAAGAGGAGAATTTGTTTTTACGCAAAGAGTTGTTACGATCTGAAATGCATTGCCTGAAAGGGTGGTCGTAGCAGATTTAAACTTTCAAAAGGATATGTACTTGAAGGGGAGAAAATTGTAGGGCTATGGGTAAAGAACAGGGGTGGTGGGGGGCTAATTGGATCGCTCTTTCAAAGAGCCGGCATAGGCACGAAGGGCCGAATGGCCTCCTTCTGTGCTGTAAGATTCTATGGGCTAGATTTTCCCCGGCCTAACGCATGTTTTAATGCGAGTTATTCGTGTTAAAAGTGATTTTTTGTTCTTAAACTGAATTGTACAAAATTCCCCAAACCGTAGGAATGGTGTTTTCAAAATGTCACCAAAAAGCGGATCGGCCAGATGCAACGCGAAAAAATCACGGAAAAAAAAATGCACCACCTAAGTTTGGCCGTTCGGCGAACCTGTTTTTAGGGAAAAAAATGCACGAGCAAAGCAGGCGTTACAGCCTCAGAAACGTCGGAAGTCGGAAAACCTGCAAAAAAGGTAAGTTAAAGTTTTTAATTTTTATTTCTTTTGCGGCAATTACTAGGTTAAGGCTCTTGTAAATGTTTTGTGATTTTTGATTTTTGTTTTTTGCAATTTTTTCTGTTTTCTCCCCTCTCAGGGCCTGTATTTTTCACATTGATAGGCCTCAGGCTAAAGTTGGCGACATCACAGTTTTTAACGGCAATCGTTGTGGAACGCCGTTTTTTTAAGAGCCGCCGTATTTTGTGGTCAAATTTACCCCTTTAAAAATTGCCGACATTTTTATTCTTATTTATTCACTATTTTGTCCTTATTTATCAAATAACGACTGGCTGGGGAATTTCTAGCCCAATGATTCGATTGCAGCTTTATTTATTCAAAACCCTCGGTTAAGAATCACAGCCCATTGTGTAAGATATCCCAAGTTTGAAATATAGCAGGAACGAAGATGGGATAAATCAATTCACTGAGTATTGGAAGTTTGTGTGCTACGGGAGGGAGAGAAGACCGAGAGAGATAAGCAGTTCCATAGGCTTGAAGCCCTGGGAACAAATGAGTTACAGTTGGAAATGGTGCCAGAGGTCTTGGTTTCAACACAGTGAGGATGAAGGGATGTTTCATTTCAGCTTTTGAAATAACAAGAAAAGAACAAACTTGGTTTATGCCAAAGTGTAGGGATTGATGTTATTTGAATTTGCTTTAATGGAAGCATTTTAGGCAGGACTCTAAATCAGAGAAAGAAGAAAGACTTACATTTATATATCACCTTTCACCACCACCGGACGTCTCAAAGTGCTTTACAGCCAATGGAGTTCAGAAGAATGAGAGGGGATCTCATAGAAACATTTAAAATTCTGACGGGTTTAGACAGGTTAGATGCAGGAAGAATGTTCCCAATGTTGGGGAAGTCCAGAACCAGGGGTCACAGTCTAAGGATAAGGGGTAAGCCATTTAGGACCGAGATGAGGAGAAACTTCTTCACCCAGAGTGGTGAACTTATGGAATTCTCTGCCACAGAAAGTTGTTGAGGCCAATTCACTAAATATATTCAAAAAGGAGTTAGATGTAGTCCTTACTACTAGGGGGATCAAGGGGTATGGCGAGAAAGCAGGAATGGGGTACTGAAGTTGCATGTTCAGCCATGCAGCAGGGAGGGATTCAAATTCCTGGGGCATTGGAACCGGTTCTAAGGGAGGTGGGACCAGTACAAACCGGACGGTCTGCACCTGGTCAGGACCGGAACCAATGTCCTAGGGGCAGTGTTTGCTAGTGCTGTTGGGGAGGAGTTAAACTAATATTGCAGGGGGATGGGAACCTATGCAGGGAGACAGAGGGAGACAAAAATGAGGCAAAAGCAAAAGACAGAAAGGAGATGAGGAAAAGTGGAGGGCAGAGAAACCCAAGGCAAAGAACAAAAAGGGCCACTGTACAGCAAAATTCTAAAAGGACAAAGAGTGTTAAAAAAGCAAGCCTGAAGGCTTTGTGTCTTAATGCAAGGAGTATCCGCAATAAGGTGGATGAATTAAGTGTGCAAATAGATGTTAACAAATATGATGTGATTGGGATTACGGAGACGTGGCTCCAGGATGATCAGGGCTGGGAACTCAACATCCAGGGGTATTCAACATTCAGGAAGGATAGAATAAAAGGAAAAGGAGGTGGGGTAGCATTGCTGGTTAAAGAGGAGATTAATGCAATAGTTAGGAAAGACATTAGCTTGGATGATGTGGAATCTATATGGGTAGAGCTGCAGAACACTAAAGGGCAAAAAACGTTAGTGGGAGTTGTGTACAGACCTCCAAACAGTAGTAGTGATGTTGGGGAGGGCATCAAACAGGAAATTAGGAGTGCATGCAATAAAGGTGCAGCAGTTATAATGGGTGACTTTAATATGCACATAGATTGGGCTAGCCAAACTGGAAGCAATACGGTGGAGGAGGATTTCCTGGAGTGCATAAGGGATGGTTTTCTAGACCAATATGTCGAGGAACCAACTAGGGGGGGAGGCCATCTTAGACTGGGTGTTGTGTAATGAGAGAGGATTAATTAACAATCTCATTGTGCGAGGCCCCTTGGGGAAGAGTGACCATAATATGGTGGAATTCTGCATTAGGATGGAGAATGAAACAGTTAATTCAGAGAGCATGGTCCAGAACTTAAAGAAGGGTAACTTTGAAGGTATGAGGCGTGAATTGGCTAAGATAGATTGGCGAATGATACTTAAGGGGTTGACTGTGGATGGGCAATGGCAGACATTTAGAGACCGCATGGATGAATTACAACAATTGTACATTCCTGTCTGGCGTAAAAATAAAAAAGGGAAGGTGGCTCAACCGTGGCTATCTAGGGAAATCAGGGATAGTATTAAAGCCAAGGAAGTGGCATACAAATTGGCCAGAAATAGCAGCGAACCTGGGGACTGGGAGAAATTTAGAACTCAGCAGAGGAGGACAAAGGGTTTGATTAGGGCAGGGAAAATGGAGTACGAGAAGAAGCTTGCAGGGAACATTAAGGCGGATTGCAAAAGTTTCTATAGGTATGTAAAGAGAAAAAGGTTAGTAAATACAAACGTAGGTCCCCTGCAGTCAGAATCAGGGGAAGTCATAACGGGGAACAAAGAAATGGCAGACCAATTGAACAAGTACTTTGGTTCAGTATTCACTAAGGAGAACACAAACAACCTTCCGGATATAAAAGGGGTCAGAGGGTCTAGTAAGGAGGAGGAACTGAGGGAAATCTTTATTAGTCGGAAAATTGTGTTGGGGAAATTGATGGGATTGAAGGCCGATAAATCCCCAGGGCCTGATGGACTGCATCCCAGAGTACTTAAGGAGGTGGCCTTGGAAATAGCGGATGCATTGACAGTCATTTTCCAACATTCCATTGACTCTGGATCAGTTCCTATCGAGTGGAGGGTAGCCAATGTAACCCCTCTTTTTAAAAAAGGAGGGAGAGAGAAAGCAGGGAATTATAGACCGGTCAGCCTGACCTCAGTAGTGGGTAAAGTGATGGAATCAATTATTAAGGATGTCATAGCAGCACATTTGGAAAATGGTGACATGATAGGTCCAAGTCAGCATGGATTTGTGAAAGGGAGATCATGCTTGACAAATCTTCTGGAATTTTTTGAGGATGTTTCCAGTAAAGTGGACAAAGGAGAACCAGTTGATGTGGTATATTTGGACTTTCAGAAGGCTTTCGACAAGGTCCCACACAGGAGATTAATGTGCAAAGTTAAAGCACATGGGATTGGGGGTAGTGTGCTGATGTGGATTGAGAACTGGTTGTCAGACAGGAAGCAAAGAGTAGGAGTAAATGAGTACTTTTCAGAATGGCAGGCAGTGACTAGTGGGGTACCGCAAGGTTCTGTGCTGGGGCCCCAGCTGTTTACATTGTACATTAATGATTTAGACAAGGGGATTAAATGTAGTATCTCCAAATTTGCGGATGACACTAAGTTGGTTGGCAGTGTGAGCTGCGAGGAGGAAGCAATGAGGCTGCAGAGTGACTTGGATAGGTTAGGTGAGTGGGCAAATGCGTGGCAGATGAAGTATAATGTGGATAAATGTGAGGTTATCCACTTTGGTGGTAAAAACAGAGAGACAGACTATTATCTGAATGGTGACAGATTAGGAAGGGGGAAGGTGCAGCGAGACCTGGGTGTCATGGTACATCAGTCATTGAAGGTTGGCATGCAGGTACAGCAGGCGGTTAAGAAAGCAAATGGCATGTTGGCCTTCATAGCGAGGGGATTTGAGTACAGGGGCAGGGAGGTGTTGCTACAGTTGTATAGGGCCTTGGTGAGGCCACACCTGGAGTATTGTGTACAGTTTTGGTCTCCTAACTTGAGGAAGGACGTTCTTGCTATTGAGGGAGTGCAGCGAAGATTCACCAGACTGATTCCCGGGATGGTGGGACTGACCTATCAAGAAAGACTGGATCAACTGGGCTTGTATTCACTGGAGTTCAGAAGAGTGAGAGGGGACCTCATAGAAACGTTTAAAATTCTGACAGGTTTGGACAGGTTGGATGCAGGAAGAATGTTCCCAATGTTGGGGAAGTCCAGAACCAGGGGTCACAGTCTAAGGATAAGGGGTAAGCCATTTAGGACCGAGATGAGGAGAAACTTCTTCACCCAGAGAGTGGTGAACCTGTGGAATTCTCTACCACAGAAAGTAGTTGAGGCCAATTCACTAAATATATTCAAAAGGGAGTTAGATGAAGTCCTTACTACTCGGGGGATCAAGGGTTATGGCGAGAAAGCAGGAAGGGGGTACTGAAATTTCATGTTCAGCCATGAACTCATTGAATGGCGGTGCAGGCTAGAAGGGCTGAATGGCCTGCTCCTGCACCTATTTTCTATGTTTCTATGAACTCATTGAATAGCGGTGCAGGCTCGAAGGGCCGAATGGCCTACTTCTGCACCTATTTTCTATGTTTCTATGTTAAATACTTTTGGAGTGTAGTCACTGTTGCAATGTGGGAAATGCAGCAGCCAATTTGCACACAGCAAGCTCCCACAAACAACAATGTGATAATGACCAAATAATCTGTTTTTGTTATATTGATTGCAGGCTAAAAATTGGCCAGGACACCAGGGATCACTCCCCTGCTCTTCTTTGAAATAGTGCCATGCGATCTTTTATGTCCACCTTAGAGGTGGGGCTTCGGTTTAATGTCTCATCAGAAAGACGATACCTCCAACAGTGCAGTGCTCCCTCAGTACTGCACTGGCATGTCAGCCTAGATTTATGTACTCAAGTCCCTGGAGTGGGACTTGAACCCACAACCTTCTGAATCCGAGGCAAGTGTGCTGCCCACTGAGCCACAGCTGGTGCAACATGGAAAGAGATTTGGACATAGATCGGGCAGGAGAGGGACATAGGTACACATTATAGTCTCATTTGTAAAGAGGAGACAGGCCCCAAGTTGTTTGCTGACCGTGATGTGGGCACAGGGGTTAGGATCCCTTATTGACTGCGCAAATTGGATACCACGGTGGCTACATTTCAAAGGTACTTCATTGGCTGTAAGGCACTTGGGACATCCTGAGGTTGTGAAAGTTACCTGATCTGTAAGTGCTTGATGCCAATTCAGGATGGAGAAGATCGGAAATGTTGCATTCCACCAGAAGTCATCCCTCACTTTGTACAGATCCTGGCCAGCTCATGCAAGAGCGCAGTGCTTGTTCCTCAGCCTCCAAACATGCAGCAATCTATCGCTATACTGTAATCCAAACGGTGAAATGAATGTCGACAGCAAGCTGTAAGTGTACTTTATAAAAGTTACTCACCTCATGCCAAGCACCATCGGTATCTTGTTGATTAGGCCAACTTGTAACTGGAGGAACCAACATTTAAAAAGGAACAAATTATCGACAGGCAAAAAACTGGGAGCTGAGTAGCAGTGAGAAAAAGATAGGGCCTATGGAACTAAGTGATGATATTGCCATTAACCTGAGAGTTGTTGTATGCATTTCTACAATTGCAACATCTACTTAAGGTACCACCTACACTGTGATCCATTTAAAATGGCAAGAGTTATAAAGGTTTGAAATGAGTGATGCACTAACTATCAGGGCTTCACACTTGGTACACCTGAGTAGATGACAATAATCTCTGATGCAAACCATGATGCAAGGGATGTTAGCTATGGGTTCAGAAGCCTATCGCAGCGCATCGCCTGTATATAATTACATTTTGTGTTCAAATCCCACAGCACAAAACCCCCGAAAATCAAATTGTTTCTGGATATGCACTGCAAGAATTCAAGCCACTCAGAACCAATAGCAAGGTTGACAAGAGGGCACCCTGTCAGGTGCCTTGGAATCAACCAAAATTAACAGTCTCGGCTGCTTCATACCATGCTGGCCCCAAGCATTAGAATAAGTGATATGTCCACTTGATGAAGACACCAGCAAAGCCATTCGCTCACCGAGAGCCCACTGTTGTTTCAATACGTCAACATGAATTTCAGCAACCCTCAGACAACCAGGGTGGTTCAGTCCTGACGGTGACTAGTTAATTAGAGGATTGCATTTCCTCTTCTTTAAGGAATGTCTCTTCTGTCATTGTGAAAGAATAATTACAATTATTCAATGCAAGTTAATGACTCGGTACTCCCAGGATAAGAGTTTAGCATCATTTCAGGTACAGTTCCTACACTGCAGACCGTATCACTGTACATGAGTAAATTAGCTGGAGGATATTTTCTACAGTAGTGTAATTATAATGGATAGTGGAGAATTTTACCAATGCCTCCCATGCATAACGGGAAATACAGCCCACAATCTTCCCTGGTTGGCACCGTACCCACAATTTCTTAATCTGCACAGATGGCAGGCATTGATAAACCCCTCCTTTAAGTGTATTAGAATGGGTGCAGTAATGAACAGCGCACCACTGATTGCTCGCTGTGCACAGCCCATGGACACTCAACAGTTTTAACAAACTAGCACAGAATTCTCATAGATCATGTTTCACCTTCCCAACCAATGATATCAAGGAAAGGGCGAAAATAAATCTCCAGATGCAAGCAGTTGATTTTCAAGCTTTTGAAGGTCTCGCTCCATAAACTGGTTGAGCGGGATGTGTGGGGACTTGCACCTGATTCTGCTGCTGGAATATCCTGTGCGAAATCTTTAAGAGTTGGCAGCGCCTTGCATATTTCTTCACACTGACCTACATAAGGTGTGGTCCTCACAAGGTGTGTCATTGCAAAGTGAGGTAGGAGTTGAATGTACTGAATGTTGTTCGTGCAGTCGTACTGATGTTTGTTCGGTTTGCTTTTACTCGTAGATTTTTCAAATATTCTTAATATTTATTATATGAGCAAAAGATCAACGCTCTAAGGTTGAGAAGAGTAAATAAAGAAAGACGACACCGGACGTCTCAAAGCACTTTACAGCCAATGAAGTACTTTTGGAGTGTAGTCAGTGTTGTAATGTAGGAAACACGGCAGCCAATTTGCGCAAGCAAGCTCCCACAAACAGCAATGTGATAATGACCAGATCATCTGTTTTTTTGTTATGTTGATTGAGGGATAAATATTGGTCAGGACACTGGAGATAACTCCCCTACTCTTCTTCAAAATAGTGCCATGGGATCTTTTACGTCCACCCGAGAGAGTAGACGGGGCCTCGGTTTAACGCCTCATCTGAAAGACGGCACCTCCAACAGTGCAGCACTCCCTCAGCATTGCACTGGGAGTGTCAGCCTAGATTTATCTGCTCACATTCCTGGAGTGGGACTTGAACCCACAACCTCCTATCACAGAGGCGAGTGTTGAGTAAAATCAAAGTGGTGCTGGGTAAAACCGAGTTTGGATTTTAAAAGAAAGAAGAATGAAATAACTTGCATTTATATAGCACCTTTCATGTCCTCATAATGTCCCAAAGCACTTTTCTGCCAATTAAATACTTTTGAAGTGTAGTCACAGCTGTACTATGGGGAAACATGGCAGCCAACTTGCGCACAGCAAGCTCCCACAAACAACAATGAGATAAATGTATTTCAGCGATGTTAGTTATTGGCCTCCGGGACCTCCGGGAGAACTTCCCTGCTTTTTTTTGAATAGTGCCAGGGGATCTTTTACACCCACCTCTAAGACGGACTAGAAGTCTTGATTTAATGTCTCATCTGAAGGACATCACACTCCCTCAGTATTGCACCATGGCTCAGAGATAGCACCTGAAAAACTTGCAGTGTGTGCAAGCAAGATAAGCCCAAGGGAGGTGAATGCCACACTTTTGCAACCTTGGAAAGGAACGAGTTGCAGTAAGCATCAGTGCAATGATTTCAGCACAGTAAGGACGAAGGGAGCAGGAAGAGAAGTTCTTGTGCAGTCTGTTACTAAAGATATCCTACTAATAGGATACAGATATTCAAAATAATCGCAGTTTTGCTTTGCTGCCATCATTCTATGTTCATGAAAGGGAAGGTAATGGTTCTTATCAGTGAAAGTTGGGTCATTTCATTAATTTTCTTTTTTCCAAACCTGTTCCAGATTTTGAATGGCTATTTTTATCAGCTGGTGCTGAGCAAAGAGAACATATTTTGTGTTTTTGAGTTTTTAAATGATTCCTTACCCTTGAACTGCAGGAATACAGTGAATACCACAGTAGTAAATCAGCTGAACATTATTCCTGCTTTATTTTGGAAACTTTGCAACCTCTGCTTCTGCCATGTCACGGCACTAGAGATTGATGTGTTGAAGACGTACGGAAAAGGGATTATCTTCTGAGTCCTACTAACTCAGTGCTGAGCTCACACCACGTCAACCTTCCCTGTCCATAATTCAATGTGTAGAGACAGCCATGTCAAAAGAGTCATCATTTTGAAAGAAATTACTGGAAAATTCAATTGTGAGTGCATATCTTAATGCCATTTTTTTTGTAAATGTTATCAGGTCAAATTATTTTATTAATGCTGTGGAAGAGCAAACAAAAAGTGTCAACATCAAGCACTTCCAGGTTAGGTACAACATAGTTGCTGCAGTGTGTACCATCTACAAGATACACTGCCGCAATTCACCAAGGCTTCTTCGACAGCACCGCCCAAACCCGCGACCTCTACCATCTAGAAGGCCAAGGGCAGCAGGTGCATGGGAGCCTACAAGTTCCCCTCCAAGTCACACACCATCCTGACTTGGAAAAAGATCGCTGTTCCTTCATTGTCGCTGGGTCAAAATCCTGGAACCCCTCCCTAACAGCACTGTGGGAGTACCTTCACCACACGGACTGCAGCGGTTCAAGAAGGTGGCTCACCACCACCTTCTCAAGGGCAATTAGGGATGGGCAATAAATGCTGGCCTTGCCAGCAACGCCCACATCCCAGAACGAATTTTTAAAAATGTTAAATTTTGGGGTCGCTCTATTTTGCCATAACAACATGCTCCGACTTCAGAAGAGCACCCCCTACTGTACCATTGTGACATTTTCCCACTTCGCTCATCACCCATCTTGAGCTCTCTATTGTACCCAATCCTGGGGTAACCTTGGGGGGAGTGGGACTAGCTGAGGCGCTCTTGCAGGGAGGCAGCACGGGCTTGACGGGCCGAAAGATCTCCTTCTGTGCTGTAACCATTATATGGTTTTATGGTGGAGCAAGAGAAAACCTGAGGAATTTCAGTCCATTTCTGTTTTGGCCTCTCCCGGTGCCCAATCAGGTTGGGCACAGAAAAGGAAACGGTTTGCCAAAACACATTTCGTATAGTATCCTTACAGCCAGCAGACAGAGGAGGCTTTCATCCCATCATTTAATGTCATGGCCCCAAGATCAAAAGCCAACGTCCAACTCAGTGCACCACCAACCCCCCGGGTAACACATATTTTAATGGGCGCGATTGCTGCCAACGAACCGGAAGGAGTTGCGCATGCGCAGTTCCAGTGGGTTTTTTTTTAAAGTTGAGGAGGTTGAGCGAGGACCCTGCTGAGATGATAGAAAAGATCTTTGAAAAAAACGAGAGAAACATATTACACTTGAGATAAAGTTGAGCCTGGATTGCTGATGGGAAAATGATGCGCTTTTAAAATGTTATTTGCATTTCTTTATAATAAAATTATTTCCAACAAGGGAATAAAAACGCTATAAGACATCTTTAAATAATGAGGATGTTTATCGAGCCAATCCAACGGGAATGTTTTAATATTTGTTTCTCTGTATTTCTTGCCTGTGTTTATTCTCCAATCGGAGTCTCCACAGAACTTCAAATCTTAAGAAAGAATGATTTGGATTTATATAGCGTCTTTCATTACCACCAGACGTCTCAAAGCACTTTACAGCCAATGAAGTACTTTTGGAGTGTAGTCACTGTTATAATAAGGGGAACACGGCATATGGGAAACAAGCTCCCACAAACAGCAATGTGATAATGACCAGATAATCTGTTTGTTTGTTATGTTGATTGAGGGATAAATATTAATCAGGACACCAGGGATAACTGACCTGCTCTTCTCCAAAATAGTACCATTGGATCTTTTATGTCCACCTGAGAGAGCAGGCAGAGCCTCAGATTAACATCTCATCTGAAAGACAGCACCTCTGACAGTGCAGCACTCCCTCAGCACTGCACTGGAGTGTCAACCTACATTTTTTTTTACTCAAGTTATTGGGACTTGAACCCACAACCTTCTGACTCAGAGGCGAGGGTGCTACCCACTGAGCCATAGTTGACACTTAACTGTAAAGATGGAAAATATTACAAATAATAAATAGATTTTGATCATCAAAAGCAAACAAGAGTTGGCATTTATGCAGACCTCAATCTGTTGTGAACATTATTTTTAAAATTTGGGACCTTCCGGTAGCTTCGATAGCAGGAGTCACTCTAAATTAACAATGTGCGTTACATTACAATGTCTTACATTGAGCGGCCCTCGGCCTGTGAGCACCATCGGGGCAGGCCGGGAAGCGGAAGGAGCAGCGTGGCAGCGTACCACTCCAGGGAGCAGCACGTGCTGGAGCAGGAGAGCAACGGCAGTGAAAAGGGACATCACCAAGATCCAGGTCGGTGATTGGAGCGCGGGCAGGTACAGCAGGAGCGGCGAGGTCAGGGCGAAGGAGCGGCGAGAGATTGTAGAGGGACGCGATCAGGGCCCAGGAGAGGTGAAGGCCCAGGGGCAGCATGGGCCAGCCCACACTGCGATATGTGTGTACACTAGGTCCGTGCAGCAGAGCTGATCTCCAGTCATCTTGGTTAATCCTTGCCACTGGACCAAGACCTAACTCTGTCAAGCCTGTGTGGTGACTGGTGTGCAACGGCCACCACACGCTAAAAAAAATCCACGCACAGGCATCTTCCACCCTTCAAGCTTTAGTTTGGGATCTGGAATATTAGGTCCTTCATTGAAACACTTGTGAACTTTTTGACGTAGAAACAAGTCATCCTCGATTCAAGGGACTGCCTATGATGGTGATGATGATGATGACATTGAGACATAATACAGTAACGTCTCAATGTAACACATTATAATGTAACACACATTGTTAATGGCTCCTTCATTCAGAGAGAGATTCTCTCTGTAACATTGCATGAGTTAGGGTTCATTTTAACCAAATCCTGCCGGGCAGGAAGTGACCAAGTTCAGGCCCGCCGCCTGGTTTACACTGCGCACGACTTCACTCTCCATTGACTTCATTACAGAGTAAGATCAGACGGGGTGTACAACGGGTGTCTGATCTGAACTCGCCCCATTCCCGGCAGGTTATCTGTGATGGATTTTTGGGGGGTAATTTTCCGCACATGCACTGGTGGTGAGGAGAATCGCAGTATGCCGGCGTGTTTCCGGTATACACAGCCAACAGGCAAAGTTCCCTCCCACCAGCAGGAGAATGAACCCCACCAAGTCGTCTTTATAGAGAAGGGTTTCATTCAATCTATAAAGATGTCCATTCTAAATTCAAAGAGTGGTGAATCTTTGGAATTCTCTACCACAGAGGGCAATGGATGGACAGTCTTTGAGTATATTCAAGACGGTGATTGGATATTAAGAGAATCAAGGGAAATGGGGATAGTGCAGGAAAGTGGAGTTGAGGTAGAAGATCAGCCATGACTCATTGTATGAGGCTTAATGGGGCAAATGACCTATTCCTGCTCCTAATTCTTATGTTCTTATTCTTCATTACTGATCTTGAATTACATCCATTCTACCCTATGTAAACTAGAGGTGATTCAAAACTCAGCTGCCCATGTCCTAACTCGCACCAAGTCACGCTCACCCAACACCCCTGTGCTCGCTGACCTATATTGGCTCCCAGTTAAGCAACGCCTCGATTTCAAAATTCTCATCCTGGTTTTCAAATCCCACCTTGCCCTTGCCCCTCCCTATCTCTGTAATCTCCTCCAGTCCCACAACCCACCGAGCTGATTCTGCCCTCTTGAGCATCCCTGATTATAATCGCTCAACCATTGGTGGCCGTGCCTTCTGTTGCCTGGGCCCGTAAGCTTGGAATTCCCTGCCTAAACCTCTCTACCTCTCTTTCTTAAAACCTACCTCTTTGATCAAGCTTTTGGTCACCTGCCCTAATTTCTCCTTATGTGGTTCGGTGCCAAATTTTGTGTCTCATAATACTCCTGTGAAGTGCCTTGGGATGTTTCACTACGTTAAAGGCGCTATATAAATACAAGTTGTTGTTGCTGTTATTTATTGAGAAGTTATTATGGAGTCATATATTCCAAGTGTCTATAACAAAAGAAAATGCATGATACTACATCGCATCACCAGTAGAACTCTTTAGATTTCTGGAGTAGGATATCAGGTTATTTACCACCATGAATATGTTGCCTATATTTAATTATCCAGATAAACAATAAACTGATGGTGAACAAGCTACTACTGATAGTTTGGTAGTTGTGTTTACAGCTCTCTATGACTTTTTTTTAACTCTGGTGTGAACTGTGAGGATATATTAGCATTGGAGGGAGTGCAGCGTTGGTTTACCAGAATGATACCTGGACTTCAAGGGTAAGTTACGAGGAGAGATTACACAAATCAGGGTTGTATTTTTCAGAATTTAGAAGGTTAAGGGGTGATCTTTCCAAGTTATTAAGGGAAACAGATCGGGTTTATAGAGAGAAACTATTTCCGCTGGTTGGGGAGTCTTGGATGGGAGAAATTGGCATGGATTGTGACTCCTGTTAGCACCTGCAGGGGCAGTAATGGGGCGGTAAGGGGTTACTGATCGGGCACGGTGGGATCATCGACGCCTGCAAATTTCCCTGGCGGTTTTGCCCTGGCGCTAACACTTACCACCTCACTCTCTTGCCCCCCACCCCGTAGATCATGACGTTATCCGGTGCGCAGCTACCTGTTATCGCCCCGGATGTAATATTCGCTCCCACCCCCTGCAGTATCGCCAGGCATCAACAACGTCAGCTGCAGGAAGCGTTGGCAACTCGGCCGGCCGCTTGGGGAGTGATATTTAACAGCAGTGCTGGTCAGGTAGGGCAAAATTCTGCTGCCTCCTGATTTGATTGATGCCGCGATTCCTCAGCCCTGCGCGCTATCAGTGTGCTTGAGGCTGTTATACACGTAGTGCGGGTCCCATGGCCCCACAGAGGTAGCATGAGGATTGATTCAAACCAACATTGGCCCTTTCCTTTAAGGGAGGGAAGGAGCCCCTGTACAGACGGCAATGCTGCACAGAACATTGTGCCGCACTCTGCTGTTACCGCCCCTCTCACTCACTTTAGCGCTCTAAGGGAAGTGATAGCGTTTAATTTAGCGCTCCGCTTCCCTCTTGGAGCGCTAAAGCGGAAGTTCCCAGGAGCAAAAATTATTTTTCGCCTGGTGATACTTTTGTGCTGCCTGAAAAGTTATTGCCCCAAATGGGGCGCCACGCAATTCATAGCCCGAGGATTAGGGGCATAGTCTAAAAATTAGAGCTAGACGTTTCTACCCACAAAGGATGGCAGAAGGTTGGAACTCCCCTCCCCAAATGACAACTGATGCTAGATCAATTGTTAATTTTAAATCAGAGATTGATAGCTTTTTGTTAACCAAAGGTATTAAGGGATATGGGCCAAAGGTGTGTATATGGAGATCAGTCACGATCTCATTGAATGGCGGATCAGGCTTAAGGAGTTGAATGGTCTAATCCGGTTCCTATGTTCAGCACAAAAGACTGGTAGCACTCTCGCCTCGGTGTCAGAGGTTGCGGGTTTAAGCCACAAACCAGAGACTCCAGCACTTCAGTGCAGTATTAAGGGAGTGCTGCACTGTCAGAAGTGTCATCTTTCGGATGAGATGTTAAACTGCAGTCCTGCCTGCTCTCTTAGGTGGATGTAAAAGATCCCGTGGCACCACTGGAAGAAGATCAGAGAGTCCTCCTGGTGTCCGAGCAGATAATTATCCCTCAACCACAAGTCTGAAAAACTTATCTGGTCATTTATCTCATTTGGACCTTGCTGTGTACAAATTAGCTGCAGTGTTTCGCTATATTACAAAGTAATTACATTTTAAAAGTACTTGATTGGCTGTGATTGGAACACTTTGAGGACACGAAGGTTCTATATAAATGCAAATGTTTTATCGATCGCCTCTCATAAAGGAGTTATATCCATCAGGGAAAGGATGAACAGGCTGGGTCTCTTTTCTCTTAAAAAGAGAAGGCTGAGGGGGTGACCTAATAGAGGTCTTTAAAATTATGAACGTTTTTGACAGAGTAGACACAGAGAGAGTGTTTCCACTTGTGGGGAAGAGCATAACTAGAGGCCATCAATATAAGATAGCCACCAAGAAATCCAACAGGGTATTCTGAAGAAACTTCTTTACCCAGGGAGCGGTGAGAATGGGGAACTCGCTACCACAGGAAGTGGTTGAAGCGAATAATATCAATGCATTTAAGGGAAGGCTGGACAAGCACATGAGGGAGAAGGGAATAGAGGGTTATGCTGATAGATTTAGATGAGGAAAGACTGGAGGAGGCTCGAGTGGAGCATAAACGCCGGCATGGACTGGTTGGGCCAAATGGTCTGTTTCTGTGCTGTAAATCCTATGTAATCCTATGTAATCACATAAACTGTGTATAGCAGCAAACAATGACTTAGTGACATTCATGTACAAAATTACACATGTGCTATACAATCTAACCAAGCAAAATCCAAAAAGAGAATCATAATGATAATGGCAGGTTAAAACTTTGCACCAAATTGATAGTGTGAAACTTGTGGCCATATAATCACCATGGGTTGAATTTTCTCTTCTATACTGATTGTGCATTAAGCGAGAGTTATATTTTTCCCTCTTTTTTTAGCACACTTGCAGGAACACACAGGCTTATTTACAACTATTGCATGAGAACTAACTTATAGCTGAACAACAAATCAGAATTTATTTGCAACATTGCTGCTATGTTATCTATCAACAACCTTAATAGGCGTCTTTTTAAAAAATGCATTCCAGGATGTGGGCATCGCTGGCAAGGCCAACATTTATTGCTCATCCCTAATTGCCCTTGAGGAGATGGTGGTGAACCGCTTTCTTGAACCGCTGCAGTCCGTGTGGTGAAGGTGAACTTCCACAGTGCTGTTAGGGAGGGAGTTCCAGGACTTTGACCCAGCGACGATGAAGGAACGACGATATATTTCCAAGTCAGGATGGTGTGGTGACTTGCACGTGATGGTGTTCCCATAGGCCTGCTGCCCTTGTCCTTCTAGGTGGTAGAGGTCACGGGTTTGGGAGGTGCTGCCGAAGAACCAGTGATGAATTGCTGCAGTGCGTTGTGTAGGTGGTACACACTGCAGCCACGGTGCGCTGGTGGTGGAGGGAGTGATTGATGAAGGTGGTGGATCGGGAGCCAATCAGCAGGTTACTTTGTCCTGGATGGTGTCGAGCTTCTTGAGTGTTGTCGGAGTTGCAAGTGGAGAATATTCCATCACACTCCAGACTTGTGCCTTGTAGATGGTGTAAAGGCTTTGGGGAGTCAGGAGGTGAGACACTGTAAACGTTATTGATAAACCTCAGTGCAGGCGTGAACTGGGGATTTTGGTGGGGCCAAGGGGATTCTCAAAGCTTTGCAGATGATGGTCTGGAGTGCGTGAGCGAACGATACATATGTTCTGTGGGTCAGCAAGCCCAATGCACCATTTAACAGAGAGGTGAGAGTCAGTTTATTGGGAGGCAAACTCAATGTCACAATGTCCACTAGTCACCCCACAAACACTTGGAAGGATGTGTGGGAAAAAAAGTCTAATTTGAATGGGGATTGCTGTGAATGGTCTTACATAAGTACGTAAGAAATAGGAGCAGGAGTAGGCCATACGGCCCCTCGAGCCTGCTCCGCCATTCAATAAGATCATGGCTGATCTGATCATGGACTCAGCTCTACTTCCCCGCCCGCTCCCCATAACCCCTTATCCCCTTATCGTTTAAGAAACTGTCTATTTCTGTCTTAAATTTATTCAACGTCCCAGCTTCCACAGCTCTCTGAGGCAGCGAATTCCACAGATTTACAACCTTCTGAGAGAAGAAATTTCTCCTCATCTCTGTTTTAAATGGGCGGCCCCTTATTCTAAGATCATGCCCTCTAGTTCTAGTCTCCCTCATCAGTGGAAACAGCCTTCTCTGCATGGATATAAGCAACAATCATCAGACATTTCCATGTGTGGATATGACCGCCTCTTACCTTGCATTCGAGGAGGTTGCAGGGGTCAGTACAAGAGTCTCCCAGATGCCTATCATTATCACCATTAACCTGCTGCAAGTGGAGCACAAAATTGAGATAATGAGAATATTTCAGATAACAACAACAACAACTTGTATTTATATAGAGCATTTAACAAAGTGAAATGTCTCAAGGCGCTTCACAGGAGTATTATGCGATAATAAATATGACACCCAACCACATAAGTAGAAATTAGCGCAGGAGGTTAAAGAGGTACGTTTTAAGGAGCGATTTGAAGGAGGAAAGAGAGGTGAAGAGGTTTAGACAGGGAGTTCCAGAGCTTGAGGTCTAGGCAACAGAAGGCACAGCCACCGATGGTTGTGTGATTATAATCAGGGATGCTCAAGAGGGCAGAATTAGAGGAGCGCAGACATCTCGGGGGGTTGTGGAGCTGGAGGAGATTACAGAGATAGGGAGGGGGCGGGACCATGGAGGGATTTGAAAACAAGGATGAGAATTTTTAAATCGAGGCGTTGCTTAACTGGAAGCCAATGTAGGTCAGTGAGCACAGGGGTGATGGGTGAGTGGGACTTGGGAGATGTAGGACATCAGGTTAGCAGTTGAAAAACATTGTTCACAAACTATTCTGAGTCACAGACAGATGTGACAAAATGAAGGCAGACGTCCTGTTTCCTCAATTTCAGCTGGCCAGGTGGTTGGCGTTTGTTGGACTACGCACCGTTGAGCAGTTTTCACTTCCTTTTACAAAATGACACATTACGCAACCGTTCTGTTCTTTGCAGAAGAGCACAGCCTCCAATAGGCACCAACGCTCGGCCTGATGGTGGCAGCTCACAGAAAATAAAGCCCCTTATACAGTGTGCTATGAGGAGGCCATTATAGAGAACAAAGGCCAAGAGCTGGTACAGGCCAGTACCTCATTGTGCAATAATAATCGTATCTCTACTGTGGCGATGATTTCCCTATCCATCAGGTTCAAAGCCCTGGAGGGTAGTTAATGTAACCCCACTTTTTAAGAAAGGAAGGAGAGAGAAAACGGGTAATTATAGACCGGTTAGCCTGACATCAGTAGTGGGTAAAATTTTGGAATCAATTATTAAAGATGAAATAGCAGCGCATTTGGAAAGCAGTGACAGGATCGGTCCAAGTCAGCATGGATTTATGAAAGGGAAATCATGTTTGACAAATCTTCTAGAATTTTTTGAGGATGTAACTGGTAGAGTGGACAAGGGAGAACCAGTGGATGTGGTGTATTTGGACTTTCAAAAGGCTTTTGACAAGGTCCCACATGAGAGATTGGTGTGCAAAATTAAGGCACATGATATTGGGGGTAATGTACTGACGTGTATAGAAAACTGGTTGGCAGACAGGAAGCAGAGAATCGGGATAAACGGGTCCTTTTCAGAATGGCAAGCAGTGACTAGTGGGGTGCCGCAGGGCTCAGTGCTGGGTCCCCAGCTATTTACAATATACATTAATGATTTGGATGAAGGAATTGAGTGTAATATCTCCAAGTTTGCAGATGATACTAAGCTGGGTGGCGGTGTGAGCTGTGAGGAGGACACTAAGAAGCTGCAGGGTGACTTGGACAGGTTAGGTGAGTGGGCAAACGCATGGCAGATGCAGTATAATGTGGATAAATGTGAGGTTATCCACTTTGGTGGCAAAAACACAAAGACAGAATATTATCTGAATGGTTGCAGATTAGGAAAACGGGAGGTGCACGAGACCTGGGTGTCATGGTACATCAGTCATTGAAAGTTGGCATGCAGGTACAGCAGGCGGTGAAGAAGGCAAATAGTGTGTTGGCCTTCATAGCTAAAGGATTTGAGTATAGGAGCCTTAGTGAGACCTCCCCTGGAATATTGTGTTCAGTTTTGGTCTCCTAATCTGAGGAAGGATGTTCTTGCTGTTGAGGGAGTGCAGCAAAGGTTCACCAGACTGATTCCCGGGATGGCAGGACTGACATGTGAGGAGAGACTGGATCAACTGGGCCTGTATTCACTGGAATTTAGAAGGATGAGGAGGGACCTCATAGAAACATATAAAATTCTGACAGGATTGGACAGGTTAGATGCAGGAATAATGTTCCCAATGTTGGGGAAGTCCAGAACCAGGGGTCACAGTCTAAGGATAAGGCGTAGGCCATTTCGGACTGAAGATGAGGAGAAACTTCTTCACTCAGAGAGTAGTTAACCTGTGGAATTCTCTACCGCAGATAGTTGTTGATGCCAGTTCGTTGTATATATTCAAGAGGGAGTTAGATATGACCCTTACGGCTAAATGGATCAAAGGGTATGGAGAGAAAGCAGGAAAGGGGTACTGAGATGAATGATCAGCCATGATCTTATTGAATGGTGGTGCAGGCTCGAAGGGCCGAATGGCTTACTCCTGCACCTATTTTCTATGTTTCTATGTTTCTATGTTGCGAGTGACCCCAGAGTAACATCATCGGTGCATTAAAAATAACATGGGTTTTTTTTGTATTTTCTTTGAACACTTTCATTTATTAATTATAAAAACATTGTCAATGGGGCAAAAATGAAATTTGACTGACAAGATTAATCCAATCGGGTATTAAAGGTATAAAAACAGAAAATGCTGGAAGCACTCAGCGGGTCAGGCAGCGTCTGTGGAGAGAGAAACAGAGTTAACGTTTCAGGTCGATGACCCTCCGTCAGAACTGGAAAAAGTTAGAGATGTGAGAGGTTTTTAAGCAAGTGTAGGGGCAGGGAAAGGGGGAGGGGCAGAAAGAACAAAAGGGAAGGTCTGTGATCGGGTGGAAGGCAGGGGAGATTAAATGACAAAAGGGATGATGGTGCGAGGCAAAAGGAGATGGTAATGAAAGAGATGTGGCCGTGAAAGTGAGCTTTGGTAAATACTGCATTAAACATGTGAAGGGAAACAGAAAGCAGTGAAGATGAACAAGGTAAAAGAGACAAACGGGAATCCCTGCCTGAGAGAAGAGCAGAACTTCAAGGTGGGCATTCCTAGGAGAGAAGCGGCTGTGAATTAAACACGGAAACAAACTACTGCGGATACTGGAATCGGAAATAAAAACAGAAAATGCTGGAAACACTCAGCAGGTCAGGCAGCATCTGTGGAGAGAGAAACCGAGTATTAAAGAGTCTGTCCGCTTTCCAATTGGCCGTGGGAGGGCAGTGTGCCCGGAAGATGGACTGGAATTTAACGACTTCTTCCTAAAAAGTTGGAAGAGGGGCCCCACCTACTACATGAGGAGGTTGAATACCAAGACAATATGCACAATGTCCCGGCCACCATACACACTGTTCTGTATGCAACACCTTGTAACCAGCATTCTACCGCCACCAGAAGAATTCATGACCCGCAATGGGATCAAGCACATCACATCTGCCCCATTCAAGCCTGCATCCAACGACCAGGCTGAACGGGCAGACCAAACCATCAAGCAAAGCTTGAAACGCGTGTCGGAAGGCTCCCTGCAGACCCGCCTGTCCTGAGTCTTGCTCAGCTACCGCACAGGAGCCCCACTCGCTCACCGGGGTTCCCCCTGCCGAACTGCTCATGAAAAGGGCACTCAAAACAAGGCTCTCTCTAGTCCACCCTGATTTCCATGATCATGTCGAGGGCAGGCGGCATCAACAAAGCATGTACCATGATCGCGCAAATTTGTCACGCGATATTGAAGTCAATGACCCTGTAGTTGTACTCAACTATGGGCATGGTCCCAAATGGCTTGCTGGCACTGTCGTAGCCAAAGAAGGGAGTAGGGTATTTGAGGTCAAACTTGCAAATGGACTAACTTGTGGACAGCATTTGGACCAAACCAAACTGCGATTCACAGACAGCCACGAGCAACCTGAAGAGGACACCACCAACTTCGACCCTCCGATACACACGCAAGTGGCAACCGACATCACGGTTGACCACGAAGCTGAACTCATCATCCCCGGCAGCCCAGCAAGACCAGCTGCGCAGCAGCCCAGCGAAGGCCAAACCAACTCACCTGCACCTGTGTTTGTACCGAGACGATCGACTAGGGAGCGGAAAGCCTCAGATCGTTTCACCCTGTAAATAAATGTACTATTGACTTTGGGGGGGGGGGGGCGGGGGAGTGATGTTATGTATGCAACATCTTGTAACCAGCATTCTACCACCACCAGAGGGCGCATCTATTGGAACCCCAAGGGATCCCAGCATCCCTTGGGAGCACTGTATATAAGCAAGCCTCCCGTGCTCTGTGAGCACTCTGGAGTCAGAATAAAGAGACTAAGGTCATACTTACTCAAGTCTACAGCACTCAGTCACGTTGCTTTATTTGAGACATAACACACACCATGCTGGATGAATAGCTGCTGGGCAAGATGGAGAGATTATCTCTTGAATACACATTTCCAATGCAGATGAGTAGCTCTGGCATCACTGATGTGTGAGACCATCCAAGCTCAGCGGAGAGGGAATGGCACCAATTTTGCATCTGCAATGGAAATCTATGTGACCCAAGGACCAAGCAATATGGGGGGAGTAGCTCAGATTACTCTGATTGCTACTATGTCTAATACAGGGTCTACTATGCTTGTGTCAGCTGTGGCTCAGCAGGTAGCACACTTGTCTCTGAGTCAGAAGGTTGTGGGTTCAAGTCCCTGGAGTGGACTTCAGCACAAATATTTAGGCTGACACTCCCAGTGCAGTACAGACGGAGCGCTGCACTGTTGGAGGTGCTGTCTTTTGGATGAGATGTTAAACCGAGGCCCTGTCTGCCCTCTCAGGTCGACGGAAAAGATCTCATGGCACTATTTCGAAGAAGAGCAGGGGAGTTATCCCCGGTGTCCTGGCCAATATTTATCCCTCAATTAACATAACAAAAACAGATTATCTGGTCATTATCACATTGCTGTTTGTGGGAGCTTGCAGTGAGCAAAATTGGCTGCTGCGTTTCCCACATTACAACAGTGACTACACTCCAAAAGTACTTCATTGGCTGTAAAGCGCTTTGGGGACGTCTGGTGGTCGTGAAAGGCGCTATATAAATGCAAGTCTTTCTTTATCATCCAAGAAACTAATTGCTCAGGGAGTAGGACATTCTTGAAAAGAAAATATGTTTAGTTCTGAGGCAATGCCTTTGATTATATATCTGAAGACTGATCACTGGCAGCCATGAACAGATGTTCACAAGCAGGGATCTGAATAGGAGGCCGCAGGTACAAGATATTGGTAGGCAAGCCAGAAACGTGTCCCATCACATCAGAACACTGCATCCAGACATGTCAAGTTCCCCCTCCAAAGGCAGTGAATCCTGCACAATGACTGTCTAGCATTTTCTTTCCTTTAATGCTCGACTATGAACGTGTACAACTAATCCCTCCACCATTCCATGTGAACATGCTGAAGATCCCAAGTTGGAAATGCTAGCTTCCGCCAGCGTGGGGGTAGAGAAGTTACGGAACCACAGGCACACAGAGACTTTCCAGCAGTGATTTCCAATTACTCAGATTTGAGCCCTGACTAAACGCAGCGGTGCACTTTAATAATGGCTGGGACTCCCATTGGAGATCGCGTCATGCGGGACACAGGCAGACACCTCATTTGGCCGGGAATCTCGGAAGCTTTATGTAAATGTTAATATCGGCCAGGACTCCATAGCTACTAAAGTTGCAGACTCAATGCATGTTCTGTTTCCATCCCTGTCCCCTACTTAAAATCGGGGGACAGAGGAACTATCCAGAGTGTTCACTGCAAGTTTTCATAAACATGAGGTAACCTTTGATGCAATTCACTTACGGAAGCAGACAATAACAGTACTGCGGGGAACTAGCCGAGTCAGAAGTCCCTATCTCCAGACAGTGCTATATGTATTTTTTCTCAGTCTCAGCTGTGGCTCAGCACTCTCACTTCTGAGTCAGAAGGTTGTGGGTTCAGGTCCCACGATCAAAAACTTGAGCACAAAAATCTAGGCTGACACTTTGGTGCAGTGCAGAGGGAGTGCTGCACTGTCGGAGGTGCCGTCTTTTAGATGTGATGTTAAACTGAGGCCCCGTCTGCCCTTGCAGGTGGACGTAAAAGAACCCATGGCACTATATCGAAGAAGATCAGGGGAGTTATCCCCGGTGTCCTGGCCAATATTTATCCCTCAATCAACATTTAAAAAAACAGATTATCTGGTCATTATCTCATTGCTGTTTGTGGGAGCTTGCTGTGCACAAATTGGCTGCCGCATTTCCTACATTACAACAGTGACTACACTTCAAAAGTACTTCATTGGTTATAAAGTGCTTTGGGACGTCTAGTGGTCATGAAAGGCGCTATATAAATGCAAGTCTTTCTGCTTCTCTGGGCTAATTCTATCGGCTTAGTTCACTGATCCTGCAGTGTCAGCGGATGCCATGTTTGATCGAAGCACAAGTTGGAGGTAGGGCTACAATAGTGTGACACTGAGAGACATTGGGAATGTGGGGTGGGTGAATTTACCCTCATGACTCAGCTCTGCTAACTAACATAAATTTCAAAACAGATTGCTTTATCTAAAGCCAAATCAAAATTATATGACGCGCTTCACAGTTTCTATTACTCTAATGTGCAAGTATCGATATATTTTAATCCTCAACGACCAGACGGTCTGAGGTTAAGGCTCATAAAAGTGGTTTAATTGGGCTTTCAGGTCCTGCTCCCGATTGTGATTCTGATTGTGATAGGGCAAGGGTTCCTGAAGAGGTTCAGCAAATGCTGTCTCAACTGTCTTCCTACTTGATGATGACTCAGGGTTAGAATTTCCCAAAAATCCGACATCGCCGGATTGCCGTCCAAAATACCGCTAACATTCTCAAATTATCGTCAGCGAAGAATTCCATAAAAAAAGGAAAAAAATCTGCCCAGTGAAAAAAATTGGCCTTACACCCCGATTCTCGGTGGAAAATGGAATCTTGGGCTGGTTGTGCAGTTCTGAAAAAACATGGGCGATGATTACTAAAATTGACTCCGAGGTTGGGCCTTGGAGGAGAAAAACACAAAAAATATTTTTTCAAAAAACGTAAAATAAAAGAAATCAGAAAAACGTTCTCAGGACCAGTTTCACTTATATCACAGTAAGAGAATAAAAAAAAAAAATTAGTAAAAACCCATTTACTTGCCTTTTTTTGCAGGGCTACTTACCTACGGGTCACTGCTGAGCCAAAAATCGCGCCAGGTCGATCTGTGGACGTTGCACGCCGGCGGTCCGCTCCCCAGCGGTACTTCGAGACCGCCGGCGGAACTCAGCTGTGGAAAGTGTCGCCGACCCCGGTTCTTGCCCAAAACCACCAATATTGCCGAGAAACCAGACGGCGATGCGATGGAAATTCGAGCCCCAAATTTCTATTTCAGCCTCCGGAATGTTTGGGATTTGTTTTTAAAATTACATTACATGGAGAACATCAACTCCCCTGCTCAGGGAGGGGCTGTCAGTGTCTCAGGGTTTTATTATCAGCCGCACTGGCAACGCCATTGAGTGACTGCAATGGCCTAGGCTACAAGCTTATAGAATCATAGAACGATGACAGCTCTCTGCAAGAGCACCTCAGCTAGTCCCACTTCCCTGCCCTTTCCCCGTAACCCTGAAAATTGTTTTCTTTCAGGTACTTATCCAATTTCCTTTTGAAAGCCATGATTGAGTCTGCCTCCACCATCCTTTCAGGTAGTGCATTCCAGATCCTAACCACTTGCATAAAAAAGTTTTCTCTTATGTCGCCTTTGGCTCCATATTATTATGATCACTCCATGCTGCGAGCTCCTTAAAGTGAAGAGCTTTTAATAGCCATATAATCTACATATCCAATTATCAGAAGGAAATACGTGGGCGTAGAAATTTATTCACGCCGGCTTGCCAGTGGCGATCGGGGTGGGGGCTATGAGGCGGGAATATCTCTCAATACCTGTGAAATGTCTGTGAATTGTTTTTTTTGTGGTTCGGGGTTTCTGTCTGACAGCTTTGACATCTTCAGAGTCTGTTTTAGTGAGCTTCATGGATTTCATTTGTGCAACTGTAACCTCTGTAGCTTTACAGAGCATTACACTTTTATCGAGTGTTAGGCTTGATTCTTGCAACAGCCTCTTACGCAGAGTGTTATCAGATATTCCGCAGACTGTGCGGTCTCTGATGAAATCATCCCTCAAATTGCCAAAATCACATGACGATGCTAGCTCTCTCACTTTCACGAGCTATCTGTCAAACCGACGTCCCCTTATACACAGTTGTTAAACTGGTACCGTTCATAGATGATGTTGGTTTTACCATTACAGTGCTCTTCCCAGAGCTTCAAAATAATCACACTTTCCTGCTTGTCTTCCTCTGATTTGTAGGGAAGATTATTGTGGCTATCTAGCGATAAACATTGCAACCCTAACTCTATCTGTTTTTTCCACAATATTCGTGATAATTTCATAGCTGTCCCACAGATGTTTGAATTTTTTCCAGTTGGCCTTCAAATCACCGGTCACCTGCAATGGAGGTGGGAGAGGAATGTGCGCGGGAGTTGGCACCATGGTGGTCATGGTTGCTCGCTACAGGTTAGGACTTTGAGTGTGTCACATACATGTATACAGTTTAACGACCCAGAGGACTAGAACAAGTCGAATAGTAAAATATCGTGGCCATGTAATTGTCAAGATACTTTTTCAGTCGAGGCTCTACAATAGCTTATGCCACTTTAAGTTCACTTTACTAATGCCTCTAGATTATTTTACAAGCTTATTTTTCGCCCTTCACGGATCCACGCGCGATGTGTAGAAATCACGCTCTGCACTGCGCTGCTTAATGTCGATTTTGATCGGCTCGAAAAAGTCTTGCAGTCCCAATATTTCTGTCGTAGATGCGTTCGATGAAAGATCGGAAGTATACCACTTCTGACACCGTGTATTTTATAGGGCTAGACTTTCCTATCATTTTCGGTGGGTGCTCAGCGATTTTCTCAGCGGTACAGCTGTTTTTCCACCCGGCGAAAGTTTCCCCCTTCGTTTTTTAATGGTATCGCCCACATCTGAACATGCCCGCCGAGACCAAACCGCGGACGTGCACCACCGAGAAAATCGCCAGGGCGTAAGTTTGGCCTCAACGGAAGCCCGTCCAGATCGCCGAGGAAACCGCTCTGTGAAAGCTGCTTAAACAGGGCGGTAGGTGAGTGCTCTGCAAAGAAAGATAAGTTAAAAGTTCTTTATTTATTTATTTTTAATTTTAAAATGACGATTAGGCGTAAAAGTGTCTTTGGAATGCTTTTTAACTTTTTTTTATTGAAAATGTTTTTTTTAAACATTTCCCCCCTCCCTAGGCCCAATCGCAGCCTCGGACTAAATTTTAAATATCTATAGTCCATTCCAGTAAGAACCGCCCATTTTACTTAACCGCCGACAATGAAGATGCAATGCCCATTTTCTCGCCTGGCGATTAGTTTTAATTAGTTTAAACATAATAGTGGAAATTCTCGCCAGCGTTACTCACCAAATGTTAGCGGTTTTTCTGAGCGGGCAATCGGGCGTTGAGGGGCTCATAGGAAAGTCCAGCCCATAGTCTCTTGAACACTCTTAGTTCAACTTAACTCTATTTATTTGGGAGATCTCAAATAACCATGTGGAGCTTAAGATGGCATTCCTTCACAGACCCTTTCTCTCACTACAGCTCCCTATACCTCTTAGCTAAAGGCGCTATATATTATCTCGCTGCAATTCTCAATATCAAGCAACTAACTCCGTGTACCAATACTCACTTCTATATACGTACAGGGCTAAACCTTGCTGTCTGTTGCTCTGGGGAGATCGTAGGGCAATCGGACGTCCCAAGGGTGCAGTCTGGGAGGATCTTGCCACAAGTTCTTGATCTCGTTCACTCACTGTGCTTAACCCCTTCACTAAAATATTCCGCTCTGTTATCCTGGCCTCTGCTCTTTTTTCCCTGGTCTACGCATACACGTTGTAGTGTGATGCATCTGTGAGCATGCTCACAGGTTTGCAGAGCTGTCGTGGTGAGAGTGGCTTAGCCAGTCACGTGATGTTCACAAAACTCAATAAAACCCCAGTCAGTTGGGTCGAGGTCATCCGCGATGAGGTATGCAGTTGTGAGCCCAGTGGATGAACTGGTAATGTGCAGTGTGATTGTTAAACCTTTGTTAATAAACAAACTAGTTTTTAATAGCAAAGTACCCATGAAGCAAATACACTACACACATAGAGTAGCTCCACCCCCAAGCCTTGTTAAAAGGATTTGTAACACCCCCAAAAGAACATATTGGATTGATTTTAACCTGCAGCGACCAGCTTTCTTTTTTTGCTGGGAAGTTGAACCTTGATATTTTTGACATGATTCACTGCAACTAGCAGCAGTGACAGGTGGGTGATGTCAGGCCACGGGGAAGAGTGCTGGGTGTAAGAGTGCATGCAAACATGCATCCTCTGCTGCTGGCTTCATTTTAAAGTTACGATACTTTGTTCGGATGCAAGGGCCTGAAAGAAAAGTTATTTTTAATAAGTTCTCTATTTTATGAAAAGGAGAGTGATAGATATTGATACTTCATTCGTTCCACCATTAGTGGTCTGAGCCCAAAGCTTTGGAATTCCCTCCTTAAACCTCTCCGCCTCGCGTGGGACTCTGCTTAAAACCTTCCTCTTTGACCAAGCATTTGATCACCTGTCCTAATACTTCCTTCTTTGGCTCGGTGTCAGTTTTTGTCTGTGAAGCATCCTGAGACATTTCCCCACCTTAAAGGCGCTATATAAAAGCAGAATGTCGTTGTTGTTGTTAATATCTAGCTAGATTAAACCTTGCAATCACTATTAGACTATGATGTATAAATTACAAACTCTGTTGTTCTTCATTACAGCTGCTAGCTACCGGTCCTGCACTGCCTACACACCATGTGCTGGAGATCTGTTGGAGAAAGGATTACTAGGCAGTGATCTAATTGGGGAAGAGGAGGGGCAGTTGATGTTAAAAATGATGAGAACAAAGCTTGAGCAATTTATAACTGTCATCCACAATATTAGTTTACTGCCTTGAAATTAGTCCAGGATATTGGCTAATTTGTCCATTTTTTTTTTTACCCGGCTGGTTTTATCCAGTTTGTGCGAACAGCAATGTTTTGTGCGTACAGCAACTTTGTGTACAGACGCAACATGTATTGGCATTCACACTGAAAGGTTTATGATTGTGATGTCGCCTACTGCTAGTTACTGCAAGTAATTTGCAGTTGGATTCTCGGGAAAGTCTACAGCGAGCATAGATTATATCTGATTTTGGCACGGCAATGGTACCATAGTTAGTCCGTAAAATACTTACAGATTTTAGTTTTGACAGTTTTCTGAAACATAATCTGGGCAACTGTCTTCCAACCTGTTGCCAAGTTTCTTTCATGTAGGTTAAGCTGACCAGACGTTCTTGTGCAACAGGGAATTTGTTGATTCCTTGATGTCCCAGTTTTAATCCATCCATTCTAACCATTGACATTCTACAGGGAATCCTGCAATATGCCAATATTAATGTATTAATTAGGATGCAGATCTCCAGCCTGCACTCATTGATTTGGATTCAGAGTCCTGCCCACCTGATTGTTGCCTCCATTAATAAGAACATAAGAAATGGGAGCAGGAGTAGGCCATACAGCCCCTCGAGCCTGCTCCGCCATTTAATACTGTTATGTATGTAACCCTTGGCAACTTGTATCATACCACCACCAGTGGGCCTACCTGTTGGAGTCCCAAGGGATCCCAGCACTGTATATAAGCAGGCCTCCCATGCTGTACCAGCATTCTGGAGTTTAAATAAAGGAGCTAAGGTCACACTTACTCATTGTCTACAGTACTCAGTTGCATTACTTTATTATGAGCATAACAAATACAATCATGGCTGATCCGATCATGAACTCAGGTCCACTTCCCTGCCCTGAGTCCATGATCGGATCAGCCATGATCCATTGCTTTTTATTTGGTGTCGTTTCTCCCACCCAATTTGTCTTCCTTTCCTTCCTGCTTGTTGAGGTACATTTCCTCTGATAGCTTGTACAAGCAAACAATCTGCTTACGTCAGCCTCGACAGTGAATAACAGCAAGCCTATTTGATTGTGGATTGCTTTACAGCCAAACCCAGCCCTGTACTCACCGGACATCTTCACACACACACACACACACACACACACTCACATAACCACAGCGGCACCACTAGATAGTAAACAAGAAAGGGGAACCCTGGCTGATTCTGTGATACTATTTGTATGGTGTGGGAGGCAGCAACTACATGGGAACATCTGGGATTGAAGAGGTCCAGCAACTTGTCCTCCCAGAGTTAAAGAGTTAAGAAACATGGTTGTAGGTTATTGTCAAATGAGAGGAGGGGAATTTCCTCTAGTTGCTATGTGTTAGCATCCTTGCAAATATAGCAAGACTATTTGCTTTGACTGCTATATGTACCATTCTAGCTTTCTTTTAGAATGCTTTTACGATTTTGTTGGAAATACTGAGCACAGATAATCTTCCCCTTTGTGTTAATGACGTCAACACATAGCAGTCAGAGGAAATCAACACATGATCCTCCCCCCCCCCCCCCCCCCGTCCCACACATCTATAACTGATTTTCCACAATTACCTGCAAGGGTAGATTCCCCAATCCCATGTGCCCAGCAGAAAGCTATGCTTTAAGGGAGTGCGGGTCAGAGAATTGAGGCCCTATCTTGGACTGCACTCCCTTCAAGCTCAACTTCCCCCCGCCCCCCCCCCCCCCCCATCGGAGCACGGGATGAGGGTCTTACTTATTTTATTTGTTCTCAGGACTTAGGGCCTCCTGGTGAGGCCACATTTATTGTCCATCCCACGTTGCCCCAGGAAGGTGACGGTGGGTCGCCTTATTGCTATGTACCAATTTTCTTTTTACAAATCAGTAGTTTGCTGGGCCACTTCTGAGAGCATCGCGAGCCAATGATGTAGGACATACTGCAGGCTGTATCATAAACACTAACCTGTTTAGAAAACCATGACAACTATTTGCATTTGTACTTTACATTAAAAAATCGTAAACATGCATCTGAAAAATATCCTCACTACGAAAAGTAAACTGAAGAGACCACCCCGTGTAACAAACAATAACGGGGTTATAAGTAACCTAAACAGAGGTGCCCAGTTGTTGTGGCTCAGTGGGTAGCACTTTTGCCGTTGAAACAGAAGGTTCAAGTCTGTTGGGTTCAAGTCCCACTCCAGAAACTTGAGCACAGAAATCTAGGCTGACACTGAAGGGGTGCTGCATTGTCGGAGGTGTCGCCTTTCAGATGAGACGTTAACTCATTGAGGTCTGCTGCCTCAGGTGGATGTAAAATATCCCATAGCACTATTTTGAAGAAGAGCAGGGGAGTTATTCCTGGTGTCCTGGACAATATTTATCCCTCAATCAACATCACTAAAAAAGATTATCTGGTCATTATCACATTGCTGTGTATGGGAGCTTGCTGTGCGCAAATTGGCTGCCGTCTTTCCTACATCACAACAGTGACTACACTCCAAAAGTACTTCTTTGGTTGTAAAGCGCTTTGAGACATCCGGTGGTCATGAAAGGAGCTATATGAATGCAAGTCTTTCTTTCCACTCCTGCTACTAGGCCACGGCCTCTATTAGTCACCTACCCAGAAGCATCGATTCCTGCTCAATGACATTCTTGCTAGATGTCACCACAGTGTCCTGGGAAAAGCATCATAAATGCTTCAATCAGCAACAAAAAGAATGGGGTTTTTTTTGCACTTTTTGCTGAAATTAAATCTGGATGCCATTTTCTTCAGGAGGTGAAGCTGTTGACTGGAAGCTGAAAATCTGTTGAAGGTCAGCAGCTCTTTCTGATACAATAATCAACAAAAACCCCAATTCTCGCACGGCATGGCACTGGTGGTGGAGGGAGGGAGAAATGGGGTGATCAATTGTGCCCAGAACTGTCCTTATGTAGGACATAGCACGGAGAAGGTCATGCAGTCAAGGTCAATGACAAAAAAAAACGCCTTGAAGGAATATTTGATTTTCCGCACTTGCTGACTGGGCAATGCACCTGCTCAAATATAAATCATAGTTATCACACATCATGGCTTCATGAAATATTCATCATATGCAATTAGCACAGTAAGGGGGATAAAAAGCAACATCGAGAACAGACTGGTATTATAGGTATGGTTTATATTTAGCAGGTGAATTTACTGAGGTGGAGATGCCTACCCTGAAGTGTGACCTCATGTAAGAAGTGTCACCTTCTCGATCAGAAATACAATGGAGTGATTGTTTCCAGCTCTATTCCCCTGGCGTTCTTATTGCTGCTGTTGAAAGCGATTCAATATAATGGACAAACAGGGTCATTCATTTTATTCTATACTTTAAAAGTCAGCAGGTTGCACACGGTTACTGAAACCCGCTACTAAATCCAAGTTCATTGTACGGACATTGCAGGTATCTCCATGGGGATTCCGTCACTTTCGAGGTTCTTGAGGGAAGATAAATGTAGACAAACAATTTTCTAGGAGTTCTAGTGGAACTGTGACAATATATTTTTTTTAAAGAGTACAGTTGCTTTACTTTCCTCTTGGTTTTGCTCAGCGGGTATCTGTGATCAGAGCAAGAACATGAAACTAGTGTCAGCCATGACTCAGTGAGTAGCACACTTGCCTCTGATATCATAAGGTTGTGGGTTCAAATCCCACTCCAGGAACTTGAGCACATAAATTTAGGTTGACGCTCGAGGGAGTGCTGCTCTGTCAGAAGTGCCATCTTTCGGATGAGATGTTAAACCAAGGCCCCGTCTGGCCTCCCAGGTGGACGTAACAGATCCCATGGCACTATTTTAAAGAAGAGCAAGGGAGTTATTCCCGGTGTCCTGGACAATATTTATGCTTCAATCAACATCACTAAAAAACAGATTATCTGGTGATTATCACATTGCTGTGTGTGGGAGCTTGCTGTGCACAAATTGGCTGCTACAATTTCCACTTTGCAACAGTGACTACACCACAAAATACTCTAAAACACTTTGAGATGTCCAGTGGTCGTGAAAGGCGCTATATTAATGCAAGTCCTTCTTTTTATTCACAGCAATCATATTTGTTAGTTTTTAGTAAGTAAACAAAAAGACTAATGGAGTGTTGGTCTTTATCTCAATGGGGATTGGAATTTAAGTGAGGAAGTGATGCTTCAGTTGTACAGAGCTTGTCTCTGTACCTTGTTACAAACTCACACGAGGCATGCATGTATCAGACACGGTCACTCTGTGACCTTCACTTTATTCCCAGGACCAAGGAGTGCTGACCCTGGTTGGGACCTCCCCTTTTATACCTGGAAACCCAGGTGAGGAGTGTCTCCCACAAGCTCACCCCCTGTGGTCAGGGTGTGCATTTCAAAAGTACAGGTACAGTGTGCATGTGTTACAGTTACATAACTATTGTCATTGCAAGATGGTGAAATACATGACATCACCTCCCCCCTTAAGTCTTTTAGTTTCAGAGGTTAAGTCTATCGGGTGGTCGATGCTCTCTCGTGGAGCGCTGCAGTTGTGGCTCTGGTGGCTGAGCCTCAGCATGTGTCTCTGTTACTTGAGATGATTCCGGCCTGGCCACCGGGACTGTGCATGCTGAGGGCTGTCTTTGTTGCTTGTACGCTGGAAGTAGTGTGGATGCTATCTCATCATGCTCTTCTGTGGGTTCTTCTGTGTCTATGCTGAACCTTGTCTTTACTTGGTCCAAGTGTTTGTGGCATATCTGCCCATTGTTTAGTCTGACCACCATGACCCTGTTTCCTTCTTTGCCAATTACAATGCCCTCAAGCCATTTGGGTCCCAAAACATGGTTAAGGACAAATACCGGGTCATCTATTTCTAGACACCTCCCCCTTGAGCCTCGATCATGGAGCTCGGTTTGGGACTGGCACTTGCCCTCAACAATGTCTGCCAGGTCTGGGTGAATGAGGGACAGCCGCGTCTTGAGCGTGCGTTTCATGAGGAGTTCCGCTGGCAGGACTCCCGTGAGCGAGTGCGGCCGGGACCTGTAGGCCAGCAGGAGGCACGATAGGTGGTACTGAAGGGAGGGTCCTTGGATGCGTAGCATGCCCTGCTTTATGACTTGGACCACCCATTCTGCCTGGCCATTGAAGCCAGCTTGAACGGCGCTGTCCGGACGTGTTTGATCCCATTGCCCGACATAAACTCTTGGAATTCATGGCTGGTAAAACACAGGCCATTATCGCTGACAGGATGTCCGGCAAGCCACGGGTCATGAAAACCATTCACAGACTCTCCACAGTGATGGATATCGTGCACGAGTTCAATATGATGCATTCGATCCACTTCGAGTATGCATCGACAACGATCAGGAACATTTTTCCCATGAATGGGCCCGCATAGTCTACGTGAATACGTGACCATAGCCTGGTGGGCCAGGGCCACGGGCTGAGTGGAGCTTCCCTGGGGGCATTGCCCAGCTGGGCACACGTCATGCACCTGCGAACCCAGTGTTCCAGGTCTGAGTCAATCCCCGGCCATCATACATGTGACCGGGCAATGGCCTTCATTAACACGATGCCAGGGTGCTCGCTGTGGAGTTCCCTGATGAACGCTTCCCATCCTTTCTGGGGCATGACTACCCGGCTGCCCCATAACAGGCAGTCGGCTTGGATGGAGAGTTCATCCATCCGTCTCTGAAACGGCCTGACTTCCTCGGGGCATGCCCTGTGTGCGGACGCCCAATTCCCAGTCAGGACACATTTCTTTATCATGGATAGGAGGGGGTCCCTGTTGGGGCAGAGTTTGATCTGTCAGGCTGTGATGGGGGAGCCCGCAGTCTCAAAAGCTTCAACGGCCATGACCATCTCAGCACTCGGCTCTGACCCCCCCTCGGTGGTGGCCAGTGGGAGCCTGCTGAGTGCATCAGTGTAATTTTCGGTGCCTGGCCGGTGCCGTATGGTGTAGTCATATGCAGCCAGCGTGAGGGCCCATCGCTGTATGCGAGCTGACGCGTTAGCGTTGACAGCCTTGCTGTCGGACGACAGTGATGTTAACGGCTTGTGGTCCGTCTCTAGCTCGAACTGTCTACCGAAAAGGTACTGGTGCATCTTTTTCACACCGTACACACACGCGAGTGCCTTCTTCTCGACCATGCCATATCCACGCTCTGCCTGGGAGAGCAACCTGGAGGCGTAAGCCACCGGTTGGAGTCCGGCCGTCATCGTTACCCTGCTGCAACACACACCCAACCCCGTAGGATGACGCATCTCATGTTAAAACCAGTTTTTTTACAGGGGTCATACAAAGTCAACAGTTTGTTGGAACACAGCAGGTTCCTCGCCTTATAGAAAGCCCGTTCTTGACAATCCCCCCAAAACCATTCACACCCTTTACGGAGGAGCATGTGTAACGACTCCAACAATGTGCTTAAGTTCGGCAGAAAGTTCCCAAAATAGTTCAAATGTCCCAGGAATGATCGCAACTCCGATGTGTTGCCAGGCCTGGGCGTCCGGCGAATCACCTCAGTTTTTGATTCAGTGGGCCGGATCCCGTCTGCGACAACCCGCCTGCCCAGGAACTCAACCTCTGGGGCCAAAAACACACACTTGGCCTTTTTCAGCCGCAAGCCTACTCGATCCAATCGGCGTAGCACCTCCTCCAGGTTGCAGAGCTGTTCCTCGGTGTCTCGACCCGTTATAAGGATGTCGTCTTGGAATACGACCGTTCCAGGGATGGACTTCAGCAGGCTTTCCATGTTTCACTGAAAGATAGCCACTGCCAAACGGGCACCTGTTGTAGACAAATAATCCTTTGTGCGTCGTGATGGTGGTCAGAAGCTTGGAATCTTCCGCCAGTTCCTGAGTCATGTAGGCCGAAGTGAGGTCCAGCTTCGTGAACAGCTTTCCGCCTGCCAGCGTGGCAAAGAGGTCCTCCGCTCTCGGAAGCGGGTATTGGTCTTGCAGCGACCAATGGCTTTGTAGTCACCACAGATCCTAACCGAGCCATCTGCTTTGAGGACGGGAACGATGAGACTTGCCCAGTCGCTGAATTCAATGGCCGAAATTATGCCCTCTCTGAGCAGCCTGTCCAGTTCACTTTCAATTTTCTCACGCATGATGTACGGCACCGCTCTGCCTTTGTGGTGCACTGGTCTGGTGTTTGGAGTGATGCATATCACTACTTTAGTGCCCTTGAACGGATCTGGAATACTGCATTCAGTTTTGGGCAACAAACCTCAGGAAATATATTTTGGTCTTGGAAAAGGTACAGCGCATATTCACCAGAATTACACCAGGGATTAAAGGCTTCAATTATGCAGACATGTCGCATTAACTTGGCTTACACTTCCTTAAGTTTAGACAATTGAGAGGTTCTCTCGTTGAGGTAATTAAACTGATTCAGGGATTTGATCGGGTAGATACAGAGCAACTATTTCCTCTGGGGAATCCAGAAGCAACGGGCACAATCTTAAAATTAGAGCTAAGCCCTTTTGGAGTGAAATCAGGAAGCACTTTTTCCACACACAGGATAGTGGAAATCTGGAACTCACACCCCTGTGGGATGTTGGGTCAATGAAAATTTTCATGACTGACATTGATAGATTGTTATTAGAGCAGGAGAGTCCGTGAGTTCCAGGGAGTCGAGTTCAGGAGTTCAGGAGTTCGGCGATTCGGTAGGCCCTGAGGTTTGCGAGTAGTTAGGCCCTGAGGTCAGCGAGTGGGTAGGCCCTGAGGACGGCGATTCGGTAAGCCCTGAGGTTGGCGAGTGGGTAGGCCCTGAGGTTGGCGAGTGGGTAGGCCCTGAGGTTGGCGAGTGGGTAGGCCCTGAGGTCGGCGATTCGGTAAGCCCTGAGGTTGGCGAGTGGGTAGGCCCTGAGGTTGGCGAGTGGGTAGGCCCTGAGGTTGGCGAGTGGGTAGGCCCTGAGGTCAGCGATTCGGTAGGCCCTGAGGTCAGCGATTCGCTAAGCCCTGAGGACGGCGATTCGGTAAGCCCTGAGGTCGGCGATTCGGTAGGCCCTGAGATTGGCGAGTGGGTAGGCCCTGAGGTCGATGAGGGGTAGGCCCTGAGGTTGGCAAGTAGGTAGGGCCCGAGGTCGGCGAGTGGGTAGGTCCTGAGGTCGGCGAGTGGGTAGGTCCTGAGGTCGGCGAGTCAAGAGTTCGGAGACCGGGAGTTCGGAGGTCGTTGAGGTGAGTTGGTAAGTAGCTCTCTTTTCTCTATTTCTTTTTAAGTAGATTTTAAACTAGATAAGTCTAACTAGAGGGATGGCAGCGCAGCTCAGCCCCATGGAGTGCACATCCTGTGGCATGTGGGAAGACCTGGATGCTTCGCGCAGCCTAGACAACCATGTGTGCAGGAGGTGTCTCCAGCTTCAACTGCTCGAGCTCTGCGGTTCGGAGGTGGTTACCCCGCAGCTTAAAGATATGCAGGTGGAGGGGAAGTGGGTGACCACCAGACGTAGTAAGTGTGCTAGGCAGGTAGCGCAGGAGTCCCTCCATGAGTCCATCTCACTTTCAAACCAATATTCAATTCTGAGTATTGGTAAGGATGATGGTGCCTCCGGGGAGTGCAGCCAGAGTCAATTCCAAGGCACCACGGGTGGCTCAGCTGCACAGGGGGGAGGGACGAAGAACAAAAAAGCCCTAGTGATAGGGGATTCTATCGTTAGGGGAACAGACAGGCATTTCTGCGGCTGTAGACGTGACTCCCGAATGGTTTTGTGACTCCCTGGTGCCAGAGTCAAGGATGTCACAGAGCGGATGCAGAGCATCCTCGGGGGGGGGAGGGCGAGGGGGGGGAGAGCGGAGGGGGGAGTGGAAACAGCTAGAGGTCGTGGTCCATATCGGGACCAACGACATAGTTAAATGAGGGATGAGAACCTACACGAAGAATTTAGGGAGCTAGGAAGAAAATTAAAGGGTAGGACCTCAAAGGTAGTAATCTCCCGGTTACTACCGGTGCCTCATGCTAATGAGTACAAGAATAGAAGGATAGAGAGGATGAACACGTGGCTGGAAAGCTGGTGTAGGAGGGAGGGCTTTAAATTCTTGAGGCATTGGGACCGCTTCTGGGGAAGATGGGACCTGTACAAACCGGACAGGCTGCACCTCAACAGCGCCGGGATCAATATCCTCGCGGGGAGTTTTGCTGGTGCTGTTGGGGAGAGTTTAAACTAGCTTGGCAAGGGGAGTGGGAACCTGAGAACAAATTCAAAAGGGAAGTAAAGCAGAAGTTGGATAGCAAGAATCTAGAAAGCGAATCTGTAAGACAGAGGAAACAGGGCTTAGTATCTAGTAAGCAAGGAGGTCTTCCTGTGCTGAATGGTATATACTTTAATGCAAGTATAGCGAATAAGGCGGATGAGCTAAGAGCACAGGTAGACAGTTGGGAGTATGACACTATAGCCATTACAGAAACATGGCTGAAAGAGGGGCAGGTTTGGCAGATCAATATTCATGGCTGCAGGATTTTTAGACAAGATAAAGAGGGGGTAAAAGGGGGGGGGGGGGTTGTGGTATTAATTAAAGAAACTATTACAGCGGTGAGGAGAGATGATATGTTAGAGGGATCATTAACTGAGGCTATATGGGTCGAATTGAAAAATAAAAAAGGACGATCACATTGCTGGGCGTGTATTATAGACCCCCAAACAGTGGGAGGAAGATAGAGGAGCAAATATATAGGCAAATTGCTGTGAAATCTAAAAACCATAGGGTAGTAATAGCAGGGGATTTTAACTATCCAAATATTGAGTGGGATAAATTTAGTGTGATGGGTATAGAGGGTGCGGAATTCTTGAAATGTATTCAAGAGAACTTTTTTAGTCAGTAGGTAGCAAGCCCAACACGAGAGGGGGCGGTCTTGGATTTAGTTTTGGGGAATGAAGTTGGGGAAGTTGAAGCGGTATAAATGGGGGAGCATTTGGGTGCCAGTGATCATAATCCAGTCAGATTCAAGTTGGTTATGGATAAGGACAAGAATAGGCCTGGAATAAAAGTTCTGAATTGGGGAAAAGCTAATTTTGCTAAGTTAAGGAGTGTTTTGGCCATAGTGGACTGGAAACATCTACTTGTGGGTAAATCGGTGTCAGAACAGTGGGAGGCATTCAAGGAGGAGATCCGAAAGGTTCAGGCCAAACATGTGCCCTTGAAGAAAAAAGCTGGGAAACATAATTCTAGAGCCCCCTGGATGTCTGGGAATTACAGGGGAGGATTAAGAAAAAAAGGGATGCTTATGTCACATATCAACGGCTAAATACTTTAGAATCTTTAGAGGAATATAGAAAGATAAGAGATAAAAGTAAAAAGGATATTAGGAATGCGAGGAGAGAGCATGAGAGATTCTTGCCCAGTAAAATTAAGGAAAACCCTAAGATGTTTTATAAATATATTAAGAGTAAGAGGGTAACTAAGGAAAAGGTAGAGCCTATTAGAGACCATGAGGGTAATCTTTGTGTGGAGGCGGAAGATGTTGGTCAGGTTCTTAACAAACACTTTACATCTGTTTTCACAAAGGAAAGAGGTAATGCAGATACTGCTATAGAGGAGGAGTGTGATATTCTGGATGAAATAAATATAGTGAGAGAGGAAGTATTAAGGGGTTTAGCAGCTTTGAAAGTAGATAAGTCCCCAGGCCCAGATGAAATGCAACCTAGGTTGTTGAGCGAAGTAAAAGAGGAAATAGCAGAGGCCTTGACCATCATTTTCCAGTCCTCTTTGGATATGGGCGTGGTGCCGGAGAATTGGAGGACTGCTAATGTAGTACCCTTGTATAAGAAGGGAAAATGGGATAGGCCGAGTAATTACAGGTCTGTCAGCCTAACATCAGTGGTGGGAAAATTATTGGAAAAAATCCTGAAAGACAAGATAAATCTGCATTTGGATAGGCAAGGATTAATTAGGGACAGTCAGCACGAATTTGTTAAGGGAAGATCGTGTTTGACTAACCTGATTGAATTTTTTTGAGGAGGTAACCAAGAGGGTCGATGAGGATAGTGCATACGACGTAGTATGGACTTTAGCAAGGCTTCTGATAAGGTCCCACATGGTAGACTGGTCATGAAGGTTAAAGCCCATGGGATACAGGGCAAAGTGGCAAGTTGGATCCAAAACTGGCTTGGAGGTAGGAAGCAAAGGGTAATGATTGATGGATGTTTTTGTGGCTGGAAGGATGTTTCCAATGGGGTTCCGCAGGGCTCAGTACTGGGTCCCTTGCTTTTTGTGGTATATATCAATGATTTAGATTTGAATATAAGAAGTATAATTAAGAAGTTTGCAGACAACACTAAAATTGGCTGTGTGGTTGATAATGAAGAGGAAAGACATGCGCTGCAGGAGGATATCAATCTACTGGTCAGGTGGGCAGAGCAGTGGCAAATGGAATTTAATTCAGAGACGTGTGAGGTTGTGCAATTTGGGAGGGCTAATAAGGAAAGGGTATACACATTAAGCGGTAGGCCACTTAATAGATGAATACAAAGGGACCTTGGAGTGCTTGTCCACAGATCCCTGAAAGTAGTAGGCCAGGTGGATAAGGTAGTTAAGAAGGCATACGGAATGTTTGCCTTTATTGGCTGAGGCATAGAATATAACAGCAGGGAGGTTATGCTTAAATTGTATAATACTTTGGTTAGGCCACAGCTGGAGTACTGCGTGTAGTTCTGGTCGCCGTATTATAGAAAGGACGTGATTGCACTAGAGAGGGTGCAGAGGAGATTTACTAGGATGCTGCCTGTAATGGAGAATCTTAGTTATGAGGACAGATTGGATAGGCTGGGTTTGTTCTCATTGGAACAGAGGAGGTTGAGAGGAGACCTCATCGAGGTGTACAAAATATTGAGGGGCCTGGACATAGTGGATAGTAACGGCCTATTTCCATTGGTGGAGGGGGCTATTATGAGGGGGCATAGTTTTAAGGTGGTTGGTGGAAGGTTTAGAGGGGATTTGAGGGGGGCTTCATTACACAGAGGGTTGTGGGGATCTGGAACTCGCTGCCTGGAAGAGTGGTGGATGCAGAAACCCTCACCACTTTTAAGAGATGGTTGGATGAGCACTTAAAGTGCGGTAACCTGCAGGGTTACGGACCTAGAGCTGTTAATTGGGAGTAGACTGGATGACCTTTTGTTGGTTGGCACAGATATAATGGTAAGTACTGCAGGGAATAGAATACGGCCAGGGTGATCTCCTGGACTAGTTTCGATCACCTGGATGGGTCGGAGAGGAATTTTCCCAGATTTTCTCTCCCTAAATTGGCCTGGGTTTTTATCCTCTCCCAGGAGATCACATGGCTCCAGTTGGAGTGGGGTGTAGATGTTTTGTTATTAGGGGTGTTGCAGTGGTGTGGGGCGGACTGGTTGGGCTGGGTGCTCTTTACCTTTCCGCCATTGTTTATGGGTTTATATGTAACCTTCAGGGCTACTGACCGAGGGCCATGCGGCTCTTTGTCGGCCGGCGCGGACACGATGGGCCGAAATGGCCTCCGTCTGCGCTGTAAATTTCTATGTTTCTATAAGGGGATCTGGAACAAGATGGAATTCAGATCACAGGCCAGCCATGATCCCACTGAATGGCGGAACAGGTTCGATGAGTTGAATGGCCTTCTCCTGTTCCTATGTTTCAATTTTCTACTTATACCAGTAAATTACCTGTGGCACATTATGTGTGTGTGTGTATGTGTGTCTTTTACGCAACAATATCTAATTGATGCTAAGTAAACACTGAGTGAATTTATTGAAAGGTTAATTGCTTTTCAAGCTAGAGATCGGTGGTTTTGTTTATGGGAAGCTCAATTGAGAGCCTGGCAAACATTTCAGCTCCATTATTCTGTGTTCCAAAATAGTTTTTCTTTACATTGATAATGGCTGCCTTTGTTTCTTTACTCATTTTTTTTCTTAAAAGAGTTCCACAGAGATTTTCATTAGGCGGTATGTGACAATTGTACTTTGATGGACAGGTAGTGCGTGCATGTAATTTGTATATTTAGAGGTAGATAACAACAACTTTATTTATACAACGCCTTTAACATCCCAAGGCGCTTCACAGGAGCGTAGAGAGGCGGAGAGGTTGAGGGAGGGAATTTCAGGGTTTTAGGCCTTGCCAGCTGAGGGCACGGCTGCCAATGGTGGAGTGATTGAAAGTGGGGATGCTCAAGAGGCCAGAATTAGAGGAGCGCAGATATATCAGAGGATTGTAGGACAGGAGGAGATTACACGGAGGGGCAAGGACATGGAGGGATTTGAAAATAAGGATGAGAGTCTTAAATACTTTCAGATAACATCCTCTGCAATTGTGTGAAACATACTGAAGAAAACACAAGAAAAATGGAACAAAATGCCAGAAAAATAAAATTACCAAGTGTGATCTGTGGGATGGATATGATCAGAATATGGGAGCATTGCCAAGAGCTCGCGTTTCTGTTCTAATTAAACAAGTTAAAAAAATATCTTACTTTAACAAATGAGTATAAAAAGTCTGACATTAGCACTGAACATACATACTGGCTCATTTGAGTCAATTTGTGGGTGACTGATTCCATCGAGCAATTTTTATGGTCGGACCTCATTTCCATAACATCCGGCAGCTGCTAGTGTATTTCAAGCAGCTTATCGATCATACAGGACGCAAGATCTGGCAGTTGTAGCTCTGGAAAGAGGAGGAGGGGGAATTGGAGAGGGGAAGAGGAGGGGAAAGAGGATTGGAGGAGGGTTAAAGAGGGCAGAAAGAGGAGGGTTAAAGAGGGCGGAAAGAGGAGGGGAGGAAGAGGAGGGGAGAGAGGAGGGGGGAGAGGAGGGGAGAGGGAGAGAGGACAGGGATGGAGTGAAGAGGAGGGGAGGAAGAGGAGGGAGAGAGGAGGGGGGAGGGAGAGAGGAGGTGGGAGGGAGAGAGGAGAGTGAGAGGAAGGGGGAGGGTGAGAGAAGGGAGAGGGAGAGAGAAGGGGGAGGGAGAGAGAAAGAGGAGTGTGAGAGAAGGGGGAGGGAGGGAGATGGGGGGAGGGAGAGTGGGAGGGAAAGAGGATGGGGAGGGTGGGAGTGGAAGGAGGGAGAGAGGGAGGAGGTGATGAGGGAGAGGAGGAGAAGGGGAGAGGGGGATGAAGGAGGGGAGAGAGGCGATGAGAGAGGGGAGAGGGGCGATGAGAGAGGGGAGAGGGGCGATGAGAGAGGGGAGAGGGGCGATGAGAGAGGAGAGAGGGGAGAGGGGCGATGAGAGAGGGGAGAGGAGAATGCGGGAGGGAAGTGGAGAATGCGGGAGGGGAGAGGATCAAGTAAGGGAGGGAGCGGGGAGGAGGAAGGGGAGAGGAGTAAAAACAAGATGGGGAGGGGAGGAAGGAGATGGAGGGAGAAGGACGAGGAGAGAGGGGGAGAGAGCAGGAGGGAGGGGGAGAGGCAATTCAGTGGAATGACCATGGAGGCCGGCCATTGAAGGGGTGGGGAAGAGCATAAATCAGATTTTTAAAATTGTAGTTCAACATAAGGATTGAAATGTCTTTTAACCATAAATCTGTAGGTTTAAGTCCTTGACCATGACTTGAGCACATGAACCTTTACTGACATTCCAGTTCATTTACTGGGGAACTATTGCTGTCAGAGGTGCTGACCTTTAGATAAGATGTTAAACAGAGGCTCTGACTGCCTTTTTATGAATTACATTAAAGATCCCGTGACACGATTTAAAGAGGAGTAGGAAGTTCTCCCAGTGTCCTGACCAACATTCCTCCTTCAACCAACATCTGCAAAACAATTCACTGACTGCTCATCGCATTGTTATTTATGGGAGGTTGCTGGCACAGAATACTGACATAATTGCATTCTAAAAGCAACCCATTGTGTGACTTGTTTTAAGGCATTTCAGCATGATAGGGTACTATATAAATGCAAGGGTGTTATATAATTGCAACATTATTCGTGGAAAATTCAGCGTAAAAAAAATTGGATTTGATGTATGGTACAGTCATTGATGGCTTCTGTGCAGGCCAGTGCCCCTGGTATGGTCCGAGCTGAACAAGTGGGATATTTACCAGTCCTTGGTGATGGTAAGTGGTGTCGTTTTAAGCTTATTAATCTCACACACACTTGGGGATAAGCTTTGATTCTTGACAACCTGCACTTAAATGCACCCCCCAGGGTACAGTGGCATTGTGGTTATGTTACAGGACTAGTAATCATGAGGCCCGGACCAATAACCCACAGACACGGCAGCTGGGGAATTTTAAATTCAGTTAACGAAATCAATTTGGAACAAAAAGCTAGTATCAGTAATGGTGACCAAGATGCTATCGCATTCACAAATGTCCTTTAGACAAGAAAGTATGCCACCCTTACCTGGTCTGGCCTGTATATGGCTCCAGACCCAACAGCAATGTGGTTGACTCTTAACTGTCCTCTGAAATGGCAAGCCACTCAGTTGCTTCAAGGAGGCGGTTCACCACCAGCTTCTCGAGTGCAATTAGGGATGGGCAATAATTGCCATCACCACCCACATCCCGTGACTGAATTTTTAAATAAAGATCCCTGGGCTGAGATATCCAGAGTTTGCCCCTGTGGGGGTAAGATTACACATTCATCATCAGGCAAACCGAAACTCTACTTTACGTAAATTTCTCAACAGCTTGGTTTGGAAATTCTTAACCATTGCGATCAATTTCGCCTCCTGTCAGTATCCGAATAAAAGGCGTTGAAATTTGCAGCAGAGATCAGATGCTGAAAGAAAAAAAAGACTTGCATTGATGTAGCGCCATTCACAACCTCAGGATGTGCCAAGGCACTTTACAGCCAATGAAATACTTACTTAGTACTTGCCCCCGAGTGTTCTTACACATCAGTAAGAAATTTACCAGAGTGAGCATTTAAGTTTTAAATTCTTAATTGCAGAGAATTGCATTACCAAAAGTAGTCGGGTCACGCTCACAACACTCAAAGCTGCCAACTTGGTGGTTAGTCCATTCAAGCAGCCATTTATTGTAAGATTATTTCTGGCCACAAGATGGTACTGTAAGAACATTTTTGTTTTGGGACTTCATCCAACAAAGAAAAAGAATGTGCATTTACTTCATTGCATCACAAAGTGCTTCATGGCTGATGAGTTAGTTTTGTACGTAAGCAAATTTGGCAGCTAGGCAATCGGCTAATGAACAGCAAATGACCAGTTAATATGCTTTTCTAATGAAGGAAGAATGTTGGTTAGGAGTCATCGTCCTCATCATCATAGGGTTGCAGTGTTAGCTGTGGCTCAGTGGGTAGCACACTCACCTCTAAATCAGAAGATTGTGGGTTCAAGCCCCACTCCAGAGACTTGAGCACAAAATTCCAGGCTGACAGAGGTACCGTCTTTCGGATGAGATGTTAAACCGAGACCTCGTCTGCCCTCTCAGGTTGATGCAAAAGATCCTGCGGCACTATTTCAAAGACGAACAAGGGAATTCTCCCCGGTATCCTGGCCAATATTTATCCCACAACTAACATCATTAAAACAGATGATCTGGTCATGATCACATTGCTGTTGGTGGGAGCTTGCTGAGCGCAAATTGTTCTGCCACGTTTCCTACATTACAGCACTGACTACACTCCAAAAATACTTCATTGGTTGTAAAGCACTTTGGGACATCCGGTGGTCGTGAAAGGCGTTATATAAATGCAAGTCTTTCTTTCTAGGGTTGCCAACCCACCAGGATCTCCAGGCCATCGCTGTGACCAACCCAAGTTAAAAATCGTAGGGGCTGTAAAAAAAAACTGCACTTTTTAAAAAAAAAAGTATTTGAACACATTTGTTTATTAGCTATAAAAAAATAGTGGACAAGGGATGGAGTGAATAGTCTGTTTGACTGACCGTCAAGAATCATCCAATTGGCTAATGAAGAGTTTGTTTGCTTTCCGATTGGTGGGAGAAGGCGGAGCAGTGATGGATGGACACATCGGGCAACCAATGGCAGGAGGGTGGGGGCAGGGCAGTTAGAGGTAGGAGGTCATGTGACAACACCTCCAGGAACCTAGTTAGATCACTCTGCTCGTCTTTGACTAGTGTCATCAGATTTGTTGTTACATCCACCGGAATAGGCAGTTTAACATCTCATCGAGAAAACACTACTACTGTACAACGCAGCACTCGCTCGGTACTGCAAAGTATCAGCCCAGATTATGTGCTCAAGTCTCTTGAGTGAAGTTTGAACCCATGACCTTCAGCCTCAGATGAGAGTGCTATCAACTGAACCAAGCTGACACTCACATGTAGAACTTTTACAATATGCTCAAAAGAATAGAATTTTTATAATATAAGTGAACTGTTCCCTATCACCTTAGTAACTGCAAATCTATTTCTCTGCCATGAATTCCCTACCCAATAGTCTTGCCATATTAAGTACCTGCCAGTTTATTTCATTAATCTGTTACATTGGTTAGAAAGCAAGATTTTCTTTTAGGCACAGGGAAAAGCCATTAAGTTCAAGAAGCCCTCTCCCTTCCTCGAATTAAATCCAACTGCACTCCGATTGTCTCCCTCAATCTCTTTCTTCAGAATCAGATACAATAGTCTCTACAACTGATTTATATTCTCTGCTTCAATAACCTTTCTTGATCAAGTATTCTGCAACTTGATTAACCCTTTCTCTTCCTACTCCTGACTTCCTATTTATTTGACTTGCGCCCTATAGTACTTGAGCTCTCCAACACTGTAGTGTCGGCCTTTTGTCAGAATTGAAACTAAAAATAAAACATACATACATGGACTATACAGGGTACAAGTTTGATGGGTTGAATGACTTCCTTGCTCTAGCCTTTTTCATGTTAAAGAATAGATGTTCCTTTGCAAATTTGCAAACGGTAGGTAATTTTTAGAACATAATTTTTGATTTACCCAAAAAACTGCAGATGGATATTTCCAACTTCAATTTTTCTCCATACAACATTTAATATTTCTGATCATTTATTTTATGAGTGAGCCTTTCCCTTCATGGTAGCATTTGTGCCTCAGAAGGTGAAGGCTTTGAGCTCCAGAGTGAAGACGAGAATATGGTATCTGGGTCGGTATCCAGTGGAGTACTGGTGTCCGGCCGGAATGGCTGAGTGGAAGTATTCCTGCCTTGGAGTCAGAAAGGTTGGGTTTCGGTCCTACTCAAGACAGCCCCGGGTAGCAGAGGCTGGAGCACCGGCTCGGAATACTGGATTGATGTCCAGCGGGGAGACATGGCTGTGGGTGCGCCCCCCACACTCATCAGAAGGCTAGGAGGGGGTCTTGAGCCTTGGTTGCAGCCCACCTAGGAGAAGGTACAGTTGAACCTCCTTTATCCGACACCCTCGGGACCTGTCCTGTGCCGAATAAGGGATTTTGCTGGATGAGGGGAGGTCAGTGGCCCGGGGGCAGGGAAAGGCAGCCTGAGGTAAGGTGGTGGGGGGGGGGGGAGAAGGTCGGCGCTCCGGGCGGGCCCCGAAGTATCGGCAGGCCCTTGGGCCGAGTGTCGGCGCAGTCCCAGAGTTGGCGCGAGCCCAAAGTTGGAGTGGAGGTCGGCCGCGCTCTGCGCATGCGCCCCCGACCACCGGAATCATGCCGGATAAGGGAGTCCCCGATAAGGGAGGTCCAACCTGTACCAAATATAAAAACCATGAGGAAGCAAACGGGAAACCACTTCAGCTACTCTTTCTTAGTATGTGGGTCATGAATTTCATGTTAAATTAGGACCGGCTCTAGGGTAAGACACAAGTAAAAATTATCCTTGGAGTACACATTATCTTATCTGTTGGCGACAAATCTCCACTGCCTTTTTGCCCATATAAATTATATATAATTCTGTTGGCGTTAACGTTTTGTTTTAATGAACGAACTTACATTATCTGAAATAAATGTTATATTTTCCCTGCAACCTCTTCCTATCTGTGTAGATATGTGTTTATATGTAGATATATCTTATCGCACAGCCTCTGTTGTGGACATTTCTAAAGAAAAATGTGCCATTTCCTTTCAGAGATGATAATGTGATGTACTCTACTCACCATCTTTGAACAATGGGCTAATCAGCAGGATGTGGCAGTGGATTGCCCCAATTACAGTATACTATGGCTTTGCACAACTTGAGATCTCAAAAGATATTGATTGGAAAATATATGGGGCATCTGCTCCAAATATTGCTTCATATTGGCGTCTGGAGCTACTGGTGGATGTCAAGTTAAGCATGCACACACTCTTGGGATCACATTGGGTGTAGAGCACTTTGGTCTTGTCTATGGTGTCAGCCTGGGCTCAGTGGTAGCACTCTCACCACTAAGTCAGACGGATGTGGGTTCAAGTCCCACTAATCCTGGCTGACACTTAAGTGCAGTGCTGAGAAAGTGTTGCCCGATCGGAGGTGCCGTCTTTTGGATGAAACATTAAACCAAGGCCCCACCTGCCCTCTCAGGTGAGCCTAAAAGATCCCATGGCACTATTCGAAAAGGAGCAGGGGTGTTATCCCTGGTGCCCCTGCCAATATTTATCTCTCAAACATCACTAAGACAGATGGTCATTACCTCATTGCTGTGTGTGGGATCTTCATGTGTGCACGTTGGCTGGTGTGTTGCCGACATTTGATCAGTTTCCGACATTACAGCACTTCAAAAGTGCTTTCTTGGCTGTAAAGCGCGTTGGGACACCAAGGTCATAAAGGGCACTAATTAAATGCAAGCTCTTTCTTTTCGTCCAGCTTTCTTCAATGACAGCGACGGCGCATTCTAGGTTAAGCTTATGACTTACAAGATGCGTTCCAAAGTTTCCCTTTATGTTTCATAAATCCGAGGAATGCAACAGAAAGGCTTCCTCCAGTCCATTGTGGGGAATTCAGCACCAAGCTTGTGAGGGGCAACAGTGAGGGAGGGTTCTGGCTTACACCAACCTGTCATAATATCAAGGTGACGAAGTCAGTCAAAGCCGCAATTGCAAAGGCAACACGCCTGATGAGCAGCATAGCATGGATGCATTGCATATTGCAAAGCTATCACGATTAAATCCTTCCATTAGGCTGAAAGCAGATGTTCATTACATAGCAGACGAAACGTAAACTTGGATTGACAGCTGCTAGAAGGCCAGGTAGGACTGATGAGCAGATGAGCAGGAGTCAGTACCTAGCACGATACTATTGTTCCACTCTGAGTGCAGAAAATCAAGCATGTAATGGAGTATAGTGGGTATCTATACTGTGTTTATCTACATTGTGGTTAAGAACTGTGCAGATCAATGAGTAGATGAATGCAAATATATAGGCTCGGACGCCTGAGATAAATCAACTTATTGGTTTTATTAATATCGCCAGAACGTACAAGCCAGTTATCCGTCTATACTTACTAGCAGGACATCCATCTAGGGATGCAGACTACAAACCAAGTCAGGCGAGTTCTCAGCACAGAATTACTGAAAGCGAGTCTATTTATAGACCTAGGTGGGCAATGTCCGATGATTTGCTCCATCAATTCTAAGATTGTCATGAGATCTGTGTCGTATGCTACTACCCCAGTAGATGGCAATGTCACACCGCATGCAGACTCCATTTTCACTGGATGTGGATGTTTATGCAGAAAAAAAACAACTTTGCATAGTTATAAACATCAAACCTTATCAGAATAGCAGCAGCTGAAACCTGGACATGTTGTCTTCAAATTAGTTTATTCATTCTTAAATTGCATTAACCGGACACCTCCTGCTTACTTAGCATTCCTTTGCAGAATCCTAATGGCCTCTGAACCATGTTAGCTTCTAACACACACAATACATGCTCATAATACAAAGCCAGTAATACTAACTTCTGTATTGTTAAGCTATTTTTCCTATTATATACACTATCTGACACTGACCACCCCGTGAGAACTTAAACCTGAGCTTATTAGTTGCCCAATCACTAGTGACTCTCTTTTGGCGGAGGGGAGGGGAGTGGCATAGAGAACTGGAGAGGTGAGCAAGGTCATTTTTGGAGTTGAGGTGTTTCAAAGAAAACCCAAGTCAAGCCTCTGTGGTCAACCTGGTAAGATGAAGCAGGCAGAACTTCAGCAAGATATTAAGACCAGCTAACATCACTCATTTAATGCAATTTGGAGGGAAAGACCCGTGACTGGGCCTGGTATTCTTCCCACTCCGCTACAGGTAACCCTGCAAGCCACGACCCTAACATGTAGGGCGGTCCTGGCTGGACACGCAGTGGGAAACTTGCCACTGCTCAGTCCTCAGAAGCTGCACAAATTTAGTTCTTTAAGCTTCGGCAGTATTACGGGTCCAAGCAGGGTGCATCCCTGTGGGGAAAAGTATGTGCACGTCACATCTGGCATATTTACCCGTGTGAATTACTTAGTAGCTTGGTTTACAGACTTGTACAGTAATGGGTTTCCATGTGTCAGCCACCCGATTGACCAAAAGAACGTTCTTGCCACCTAACATGTATAAATGTGTGTTGCAAAAGGGTGGAGAGACAACCCACTTTCAGGCATCGAGCAATATTGCCCTTGAATTTGATGCTGAGAAAAACACAAATGCAGATGAACTTGCCCTCTGATCTAATGCCCCCAAAATCATGTGATAGTTTGTTAGGATGTTCCCCTCCCTTTCCCATAGTACACCAATGCACTATAGCAGCTGGCTGTTTGCTTTTTTGTATGAAATTTGTTTTGTGTAATCAATGAGTAAAATGAAAATGAACATACCATGCCTGGACAGTCAGTATTGTTTTACATACCTTTTCTCTTATTATTGTCCTTTCATAGACTGATATCAACCAGTATTTTTCACCTCCAAGCTGAGAGCTTATTAACTGTTTATTATTTACTAATAACAGATTTGTGTGCACTGTTCCAGCTTCCATATTATAAAAAGGATGTAGAGGCATTGGAAAAGTTGCAAAAAAAAAAGTTTTACAAGGATGATACCAGAACTGTGAGGTTTACCCATCAGGAAAGATTGAACAAGCTAGGGCTCTTTTTCCTAGAAAAGAGAAAGCTGAGGGGTGACCTGATCTACTCACATGAACTTTATCTTGTGTGTGTGTGTGTGTGTGTGTGTGTGTGTGTGTGTGGGGGCGGGGGCAAATACACAAATAAATTTTAACAATACATCAATAGTTTGACATATCGCAAAGATGATTAGGCTAACAGACCAGGAGATGCAACATTATCCCATCTACCTCTCTTCATTTATGTTTCACATAATATTTATAACCTATTGTACTTGAAGGCAGACACTTTCACCTGTGATGTACAAAGGACTGACGAGAATAGCCCTATCAAACTGCTTTTGGTAGCAAATACACTTGTTGTTATCCTATGCATGGCAGAGGGATGAGGGTCCTGCAGGCAGAATTTAGGGAGCGAGGAGAAAAATGAAAGGGTAGGACCTCAAAGGTTAATCTCTGGGTTACTACCGGTGCCATGTGCTAATGAGTACAAGCATAGGATAGAGGATGAACCCGTGGCTGAAGAGTTGATGTAGGAGGGAGGGCTTTAAATTCCTGAGGCATTGGGACTGCTTCTGGGGGAGATGGGACCTGTATAAAACGGACAGGTTGCACCTCAACAGTGCCGGGACCAATATCCTCGTGGGGAGATTTGCTCTTGCTGTTGGGGAAAGTTTAAACTAGCTTGGCAGGGAGATGGGAACCCGAGAACAAATTCAATAGAGAAGGAAGTAAAGCTGAAATTGGAAAGCTAGAATGTAAAAAATGAATCTGTAAGACAGAGGAAACAAGGGTTAGTAACTAGTAATCAAGGAGGTCTGCCTGTGCTAAATGGTATATACGTCAATGCAGCTGAGAGCACAGATAGACACTTGTGAATATGACATTATAGCCATCACAGAGACATGGCTGAAAGAGGAGCAGGTTTGGCAGCTAAATATTCCTGGTTACAGGATTTTTAGACAGGACAGAGAGGGGGGTAAAAAGGCATGGGGGGGGGGTCACGGTATTGATTAAATAAATTATTACAGCTGTGAGGAGAGTGATATGTTAGAGGATCATCAAATGTGGCCATATGGGTCAAATGAAAAATAAAAAAGGGGCAATCACACTGCTGGGCCTGTATTATAGACCCCCAAACAGTGGGAGGAAGATAAAAGAGAAATATGTAGGCAAATTTCTGTGAAGTCCAAAAACCATAGGGCAGTAAAAGTAGGGGATTTCAACTATCCTAATATTGATTGGGACACATATAGTGTGAAGGGTATAGAGGGTGCGGAATTCTTAAAATGCATTCAAGGTAAGTTTTTTTAGTCAGTGTGTAACAAGCCCAGGGAGGGGGCGGTTCTGGATTTTGTTTTGGCCATCAGTGGGAAAGCACTTGGGTGCCAGTGACCATAATTCAGTCAGATTCAAAGTAGTTATGGATAAGGACAAGGATATATCAGGAATAAAAGTCCCAAATTGGGGAAGCGCTAACTTTGCTAAGTTGAGAAGTGATTTGGCTACAGTGGACTGGAAACAGCTACTTGTAGGTAAATCAGTGTTGGAACAGTGGGAGGCATTCGAGGAGGAGATCCGGAGGGCTCAGGCCAAACATGTGCCCTTAAAGAAAAAGGGTGGTAATAACAATTCTAGAGCCCCCTGGATGTCTCGGGACTTACAGGGGAGGATTAAAGAAAAAAAGGGAAGCGTATGTCATATACTGGCAGCTAAATACTGTAGAATCTCTGGAGGAATATAGAAAGTTCAGAGGTAAAATTAAAAAAGATATTAGGAATGCTGAGAGCATGAAAAATTCTTGGCAAGTAAAATTAAGAAAAACCCAAAGATGTTCTATAAATGTATTAAGAGTAAGCGGATAAAGGGTAGGGTTTATTAGAGACCACGAGGGTAATCTCTGTGTGGAGGCGGAAGATGTTAGTATGGTTCTAAACGAATACTTTGCGTCTGATTTCACAAAGGAAAGTGGCAATGCAGATACTGCTATCGAGGAAAAAAAAAAGTTCTGGATGAAATAAACATAGAGACACGAGGTATTAAGGGGCTTAGCAGATTTGAAAGTGGTTAAGTCCCCAGGCCCGGATGAAATGCATCCCAGGCTGTTGAGCAAAGCAAAAGAGGAAATAACAGAGGCCATGACCATCATTTTCCAGTCCTCTTTGGATTTGGGCATGATGCCGGAGACTTGCTAACGTGATACCCTTGTTTAAGAAGGGAGAAAGGGATAGGCCGAGTAATTACAGGCCTATCAGCCTAACTGCAGTGGTGAGAAAATTATTGGAAAAAATCCTGAAGGACAGGATAAATCTACATTTGGAAAGGCAAGGATTAATCAGGCACAGTCAGCACGGATTTGTTAAGGGAAGTTCGTGTTTAACCTGATTGAATTTTGCGAGGAGGTAACCAGGAGGGTAGTGCGTAGTGTATATGGACTTTAGCAAAGCTTTTGATAAGGTCCCACATGGCAGACTGGTCACGAAGGTAAAAGTCCAACGGATCCAGGGCAAAGTGGCAAGTTGGATCCAAAATTGGCTTAGAGGTAGGAAGCAAAGGGTAATGGTTGATGAATGTTTTTTGACTGAAGGTTTTCAGTGGGGTTCCACAGGGCTCAGCACTGGGTCTCTTGCTTTTTGTGATATACATCAATGATCTAGATTTGAATATTAGGGGTATGATTAAGAAGTTTCCAGATGACACAAAAATTAGCTGTGTGGTTAATAATGAAGAGGAAAGTCATGGACTGCAGGAGGATATCAATCTACTGGTCAGGTGGGCAGAACAGTGGCAAATGGAATTTAATTTGGAGAAGTGAGGTAATGCACTTGGGGAGGGCTAATAAGGAAAGGGTATACACATTAAACGGTATACCACTTAATAGTGTAGATGAACAAAGGGACCTTGGAGTGCTTGTCCACAGATCCCTGAAAGTAGGCCAGATGGATAAGATGGTTTAAGAAGGCATACAGAATGCTTGCCTTTACTGGCCAAGGCATAGAATACAAGAGCATAATAATACATATATAATAATCTGGTTAGACCACAACTGGAATACTGTGTGCAGTTCTGGTCGCCGTATTATCGGAAGGACGTGATTGCACTGGAGAGGGTGCAGAGGAGATTTACGAGGATGCTGCCTGGAATGGAGGATCTTAGCTATGAGGACAGATTGGATGAGCTAGGATTGTTCTCCTTGGAATAGAGGCGGCCGAGGAGACCTCATTGAGGTATGTAAAATTTTGAGGGGCCTGAATATAGTGGATAGCATGGGCCTATTTCCCTTGGTGGAGGGGTCAATTACGAGGTGGCATAGTTTTAAAGTGGTTGGTGGAAGGTTTAGAGGTGATTTGAGGGGAAGCTTCTTCACGCAGAGGGTTATGGGGTCTGGAACTCACTGCCTGGAAGGGTGGTAGAGGCAGAAATCCTCACTTGAAGTGCTGTAACCTGCAGGGTTACAGACTTAGAGCTGGTAAGTGGGATTAGACTGGATAACCTCTTGTTGGCTAGCGCATATACGATGGTAAGTATTTCAGGGAATTGAATACGACAAGAGTGATCTCCTGGACTAGTTTCGATCGCCTGGATGGAGCGGAAAGGAATTTTCCCAGATTTTTTCCCCCAATTGGCCTGGGTTTTTAAAATCTGTTTTTTTTTGCCTCTCCCAGGAGATCGCATGGCTCCGGTTGGGGTGGAGTGTAAAATGTTGCGATGTATGGGGTATTGCAATTGTGTTGGACGTACTGGTTGGGCTGGATGCTCTTTATCTTTCCGCCATTGTTTACTGGTTTGTGTGTAACCTTCAGGGCTGCTGACCAAGAGCCGTATGGCTCTTTGTCGGGCGACACGCCCACGATGGGCCGAAATGGCCTCCTTCTGCGCTGTAGATTTCTATGTTTCTAGATGTTCTACAACCCAACATAGATTAGCTGACAAAGTGGCTATTGCCTTGCTCAATTGTCCTTTAGAAGAACTATACCCCATCAGCTGGTGACAAAGAGTAACACATTGCTTGGATGTTGAGGAACTTGTTTGTGTGCATAGAACATAAACTTGTATTGATTACATAAAAACAATGCTTCTTTTGACATTTATATCACAGCATTTATTTTCTATTAGTCTTGTGCAATGCTTAATAAAAAAATGGAATGAAGACATTTAGAAATTTATTTGAGTTAAAGTTTCAGGTATTGGCAGGGTGCCCCATTCCTGTGCTACATGATGCAGGGCTGGTCAACAACCACGATCTGATGTTCAGCAACTCTGCTACATGAAACTATCATGCTAAAGCTGGATTTATTTTCAGTAATAAAGGCTATAAATAATATAAACCATTGGCTCAAAGATTATGTTCTTTCCTCACAAAATCATTACATTTTGGGAGCAAGGGTCTTGTTAAGCAGATTAGTTTACCATCCCTTTTTCTTAACACGGAGGCATTGGTCCCAAGGAATTTGTTGGGACCCATAAGACGAAGAGTAAAACGCATGCATGGTGCACTGTGGTGCAATTAAATTTGAGACTTGTATCCAACAATTCCTGGATGTAGTTCAGGAACTGTGCTCATTCCCATGGCAGAAGCTTAAGTTGTCTATCAATTCACGAACTCTCAAAATATTCATTTGCAATGCAAAAGTTCAGAGACTATGTATGGAAAACAGCAATCTTCTGGGTAACCAGAGGAACCCGACATCTTAATTTGTCCTGTTCTAAAGTCAAGTTGACAGTTTCAGGCGGGGGATTTGTCACAGCTGTATCTGCTTCTGTAACAAGCAGCTCATTGTTCCAGAGAACCTACAATCCAAACATCATTGCATGTGTTTCTCAAATGGAAACTGGGGAATTTATATCCACTATTATATCCATTCCATTCCACATGCTGATCATTCTACGTGAAGAACTTTGACAACACTTCTAAATTTGGCTTTTGTTAATCTGACTGTCCTTTCATTCTATCACTGTTCTCGATTTGTCCTTTGTAAAATGTAACTGTACAAGGTCTCTTCTTAGTCTCCTATATTCACAGCTAAATAGCCAAGATTTTCAAACCTTTCCTTATAACCCAGTCTCTTGGCAGTAGGATTAATCGCTGCATTGCAAACCCTCCACGGCTTATTTCTCTTACATGTTGGCGGTGAAGACTGGACACTCGCGATGTAGTCTGATCAGTGTACTGTGACATCTTCTAACTTGTACTTCATTTTTTTGGGGGCTGTTGTTCAGCAATACTACATTCTATTTGCTTTGTCGATTGTTGCTCCAGTGACTGGGCATGAAAGTACAACATCTGGTCATACTCCCAACTCTCTTTCAATTTCCTCTGCTGAGATTTCATGTTAACCTGGGAGGGTCATACAATTCAACTTATTATGAGCATCAGATCAAATGTACCCACCACTGAGATTCTAGGGTTTGTTATCTTTTTTTAAGTCCAGAAGATATTGTAAAATGCTGTGCCAGTGAATTCAGCAGACGGTGAAACTTAACCTCCAGAAGGAACTCCATCACAGAGCAGCTTCCAATCTTAACAACAGGAGTTAGGCAAATAAAATTAAAAATCATTAACGTGTAGTGGAGCTATTCATCAGATATTCAAAGTTAATGACATCAGTAACTTTCCAATTAAAACGCAGATCCTTTGTTCAAAAAGTGTCATATACACCATAAATAGTACATTTCAAATGTGCAATACAATTTTAACCCCAATTGATGTCCATTCCCTGTGAAACAGAATTTATTTGTGTACCAAATCATATACTTATTTAATGAAGTAAACTGAGAGACAAGAGGCAATCTTTAAGATTGGATGAGAAAAGAGAGTTTAGAACAGCAAGATGAAGCATTCTAATGATAGAGATGGCCAAAAGTTTTGTAGAAGTAGACCACCAGTGGATGACATTTCAAAATAATCTATGTCTACAACTTAAATAAAAACAAGTGTAACAACATATAGTTATTGGTAAGATAACTAATGGCAATATGAAGAAATAAATATTCACAACTGATCCTACCTTATGAAAACCTTTTCCATGAAATCAACTTGTGTGCACACAACAGTCACTGCACTTCATAGCATTTTGGGATGTTGAGAGACATGTAGAACACTTGTAAGTGGAAATCTTTTTGGTCAACAGGTGCTGATGTGCTACTGGATTAAACACTGTACTTCGCAGTTAAATAACGACAAAGTGCAAACGATATAGGAACAAAATTTATTCCAATTTCAAACAGAGAATTTCAGGATAAGGATATGAAAATCAAGTCCATGTTTCCATGAGGGTCAAGCAACAGAGGTCAAATGAAACTATTACAAAATTATGGCCGAAAAATACTGTATTAATAACCAGTAAGACCCTTCTTGGATGAATTATTATACAAGATTTTTTTTTTATTTTTCAAAAACTATGCCCCTCCCCAAACAACAATACATGCATTAAAATGACACAATTTAAAAACAGCAGTTATAGCTCTTAAATAGTTTAAAGTTTCCTTTTAACAGGACCTAATATACAAGTCCAACCTAAATTTCCACCACATTGGCACTTGGAGAGTCTGGCACTACAAAGAAGGGACTTGGCACACTTTAATTCATTATTCTACATAATTTACATTTGGTTTACTTAAAAAAAAAAATCTGTGAAAGATCAGTAATACATATTTTAGTTCAATACACCACTGCCGATGGCTGCCATGCTTCAATTTTCTTCAAAAAGTTACAAGCATAGAAATACACAACAAAATATGAAGTTTGAATATCCCACCAAATGAATACTAAAATGTTAACATCCCAGACCTATGACAGAACAGTTACTTTGCATGAAGGCAGGACGTCTACAGAGGTATAATATTCATTCTATACACAACCTTATTGAAGCGCAAGATGACTTTTTAGCTCAAAATGCATTTTTCCCAAACAACTGAACAGGCTTATTTTTCCACATGGAGCTTTTAGTACCTTAATTATAGCAAAGATGCTTCTATATGATTTGCTGCAATTAGGCAAAGGCAAGTAAGATCATTGTTTCCAGTCTCCCTCCCCCCCAAAAAAAATATCTGTACGACAATGATATCCCATGAGCTTTATCTGTCGACTTGATAATATGCTAGCAATGGAAGATTTAAATCTTCCAGTCACCCTATTCTCTTGTTTGCTAAATGAGCATGGTATGTCAATATTGAGCAACGCAATTTGGAAACTTACACAAGCTAGTCATGTTGTGGTTCTGCTGTCGCTATCAAAGTCACCTTAAAAACTGTCAGAGATGGTTCATTAGATATTCTCTCCCACCCGCCCCTTCCCCGATGGCTAACCAAAATGACACGCAACTGTTAACTTTTCAACATCATGGCACAGAGATGTGCAGACAGATACAGCATTGTTCGTTTAGAAGATCCACATATTTTGCTCCCTCAAAAACTGTATCTAAAACAGTGGCACTCACTCACTGTGACTTTCAGCTCTCAGCAGACTTGCTATTCTGGAGTAGCAGTCTATGCCTCCATTTATAGCCTGCAAACCTGTTGGAATGTTGACATGTTCACATTTAGTGTTGTTCCCTTTCCGACATAGCAAGAAAATACAATTAGCAAATAGGTTATCCTTGTATCAACTATACAACCGAAAGGCCTCCAATTTTGCAATATTGAACCTCTAACATCAATAGAGCACTCTTAATTCCACTGTGAATGCTAGGATAGCTAGGCCCCTTAATAATAACTCGAAATAAACAGAGACCAATGCTAAATTACAGTCATCAACTATTCAGAAAGAAAGAATGTCGGAATGTAGAGATGACCGAAAGTAAAAAAAAGAGACAATTAGAAAAACAAAGTGAAGAAAACTTGATGGAAAGATGACAAATTAGTAAATTAGAAGCAGTAACAGCAAGTGAATACTCTCTACACTCTTCTTCCCCCCCCCCCCCCACCCATCCTCACCAGGAATTTTCACTTCCTCTCCTACATCACATATCTTCTCCGTATAAAAACGTGGATTTCACATTTGCTCCCAAGGCTCCACCAAAACCTTTCCACTATGAGCTATATACAAGTCAACCAGATTCATTAGATTTTATTTCACTCCTGCCAGTGGGAGAATTGCTGGACCTTGACTTGGGGACTCCCCATAACAGCATACAACAGGAACATGAGGAACTCCTAGTATAGGCCAACATCCCAACACTCTGATGCAGCGCCCTGAACCCTGACGAAAAGTTAGCAACCCCTTTTCCAAAATTCCTTTTGGCACTTGACTTGCAAATACCTTTTCACAGAACAAATGTTACACTATAAACATTACCATCAAGTACACATAGTGAAACATTCATCTATTATTTAAAATTGGTAAGCACAACTTCATGCACATGAATTAAACATGGAAACTGATTCAAGTTCACTGAATTTATCACTCCTGCTAAAAGAGCCAAAGTGGAGGTGGGGGAGTGGAGATTGGCTAGTGTTTTAAGATTACCTGTAGATTGCTAAACAAACAAATTTTTCCAACAGTAATCATTTATCCATGGCATTTTAGTTATTAAAAAATGATTTTTTTTTTAAATCTCAGCATTAACAATGCAACAAGATAGACATAATATAAAAATTAAGATTTCAAAAAAATGTTAGTCAAAATAATTAAAGTAGGTTTTATAAATTGCACCATTTAGGGTTGCCCTTTTTTTGTTAAAAAGCCCAAAAATGTAATTAGTCCAATAAATTGCACCTCTGAATTAATGAATAAAAACAACAGACTTACATAGCTGATTTTACTGTAGTAATAAATGCTTGCAAATGTGTTTCTGAATTTGTCCCTGATCCTATAACATATTGGCCACCTGTACACCACCACCGGTTATACAAATAGCACAAACAGTTTCCTCCGTCTCTTAATCTCGGCTGTCAAATATGGAAAAATCATCAACCACGGTAGATTCAGGTTAATACGGCCACTCAATCCCCCATTTCCCACCTGCATTCCCCAAATATTTGCAGAAGACTGGCAAAAGCAGAAGCTTCTGATAGTGAAAGCGATGTGGAAAAATAGCCTAGACAGCTCTCAATACTGCAGAACAGATAGCTAGGAAGATTACTACTATAATGCAATTGCTAATAGTCCAATACTATAAATCAAGAAGTCTTCTAGTCCACCACAAGGAATAAAACTGAAATTAAAATAGGATTCTCGACAGAAGCTTGGTCCCCTGGTTTAAATACAATACAAAGAAGCATTTCCCATTTTTACTTTCCTATATTATGCAAGCATATGCTACATACATTTTATACATTTTTTTGCAAATCTGGGTAAAAGTTAAAACTACCTACCACCCTCAATTTGGTAAAATATTTCTCCTCACACTGGGACCCATATTCACAAAAGTAAATGTGCAAAAAGTGTAAATTGGAATCCCAACACTATGCATTGTGTAACTTTTTCTGACTATGGGCCCATGCTCTTGACATCACGCACATAAGTTATGCATAACCTACTGAAAACTGCACATAACCCAGGGCCAAATATGGATCACCCAGTTATTTTAAAGTTTAACGTAGTGTTTTTTTTAAACTCTTACATCCAAAGAGAAAGGTATTTTTTTCTTGGAACCTCTGGATGGCAAAGGGTATAAAGTGAATCAACATGTTATTTACACAGGCTGGTTAGCTTTAAAGTTAAAACAAGCTACACTTTTTTTGTCAAATCTTAGGATTGAAAAATTGATGTTTTGTTTACATTTGAAAATATTAGATTTGAATTTCCACTGTGAGACAACATATGTGGTCTTCAATTGGCTAATTTCGGCTAAAGATGAGTAACATGTTCAAAAGCTGCATGTTCTGCAACTATCCATCAAATCCACAAGCAATGTAAACAAACTATTTTAAAAAACGGTCAGTTTTTCCTCTCTCAGGGACTTGGGGAGACGTTGGTCAGAATCACTTTTATCTAAAAGATTGCCAACAGTCCACACTATAAAATTGCTTAGTGTTATTTAAAAATGAGATCATCATTCAATAATAATGATGTCTCCCCTTTGAGATTAGAATAAAACATTATGTTACATTCGATAACTGCATGCACACAAAAAGTTCAGTTCCGGAATTTTGTTAACTTTTTCTCTCCAAGACAAATACCTACTTAGGCAAAAGTTACATTCTTTCTAAAAAATTAGATATTGAAAAGTTGAGAACCTAGAATATGCTGCTACAGATACCAGTGATCTGGAGCTGCATTGTCTACTGTAAATTCCAATTTGTCCAATATCATTCAGGCAAAGGTTAATGCGTAATATGCATTACACACAGAAGGTGCTCATTTTGGGTTAACTAAATCATTCCTTCTGAATGGGGGGGAGGGGGGGCGCAGGGGAGGAGAGCTACTACTAGAAAGGACATGGTGGGGCACATGAGCTCCTTCAGTATTCAATTCTGTAAAATAACTTCAGCTGTCGACAGTGGATGCAGGTAATGTTGGGCAAAGATTTACACAGTATTCCCAATTGAAGGTATGCATAATTCCCATTATGTGGCAGATTTAGCTGCAACTAAATAATACCACATGTTTTCAAGTAAAGTTTTTACTCTACCACATGATAAGTTTTAGACATTACTCACAAATCAGGCTAACACAACATTTCATCAACTTTATTCAGCAAACCCAGCTTTCCCTAAATCTCTACTAGAAGCTGCAACATTCCCACCCCCTACCCTTGAAGATTTCATGGCATTTTGGTTCCACTCCTGAATTACACATCTTTTCTAGTTATTAAACATCAATTTTTGGATTGTTACTTACAAGTGTTAAACACAAGGGGAATAGAGGAAGGATCAATAGCTGACAAACAATCTTTGTTCTAGCCCTATACAATAAAACTTAAGTGTGCACATTACTGGCAAATAATTCAGTTTAGGATTAGGTAAGGCACTCTCTGCTTTACTTCACTGCCAGAGAATTCAACACAGAGAGACTCCTTTATTTCTCTTCCCCCAGCCAATTTTCTTAAAATGTACAAGGTCCTTTTACCTTCATAGAGCAAACCCAAGTATCCAAAAGTTATTTTTTTCATACACAGTCTAGTCCTGTCAAAACTTCCAAGGCCTTTTATGTAAACTTAGCGTTAAGGAAACCTAATGCCACATTACCATGTTGGTTCATTAACAAAAATGGCATTACACAATTTAGTTTTTACAGAAAGAATCTTTTACAGGACATTGGAGTGTTTGGTAATGGTTTGTAGTGTACAGAACATTTGACTGTTTTATCAGCAGCCTAAGTAGACCCCCTCAAAAATTAAAAGGATTAAAAAATCTTTGTAAAAACACAATCAAAATTCTCCTTCAATCATCAGCTTTACCTGACAATGAACACATTTTAAATGAAGTTAAATGTATAGTGCAGGTATTACTCCCACATTTACAAACTATATAAAAAAAAATTAATTTAGGAGTTTTCATATTCCTTAGATACCCAAGGGTAGGAACACGAGATATCTGCACAAGGTGTGTTAATTCAATGGTGCCCCATTTATTTTTTATACCCACCCACTCAGATATGGTATATTTCTAATTTTAAAAGCCCCTTTTCAGAAAGGGGATTGAATTTATATCCACAATAACTGAAGATGAAATCACACTACTCGCCAAAAATAATAGTCTGTAATATAAGCATCTCATAATTGAGTTTACTAGATTGAGATTCAAGCATTTTAATTATTTTTTAAATAAAAATAAAGTAATGTTTGGATTTGAAGAAACAGATTTCTACTGCTGCCAGTGTTAGCACAGCTCTGCCAATCAAAACTTTTAGCATCTGCTGTCTGTTCTTACTAACACACAATATGGATAAACTATTGTGTAGACATGACGACATTTTGGGACCAGAGTACAATTCTCACCATGACTCATTTCATTACATCAAATTCACAGCTGACCAAATTACACTTTCAACCACATTTGAAATAATGTCAACAATCAAATTGAGATTTACTTAGTTCTGAACAATCAGCCTAATATTCCACCATTAGAAAATACAACAAAAATCAACTAGCTAAAGCTATATTTTTGAACAGTCAGCGATCCTTGAAAAAGCAATTAGATTATAGTCAAACAATAAAATGTAAAATGCTGCATCTTATACACAATTGTTGCTCTAACTCGTATTCTAGTCTGTTTAATCTATCCCAGCTGCTTTAGTGTGAAGATCCATTTGTATTACATCAACTACCACAATTTTGGATATGGAGCCCTTTTGTTGGCAAATGCCTAGAGCAAATGACAGGGGCACCGCCTGCTGGTGAAGTCAGCAGCTACAATGCAGAGGCGTCATCAAGGTAAGTTACTGACTATACAATCACTGAGTGGGTAGCAGCATGATGATTTGAATGCGGGAAAAATACGTGTCTCCAACTGCATTAAAAGGAATAGAAAAGCACAGATATCAGCTACTCTGAACATGCCATTTCTGCTATACCACAAAATGTAATTCACCACTGTGGGATGTAGCATTTTTATCAAAAAGGCTACCTTCAACTTTTAACATTACAAAGTAGTCCCGATATTCGTTTGGTGAGGTCAAAACTTTTAAACGTAAGGTACAGTATATTTATGGCACTGTGCAGCATTTATAAAAGCCATCCTTTCACCTTTTTACAGAGAAATCACACAAATTAAGAGCTGTGTAGTGCAACTTTCTTGGCACCTGCATTCCTATAAAACACAGACGGAGGTTTTCTTTTCAAACAGGCCTGATATCATACCTATATAAAAAAAACGATTCTGTAAAAGTACCTGACTGCATAAAACTATCCTTCTATTAAAAACTTTCAAGGTTAAAATCCCTCATCTGACTAAAATTAGCATAAACTGTCAACTTACTTTAGTTTAGCAAGTCATCCTAAAAAAAAAAGCTCCATAACTTGCCACTGTAGTGTACAGCAGTAAAAAAAAATCAAAGTTTGGCAACAGCTGAGTATCTGTAAACCAACTCGTACAGAAACATTCGAATCTGAAATCAAGCCTAAGTATACTGGTCCATAAATTAGATAAATACACTTATTTCTTTATACTAGATTTGGCTTCATTTGTTTGCCAAGTAATCATTATTTCCACATCTCAGGTTTCGAAGTACTTGAGCAAATTTCCCCCCCCTCCCTCTTCCCATGATATTTGCTCAAACTGCTATTGGTTAGTCAGCTCCCATCTTTGTAGTCCATGGCTGAATTATAGCGAGTGGCAAACCATATGTAGAACATCAATAATTTATTTTAAAAAAAGAATCAAAAAAAAAAATCACAGTACCTGCATCAATACTTTCTCATTGATCAGGAAAAAAAACCCAAATAAAGCAGAAACAGTACATCAATTATGCAAGTGATGGCTTGGTTTCTGTTAAGAGTCCTGAAACATCACCACTGTGCACCACAGAGCATATCTGTGATCAGACAGAAGGCCAGCATAACCGAGAGAGCGTAGAGAGGGGATGGCATTGCATTTTGATTTGGCAAGTGGAAGAACACCTGCTATTCTTTGTTTGAGCAAGCATTAGAGATTGTAGCTCAAGCCAACTATCTGTTATACAGCTAGTTATTAAGTGATATTTGGAAAAAAAAATGGTAATGTAGATTGGCACCAAAAAAGATGCACATTAAAAATCTTGTGTCCCCCTGCCCCTCCCCCACCCTGCATTGCTGAATAAAACCATTTTTGTTTTAAAAGAAGCTACAACTCTATGGACACACACAGACAAGAATCCAGGATGGCAATTAGCAGTTTGCAAACTTCACAGATCATAACAATTGCGGTCATTATGGTTTAAATTTTCTTCTTTTTTCCCCCCATTTTCTTCTGCTTTGGTCCGCTCAGACCAAGTTGTACTCCTTCAGATTCAGCTGTAGGATTGTATCTTTGACAGCGGCAAAGACGAAACGTATGTTCTCCGTGTCTGTGGCACATGTGAAGTGAGAGTAGATGATTTTGTCACTATCTGGGTTCAGGTCAACAAACATCTTCAGAATGAATTCCCGGGCAGCTTGTGCATCTCTCTGTGGACCTATAAAGACACACAGCAAAATGGCAACTTTCTTTCTTGTATTGTCTATAAGCTTATCAAGTCAAGAGGGCGATATTGCTCTAAAGTAGATTATAGTGAATGTTGTACTTCCCAGTAAGCTACTGATAATTTCTTAATAATGTGCAGTAATGACATCGCCATTAAATTACTGTCATTGCTTTTTTATACTGCAGCCCAGTACCATAGGAAGCTGAGCTAACTGTTGCTCTCTCACTTACTTTTTTAATATACAGCTGGCCCTCCTGTGAATCAGCTGCACTGTTGGGGCCTGCCACTTCATGCATGTGCAAACTGGCTACGCGCAATATTTTGGCCAATGTGTAGAACAGTGACATCAGTACAGACAGAATAGCAGTGTGCATGTGTGACAATGTCAACAACGTGCACTACTGCCACCAGAGTAGTATGTCTACTGGCTCCAAAACCACCTGTGGCATCAGAAAGACGCAGTAGGAAAACAAGGCTTCCTGACTTTTGGTCTAAACAAAATCCAACATGTTTAGTTTAATTTGACCATCATCTGCATGACCTCAATGGCCAAAAGCTAGAGTTATACAGCAAGGACATGGAATGCTAAATGGTCACTGCTGGCAAAGACGACGACTGCCCCCTTCCATATGTGACGTTTTCAAAGATTATGGTACAAGAAAGTAATCTCAGGAATATAATATAATCTACAAGTTAAGACTGCAGTCATAAAGTACTTGAATTTCAGTCGTGATTTATTTCAATAGAATGCCTGCATCATCGGGAATCATTATTCCATTTATGAAAGAAATAAGCTAGTTTTACAAACCAGCAAAATACTGTTCTGACATTTCTAAAACAACAGCCTTTAATGTACAACCGATTGTGCCAGAATTAATGCAATTTCCATCCTGTGGTCCAAAGAAACCCAATGATAAACCTGTAATTTCTCCCTACCATCAACACCAGCTTCAGCAAAAGGGAAATATAGGTCAGCCACTTGAACTTGGGTGAGGTGGTAACTGAGACACACAGGGATGAGTTTGTGATTTATGTACTTTTCAGCAGACTAGTAGAAAAAAAGCAAGCATAATCAATAACAAGCAGCTTCCACAGGACATGTCATAGCAAAGGGCGAGCAGCGACCAACTATGTTCCGGATGGAGTGCAGGGACAGATCTGGTGCCTCTCATTATGCAAGTCAACAACCTGATGAAATCAAAGTATCGCTTGCAATTGCTTGACAAAAACTTCGAAGTTGTACTCAGATGTGTGTGTCTGATAAACTCCTGCAAAGATTTTGGTAGAAGAGAAAGACTGAAAAGTTTCATATTCAATGGTGGTAGATGGTTTGTTAAGTAAATATACACATGGATCACATCTACTTGTGTTTTCTACTAAAATGAGTGCATGTGGCTAAAGCGGCGTCACTATAAGCTGTTTGTGTTGACTAGTGAACTATTTCTATTGTATAATACTGCTTTTACCAGTTTTACTAAAATTTGTTAATCTTAGAAGCCACATAAAGCCCTTGATGTTTTTTATTCTTTGGAAAATAATCAGAACATATTGTGAAACAAGTGTCTTTTTAAAAATGCTATATTGACTTTAAAAATGCCACAAAAATTGGAGTTAACAAGCCTCCAACTTTAACAGTACAGACAGATGTTAGGCAACTAGTGCCAAGATTATATAGAACAAAAACAGCTAAGAAACAAAAGCATTAAACATGCAAAACCAACATCTACTTGAAGTTGAAAAGAGATTATTTATACAAAATTTGCAGTAGAAACAAATTAAATGAATACACTGGTTCAAAAGACAAGACAAAACTATGACTTGCTAAAGGTCTCAGAGCTTTTGTTTGAGGTCTGAAATTTAAAAACATAGCATAATAGGAGCAGGAGTCGGCCATACTCCTGCTCTACCATTCAGTAAGATCATGGCTGAATTTCAACCTCAACTCCACTTTCCCGTCTGACCCCCATGTGTCTTGATTCTCTTACATTCCAAAAAATCTATCGATCACAGCCTTAAATATACTCAACGACTCAGCATCCACAGCCCCCTGGTGGAGCGAATTTCAACGATTCACAACCCTCTGAGGGAAGACATTTCTTCTCATCTCAGTTCTAAATGGCCGACCCCTTATCCTGAGCCTATGCCCCCAGTTCTAGACTCTCCAGCCAGGGAAAACAGCCTCAATATCTACCCTGTCAAGCCCTCTCAGAATCTTGTATGTTTCAATGAGATCACTTCTCATTCTTCTAAAACTCTAGAGTATAGGCTCATTCTACTCGATGTCTTCTCATAGGACAGCCCTCTCATTCAAGGAATCAATCGAGTGAATCTTCATTGCACCCTTTCTAAGGCATGCATTTACCTTTGTATTAATGTTTCTATACCTGCTATTGGCAAGCTTGCCATCAGTTTATGCAATGTTGAATGTATTATTTTGTCTCCCACTTCGCACTGTGTAATCATGCCACAAAAGCTTTGAATTCTGAATACTTCACCCCAACATTTCCGCTAAGCTGCGCAGCGGTCTGGAGGTCCCACGCAGGACGCTCACTGGTGTTTACATGGAACAAACCGTGCATGCATGCAAATTTGACTGGACCGTACAGCTAGTTAAAGGAAAAGCTCAGGAAAAAGAAATTAGAGGGAAAATTGCTCCACCCTTTGTTAAAGACTGTTGCTATCCTTTCCCAAACCCACAAAAGAAAACTGATATCTAGGAATACACTACTCACCATCAAACTCTGGAAAGTAGTCAACCAAATGGGAGTACATAATCTTTTCTTCCAAGAGATCCTTCTTATTTAAGAAGAGAATGACTGAGGAGTTTTGAAACCAGGGATATGTGATTATCGTCCTAAATAGTGCTTTGCTCTCCTCCATTCGATTCTGGAAAGATAGTTATTAGAGTAACTGGTGAAAACTGCACCAAATGTTGCTGGCTCTTTGATCTACAATCTACAACTGAGACTGATGTTTTGGATTACAAACTTTCTTTGGCAGGAATATAAAACTCCTTTTGCACAACATTTTCGAAAAGTTTCTAGTCACAAGAACGTTTCAAAACTAGCGCAGTATTTAGTACGATTATAATTATAAACAGTTTCCTTGCGTTTCAATATTCAAATAGGAAAAGTTCTCAAATTTACCAGTCCCACATTGCAAATTATTTTTCTATATTTTCACATAATTTTGCAACTTACAATTTCCAATGTAGTGAAGTACTTCTCAATTAAGTTTGGACATTCAACAAATATTTTGGTCTCCAATGTAACACTGCTTTGAACACTGACTCTTTAAAAATACACTCACCTCATTATCAGATTCCACTAGAACCTGATCGTATTCACTAAGTGCTACTAAAAACATGATGGATGTCACGTTTTCAAAGCAATGTATCCATTTCCTTCTTTCTGACCTCTGGCCTCCAACGTCCACCATTCTAAAGAAAATACAAAGTACATTGAAGTAATACTTGGGAGTATATAAAATAATAAATTGTTACCTACCATCATCCTGCAACACACTAAATACTAAGGATGTATGTATTTTGCAAAGCATATAGTGATTGATCAGTATTTTTAACACTTTGCACAACATTTCTGTGACTGACTGGCCCAGAAATAGCTGTCACTTGACAAGGGGGAAAAAGATGTGTTTAATCAGCCCTGCTAGTTTGCATTTTTTCTCGTAACAGACAAAGATTATTATATGCCTATATTAAATAACCTCACACTTTTCCACATTATAGTCCATCTGCCAAATTTTTGCCCACTCATCGGACCCAAAAAGATCTCCCCAGATTCTGACCGCTCTGTTGACTCTCCCGGGGCTTGGCGCGGCGTGGCCAGTGGATTGGGGGGGCGGAGCGTGAAAGAATGCCGGCAGCTGTCCGCATGTGCATTAGAGTGTTCGCGCATGCGCAGTAAGCTCCTGCCGATGAGGATGCGTGCTGCAGCATGGGACCCGATGCGTCCCGCCCCTATCCCGGGCCGAGTGGCCTGCCGCACAGAAGTGTCTTCTAAAGCACTTGGTTCTTTTGTTGGCTGCCTGCATTATTGCCACTTTATGTCAATATTCTATACACAACTTGAAGACTTGAGGACATTGCCATGTAAAGGTTCAGGGAGAATTGTCTATTTTGAAATCCATCTCAAAAGTTTGATCGGGGCCGGGGGTGGGGGGGTGGGGGGAGGAAAGAGTTTTGATCCCGGGGGGGCGGGGAGGATGATAATTGTGTAGCCAGTAATTTTAATGAGCTTATTCAGACTTTCCTTAACCCTGTTGATGAAAATACTTTCCTACATAAGAACATAAGAATTACGAACAGGAGGTACTTCTATTTTTTATTTGGATATTTTGAAAAAATTGTGTAAATATGTTTTGTCTCTACTTTTTATTTTTGTAGTTTAAGCTTCCATGAATGCTTCTGTTGTATAGTAAATTAACTTTGCCAAGTTTGTCATATGATGTCCTGTATAGCTGTTTGATCCTATTCACATTCTTTAGTCAAGTCGTTAGTACCTACCTATGCTGATTTCTTAACTCTCCGTAAGGGTTTTCTGTGCGGCCACAAACGCTGGCCTAAGTTAGTTTGGAGTAACTATTAGCTGTCCAAAGTGGCCTAAATGGCCAAGACAGGCGTAGGTGGCTGGTAACGCCCCCTTTTGAAAAAGACTATAAACTAAACTAAAAAAATCCTAACTAACTCACTTACACTGGCGCAAATTAAATGTGCAAAATGGGGACTTTTAAGATACTCCAGAAAAATCAAGTTGCTCCAAATAAACAGAGCAACTCCTGGGCTATTTTGAGCCCATTGAGCCTATCTATATCCCTTTGTAGATTCTTTGCATCATCCTGACAACTTGCTTTCCCAGCTAGCTTTGTATTATCAGCAAATTTGGCTACGTTACACTCAGTCCCTTCATCCAAGTCATTAATATAAATTGTAAATAGCTGAGGCCCCAGCACTGATCCTTGTGGCACCCCACTAGTTATAGTTTGCCAACTCTCTGTTTTCTGTTAGTTACAAAAGCAGTGCAAAGATTAACAGAGGAGTTATAAACAATATGAAAAATGTCAATAGCTTATCAGGTGGCATAGCACCATGCAGCTGAGAACAGCTATGCAAAGCATAGATACAGGTACAATGTCCGAAAATCGGAATTGTTCGAAAACCGGACATTTTTGTGGCAGCCAAGATGGCTACATCGGGCAGCGAGCGACGAAGAAACGGTAAAAAAACATAGCGCAGGAGGGCCGCGAGGATCAGCGGGCAGCAAGAAGCGCCAACAGCGCGGCCCGAAATCCGGCAAAATCCAAAAACTGGCATGATCTCAGTCCTGAGATTTTGGACATTGTATCTGTATGACCAAATTTGATCTTGGTGGCTCCTGGAAGGATAGAAAACCTCAGAGAAAGTACCTTTGGGCTACATGTTTCCCATCGTGTAATGTATGCTCTAACAATCCTGAGTTGAAGCCATATAGGTCTTCTGGTACAAACACCTGTGTCGTTACATTATAAAAGGTATTCTTGTACCAGCCGATGTTTTTTGTCTGATTCCACTCCTGTGAAGCGCCTCGTTGTTTTTTTACTACTTTAAAGGCGCTATATAAATGCAAGTTGCTGTTGCTTTGATTTGATTGATTGTCTATTTACATGCATCAGAATGGAAGGGTGGCATGAAAGTCGTGAATATTAGAAAAGAGTGGAGAGCTGCAAGTTAGTTTCTCCATGTCACAGAATTCTCACCTCAAGCAAAACACCAGCTGGAAGGCCAAGCACTTTACCACAAGAGGGATAAAAATAAATGAGAAGGGCTAACTACTCATTTCCTAGGAGCTGAATCAAGATCAGACCACCTTCTTTGCCAGTTTGCTGTATGCCATGAGGAAACTGCAATAGGCAGGGAAAGGAAATGAAATAAGTCTTTAAAAAATGGCTCTCACAAAAGTAGGAGAAAAACTGTAGGGCTAGAGGACAACCCAAGCAACACTGTTAAGTCTTCCCAAATTGCTGTTATCACCTGTTGTAATTGGGGTAGAATCAATCCTTCCTTTCTCCACCCTTATTCAGGAAACCAGAAAAGTTTACCAATTGGTTCATGTCTGCTACCAGCCTCATGTTGTGATACCTCCTCATAAATTGCTCAAAGCTCCAACTTAAAATATTCAAGAAAATGCAAACTTGACAATTCATAGGAGATGGTGCCATTACGTCAGTACCAACAGTTTGTGCATCCTATATTTATACTGTTCAATCAATAATGCAGAGCACACACCAAGGCCCAGATTTTCTGAAAGGAATTATTCTAACATTGTGATAACTCATTTATTTGAATTTAATTACTGCTAGCATTAAAATAACACTGATTGGAAAATGTAAAATCAAATCTCTAATCAAGGCAGTTCGTGTATATAAAACAGTTCAAGTAACAAATCTGATTTGGCTTAATTTGACTGCTATAACATTATGTTTATTCACTGTGCATCATCGAATGGAGGTGCACAAAAGAACAGAAATGTCTGTGAAACCTATATTTTGAGATAATTTAAAAAAATGTAAAATGCTTATGCAGCTTTCTCTTGTCCCCAAAATCTAATGATAACTTGTATTTATATAGCGCCTTTAACGTAGTGAAACATCCCAAGGCGCTTCACAGGGGTATTATGAGATCTAAAAAATTTGACACCGAGCTGCATAAGTAGAAATTAGCATAGGTGACCAAAAGCTTGGTCAAAGAGGTATGTTTTAAGGAGCGTACGGAACGTTTAGGCAGGGAGTTCCAGAGCTTGGGGCCTAGGCAACAGAAAGCATAGCCACCAATGGTTGAGTGATTATAATCAGAGATTCTCAAGAAGGCAGATGAAGAATGCAGCAATTTATTTAATCTTGGAGGTATCAAAAAACAAATACCTAATTGGTACTGAATTATGTTCTTTTAAAGTTAAAATTATTTAACTTTGTCCTCCGCCTATCTTAGACAGAAATGTATTAACATAGAAAACAGATGCAGGAGTAGGCCATTCGACCCTTCACCACCATTCAATATAATCATGGCTGATCATGCAGCTTCAGTACCCCATTCCTGCTTTCTCTCCATACCTCTTGATCCCTTCAGCCGTAAAGGCTACATCTAACTCCCTTTTGAATATATCTAACGAACTGACCTCAACAACTTTCTGTGGTAGAGAATTCCACAGGTTCACAATTCTCTGAGTATTATTTTACAGCTGTGCTCCTATACTTAACAAAAATATACTGACAGTTGAAGTCCTTTTTCTCACATAGACATTATGAAAAGTTCCAAAGAGTGCGTGTGGGGGGAGGGAGAGAGGAATTCTTTCACACTAAAATAAAGATTGAACCAACTTCCACTGATCTTGGTACTTCTGTAAAAATGCAACTCTTGCGCATTTCACTTTGTAAGTAAGTTAAATGTGTTACAATATAGGCAGACTAGAGGAGAAATTAGTTTTTTTTTTAAGCATCTTAGGAGCTTGGTGCTTCATATATGGAACAGAGGGGCAGCAGTTAAAGCTGAGATGTCCTCAAAGAACAAAACTTGGCACAAAGTCAGGTCCTACAATTTAACATTTGTTCAAGTGCTATTTATGATGGGTCGAAGGACAAAATAACAACGCGGCCCACACATTTTCATTACAAATAGTATTGCCAAAGATGGTCGATTAAAACTTTCATTACCTTGCTGAGAGAAGGAGGTGGTTTTCAGAAACAGAAGATAAAATGAAAATTAGCACTTCAAGAGCTTTAATGGTAAAAAAAAAAGGGAATTTCAATAGTAGCTGTCCTTATTTAAAAAAAAAGGTTCTGGGCACCGTTCATTTAATCCCTGGTGTTTAGTACATGGCAGCCTACCAGTTTGACAAATGATGCCTTGTAGAGGTAGACCAAAATAACACTACTGCAAACTGAATGACCTAATTTTCTATGGAGATCTGCCCTACTTATCTACACTACAGACAACTTCTCATAGCAGTATTTCCAAACAAATACCAACTTTGATATTAAATTAGTTTCAATTTAATTTGTTTGGACATTTAATTGTCCTTGAGCTTTAAAAAAAAACTTTAACCAGCATGTGAATCAGTTTTACCCCAAACAAACCACCAGATATTTTTTTTTAAGTAGAAAAAAGAACACAACACAGACTAAGACATACATAAATCCCATAGCCATCTTTTATAGTTATCTTCATCAAAAAAAATCATAAGGGATCAAATTTGAAATAAAAAGGATTATACTAAATTGCAATAATATTGCTCACTTTTCCAGGATGAACATGCACAAAAATGCAATGCAACAGACAGAAAATTAGTTACTGATTTTCAGTAACCACCTGCTTCTACCTGAAGATGATGCTTTGTAAGTCGAAGGGGTATTCAATGATCCCTGTTGTTGGGATTCGAACTCTAAGGACATCCTGTTGTGTGGGTAGATAGGCAGGATCCGATATACGTTCCAAATCACTAAGATAGCTACAAACAAGGGAAAAACACATGAATACAAAAACGACAGCATGTGAACCCCTAAAGATAAATTCGCCAACATGCTTCCCTGCACACATTGTGAATAACCCTTAGGGGCTGTTCTATTTTCTGAGATGTGGGGGTGGAAACTATTTCCTGGTGACCTCCATATCTCACTGAATTGTGCAGATATTTCCCATGATACAGTTAGTCTTCTCTCAGGATGACTGATCTACACACTTTGTTTCACCTACAGCCACATACTCCATCACAGCTGACAGTTACTTTGACGATACCGTGTTCAATGAAAGGAAAAGAACCCAAAAAGAGTTTTATCTAATTTTTCATCCTGCATGACTTTAAAATGTTCCTTTTGTTTTGCCACAAAGCAAACGTATTTCTAGAAAATGAGACAGTAACACAAGAAGCTCAATGGAAAATTCAGTTTTGGCCAAAACCAACATCAATTAATTTGGAGCAAAATTATGTGGGGACAGACCAACAAAAAGGGATGAAGTAGAGTAGCAATTATTTTGATAAAACATTTAGAGTGGTCAAATAGCAAAGCAGTTATCTTCTTCATCGCGGTTGTCTCAGGAGTGAGTGAAAGAAAACAAGCATTCAGTTGGATTATTTTCTAGCATCATCAGCTTTATTAAGTGAAATATCTAACTATTTGGTAAACTAGCTTACTGTCTGCATTTCCAACCACGCACGCAAGCCTCATGTGGGTGTCACTGGCAAGGACGGCCTTTATTGTCCATCCATAGTGAAGGTGGGGGTGCTCCTATTATATTTTTGTTCCAGGATTTTGGCCCAGCGACAAAGGTGATATATGTCCAAGTCAGGAGAATGTGTGACTTCGAGTGTAACTTGGAGTGATTGTTGTTCCCATGTACCTGCTGCCCTTTTCCTTTAGGTGATGGGGACAACGGGTTTGGGAGGTGCCCCAAAGAAACCGTGGGAACTTGGTGTCATATATCCTGTCGATAGGACACACTGCAGCCAGGGTACGCTGATGGTGGAGGAAGTGGATATTTAAGCTAGTAGATGGGGTGGTGTACTACTTTGATCTGGATGATGCAGAGCTTCTAGAGTACTGTTGAAGCTGCACCCGTCCAGGCTATGGAGAGTATTCTATCACACTCCTGACTTGTGCCTCATCGGCTTTTGAGAGGTGGCGTGCTGCTTGCCTCAATACACAGCATCTGACCTGCTCTAGTAGCCACCACATTTATGTGATTGGTTGAGTTGAGTTTCTGGTCAATGGTTGATGGTGGAAGACTCTACAATGGTAATGCCACTAAATACCATGGGGAGGTGGTTAAGCTCTTTTTTGTTCGAGATAATCATTGCCTGCACTTGTGTGGCGTGAATGTTTCTTGCCACATTAGCCCACACCTGGATGTTGTCCAGGTGTTGCTTTTTAAAAATTATTTGTTCCTGGGATGTGGGAGTCGCTGGCAAGGCCAGCATTTATTGTCCATCCCTAATTGCTCTTGAGAAGGTGGTGGTGAGCCGCCTTCTTGAACCGTAGAGTCAACCACATTTGCTGTGGGTCTGGAGTCACATATAGGCCAAACCAGGTAAGGACAGCAGATTTCCTTCCCTAAAGGACATTAGTGAACCAGATGGGTTTTTACGACAATCCAGTAGTTTCAGTCACCATTACTGATCCTAGCTTTTTAACCCCAGATCTATTTGAATTTAACTGAATTTAAATTCCCCAGCTGCCATGGTGGGATTTGAATTAATGTCTCTGAATCAGTAGTCCAGGCCTCTGAATTAGTACAGCAGTAACATAACCACTATGCTACCCTACCCATACATGCAGGCATGGACTGACACATTATCCAAGAAATTGAGAATGGAGCAATCAACAAATAGCCTCTCTTCTGACCGTATGATGGAAGAAAGGTCATTGATGAAGCATCTGAAAATAGACCTGGGGTGAAGCAGTAGACAACAAGGATTTAAAAAAGTGGTGAGATAGGTGAAACAAGGCGAGATGCTTGAAGGAGAAGTATCAGAGTATAATTGTGCTGATGCTGTTTTAGAATAGTGTCAACATCATTGGCATGAAGACCAGGAAAAAAGGAAAATACAGTCTGACAATTAAGAAAACTAAAAGGACTGTCCAATGTAACCTACACTGGCAAGGGGCTGAAACCATGTTCCAGTTTAACATTGAGAAGTGGAAAATGTGGAGTCGTAAACATCTTTTTAGCTGGGGAAAAACACAGTCCTGGGGCTTTCAGGATATGGGAGCAGACCACTACAGGAGGCACCACTTATCTACAACATTATAATTAATTATTACACATTTCCCTAGAATCAATTAAGCTGGGTTACTTCCTTTGGTATATGAAGGACATTTAATGAAGAGAAAAGGTATTCCTCAAAATAGTTCATACGTATTTTACATCATTCACATCATTCTTATATCGAAAATCACATTTAATTAAATACAGCACTGAAACAAGACGAAAAAGGACCGGTCAATGGTAAACTCTGTAGGTTTCTTTAATCTTCATCGAAGCTTTCCCACAATTTTTCAACGAACAAAATACTTTTCGGGAGTATTGCAAGCCAAGCTAATAACACTCATCTGGGCTGGACTGATGCCATTTTTATTGATGGCATGTCCCAGTGCATTAGCTTATTGTTTGAAGAAACTGAAAAAGCAACTTTATATGATCAAGCTCTCAGGGACAATTTCATTTTCTCCCCAGTTAGTCTAATCATTTGTATGGTATACATTCACTTACAGGATTTAAGTACCTTTATATTAAAAGTAGCCATAGAAATTTACACTGGGGAAAATGATTTGTTGAAATTTGTAGACCAGTGTAGGAAATTCTACAAAATTTGTAGAACCGCTTTTCACAATCAATATTTCGTGATTTTGTGGGTAGGATTAACTGGCTACAAAAGAAAATAGTTCTGCAATAATCTTTTATTGTTTAAATTACCACAGAATTTAAGTTCCCCCCTCTTGTAGCTGTAGCTAGTTACTCCCACCCACAAAATACTGAATGTGAAAAATGGTTCTACAAATGTTATAGAATTTTCTATAAGCTCAGTTAACAATTTTCCTCCCCCAATATTTAATAGTGATGTTAACAAGTTGTGTTGGGCTCTGCAGCCTCAAATATATTTCATGCATGAAATTGAAGTCTAAGATCTGATCATTCTGTTATTTGTGCACTAACATTTTGAATGAAGAAATAACGTGAATTAAGGAATGTGAATAATACAGCAAAGTGGGCATTTAATGCAAAATTTAATTGCTAGATAATATGAATTAAGCAATTTTGAATAAAGAGTAGACGGCTTAGGATGGACAGGGATATGAAACCTAGAAAGTCCTAATCCTTCATTTTTTTTTTAAGTGCAAAACATCGCTAATATTAATTCCATACCCAATGACAAGTTCAACACCAATGGAAACAAAATATTACAATGGCATAATATCCTTCATATTTAATACATTTCTATAAATCTAGACTGAGATATTATGGGCCAACAGACAATCGTATCAATCTTGGGGGAAAAAAAATGATTCAATTGAAAAAAACACAGAATTATGCTGTATTATAGCTGGTCTAATGTCCCATGGATACTGCAAACAAGACATTTGTCAATTAATAGTTAATTTATTTTCACTTTGGATACAACAGAAGACGACTGATCCTAACTAGTTAGCAACCCAATCCTAACTAGTTAAGTAACCCAATCTACAGATTGACACTGAATGTCTTAGACAGCGATGACTACAGTATTTATCGCATCTTTAGGAGTGACAGCGGAGTCACTTTACACGCACAGGCATCTTCCACCCTTCAGGATGTAGTTCGGGACCTGGAATATTAGGTCCTTCATTGAAACACCTGTGAACTCATCCCTTTTTGGCGTGGAAGCAAGTCTTCCTCGATACGAGGGACTGCCTATGATGGTGATGATTACAGAGTAAACACTTGGAATGGATTCCCAAATAAAGGTCTGAAGAATCTTGGAGTCATTTAAGAACCAAATGGATGCTGCAAATGTGGGGGCTTTATGGTCATTCTGGATAGATTAAGATCAAACGCGTGTCCTCATCGATAATTACCTCGCATTCAAAACTAGTTGGAAACTGTTTTTCTTCTAAGAACAGTGCATTGTTTCTTTTACTATACAGTGAGAAGTATACTGCAAACCAATTAATTTACTCTTTTCCACTTAAAACATAAAAGTAGAAAGGTTTAGGAATCATTTATGACTGGCAATATTACCACAAGCAGCAACATTAGAAAGTGTGCACCACTAAGTATAAGTTTAATTTCCATTTTGAAATGTTATGGTCTAGCCCTTAAGATGCAAATATAGGTGGCATTTGAGCTATTGAAAAGTACTGCCCATCCCAATTATACTCTAAAATATCTTTCTACTTCTCTCCTCTCCATTCTCTAAGTGGTTTGTAATTCAGTCACTATTGATGTCTTTCCTTTAATAGGATTGCTTGTCTGCTTCTTTTGAGAGCTCAGCCCAATCTCTCCATATCCTCCACTCATTCGCAGTTCTGAATTGTGCATGTGGATGGCCCTGTTTCACAAAGTTATGCATACCAATTTTCTCCCATTTCAGTGCAAACTTCCATTAATACAGTACTGTATGGCAAAGACAGTACCATACAAGTCTCCCCAGTCCTCCAGACCTCTGCAGTGTCTGTTGGTAAGAAAGTTGCAGTTGAGGACATCAGATAAATGTATTGTGATCTTCAATCACTGGTGGTAAAACTTTAGAAGTTTCAAGCATGCACAGAACTATTCCTCACCTCTTCTTCAAATATCCTTATGGCAATAGAGAATTAAGCATTGTCCCTTAAAAGTGCTTTGCACGATAAATGAAAAATTTACAAATTGTTCTGTTTGAATTTGCATGTAAAACAAGATCATAATATGGCAAGAACACTGCTGAAGATTTATTTTCCATACTGCTACACTTGTTTACACATATGCATTCTGTCACCATAAATCAATGCTGTATGTACTGCAGTGTGGGAAATGAAATCTGAGGGAGTGTCGTGTTACAAGGCTTGAAGTTTGTTCACTTTTAGTGTAGGGGTATCTAAAGGATGCAAGGCAGACAGCAAAAAAATGGATCTGAACGGCAAGAGTATATCTTCAGTCAGAAGTAAAGAGTCAGGATTTTTAGATACAGTAATTACATGCGTGATTCTGCACATTTTTAAAACACAATCCCAGTTATAAGGAATCATTTTTACTAACTGCTATTGAATTCCAGCTTGCTACCAAACATCAGTGCCTGTGCTTTTAAATACACAGGATTTCAGCTTCCGGCTGGACTAACACCAAAAAGAACCAAGGGAATCTGATGTGTTTTCTCATGATTAGTGAAATTTGATTTAAACTTGTTTCAAGTTAATTTATCTCACTTACATTCAAGTTCAGAATGTTCAGTTTAGCTGCCCTTTAAGATAATGAGATGACATCACTTGTAAGAGGGTAGACAAGATAAGGGTAGTTCCCAGAATGGCCATTTTCCAAAAAAAGTGGAGAAAACTTAATAAAATTTGATTAGAATGCAGCAAAGTATGAGAGGCATGACAAGTTAATCACAAAGTATCCAATTGGACAGTGTATAAAATTCCTGGTTTCCCCCAATTTCAATGTTCAGTTACGTTTTAACAAATACTCAACCAGGCAAGATAATTCTTAAAAAGAAAATTGCTCCAAATTAGTCTATGCACAGAAAGCCAATGAAACAGGCTCAGCATTCTCAATTCTGTGGAGTAGATGGGCTGCAATGGAAATGCTTTGTCATACTTCCCCTCCACTAAAATGGAGGCATCAAGGAGCACTTTAATTGCAATTTTACAAAACACCCACTCCTCAATGCATTACAAATAATTGCACAGGATATATGGCACTGATGACATAAGTAGAATGAGGGATGAGATCCTGCAGGCAGAGTTTAGGGAGCTAGGAGAGAGATTAAAAAGCAGGACTTCAAAGGTAGTAATCTCCAGATTACTGCTGGTGCCACGTGCTAGTGAGTACAGAAATAGGAGGATTGAGAAGATGAATGCGTAGCTGGAGAGATGGTGTAGGCGGGAGCGGCTTTAGATTCCTGAGGCATTGGGATCGTTTCTGGGGGAGGTGGGACTTGTACAAGCCGGACGGGTTGCACATCAACAGAGCCGGGACCAGTATCCTCACTGGAGGTTTTGCTGGCGCTGTTGGGGAGGATTTAAACTAGCTTGGCAGGGGGATGGGAACCGGAGAATAGATTCAGTGGGGAGAGAAGCAAAATTGGAATTGGGCAGCAGAGAAGTAGAAGTAGAAAGTGAATTTGGAAGTCAGAGGAAACAAGGGCTGGAAAATAAACAGGGGAGTTTGGCAATACTAAATGGTATATACTTCAATACAAGGAGTATAGGAAATAAGGCAGAAGAGCTGAGAGCAGAGATTGACACTTGGGAGCATGATATTATAGCTATTACTGAGACATGGCTGAAAGAAGGGCAGGCATGGCAATTCAACATTCTTGGTTACAGGGTTTTCAGACGGGATAGAGAGGGGGTAAAGAAGGAGGGGGTTGCAGTATTGATTAAAGAAGCAATTACAGCTGTGAGAAGGGATGATATGTTAGAGGGGTCAACAAATGAGGCCATATGGGTTGAATTAAAGAACAAAAAAGGGGTAATCACACTACTGGGAGTGTACTATAGTCCCCGAAGCAGTCAGAGGGAGATAGAAGAACAAATAGGTGGGCAAATTGCTGTGAAGTGCAAAACCTATAGAACTGTAATCGTGGGGGATTTCAACTACCCTAATATTAACAAGGGAAAAAGGTAATGTGAATGGTACAGAGGGTGCGGAATTTGTAAAATGCATTCAGGAGAACTTCTTTAGCCAGTATGTAACAAGCCCAATGAGGGAGGGGGTGGTTCTGGACTTGGTTTTCGGGAATGAAGAGGGGCAGGTGAAAGGGGCATCAGTGGGAGAGCGTTTTGGTGCTAGTGATCATAATTAAGTAAGATTTAGGGTAGTTATGTAAAAGGACAAAGGGGGACCAGCAATAAAAGCTCTCAATTGGGGTAAAGCCAATTTTGCTGAGCTGTGATGAGATTTGGCCAAAGTGGACTGGAAATGGCTACTCGATGGTAATTCAGTGTCAGAGGAGTGGAAGGCATTCAAGGAGGAGATCCTGAGGGTACAGAGCAAGTATGTTCCCTTAAAAAAAAGAGGGCGCTGCTCCTGATTGTCGCTTGAGTGATCCCTGTCAGAAATACATAGGCTGATGTTGGATGGGACCAGAAGCAGCTCAGTTGTTATGATTACATGGGCAAATAACTGCCAACACTCCCTGTCAAAGCTCTCACATGAATAATGGCCAATTGAGGTTATCTGTCACCAAAAGTAACTTCCTCAGCAAATGGGAAGGTGGCAGTTTGAGAAGAAATTGGAAACAAAGGAATATGGCATCATTAATTCCAACAGAAAACTTTAGAAAATTGTGCAGAATTTGCTGCTCTAGCATTAATGATGATATGGGTGGGGGAAATCAGAATTTCAATAATCATACTCTTCAGTTGTTAGTATCTTCTTCAGGTTAAACTAAATCAAATAATATAATCTATGAATGTTTTGAATACAAAACAAAGGTGGATGTGTAATTATGAAAGTGGGCATGTTTGTAAATCCTTTCGTTATGTCTCGTCATTTTGAAATGAAATGAATAGATGGTTTGTCTGATCATGCACTGATAACACAAATTGTTGCTCAAGTTGAGTTGGGAGCTTAATGGAGTTGTTGGGTTGCATAATTTGTGGAATCAGGGCATGATCCAGATAAACCATCCAGTCATTTCAAAATGACAAAATAACTAAAGCATTTACAACTATATCAATTTGCACAAGTACGTATACACCTTTGTTTTGCATTCAAAACATTCATAGATTATATTCTTTGATTTAGGTTAAGTTATAGGAGTCACATATCCTGGTTTTACCCAAGACGGTCCAAACAAGTCACGTACTTACTATTTAGCAGAGTCTGACAACTGATATTCTCGTCTTCGGTCGTAGCACTCTTGAATTCCTGGATCATTCCACAGAGTCTTTATTGCACTCACATATGGACTACTGAACGATGATACTTTTTCTACATCAACCTCTCGAATCAATTGTGCATTGGCCTATAAAGCAAAACAACAATATAATTGGTTCTCAAAAGCAAAATACTGCAGTTGCTGGAAACCTGAAATAAAAACAGAAAATGCTGGAGATACTCAGCAAATCAGGCAGCATCTGTGGAGAGAGAATCAGAGTTTAACGTTTCAGGTCGATGACCTTTCATCAGAACTGGAAAATGTTAGAGATATAACAGGTTTTTAAGCAACTAGAGGCAGAAAAAGGGGGGATGGGAGGAAAGAACAAAAAGGGAAGGTGTGTGCTAGGGTGGAAGGTAGGCGAGATTAAATGACAAAAGGTATGATGGCGCAAGGCAAAAGGGGGTGGTAATGGGACAAGTAAAGAAACAAAAGATGGTTTAGAGGAGGTAAATGGCAATAGCAGAATCATCAACAGGTCCCATCTGAAAAATTGGGAGCAGAGGTTATGATCTGAAATTGTTGAACTCAATTGTTGTCACGAAAGCTTTAAGGTGCCTAATCGTTGAGCTTCATTGGAGCAGCGCAAGAGGCCGTGGACAGAGAAACCAGAGTGTGAGTGGAGCAGAGAATTAAAGTGACAGGCGACCGGAAGCTCAGGGTCACTCTTGCGAAATGAATGGAGGTGTTCCGCAAAGCGATCACCCAGTCTGCGTTTCATCTCTGCAATGTAGAGGAGAGATTCGTGAGCAGCGAATACAGTATACTGGACTGAATGTAGCACAAGTAAATCACTTTCACCTGGAAGAAGTGTTTGGGGCCTGGGACAGTGGGAAGGGAGGAGATTAAAAGGCAGATGTTGCATCTAATTGGTTCTCTTCACCAAGACAACACAAAAGGAATTGCCATCTATTATCCATGTTAAATACATATGTACCACTGAAACCATTACCTTCCTCCACCTCCTCCCTCTTGGACCCAAGGTTAGAAACACTTCTATCCCTGACATGGCCTCAACCACTTGAAAACTGCTTTCATCCCTCCCTCTTAAAAATCGCACTCAGCTCCTGTATCTATTATCTATTGCTATTATCTTCAACTATTACTCCTCTACAAGATGTTTGCATTAATTATTGCCAACAAACTATATGCACCTATGTGCCTTTGAATCTCCCAGCTGTCCGCTCAGGCTAAATCCAGTAAGTGTGCAATCTTTCACTGTTCCACTCCAAGCTAAGCTTTTTACCTATCCAACCTATCAAGTTTGTATTCTTCCAGCTTCAGAAATTGCTTACATCCCTGGCATTGTTGAAATGTTAAACTATGCTTTCACCAGATCGACTTATATAGGTACAGTAGAAGGCTATTCAGCCCTCCATCTTGTTCCTCCATTCAATTAGTTCCTGGCTGATCTGTGCCTCAACATTTACCTGCCTTTGCTTCATACCCCTCAACACCCTTACCTAACAAAAATCCATTGATCTCAGTCCTGAAAATTTCAATTGACTCAGGATCCACAGCCTTTGGGGGGGGGGGGGGAAACAGGGGGAGAGAAAGTTGCAGATTTGCACTACCCTTTGAAGTGTTTCCTGATTTCACTCCTAAATGGGCTAGCTCTAATTTTAAGATTATGCCCTCTTGTTCTGGATTCCCCTAGCAGAGGAAATAGTTTCTCTTTTTCTACTCTAATCACCTTGCTTAGATCACCACTCAATCCTTTGAATGCAAGGCAATACAAGCCAAGGTTATGTAATCTGTCCTCATCATTTTATCTTTTAATCCCCGGTGAAATCTGCACTGTACCCCTGCCACAACGAATATATCTTTTTACAATAATTGTTCTATAAATGTAAGTTGTTGTTGGATAGTAGACAGCAACTGTATCTTTTTCTTTTAGATAATAATAATTCATACTTGTGTTGATGGGTTCTGCTATGTCTTTAGATGCTCTGATAATGACTCCACGAGGCAATGTATTGCACTTGAACTGTAGTGACCTTAGTCCATTTAATATAACTCCTGAGTGAAGATCACACAAGGTGGCCTGCCTTTTATACTAGGTCAGGCACACCTGTACAGGTAACCTACAAATCTCCCACTGCAGTGCCCTCTGGTGGCACACCTTAATGACCATACAGCTGGTGTACAAGTTTCCCATAGTAGTGCCCTCTGGTGGCACATCATATGTAATAGTACAAGCAGTAAATATGTCTAGATACATGACCGGTTCCTTGTAGAAACATGGAAACATGGAAACGGTGACTATTTTTGAACTCTGGATTCAAAATGTAAATGTATAGAATCTTTATATAAATTTTAAATTGGGCAAAACACTGTAAATACAATCCTTTATACAAACCAGTACTTTCAACCATACATTTTTTCCCCACTTGATTGTTTTTTCTGCATATTTATGTTCTGCATACCTTAATTTGCAAATGGTCTACATTTAAATTGTTTTATAGGAGTATCATGCCACAATTTCTTTGATTTGTCTCATTAGCATCATATTTTGAAGAATGTACATGATGCATTTTCATTCCAGAATAGAAGGTTACTTTCCTATTCCTTTAAGAATCAATCAATCAGTCAGGATCTTATTGAATAGCAGAGCAGGCTTGAGGGGCCAAATAGTGTACTCCGGCTCCTATTTCTTATGCATTATTGAACATGTTGCAAACGTTCCAGATCCTCAATTAAAATGTGCAGGTTACCAAGAATAATATTTTAATGATATCAAAGAAGTCATTTCTGGATTAAACGCACTGAATTTAGACCATGCATTAGATCTAGGTGCCAAGTTGGTGGCCTGGCAAAGACCTTGATTGAAAACAAAAGAAATTAAAGATCAGAAGAATTACAATTTTCAAGTTGGGAAGACAATAACCACAGCCAGTAAATGCTACCTTTGTTGTGGGAAAACTGTTATAGGCAGTTATGAAAAACAACAGCATATCACTTGCAAAAATCAATAAGGAATCAGCGTGGATTCTGAAAGGGAGATTATAATTGATGAACCGACCATATCATTTTGAGGTAAAAGGGGTTATTCTTCAATCTCAACTAAGGATGTGCAATAAATGCTAGCCTTGCCAGTGATGTCCATATCCAGGAATCAAAAAATAGAGATTACAATTGGTGAGAGAGTCACAGCATTCCATTTCAAAATGCATTGAAAACTCCTATTGATCTTGCCAGGAGAAAAGTGTCAACATTTACAACTTACTATTTACAAAGACTGGTCAAGAGAACATTTGTTCCAAAAAAAGCACTGGTACAGTAGTGTGACTTTGTAAGGGAGCATGCAGTCCCATTTCAAAGCTGCTGGGCTAATGCAAGCCCCTCAGAAAACTATCCCAAGTTAACTTTTTCTTTAAACAAAATTAATAATCCTAGACTGAAATAAAAATATCATGGTTTCATACTTCACTGGCTCCCAGCTTCAGTTATAAAATAAAAACAAGCCATCAATAAATGCAGCCTCATAAACTGACTGTGGATCCTGCCCAGAGGGGCTCCCACTGTACTCCGCAGCATGCTTCAGTGCTGTTCTGACATGGCCCACTACTATCCAAGCACTAGGTGGTGCCATCACACTCTCTTTCCCACCCCCACCCTGACACGATACCAACTACCAATGAGACCATTTTCTTGCACTGACAAGCGCATCAGTTTTTTTTGACAGCATCCATCTGACATTTGGAGGGAGGGAGGGAGAGGGAGAGAAAGAAAAAAATTAAAATCCTGTTACAGGGAGACAGGGAAGAGGGAAAACAGATTTTGTTAAATGGAGAGCAAGTGCAAAAACAACAACTTGCATTTATATAGTGCCTTTAACATAGTAAAATATCCCAAGGCGCTTTACAGGAACATTATCAAAAAAAAGTTGACACCAAGCCACATAAGGATATATTAGAGCAGATGACCAAAAGCTTGGCCAAAGAGGTAGGTTTTAAGAAGCACCTTAAAAGGAGAGAAAGATAAAGGGCTTTCGGGAGGGGAATTCCAAAACTTGGGACCTAGACAGCTGAAGGCAAAGCAACTAATGGTGCAGCTATTAAAATCAGGGATGCGCAAGAGTCCAGAATTGGAGGAGTGCAGATATCTCAGAGGGTCGTGGGACTGGAGGAGGTTACAGAAGTAGGGAGGGGCGAGACCATTGAGTGATTTGAAAATAAGGATGCGAATTGTAAAACTGAGGGGTTGCCAGATGGGGAGCACATGTAGATCAGCGGGCACAGGGGTGATGGGTGAACAGTACTTGATGAGAGTTAGGATACAGGCAGATGAGCTCATGTTTATGGAGGGGGAAAGATGGGAGGCCGACCAGGAGAGCAATACAATAGTCAATCCCAGAAGTAACAAAGGCATGGATGAGAGTTTCAGCAATATAAAAGGGGGGGAAAAAATCCCTTACTGCTATTTGGGAGCTTGGGTCGCCATAGTTAATTAAATAAATCTGGAATAAAAAGCTAGTCTCAGTAATGGTGACCATGAAACTACTGGATTGTCGTAAAAACCCAGCTGGTTCACGAATGTCTTTTTGGAAAGGAAATTTGCCATCCTTACCCGGTCTGGCCTATATGTGACTCCAGACCCACAGTAATGTGGTTGACTCTTAACTGCCCTCCGAGTTGCTGAAACAGCTACAAACAGTAGCACACAGACTGAAGCGGTTCAAAGCGGTGACTCACCACTACCTTCTGGAGGGCAAGTAGGAATGGGCAATAAATGCTGGTATTGCCAGCGATGATCACATCCCAGGAACAAATAAAAAAACAAATGCAGAGATTTAGTGACAAATATGTGAACTACCACTAGAAAATCTGCAAAGGGTACACACATTTGAGGCAAATATTAAAGACCTCACCATCACCCAGGCAAGTCACTGATTTACTCATTCCTTCATTTTATGGTACATTTTTCATGCAATGTCCCCACTTTCTGGCCTAGAGAAGCTGACCCTAATCACTGGATCAGGACCCATAAGGAATCAACCCTGTAAAAAATGCATGGAAAATTAGTGTCTTAAAGAAAATATATAATACATAAACACAGCTTACTAATTGCTGAGCTACACAGGGTAACTGAACGCCAAATGTGGCTGTATTCCAATAAATATGTAGTTGAGTTACATTCACATGATCAAATGCAAGTGAATGCATTCTGCTTTTCACAATTACTAAACCCACAATCTTCATGTGACTTAAAAGGGAGCATAACTTGCACTAATTTATCATAGCAAAGATAGAGCAAGCAGTAAAGGCATTCACGCAGAATAACAGTACAAATAATGAAAAAAATCTCAAGTTGATTATTTACTCAAAGTTTAGAAATCCCTGGAATTCTCGGCAATCTATCTTGTAATTGCAACACCTGAATACAGCAATTTCATAATGTTTTCTTCAGACAATGTGAAAATAGGTCTCTGACACACAGTCGGTTCAATGATAGGCAGGGTGCCCATTGTAAACCTTTTTAAATAATGTTCTTTTTTTTTTTAAATGGGCCTAAAACACACAAGTTTTTAGAAACTAAACAGCATAATTAGAACCCTTGCAGCTCCTGGTCTTTACATATCGGCTCATCGCAATGCATACCTCAATTTAGTTTGAGGAGGCAGCAAGCAAGGAGCAGAATCCTGCTGGTTAATCTTTGAAAATCTGTCTGCTTCAGATCCATGAAAGAATCAGAACCAGTTTTTCCAAAAAGGAAACATTTACGATGGTGACCCCCTACCCACAATTATTCAGATAATCTATCTAATGGACTGACTGTGAGCCAGAGACTACGCAGTGAGTGTCATCAGGCTATCCAAACATTGGACGTACAACTTAAAGAAAGGAAATTGCTGTAATGATGGGTATGTTACAATTACAAGACGAGTTACCTAGAAATTCTAGGGATTTCTAAACTTTGAAGATTGTGGGTTCAAGTCCCACTCCAGGGACATGAGCACAAAAATTGAGGCTGACACTCCAGGGCAGTGCTGAGGAAGCGCTGCACTGTCGGAGGTGCTGTCTTTCAGCTGCGACATTAAACCGAGGCCCCATCTGCTCTCTCAAGTGGACGTAAAAGATCCCATGGCACTATTTCGAAGAGCAGAGGAGTTATCCCCAGTGTCCTGGCCAATATTGATCCCTCAATCAACATAACAAATAAAGATTATCTGGTCATTATCACATTGCTGTTTATGGGAGCTTGCTGTGCACAAATTGGTGCTGTGTTTCCGACATTACAACAGTGACGACACTTCAAAAATATTTAGCGCTGTAAAGCGCTGAGACATCCAGTTATCGTGAAAGGCGCTATGTACATGCAAGTCTTTCTTTTTATGACTAAGTGCCTGCTGTAGATTTCCTATGGTAAACGGACATAAATTGTGTCTCTTTTTAATGTGATTATTATTAGCAGTTTCAGCGACCATCAAAATCAGAATACATTCGCTTTGGATTTAATCATATGAATGTAACTCAATCACATATACACTTGCAAAACTTCAAGAGGCAACAACAGATTATGTTACAAGGGCTTAGAGCTCCCATACTGTAAACCACAGCTTAACCATCATATGGTAAAAGTAGACAACATAGTATACTTGGTCGCATGCCACACATTTCTGGGCTGCTACCACTAGAAGAATCATGAATCAAAGCACAGACTATTTGGAAGCAACAAATGTAAAATATTATTGATGAACTTGTTTTGATTTGTATTGTAATGTTCCTGTCAAATTTCACAGTTCAGCTTAATATGGAGTCAAAGTAAAGCAGTTTGGACTTTTGTAGTTTTATCCCATATGGATTGAATTGCTGGGAGGTTTTAAGACACTTCTCTTTCAAGATCAGTTGTAATTATCTATTTTACTTCTGGTAGAATGCAAGGACAATAAAATACAGTAAGGTTTCGCTGAATTAAAACCAGGATTTGGTATGACAAAATGCATCTGATGCCAGTGAAATAAGAGAGTCCAAAGTTAAATCCAGAGGTACCGTAGTGGGATGATGTATGACTTGTAGATGGGGTGGAGTCAGCTTTGAGCACCAACGCACTAATATCCAGGTTCTGAGATATGTGAAGAGGGCAATTGAGTCCAAGTTTGAAGGACAGAATAAATGGATGTCTTGACTGTGGTATCTCCAATGACTGGATAGCCTGATGACACTCGCTGTCTCATCTTACATACGAAGAATGGTATTGAGGATGCTCATCGAAGACTCTCCTGTGCAAATACAAATATTCTACCAACATGTAATTCAACAAGCTCATAAAAATAGTCTCTTGACAAGACTACAATCCGGTATACTGGTACTGAAATTTGTGTTAGAAACTGAACATTTTTAAATGCAGAAAGTAAAGATAGATACACAATCAATTCTCAAATAAACTAGGGTTTATTCTTTCCAGACTAGAGGTATTACAGACTAAAGGTGACATTTTTGTCATTCTTAATTAAGACTGAAGCAAGCGTATATCCATGCCACCTGATGGTTAAGCTGTGGTTACAGTATGGGAGCTCCAAGCCCTTGTAACATAATCTGTTGCTGCCTCTTGGAAGTTTTGCCAGTGTATATGTGATTGAGTTACAACTGTAGAAGTATATACCTGTACTACATAAAATAAGAGGCATCCTGAACACTGATAATGTATTGAGTAACAGCAGCAGCTTCCAACAAGCTCATCAAAATGACACATTGTAAAAACTTCAGAATTATTACTAGCCCTGTGTGTTCCAGTTGTACATTGCTACAGAACAGTCACAGTATATCCATGCCACCTGATTCAGTTGCTCATTCAAACTCTGCTCCAGGACTTAATCACATAATCCACCTTACATTCAGGGTAGTACCATCTCAGGATGTCTGCCTGTTCCAGTGGTTCAGGTAGACATTAAAGAGCATATGGCACTGTTCAAGCAAGGGGTTTACCCACTTCCTGGCTAACAGTCCTTCCTCAACCAATTATAACCATCAATCATCTCTTGCTGTTTATGGGATCTAGTTGAGTGCGAATATTTGTACATGTTATCGTACTTCTTAGCTAAGTGAATGCAAGTGATAGATGTTTATGGAAGACATGATGAGACACGATTACAAATGCAAATCTTGCCAATGTGAATTCACTTTGAAAAATCGTATTGACTAAACTTTATATCAGAGTAAAGTTCAGAGCCATTTTGGCAAAATTAAAAGTTTTCATAACAGTTGCAGAACCTAATCAACAACTACTGAGATATTACATTCAAATATTTCAGTAGTTATTATTTAGATCTTGCAACTAAAAGGTAAGGAAGTTCAGTGGTTATGTTACTGGACTAATAATCCAGAGAAGGTGAGTTCAAATCCCACCAGTGCAGTTTGAGAATCTGAATTCAATTTGAAAAATCTGGACATAAAAAACTTGCATCAGTAAAAGTGACCATGAATCTCTTGAATTGTTTTAAACACCCAACTGGTTCACTAATGTCCTTTAGGGAAGGAAACCTACCATCCAATGTTCCCTCTAAACTCCGCACGTGCACGGCCACGCAGTGTTCTGCAAGGTCCTATGCAGGCCGCTCACAAGCTTTTACATTGGAAATATCGCATATGCGCAGAAATTTAAAGGAACAGCACATTGAGAGAAACAGGCCACGCAGAACAAAGCGCAGCTTACAGGGAACATTGCTACCATCCTTACCCGGTCTGGTCTGCGTGTGACTCCAGCCTCACACTGTGGTTGACTCTTAACTCCTCTCTGAAGTAGCCTAAAAGGGTACTTAGGTTGTATCAAACAGCTCAGCGATTCAAGAAAGTGGCCCACCACCATCTTCTCAAAGTAGCTACAGATGGGCAATAAATACTGGCCTTGCCAGCGACACTCACATCCCAAGAATGGATTTTAAAAATCCTAACCAAAATGATGATTCATTCACAAGAAAACGAAGGCAATTCAGCAACTGTTATTTTCAGTTGTTACACCTTACACTCTGAATGCTTGTCGTGATGTTTTCAAGTATCCTCCCTGGGACCAGTGACTGCAGTGAAAATACCAAATAGTACCTTTAGTGGTCAACAAGATATTAAATCAGTGTCACATGTGCATAGAATAGCAGCTGATTACAATTCAGTTGTCAGTTCCAATGATTGCTGCTTTGAGGCAGATACAAATTGCTAATCCTGAATTAGAAATATTAGCTGCATCTATAATGCAACGCAAGTTGTTTCTGATTTCAGTTAAGATGTCAAGTCAAGGTGCCTCTTTCCTGTAGGAAGGGTTAAAGATTAGTGGAAGAATGCTTCAGATCTAATCTTGTACAGCTCCAAGCAGCGAATTGACAAAAAACATTAGCAAAGGCCTGGGAGTAAGTTTGCTATCCGCCTGCTTGCACCTTAGGTGAGGAATGACAAAGACAAAGAAAAGGGACTTTTTATATATGAAATGGAAGAATGATTTTTTTTTTTAAATTGAACTACCATTTAATGAAAGTGATAGAATGAGAAAGTGATAGAATGAGGGACAAGGTTCAAACTTTTTTTTATGGCAAAGAATGCAGCTTGCTGCCAGCTGTACACACACTATTGCAAAAAAAATTGGTCACTCTGCATGCTAGAAACTTACCTTGTTTTGCTCATATTTGTACTGTATTTTAAGGGTTTCCATGGCTCTGATCATGGACTGCATGGCAGTGAATATGTTCTGGTAGACTAATTTTGTAAAGCCCCGTTTGTCTTCATCTGAATATCCACTCCCATGTATGATCCGCATCTGTTTGATGAATGTGCTCTTGCCACTTTCTCCAGTGCCTAGAAAAGAACAATTGCACAAGATCAGTGCAAGTGGCTGAAAATTTGAGTATTTTATTACATTATCAATTTGCCATCATTTTTATAAAAACACCATCAATAACTATTGGCATTGTGAATTACATTTCTTAAATACCACTTTATAATGAAGGCACTTCCAACCCCTCAGAACTCAGAAAATGAAGCATTCCGTGTCCGCATGCAGCAAGACGTGGACAACATTCAGGCTTGGGCTGATAAGTGGCAAGTAACATTCGCGCCACATAAACCCAGGAAATGACCATCGGCAACAAGAAAAAGTCTAACCACCTCCCCTTGGCATTCAACAGCATAACCATCATCGAATGCCCCACTATCAACACCCTGTGGGGGTCACCATTGACCAGAAAGTTAACTGGACCAGACATAAATAATGTGGCTGCAAGAGCAGGTCAGAGGCTGGGTATTCTGCATTGAGTGACTCACCTCCCGACTCCTTCAAGCCTTTCCACCATCTACAAGGCACAAGTCAGGAGTGTGATGGAATACTTGCCACTTGCCTGGATGAGTGCAGCTTCAACAACACTCATGAAGCTCACTACCATCCAGAACAAAGCAGCTCGCTTGATTAACACCCATCCACCACTGGCACACCGTGCCTACAATGTGTACCATCTACAAGAGGCACTGCAGCAACTCACCAAAGCTTCAACAGCACCTCAGAAACACTGCAACCTCTACCATCTAGAAAGACACGGGTGCATGGAGACACCACCACCTCCAAGACCCCCTCCAATTCACACACCATCCTGACATGGAAATATATCACTGTTCCTTCATCGTCACTGGATCAAAATCCTGGAACTCCCTATCTAACACTGTAGAAGTACTTGCCAGCGATGCCCACATCCCGTGAACGAATTACAAAAAAGCATTAGTAACAAATTTGCATAAAATGAGAAAATTACAAAAAATAATGGACTGAAATAAATAGGGGCTCCTTTTTTAACCTGTAGCATTAAAGAAAATGTTTCAGAGGGTGGGAGAGACAAACTGAGAACAAGCAGAATACTGATTGGATGGAGTTACGGTTTAAGGAAAAAGATCTCCCTCATTGTGTGTCAGGAACTGGCATCATCACTCAATTCCTTCTCGTATAACTGCCTAGCCTCCTCCTCGCCATACGTAACGTTACTTTCATACAGGGTCATGACCTTCTTCAGATAATCCTTTCATGGTGAATTGTGCTATATTAACAGCACATTACAGACAACTAACAATAAATTCACACTTATCTAAAATCTTCAACTGAAGAACATTGAGATTAGTTTTCTTTAAAATATTGCAATCAGTATGGCGTACATGTACACTCTAGGCTTCCTGATGTTCAAATACCATTGCTACTGGGGACATATACGTCTCATTTACATTGGTCATTTGAAAGTTTGGGCAGAAAAAAATTCAACTGGCTGTGTAAACGCTGCAAATTCTGGCCTGGCACAAAGTAAACATACCAATTCAGTGACAATGTAATGTAAAAGCTTAATAGAACTGTTAAAGCATATGCCCACTGTATGTACAAGGGGAGAAGCAATTTTTGAAATATATACAAATAAAATTACATTTGCAGATGGGTAATTTTGTCAGCCAGCACTGCAAGTTGACCACCGCCACAGATTCAACTAAAACTGCATTTATATACAGGGACACCATGTGAACACATGAACTGATTAATGTCCAATAGCATTCCCTCTTTATGGAGCCAACACTAAAAATCAAGTACTGTACATCTGTTCTACTTATGGGAAATAACCCATGAAATGCAAAATACTGTAAATTATAAATCCCACATGACTGAAGTCTCAAATTGAGCTTCCACAGAGTGTTACTTGTTTTCACTTTAAAAAAAAACTGCAAATACTGCACGACAAATCCTGATGAAGTTATACCCAAATTTTAGCCTATCTTTTCACTTTGAAGATACTGATAGATCTGCTCTGTATTTTCATCATTTTCTGTCTCAAGTAATATCTGCAACTGTCTGTAACCACCACATGCAGAAACAAAGAAAATTAACAGAATGATTAAATTAATCTATTGTTTAAAATGCAAAGTATTATTCCATCAGTGTAAAAAGCTGCATGCCTTGGTCTGGTAATCACAAACATTTATGTAAAGGGGCAACTTATATGCTGGAATCCAAATGCATATTTTTTTCTAATAACTAGAACACTGATGAGTAAATCTAAAAGCTCTTCTAATCACTAAATTGAAACCCGAAACAACTTTTTTAAAAAGTCTATGTGCATCATTTACTATGAATCAAAATAATCAGATCTTTCCAAACAATAAAGGTACATTGCGATAGGTACAAATACAACAACTAACCTCCACATAAGTATTCAGGTGAGCTTTATTTCATGGGAGAGAACCTCACAAAGATATAGGGGCTGAATTTGCGGTCAAAGGCTACCCGCGGCTGGATGCCTCCAACCAGCAAAATTCTATGAACTTACCTTCTGCCTTGGGATCACGGAGACTTGCGTTCCTGATGCTCTATGTGTAGAGGCCCACGTAGCTCCACGCAAGTACCCCTGGGATCACGTGGGTCGGCCCAACCAATTTAAGAAGGGGATCCCCAATTCATGCTTATGGGGATTCCGTATGTCAAATAAATTTTTTTAAATTACATATTTAAAATGAATTAAAATGGCATTTAGTTAAATATTTAAAACAAAAATTTAATTTTTTGAAAAATAAATGTACATTTTAACAGGGTTTTTAATGTATAAATAATTGAAAAAAGTATTTTAATGCTTTTTTAAAAAACTCCTACACTGTAAAAGCAGGCCTTATGCCTGCTTTTACCAGGTGAAAGAATTTCATCGGCATTCGCTGGGCAGAAGTTGGGTAAATAGCCCAACTCTTCACCTGCAGAGGCCCTTTTCGCAGGGATGCGTGCAATCTGTTATGGGTTTTAGCCCTAAACCCAGAACTTGCGCTGCGCACCTCGTATGCACCAGTAGTAACTGCAAATTTCAGCCCATAACCATACCTGCAGCAATAATTAATCCAATTTTGACTTTAGAAATTAGCTCAGCTGTTTTAAAACTGTTCTCTGTACAATATCTGAATTGCATCGAGGAATGGTAGAATTAAACTGATGCCTGTGAATTTCATGACCTCAAATGACAATGGCGCTTTTTCAAAGTTCTTAAAGATTCTCTGAAGAATCCTGGTTAAACATATTTTCCGACACACATACTGGATGTAAACATGCATACAACATACACAGCAGTATTAATACTGCAGAAACACAGAATGAATTGGCTAAAAAATTCCTGTAGCAGGTCAACGAACGGCACCCACTGTTCAATAGACATGCCCTTTCCCAGTTAATCGCCACAATATTTTGCGTGGCAAGTTGCTGGAAGTGCCAGATGGAAACAGCATGGCAGCATCTGGGATATGAATGAACAGGACAAGCAACTGCGTATCTCCTTAACCAATTAGATTGATGGAATGTGAAATGACCGGTGCAAGGTCTGAACAAGGAAGTACAAGTTCGAACCGTGAATTCAATGTCAAATCAGGTACAAAAAGAGAGGGAAAGAAAGATTGGATTGAAAGAGAGATAAAAAACCATTTTTTTAAATTTCCAACAGCAACTAAAATCTGAAGGAACGAGACTCCGCACTTGTAATAGTTCATTTTCAGTGCCAGAGGTTGACTGGCAGTAATTAACACAGCACTTTATTAAAAGGGGATTTATACTTAGTTACTTGACATAACGTTCTGTGTATCTATGGTATGATCATCAATACATTATATTCATTTTTACATTCAGTATTTATTGCAAGCAGGAAAAATATATATTTTAACAGAATCTTCATTTTTTGCTTTAAAACTTTACTGAAATTCTAGACAACATTATGCTCTCTCAAAGAGAAATATAGCTTTCAAGCATAAGCATTTAGCATTCCAACAGACTGATAGCATTAGACCAGTGACTGGAATATTAAGTGTGCCAAGCAGACTAATGTAAATTTCTCGCCTGATATATCTGATCTTCTTGCAATTTAACAGAAAGTGCTATAATTTGCAAACTAGGAAATAACCACGTGTCTGGGACAATTAATGCCTCGGTTACACTCAACTGACTAATAATAGACAGCTAATAAGGTCGGCTTCACTACAGCCAAATACTATTGACTTTGGTGGAAGTCAAGTTACAATATTGCATAGGTTTAAAAGTTTAGAACATGTATAATGAAAAAAGACCCTTGTAGTAGACATTGGCTCAACTAGTTAATTGCATGGGTCTGTGCATGTGGAATTAGAATTAAATTTGAAATTGATGATGATTTTCTAGAACTAGTGCCAGAATCAGCAAATCTTCCAAAATGCTCACCATCCTCAACAGTTCATTAAGCAAAAAAAAAAATGATCTCTCTCTGTAACTGTCTGCTTTTACCTCCTCAATCTCTATTACTTCATTTCTCCTTTCTGTTCATCTTTCATTATCTCCCCTATGGGTGTCACACTTTCTTTCATCAACATTTCTATTTCTGACATACGCCTTTCATTGAATGTCGCAGTTTCTGTCATCTGATGTGGTTCACAATGATTTCCAACATCCAGCAACTGCAGTTGCAACAACTTGAATTTATATAGCACTTTTAATGTGGGAAAATGTCTCATGGCGTTTTACAGGAGCATAATCAGATTAAAAATTGGCACAGAGCCAAAGAAAGATATCAGGGATAACTAAAAGCTGGGTCAAAAGAAGTATGTTTTAAGGAGAGTCTTAAAGGAGGAGAGAGGTGGAGGGGCTAAGGGAAGAAATTCCAGAGCTTAGGGCAAAGACTGGTAAAGGTAAGGCCACTAATGGGACAAAGAGTGCGGAAGATGCACAAGAGGCCAGAGTTGGACAAACGCAAAGTTCTTCTAGGGTTGTAGGAGGTTACAAAAATGGGGAGGGGAAAAGCCATGAAGGGATTTGAACACAAGAATAAGATTTTTTAAACCGAAGCGTGGTGCACCACAAGTTAATGTAGGTCAGTGAGCATGGGGGTGATGGATAAGCAGGTCAGGCCATAAAAGAGCTGGAGCGGCATACCACTTCAACCTCCAGCGCGAGCTGCTCCAAGTATGCGACGATTTTGAGATGGGCGACGTCATCAAAACCCTGGTCGCCGTTTTGGAGGGTGGGCAGGAACATCGGCAGGGCCTAGGTAGAGGAGTGGGAAGATCGGGGCGGATGAGCGGCGAGAGTGTTTGTGGCGAGATGCGGTGAATGTTTATGGCGGAGGAGCGGTGAGAGATCGTGGCGGAGGTGCAACAGATGAGGATACGGGGCCCAGAAGAGCAGAGGGCCCAGGGGCAGCACGGGCCAGCCCACACTGCGATGTGTGCGCTCGCTAGGTCCGCGCAGCAGAGCAGGTCTCCAGTCGCCCCCTTGTCACTGGATAAAGGCCTAGCTTTGTCAAGCCCGTGTGGTGGCTGGTGTGCAACAGTCACCACACGTTAAAAAAATTCACGCATAGGCATCTTCCACCTCCCCTCAATTGGAGTTCAGGACTGGAACATCGGTCCTTCATCGAAACACCTGTGAACTCGTGGAAGCAAGTCATCCTCGTTTGAGGGACCCCTATGATGATGATGATGGTGATGGGTAAGCAGCACTTGGTGCGGGTTAGGATACAGGCAACGTTTTGAATCAACTCTATGGAGGGTGGAAGATGCTGTCAGCCAGAAGAACACTGGAATATTCGAGTCTGGAGTTACCAAAAGCACAGATGAGGATTTCAGCTGCTGAGGCAGGGGCAGAGATGGACAATGTTACGGAGGTGGAAGTAGGCAGTCTTTGTGATGGAGAGGATATGAAGTCAGAAGCTCAACGTAGCGTCAAATAGGTTGCGAACAGTCTGGTCCAGCTTGAGACAGTGGTCAGGGAGGGGGATGGAATCGGTGCTGAGGGTACGGAGTTTGTGGCAGGGACAAAAGACAATGGCTTAGGGCTTCCAAATGCTTAATTGGAGGAAATTGTGGCTCAACCAGGAATGGATGTCGGACAACAAGTATGATAAACCAGAGGCAGAAGAGGGGTCGAGAGAGGTGGTGGTGAAGAGAGAGGTGGTGGTGAAGTAAGAGCTGTGTGTTTGCCAGTATACCTGTGGAACCTCATTGTGTATTTGGTTGATGTTGCCAAGGAGCAGCATGTAGATGAGAAATAGGAGGACATCAAGTATAGAGCCTTGGGAGACTCCAGAGGTGTTAATACGGATTCTTTTTCCCTCAATCTGTTTCAGTGAATACACTGACACACGAACACCTTGCTGCCTTTTCTGTAAAAGACCTTTATTGAAGATTCTCCGGCCGGGACTTGTCAAGACAAAGGAACACTCTCAATCAGAGCTTGTTCACCTTCCTCAGGACAAGCCCCTTTACAACGCGAAAACACAGTAGTTATACATTTTCAAAACATAACACATTTGATTAGCACTTGGTCTATCCACTCCCTTTCTTCCTCCTTATGGGCCAGTGCAGGAACCAGCACTTTAACCCTTATCCCGCTGGTACCCTTAATGCCAAATTTCTCTTACAATTCCCCCCTTTTGGCCCTTGGCTATACGCCAAGCTGGCCATATTTCCCGATAACTATCTCCCTGTAGGCGAGTTCCAGATAGGTTCGTTCACCTGGGTGGCCATCTCCCAAGCTTCGGGACCTCCTGAAACCTTCCCACAGAGTTATATAAGGTAAGTCCTTCCTGTAGGACTGCTTAAATTTTCATCCCTTATGGCCTTAATCATAGTGCGTGCCCTGACTTATCGTTTGGCCTGTTTAATTCGTGCACATGTTAATCCCATCATGACCATCAGAACCAGACCCTGTATTACTACAAGTACATGTGATATTATTCTTTTCCATGGGTAAATTTGAATATTAAGTCCAATGTCCCACAGCTTTGAGTACCAGGGCTGATCAGCCAGCATTGCGTTAGTGTCTCTCTGTAAGTTGTCTATTTCTTCCATCAGCTGGACATACTGTCGTCTTTGATTCTGGATTCCTCGCACCAAACGTAATAGAGGCAACGGTGCAGACGAGAAGAGAAGCCATTGCAGGAGAATCTCTGGAACCAGGCAAGGCTGTCTCATTCAGTTGGACAACGGAGGAGAGGCATTGGAGGAAGATGGCGTGGTCAACCATGCCGAGTGCTGCAGAGAAGTCAAGAAGAATGAGGAGGGATAGTGCACCATGGTCACAGTTACAGAAGATGTCACAGAGGCAGTTCCAATGCTGTGACGATGCAGAAACCTAATTGGAGAGGTTCAAACATGGAGTTGCGGGAAAGGTGGACATTGAGTTTGGAAGCAGCAACATGTTCATGGACTTTGAAGAATGGGAGGTTGGAGATTGGGCTGTAGTTTGAAAGGTCAGTGGGGTGAAGTTTTCTTTTTAAGGAGGGAAGGTGATGACTGCAGATTTGAAAGGGAGGGAGGCAGCATCTGATGAGAGGGCACTATTTACAAGGTCAGCAAGCATGGGGGCCAGGAAGGGAAATTGGGTGGTCAGCAGTTTAGTATGAATAGGGTCGAGAGCAACGACCCGTTAAGCTGCATAGACGCGTGATGGGCTGGAGGTCCCGCGCAGGCCACTCACTGGTTTTTCAATAGGAATAATCGTGCATGCATGAAGATTTGAATGGGCCATGCAGCCAGCTAAAGGGCTCGCGCACAAAAATAAATTATAGGGAACATTGGTCAAGAGAGCAGGATAATATGAGCTTGGAGAGGGCATGAGGCTAGAAATTAGAGAAGTAAGTTAGTTCATTGCAGGGCAGGGGAAAGATTGGTTCGGTGAGCAAGGGGAAGGGAGTAATATGGCAGTAGAAGTTGACGGATGGTCTCAATTTTAGTGACAAAGAAGTCCATGAACTTCTCGCACTTATTGATGGATAAGAACATAAGAAATAGGAGCAGGAGTAGGCCATTTGGCCTCTCGAGCCTGCTCTGCCATTTAATCAGATCATGGCTGATCTAATCTTGGGCTCAGCTCCACTTCCCTGCCCGCTCCCCATAACCCTTCACTCCCTTATCGTTCAAAAATTTGTCTATATCCACCTTAAATATATTCAATGACCCAGCCTCCACAGCTTTCTGGGCAGAGAATTCTGCAAATTTACAACCATCTGAGGGAAGAAATTCCTCATCTCAGTTCTAAGTGGGCAACCCCTTATTCTTAAACTATGCCCCCTAGTTCTAGATTCCCCCACGAGCGGAAACATCCTCTCTGTGTCTACCTTGTTGCGCCCCCCTCAGTATCTTATATGTTTCAATAAGATCACCTCTCATTCTTCTATGGGACATTTGGAGTTGCTGCATGTCTTCAGACTGGTGAAATAAAGATTCAAACATGAGGCAGCATTGAGCCTCTATGGGTCCTTCAGACAAGACCGAGAGAAGCATAGTGGGCAGCAGAGACTAGGAAGGCCGATGAATAATGAAGGATTAAGATAGAGATTAGAGGGTGGGTGTGGCGGGCAGGGGAACAAAGTACCTGCGGGAGAAATTAAGGCAGGCATGACAGGAAGGGGAGGACACAGGTAAGAAGGAGACAGAAGCAATATGATTGGGTCGGAGCAGTAGTCAAAATGTGCATGCGAACAGACAGGAAATTCAGGTTGCATAGGTATGGCAAAGATTAGGACAGGTATGTCCTGATTGTAAACAGGGGACACGGAGGAGACAATAAGAGTCCAAAGTTAAAGTCAAGATGTCTCATGGTGGGAGGAAGTTGACTTTCAGATGGGTAGAGTCAGCTTAAAAGCACTGACAAACTGATGTACAGGTTCAGAGATATCTGGAGTGTGAGTGATTCCAGGAGCAGTTTGAGGGACAGAGTATCAGTGGATGCACTGCTAGTTTTCCCGATGAGGAGGCATGGAGAATTGGCCATAATCATAAGTTTATCCAGGTAAGCAGTGGCCTCGGTGATGAGTATTGCACACCAACAGATTCGGCAAAGGGATAAATGAGAAGCAGGCATAAAGTAGCAGTGCAAGGATTCTTTGGCTGCGCCTCCCAAACCCGCGACCTCTACCACCTAGAAGGACAAGGGCAGCAGATGCATGGAAACACCATCACCTGCAAGTTCCCCTCCAAGCTACACACCATCCTTGGAAGTATATCGTCGTTCCTTCATCATCGCTGGGTCAAAGTTCTGGAACTCCCTCCCTAACAGCACTGTGGGAGTACCTTCACCACACGGACAGTAGTGGTTCAAGGCAGTGGCTCATCAGCACCTGCTAATGGGCAATTAGGGATGGGCAATAAATGCTGACCTTGCCAGTGACGCCCACATTCCATGAACAAATTTATTTAAAATCTCAGCAGCAGTGGAGCAGAATCCGCAGCAGGATTGGAACCAGCCGGGACAGATCAGCGATAGCACAGTGCAGTAAAACATTTCCCAGTGGAGAAGCAGAAAACTGAGGAAAAGCAGGAGCAGGCTAGATACTAGAATCTAAACAGGCCAGCAGAGAATACAGTCTCCGTAGAAAACAGTTGGAGGTCACGATAAGGTCCAGAAACATCGGAGAAATGGACTTTGCAGGGTAAAATAAAGCTGGGAGCGAGCAGTTCACTGAAGTACATACAGTCAACCTCAGTAGGTAACAACAGCAGGTGAGGGATGGGCTGAAGGCTAGAAAAAGTTACCTTAAAACTTATAATGACTGAAGTAGCAGAGCAGAGTCAGAGCAGCTGAGTCTTACAGCATAGTCCTGGAGGCAGGGGAACCCAAAAGTTGTGAAGTCAAATTTGAGCATAATTCCAGATGTTAAAAAAAGAGCACAGTGAAAACAAAGAACAAGCAAGGTCAGGTGATGGGCAGTGGGCTCTGCAGTTGAAATGATAGTTTGGGCTAAAATGTGCCCACTATTAGAGCCAGGGTTGTTTAAGCAGGTAAGGGAGATGATGGGAGAAGAAAGGGCAAAGGATGGCAATGGTTAATCAAGGATAAAGTTACACAGATGAAGAGCTCAATAAGGGATCTCGGTGTCTCTTTATGCAGATCACTAAAAGCTCGTGCATAGGGGCAAATAGCAATCAAAAAGGCTAATGGAATGTTTGTCTTTATCTCAAGGTGGTTGAAATACAAAAGTGAGGAAGTGATGCTTCAGTTGTGCAGAGCCTTGGTCAGATCACATCTGGAATGCTGCATTCAGTTTTGGGCACTGAACCTCAGGAAGGATATTAGTTTTGAAAGGGATACAGAGCAGATTCACCAGATACCAGGGCTTATTTTGAGCACAGATTGCATAAAATTGACTTGTATTCCCTTGAGTTTAGAAGGTTGATGGGTGATCTAATCAAGGTATTTAAAGGGGATTCAATAGGGTAGATAGAGAAACAATTTCTTTTGGTGGGGGAATCCAGAACAGGACCACATAATTAACTGTTCTGTCCTCAGGTACTGTTACCCTCTCTTTCAAATCTGCTGTCATCACCCCTCTCCTCAAAAAAACAACCCTTGATCCCACTTTGCTTGTTACCCATCTCCAACCTCCCTTTCCTGTCCAAAGTACTTGAACGTGTGTTGCCTCCCAAATCCGTGATCATCTTTCCAAGAATTCAATGTTTGAATCCCTTTAATCTGGCTTTCGCCCCTGCCACAGTACCGAAACTGCTCTCATCAGTCACAAATGACACCCTTTGTAAATATGACAAAGGTAAACTATCCCTCCTCATCCTTCTGGACTTGTCTGCAGCCTTTGACACAGTTGACCATTCCATTCTCCTCCAATACCTCTCCACCAATGTCCAGCTAGGTGGGATTGCACTCGCCTGGTTCCATTCTTATCAATCTAATCGTAGCCAGAAAATCTCCAGCAATGGCTTCTCTTCCCACTCCCGCATTGTTATCTCTGGTGTCCCCCAAGGATCTGTCCTTGGTCCCCTCTTATTTCTCATCTATATGCTGCCCCTTGGCGATATCATCCGAAAACACGGAGTCAGTTTCCACATGTACGCAGACGACATCCAGCTCTACCTCTCCACCACTTCTGTCGACCCCTGCTTGGTATCTAAATTGTCAGATTGCTTGTCCGACATCCAGTACTGGATGAGCAGCAATTTTCTCCAATTAAATATTGGGAAAACCGAAGCCATTACCTTTGGTTCCCTGCCACAAACTGCATTCCCTAACCACTGACTCCATCCCCCTCGCTAGCATCAATCTGAGGGTGAACAAGACTGTTCGCAACCTAGGTGCTATATTTGACCCTGAAATGAGTTTCCAGCCAAATATCTGTGGCATAACTAAAATTGCCTTTTTCCACCTCCGTAACATTGCCCGCCTCCACCCCTGCCTCAGCTCTTCTGCTGCTGAAACCCTCATTCATGCCTTTGTTATCTCTAGACTTGACTACACCATCTCACTCCTGGCCGGCCTTCCACATGCCACACTATGTAAATTTGAAGTCATCCAAAGCTCAGCAGCCCGTGTACTAACCCACACCAAGTCACGATCACCCATCACCCCTGTGCTTTCTGACCTACATTGGTTCCCAGTTAAACAACACCTCGATTTCAAACTTCTCATCCTTGTTTACAAATCACTCCATGGACTTGCCCCTCCCTCTCTCTCTAATCTTTTTCAGCCTCTCAATCCCACAAGATGTCTGCTCTCCTGAACATCCCTCATTATAACTGCTCAACCATCGGCGGACGTGCCTTCAGCTGCCTGGGCACTAAGCTCTGGAATTCCCTCCCTGAACTTCTACACCTCTCTACCTCTCTTTCCTCCTTTAAGACGCTCATTAAAACCTACCTCTTTAAACAAGCTTTTGATCATCTGCCTTAATTTCTTCTGTGGCTCTGTGTCAAATTTATCTGTTTGTCTGTAACAATGTTGTGAAGCGCCTTGGGACGTTTTACTATGTTAAAGGCGCTATATAAACAAAAGTTATTATAATCTTAAAACTAAAGCTAGGTCATTTAGGAGTGAAATCAGGAAGTAATTTTTCACATTAAGGGTAGTGGAATTCTGGAACTCTCTTGGGTAAATAGAGTTAAGGTACAGATCAGCCATGATCTAACAGAATGGCGGAACAGGCTCGAGGGGCTAAATGGCCTACTTATGTTCCCATGAAAACTTGTTATGGAAACCTGCAGAAATGCTATTCTTCTGAACTTGTGGAAACCCCTGCTTTTTTAAAATATAAACTGCAGACACAGAATGAACTAAATCTGTTAAAATGGATGATTGATTGGAGAGACTCAGGAAAAGCACAAGAAATCTAGGTTACTAGTCAGGCCAAAAACAAAAAAAACAATTCAAGGTCATGTGCTCAATGTAGTAAAACTACAGGCATGCACTTTGTCGAAAAGAAACATCCTTACATCATTGCTACTACAAATATCCTTTGCCTCTTCAAATCATACTAATGTTTAATCCAGGATTTGTTTCTGCACTAAGTTTTGCATTCATAATTCAATGTTTACGTTGCTGTACAAACACTAATTAGAGCGATACAATATACAAAAAGTCACCAAACTATGAATGATTACCATACAATATCGTAATGTCTGCTATTGGATGATATTTCACCTTGTTTGTTAGTCACAATTTTTGTCTTACCTAATTTACTTTCCCAGTTTAGTTATTTTTATTGTAGTAGTTTGTTGGTTATGGCACATTGTCATGCATGCCAATCCAATAAAGTGAGCAACCCTGGAACTGAATGAGAAGCGGCAGTGTTATTCGGGTCCATTGGTGCAATCACCCAAAGTTAGTGTTTAGTACCTGAACAGGATGCACTGAAGGGCTGAAATAAGAGGAAGCTCAGGAGGTAGTGTGCTGGATCTGGTTGAATTGTATGCTAGGTGTATTTTTCCTTTGATACACTACACATTGATATTCAGCACATCGAATTACCACATCACTCATTTACATCACCTTTATTTTTTTATGTGTATGTCCATTTTTAAATAAATCTAAACTCAAGAAGGTTGGAATGTATCTTTTCCTTCACTTCAATGATTAAAAACCAAGTAAAATGTACTTCTTTCAGCAGATTACAGGTTCGACAATTGATAGCAAACTAGTCATCTTCAGATAACACGCCATGAGCAAAATGCAAAGCACTCCAGAGGCTGCACATCTGAACCAAGAACAGAAAATGGTGAGAAGTCGAAGCAGGTCAGGAACCACCTGTGTAGACAACAGTTGAGTTAGCATTTTGGGTGTGGATCCTTGGCCAAAAAAGTTTTGAAATTCTGCCTGCAAAACCCAAGTGTCTGGTCAATCTCAAACAAATCAAACATTCCTCCTGCAACAGCCCCACGCAGCGCGAGCAAAGAATGCAGTAGGAAGTTAGATTGATTTTAGAAACTCACCGGCATAATTTACATTAAGAAATGTGATCTAGATTTGCAAATATATATTCACAGGCAGCCTACAAGATATCCACGCTGTTACACCGTAAGCTTTGGCCTGGATAGCGGGCTTAGATATTGACATTTGATTTGCTTTGGTGTTACCATACAAAATTAGAAGACTAGAAAAATATAGAAGTAATCAATCTAAAACACCATTGACAGATAAGTCAGTAATTCTTGAATAATTATTAGGACAAATTTTAGCATACATTACATAAGTGTCCTACCAATCTTTTGTCAATGCAGGTATGCAAAACTGCCTTTGTCATCATGTAAATGTGATGCAAATAGCCAGCAACATGTCAACACGAATTGCACACAAAACCTACATGTACAAAAGAAAATGTTTCACCCCCAAAGGTAAGTCCTCCTTTACAAACATATTTAGTGGGGCTTCCATGTCACAGGAATAGTCGATGCCTGCGCAGGACAAAACAATCAAATAGTGGAAGCATTTATAATGCAGACACGTACATTATTTTAATATATTGAAAGTTTTGCATACAGTACACATTGTAAACCTCCTGCAAAAATTATTCTGCAAACCTTGCATGTCACTCTTAATTCACAGCCAATTTATTCTATCACATTTGATCAGATCATTCTTCCCAAATGATTTGAGTCTAACCCTGAAACCCAAACCCTTATTTCAATCTTCTCAAAGCATACAGCAGGACAGAGAGATAGAAGTTAAAACAAACCAAGACCAACTGAACAACTCCAAACTAGATACAGATGTCAGGAAGTTTGAAACAATATGGATTGTTAAGATAGATTTGAAAGACCTGCATTTATATAGCACCATTCATGACCTCAGGACGTCCCAAAGCACTTTACAGCTAATGAAGTACATTTGAAGTGCAGTCATTGTTGTAATGTAGGAAACACGGCAAACAACTGACGCACAGCAAGCTCCTACAAACAGCAATTAAAGAAATGCTCAGATAATGACCATTTTAGGTATTGGTTGAGGGACAAACATTGGTGGACACTGGTAGAACACCACTGCTCTTCTTCGAATCATGCTATAGGATCTTTTACGCCTCGCTTTAACAGTGCTCCGAAAGACGGTCCCTCAGACAAGGCAGGATTCCCTCAATGTACTGAAGTGCAGGGCAAGATTATGTGCTCAAGTTTCAGAGTGTGGCTGGAACCCACAATCTTCTGGCAAAAGGCTGACCTTGTAGCTAAAATAATTTACACTTTCAGGTGTAGATTTTCAAATTGTCACCCAAGCATAAAACTTGTGCTTTGAAAGAGAATCGGCCTGTTACAGAAACCACTCAATTTTCATTTCTGTTTATCTGAATGGAAATTTCCCCCAATTAAATATCGGGAAGACCAAAGCCATTGTCTTCGTCACAAACTCTGTTCCCTTGCCACCAATTACATCATAACTCTCCCTGGACTCAGTCTCAGGTTGAAGCCGACTGTTTTCAACCTCGGTGCTCTATTTGACGCTACGCTGAGCTTCCCACTCCATATTTTCATCACAAAGGCTGCCTACTTCCACCTCGGTTATATTGGCCGTCTCCGCCCCTGCCTCAACCCATCTGCTGCCGAAACCCTCATCCATGTTTTGTTCACCTGCAGACTTATGCTTTTCTGGTCTGGCTCACACCCTGCTTAAACTTCAGCTCATCCAAAACTCTGCTACCGCTATCCTAGCCTATATCAAGCCCAGCTTACCCATGACCTGGTGCTTGCGAATCCACACTGGCTCTCTGTTCCCCAATGCCTCCGATTTAAAGTTCAAATCCCTTCATTGCCTCGCACCTCTACATCTCTGTAACCTCTTCCAATACTACAACTCTCCAAGAACTATGCTTTCTTCCAACTCTAGCCTCTTGCGCATTGTCAACTTCCTTTGCCTTTCCATGGACAGTGTCTTCTTTCATTTAGGATCTAGCTTTGGAATTCCCTTGCTGAATCTTGATGCCTCTCCACTCATCTTATTTATGACCCTGCTTAAAACCTGTTTGACCAGCCGTGACTCAGTTGGTAGCACCCTCGCCTCTGAGTCAGAAGGTTGTGGGTTCAAGCCCCACTCCAGAGATTTGAATGCAAAAATCTAGGCTGACATTCCAGTGCAGTAATGAGGGAGTGCTGCACTGTCGAAGGTGCAGTCTCTCGGATAAGACATTATACCGAGACCCTATCAGCTCTCTCAGGTGGAAGTAAAAGATCCCATGATACTATTTTGAAGTAGAGCAGGGGAGTTACCCTGGTGTCCTAGCCAATACTTATCCCTCAATTAGCGGCAGGGTATAGTGGATGCATTGGTCGTAATTTACCAAAATTCCCTGGATTCTGGGGAGGTCCCTGCAGATTGGAAAACTGCAAATATAACACCCCTATTTAAAAAAGGAGGCAGACAAAAACCAGGAAACTTTAAACCAGTTAGCCTAACATCTGTAGTTGGGAAAATGTTGCGAGTCCATTATTAAAGAAGCAGTAGCAGCACATTTGGAAAAGCAAAATTCGGTCAGGCAGAGTCAGCATGGATTTATGAAGGGGAAATCACGTTTGACAAATTTGCTGGCATTCTTTGAGGATGTAACGAACAGGGTGGATTAAAGGAGAACCAGTGAATTTGATGTATTTGGACTTCCAGAAGGCAGTTGACAAGGTGCCACATAAAAGGTTACTGCACAAGATAAAAGTTCAGGGGGTTGGGGGTAATATATTAGCATGGATAGAGGATTGGCTAACAGAAAACAGAGCTGGGATGAATGGTTCATTCTTGGGTCGGAAATCAGTAACTAGTGGGGTGCCGCAGGGATCAGTGCTGGGACCCCAATTATTTATAATCTATATTAACGACTTGGATGAAGGAACCGAGTGTAACGTAGCTAAGTTTGTTGATGATACAAAGATGGGAGGAAAAGCAATGTGTGAGGACACAAAAAATCTGCAAAAGGACATAGACAGGCTAAGTGAGTGGGCAAAAATTTGGCAGATGAAGTATAATGTTGGAAAGTGTGAGGTCATGCACTTTGGCAGAAAATAAATCGAAGAGCAAGTTATTATTTAAATGGAGAAAAATTGCAAAATTCTGCAGTACAGCAGAACCTGGGGCTCCTGGTGCATGAAACACAAAAGATTAGTATGCAGGTACAGCAAGTGACCAGGAAGGCCAAGGAATTCTTGGCCTTTATTGCAAAGGGGATGGAGTATAAAAGCAGGGAAGTCTTGCTACAGTTAAACAGGGTATTGGTGAGGCCACACCTAGAATACTGCGTAGTTTTTGTTTCCATATTTAAGAAAGGATGGAGGCAGTTCCGAGAAGGTTCACTAGGTTGATTCCGGAGATGAGGGGGTTGACTTATGAGAAAAGGTTGAGTAGCTTCGGCCTCTACTCATTGGAATTCAGAAGAATGAGAGATGATCTAATCAAAACGTATAAGATTATGAGGAGGCTTGACAAGGTGGACGCGGAGAGGATATTTCCACTGATTGGGGAGACTAGAACTAGAGGGCATGATCTTAGAATAAGGGGCCGTCCATTTAAAACTGAGATGAGTAGGTATTTTTTCTGAAGGTTGTAAATCTGTGGAATTCGCTGCCTCAGAGAGCTGTGGAAGCTGGGTCATTCAATAAATTTAAGACAGAGATAGACAGTTTCTTAACCGATAAGGGAATAAGGGGTTAGGGGGAGCGGGCAGGGAAGTGGACCCGAGTCCATGATCAGATCAGCCATGATCGTATTGAATGGCGGAGTAGGCTCGAGGGGCCATATGGCCTACTCCTGCTCCTATTTCTTATGTTCTTATTAAGATCACTAAACAAACGATTTTCTGATCGTTATCACATTTCTGTTCGTGGGAGCTTGCAATGTGCAAATTAGCTGCTTACATTACATCAGTAACTGTACTTCAAAAATAATTCATTGGCTCTAAAGCGCTTTGGGACGTCCAGTGGTCGTGAAAGGCGCTATATAAATGCAAGTCTTTCTTTGTACTCTACCTCTTCAATATCTCCTTCTTTGGCTTGGTGTCAATTTTTGTTTGATTATACTAACTTTTTTTCTATTGTGAGGTGCCTTAGAATATTTTCCTGCATTAATGGAACTAAATAAATGCAAGTTGCTGTTGTTGCTGCTTTGTATCAGATCATCAAGGTAAACCTAGATACCGAGGAGTTACTGAAGCCGCTGGTCTTTGTCAGCTTATTCAATCTGCAGATCACGGAGTCTTCAGGCCAAGAATCTAAAATTATTTATATTGAATTGTGATTAAAAAAACACTATCTTGTTTTGTTTAGGTTGAGGATTTGGCCTGCAGTGGAGATGATATGAATCTCTTTTCCCCCTCTCCCCTCCCCCCACCCCCAATGCCTGGCTTTTTTGCCAATTATCCTAAATCTGTGTCATCTGGTTATTAACCGTTCTGCTAGTGGAAACAGTTTCCTACTCTATCAAAACTCCATGATTTTCAAATTATTTGTGTGGTCAGCAACAAAAATTTAAGAACACAAGAACTAAGAGGAGTAGTCCATACAGCCCGTTGGGCCTGCTCCGCCATTCAATATCATAGCTGTACTTTTATATCAACTCCACTTTCCCGCTCTATCCCCATAATCCCTTGACTCCCTTAGCAACAAATGAATATACGAATCAACTGAGCATCTACAGCCCTGTGGGGTAGAGAATTCCAAAGATTCACAACCCTCTGAGTGAAGAAATTCCTCCTCATCTCAGTCTTAAATAGCCAACCCCTTATCTTGATACGATTACCTCTAGTTCTAGACTCTCCAGACAGGGGAAAACATCCTCCCAACATCTACCATATCAAGACCTCTAAGAATTTTATACATTTAAGAGATTGAAAGCATACATTAAAACTCAGTTTGCTGGTGACCAATGCATATTTCATGAGCAGCGCTGATGTTCAGAGTTATTTAATTTTTTCAAGTAAAAGTTAAAATTATTAGTTATACTGCAGTTATATATTTGCAAGATAAGTATTGTGATACGTGTTTCCAGGAGCCAAATCCATGGGTGTATTGCCATGCATCTAATCCAAATGCTAAACCGTCCCTCACACAGCAAAATCCCAATATTCAATACTTTGACACCGGATCCAAAAAAAAGGAAACAATTGTGTTACACGGTTTCCAAATTGTGGGAACAGGAAAAAAAAATAAAATTTTAATACAGTAAAAACAAATAAAACAAAAAAAATTATTCAAATATTGAGAGGTTACTTGAAAAAACAGCATTATTTTTTCCTTGCTAATTGCAATTAATTTACTAGTAACTTTCCACTGACAGATACCATTTTAAATTTGATGACTGTCTAAGATTAAGGGCCCAAGTTTCCACATGATTTGCGCCTGATTTTTTAGGAGCAACTGGTGGAGAACGAACTATCTTAGAAATCGCAATTCTCCACATTTTTTTTTCTGCAGTTCTAGTCAGGTAGAACAGTTCTACTTTGGAACAGAATTTTTTCTTCAAAAGGGGGCGTGTCCGGCCACTGACGCCTGAGTTGAAAGTTTCCACAGTGAAAACGTACTCCAAACTAACTTAGAATGGAGCAAGTGAAGATTTTTGCAGAACTGAAAAAACCTGTTCTACACATTAAAAAATCAGGCGCAGGTTACAAATTAGGCGTCCAGAACGAGGTGGGGGGGGGGGGGGGGGAAGGGAAGTCATTAAATTCTACAATAAATCCTTATTTATACTTATACAAATAAATCCAACCTGAATAAACATTTATAAGCAAAGAAAAGATTAAATAAACCATCTTCCTACCTGTGTGAAAGTGCTTCAGCCAGCCTCACAAGTTCGTTCCCGACGGCGTGAGGAAGGGAGTGCAGGCCCGCCCGCCCGAACGCAGCAGATGGGGGGGGAAAGACGTTCCCGACGGCGGGAGGAAGTGAGTGGGCCCGCCCGCCTGAACACAGCGGGGGGGGGGGAGGGAGGAAGACGTTCCCGAGGGGGTAGGAGACAGTGAGAAGGCTGCAGGAAGCCTCAGTGCTGATGGCAATGTGCTTTTATTAAAAAATGTTCAAAAATTTAAACAGCTACAAAGAACTACAAAAATGGCCGAGTGCCAATGTTTCCTTCACATTGCGCGTGCGCGAACGCTCCAACGCGCACGCGCAGCGTTGCCGGCAGGAAAAAAACTAATTTAAATAGTACCCGCCCCCTCCCACTTACAAAATCGGCGCGAGTGTAGGCTCCGCCCCTCTGGGCACCGCGCCAAACAGACAAGGAGCTGCAAAGCGCTCGAGAATCGCAAGTTTTTTTTTTCCTGCGCGTTTTAGGCGCGAAAAATGGGCGCCCAGCTCGGAGGGGCGCCCGTTTTTTATCGTGTGGAAACTTGGGCCCGTTGTGTTTGAATGAAGCAATGTACAGGGCAATGAAAAAGCATTCTTCCCATAAACTTCAGTCACTGAATTATTTTACATTGGTGTGCACATATTTTCAAAAAAAGAGTTTGTTTGGAACCAATGTAACCATTCAACTGTGCTCCATAAACCGAACTACTGTAACAAGGATTCACCGGACAATGCTACTAAATGAAGACGTTCATATCTGTAGTTCTAATTGATCATAAGTTACTCACATTGTCGCCAATGTCAGAAGTAAATAAACATTTCCTTTTAATGCTTAGTTACAACAATTTTATGTACGAGTGGTCTTTTTAAAGTTGATTCATTCATCTTCAACACAGAAGGTATGTCTATGTGTCATACTGCAATTTAACCATCTATTTGCTAATACAGGTACAACGTCCCAAATCAGGAATCCTTGGGACCGAATCCATTGCCGGATTTCGGACCTCGCCACTCGGCGATTCCCACCGATCCTCACCAATTCACGCTGCTCTTGTGCTTGCCGATTCCTGCCACTCCTCACAGCTCGCCGATTTCCCACCACTCTTCGCCGATCCTCTGCTCCTTGCTGCTCACCACCGCACCTCCGCACGCCGATTTCCCCACGCGCTGTGCTTTTTACTGGTTTCCTCGTCCCTCACTGCCCGACGTCGCCATCTTGGCCGCCTCAAAAATGTCCGGTTTTCTGACAATAATTCCGGATGTCTCCATCTACGATTGTTTTCGGACAATTCTGGTTTTCGGAGTTCTGGATTTGGGACATTGCACCTGTATATCCGAGACAGGTATTCAGGATTTTCGGACTATCCAAAATGCTGACGCTGTTAAACAAATGTTTTATTATTTAGATTTTTTTTTTACAACTCATTTAAATTGCACAGCACCCGCTTGGTTAAACTTCCTAACAATCATTTTTTTTGCGGGGGGGGGGGGGGGGCACGGTCAAGTCGAGAACAATTGTAGGAAACAGACCTACCAGAAATTTGAGGGGTTGGGAAGAATATAATGCAATGTTCATTATAGGTATGATCAAAAATATATTGCAAAATATATTCAAAGTCAGTGAAAAAGTGAGCATTAATACAATCAAACTGCACAATATATTTGGCAGGAAAACCACAAACATCGGAAATGACACTACTGTGGTTTATTCGGTATATAGATACATACTTCCTTATTGTACCATAACTGAAAACCACATATGATAGGAGTATTTCAGCAACTCTACTACTAAAGCTAATCAATGGGGGAAAAAATCATGAATAAAGTCATCTGAATTACTGTAGAATGTGTTACTTTCAGTGAGTAACAAACTGGAAGTCTTCACAGCTTACAAATATGCTGTTTATTGCTCAGCCATTTTATAAACCACATGCAGTTGTGCATCATACAAAACACTTCCAGGTCAGAGAACTTTCTGTACTCATGCAGGAACATAGGCACACGAGTAGTCTATCCTGCCCCTCAAATCTATTCCACCATTCAATTTGATCATGACCACCTGTAAATCGACTCCATTTTAATATTAATACTCATTTATTTCACTAACTTTGAGTACATTTTGCAAGGGGGAGGGGGTTATATTTTTGATCACCGATATAATGAACATTGCATTATATTCTCCCCAACTCCTAAATTTTCTGCCAGATCTCCCTTCGCTTCATATCCCTTGGCACCCTTAAGAAACAATAATCCATTGATCTGTCTTGAAGATTCCAATTGACCCAGATTCCACAGCCTTTTGGAAGAGAAAGTTTCAGATCATCACTAGCTTTGGCTCTGGCTCTAATTTTATTATACCCTTTGTTCTAGACTCCCCTTGAAGAATTAGTTTCTCTACCCTATCGAATTCTTCTATGAATTTTAAGACCACAATTAGATCACACCTCAACCTTTGAAATTCAAGTTTGTGCAACCTGTCCTCATAATTTAACCCTTTAAGACCTGGTATAATTCTCAATGCTGCAGCTCTTCCAAGGTCTTAATTATGGATGCAAATTTGTACCATTATACTTCCCAAAGAAAATAAAACTTGAAACACAAACAATGTCAGAAATCTGCAACAACTATTAAGTCTAATAGTTCCAGTTTGAACAGTTCAATACTAGTCACCAATAGTTAAAATTATTGCATGGTTTTCACACCATTCTATCTTGTTAGGGTAGATGGTTTGTTACTCATGGCATAGATGGGAGCCTTTACCATCTGAAGTTCGCTTACTGTTTAGTCGATCATCTGCCAAGGTCTTTGTTTCCATTGGGCTCTGTTGTTCTAGCTGCAGTTTGTTTAATGAGGGCTGGCTGGGTAGATCCACCTGGTGTAACCAAACTCCCCAATCTCTCCACAAATGGTGACTTTGTTTACTGCAAGTTTTGCCATTTCCACCTTAAGATCCTTCCTTTTCTCACTCTAGCATTGTCGGATCTGATATCCATTTGCAGTTGAACTTGTGTTGCCATTTATTTCTCCTTCTCTCTTGGATTTTGAGAACTTTTTCTTTAAGCTTATTGAGCTCTTTGGTATCTCTATTGCAAAACTGGACCTGTTTGACTCTTGAGGTTACAGCTTCTCTTTTGCTTCACTTACTAGCCTCCATTTCAGAGGTGAGCTTGCTGTAAAGAGTAATGTTTTTATTGCTTTTCCAATGGTCTTTGATGTGATAAGCAGTCCACAATCTTACCTGGTCTATATTTGAGTCTCTTAAGCATTAGTCTTGGCTCAAATCACAACATTTTTGTTTATCTTGCTGCCTTTGGGGAAGAGTAGTCAAGGCTGCGAGAGTGAGTTAAAGGTACAGAAATGATGACTGGGCACATGACACAGGTCATGGGCCTTACGTAAATTGGAAGTTTGGTAATTGAGAAAAATGAGGTAAAAATCTTGTTCTTGTTCGAGGACTATCCAACAGTATTCTCTGCCTAACTATGAAAAGCTTGGCCTGCTGGCGACATGAGTAAATTCATATTGTTGCACAAACTTGTAATTTCCTCGACTTCAAGGTTTATTGATGGATATAAGTAGGTGGCATAGGAATATAGAAACAGGAGTAGCTATTCAGCCACTTAAGTCAGTTCCATTCTATTAGATCATGGCTGATCTGTACCTCAACTGCATTTAACTGTCTTCACTCCATGTGCCTTGGTATCCTTACTTAACAAAAATCTATCAATCTCAGTCTTGAAAATTTCAATTGACCCAGCATTCACAGCCATTTGGGAGAAAAGTTCCAGATTTCCACTGCACTGTGGAAAAAATGCTTCCTGATTCCACTCCTGAATGGCCTGGCTCCATAGTTAAGATTATGTCACCCTGTTCTGGAGTCCCCCACCAGAAGAAAGAGTTTCGCTGCATCGACCTGAATGAATCCCTGTACTTGGCCCAAGTGGCTGTTCTTTTATGTGATCCCATCTGTTCAACATCTGTGCCTAATCCTGTCCTCATTTCAAGTGAAGAACATATGAACTTGTATACTCTAAAGCCCTTTACAACCAATGCATCCCCCCTTATAATCCCTGCTGCCATGCAGGAAAACACAGCAGCCAATTTGCACACAGCAAGTTCAACCGTGAGACAAATGACTAATTAATCTGTTTTGGCTTTGTTCATTCAACAAGCCACCAGGCCAACTCCTCGGCTCTACTCCAAATAGTGCCATGAGATCTTTTACATCTACCTGAAAAAGCTTACTGGACCTCAAGTTTAACATCTCATTTTACACTAGAATGCAAAGTCAACTTTCATGCAGGCTATGACTTTTTTCCCTTTTTTAATTAGCGTCTATTTCAAGGAAATTAGAATAATAGAACATGAGTTTTTTTCCATCCCCTTGAACATATGTCCCATTTTGTCCCAGCACCTTTTTGCTACTTGGTAGCTAGCAATCAGTTTGTTTTGCTGTTTTGCTTAAAAACTGCTTGTACAGATCACACGAAAACATAAGAATTAGATGCAGGAGTAGGCTATACTGCCCTTTGAGCCTGCTACACCATTCAATAAGATCATGGCTGCTCTTCGACCTCAACTCCACTTTCCCGCCTGATCCCCATATATCCCTTAATTTCCCTAAAGTCTAAAAATCCATCCATCTCAGCATTGAATATACTCAACGACTCAACATCTACAACTGAGAATTCCAAAGATTCTCAACCCTTGGGGAAAAAATTCCTCATCTCAGTCCTAAAAGACCCTGATCCTGAGACTATAGCCCCCTAGTTCTTGACTCTCCAGCAAAGGGAAACAACCTCTCCGCATCTACCCTGTCAATCTCCTTCAGAATCTTCGATGTTTCAATGAGATCACCTCTCGCTCTTGTAAACTCCAGAGTGTATAGGCCCAATCTACTCAATATCTCCTCATAGGACAACCCTCTCATCCCAGGGATCAATCTGTGAACCTTCGTTGCACCTCCTCTGAGGCATGTATGTCCTTTCTCAGATAAGGAGATCAAAACTGTGCACAGTACTGCAAGTGTGGTCTCACCAAAGCCCTGTACAATTAATTGTACTAAGACTTCCTTACTCTTGTATTCCAACCCCTTTGCAATAAATGCCAACATGCCATTTGTCTTCCTAATTGCTTGCTGCACCTGCAAGCTAACTTTGTATTTCCTGTAGGAGGACACCCTCTGAACACCAACATTTAATAGTAACGCACCATTTAAAAAAATATTCTGTTTTTCTATTCTTCCCACCGAAGTGAATAACCTCACATTTTCTCACATTATACTCGATCTGCCACCTAATTGTCCACTTACTTAAGCTGCCAAATCCCTTTGCAAGCTCTTTGTGTCCTCCTCACTGCTTACCTTCCCACCTAGCTTTGTATCGTCAGCAAACTTGGATACATTACACTCAGTCCCTTCATGTAAGTCATTAATACAAATTGTAAATAGCTGAGGCCCAAGCATTGATCAGTGCAGCACCCCAATAGTTACAGCCTGACAACTTGAAAATGACTAATTTATCTCTATTCTCTGTCTGCTAACCAATCCTCTACCCATGCTAAAATATTACCCCAAGCCCATGAGCCCTTTTATGTGGCACCTTATCGAATGCCTTTTGGAAATCCAAATATACTACATCCACTGGTTTCCTTTATCTAACCTGTTGGTTAAATCCTCAAAAAACTCTAATAAATTTGTTAAATATGATCTCCCTTTCCTAAAACCATGTTGACGCCGCCTAATCATATGATTTTCTAAGTACCCTGTTACCACTTCCTTAATGACACCTAGATATGTACATTTTATGACATTCTTCAGAGGTCAGTAAACTAGCTCTCCAAAGACAACCTTGGCTCCAATGTGGTTTGAGTGAACTCTGTAGTTCATCACTTCTCTCATACAAAGTGAAACAAATATTTAGTCTCCCTTTAATATAGGTTCATCCTGTATGCAGAGTTCTTCTGTAATGTTGAAATACACAGCAATACAAGATAGCATTTCTCTTCAACATGGCCATTCTTTGTTTGTCATTCTCAACAATTTCAGATAATTTACTCTGGTCTTGCTGAACTTTCATCATTCAATCTTCAGATAGGAGTCAGTGTTGTAGCACATTAATGGTTTTGATTTATTTTTCTGTCTTGTGCATCATGTAAGGTTCTCTGTTCAGTTTGTTAGTAAAAAATCATTTCCTCACCTATCCTGTACGAAACATACAATTCATATTTTTGAAGGAGTAACCTCATTCTCTGGAACCTTCCTGGTGCACCATAGAATCCAAGTGGTTTCAAGCAGATTTTGATCATTTTCCACAGTAATTTTTTTTCCACTTAAATTTCTCAATCAAAATCAAGGGTTCTTTGTTGATCTGAATGTAATTTATCTGTTTCAGATTGAATCTCAAAGCATAAGCCATAGGTTGACCTTCTTGTAGGAGACATGCCAACAGTCTGCTTTGAGATATTTTTATCTTGTGAAAGTACATTCTTATTGATGTCAAAGCATTTTCATGCTGGCACTTGTGATGATCTTGAACAAATCCAGACACCAAGTTGACAGTCACATGTAAAATCACAAAGAGGAGTGGACACAATGATAACTTTGGAGAATACTGATAGAGTTATTCCAAGAATTCTCTTGATACCTTTGTTTGACAGTGTGAGAAGACATCTTAGGCATTGTAAACGCAAATTAAAGCAAGAGTAAGGAAGGACATTAGCTTGGATGATGTGGAATCTGTATGGGTGGAGCTGCAGAATACCAAAAGGCAGAAAAAGTGAGAGTTGTGTACAGACCACCAAACAGTAGTAGTGAGGTTGGGGACAGCATCAAACAAGAAATTAGGGATGCGTGCAATAAAGGTACATGGGCGACTTTAATCTACATATAACCAAACTGGTAGCAATACGATGGAGGAGGATTTCCTGGAGTGTATTAGGGATGGTTTTCTAGACCAGTATGTCGAGGAACCAACTAGAGGGCTGGCCATCCGAGACTGGGTGATTTGTAATGAGAAAGGACTAATTAGCAATCTTGTTGTGCGAGGCCCCTTGGGGAAGAGTGACCATAATATGCTAGAATTCTTTATTAAGATGGAGTGTGACACAGTTAATTCAGAGACTAGGGTCCTGAACTTAAGGAAAAGTAACTTCAATGGTATGATTGGCTAGAATACACCTGCGAATGATACTTAAAGGGTTGACGGTGGATAGGCAATGGCAAACATTTAAAGATCACATGGATGAACTTCAACCATTGTACAGCCCTGTCTGCAGTAATAATAAAACTGGGAAGGTGGCTCAACCGTGGCTAACAAGGGAAATTAAGGATAGTGTTAAATCCAAGGAAGAAACATGTAAATTGGCCAGAAAAAGCAGCAAACCTGACGACTGGGAGAAATTTAGAATTCAGCAGAGGAGGACAAAGGCTTTAATTAGGAGGGGGGAAATAGAGTATGAGAGGAAGCTTGCCGAGAATATAAAATTGACTGCATAAGCTTCTATAGATATAGGAAGAGAAAAAGATTAGTGAAGACAAACGTAGGTCCCTTGCAGTCAGAATCGGGTGAATTTATAATGGGGAACAAAGAAATGGCAGATCAATTGAAAAAATACTTCGGTTCTGTCTTCACGAAGGAAGACACAAAAAAACCTTCCGGAAATACTAGCGGACCGAGCGTCGAGTGAGAAGGAGGAACTGAAAGAAATCCTTATTAGGTGGGAAATTGTGTCCTTATTAGGCGGAAAATTGTGTTAGGGAAATTGATGGGATTGAAGGCCGCTAAGTCCTGATAGTCTGCATCCCAGAGTACTTAAGGAAGTGGCCCTAGAAATAGTGGATGCATTGGTGATCATTTTCCAACAGTCTATCGACTCTGGATCAGTTCCTATGGATTGGAGGGTAGCTAATGTAACACCACTTTTTAAAAAAGGAGGGAGAGAAAACGGGTAATTATAGACTGGTTCACCTGACATCAGTAGTGAAACATAGAAAATAGGTGCAGGAGTAGGCCATTCGGCTCTTCAAGCCTGCACCACCATTCGATATCATGGCTGATCATTCCCTCAGTACCCCTTTCCTGCTTTCTCTCCATACCCCTTGATCCCCTTAGCCATAAGGGCCATATCTAACTCCCTTTTGAATATATCCAATGAACTGGCATCAACAAATCTCTGCAGCAGGGAATTCCACAGGTTAACAACTCTCTGAGTGAAGAAGTTTCTCCTCATCTCAGTCTTAAATGGCCTACCCCTTATCCTGTGTCCCCTGGTTCTGGACTTCCCCAACATCGGGAACAATCTACCCACATCTAACCTGTCCCGTCCCGTTCCGTCAGAATCTTGTATGTTTCTGTGAGATCCCCTCTCATCCTTCTAAACTCCAATGTATAAAGGCCCAGTTGATCCAGTCTCTCCTCATATGTCAGTTCGGCCATCCCGGGAATCAGTCTGGTGAACCTTTGCTGCACTTCCTCAATAGCAAGAACGTCCTTCCTCAGATTAAGAGACCAAAACTGAACACAATATTCCAGGTGAGGCCGCACCAAGGCCCTGTACAACTGCAGTAAGATCTCCCTGCTCCTATACTCAAATCCCCTAGCTATGAAGGCCAACATAGCATTTGCCTTCTTCACCGCCTGCTGCACCTGTATGCCAACTTTCAATGACTGATGAAACATGACACCCAGGTCTCGTTGCACCTCCCCTTTTCCTAATCTGCCACCATTCAGATAATATTCTGTCTTCGCGTTTTTGCCCCCAAAGTGGATAACCTCACATTTATTCCACATTATACTGCATCTGCCATGCATTTGCCCACTCACCGAACCTCTCTAAGTCAACCTGCAGCCTCTTAGTGTCCCCCTCACAGCTCACACTGCCACCCAGTTTAGTGTCATCTGCAAACTTGGAGATATTACACTCAATTCCTTCATCCAAATCATTGATGTATATTGTAAAGAGCTGGGGTCCCAGCACTGAGCCCTGCGGCAATCCACTCGTCACTGCTTGCCATTCTGAAAAGGACCCCATTTATCCCGACTCGCTGCTTCCTATCTGCCAACCAGTTCTCTATCCACATCAGTATATTACCCCCAATACCATGTGCTTTGATTTTGCACACCAATCCCTTGTGTGGAACCTTGTCAAAAGCCTTTTCAAAGTCCAAATACACCACATCCACAGGTTCTCCCTTGTCCACTCTGCTAGTTACATCCTCAAAAAATTCTAGAAGATTTGTCAAGTGTGATTTCCCCTTCTTAAATCCAAGCTGACTTGGACCGATCCTGTCACTGCTTTCCAAATGCGCCTACTATTTCATCCTTAATAATTGATTCCAACATTTTCCCCACCACTGATGTCAGGCTAACCGGTCTATAATTACCCGCTTTCTCTCTCCCTCCCTTTTTAAAAAGTGGTGTTACATTAGCTACCCTCCAGTCCATAGGAACTGATCCCGAGTCAATAAGATTGTTGGAAAATGATCACCAATGCATCCACTATTTCTAGGGCCACTTCCTTAAGTCTGCATCCCAGAGTACTATCAGGCCCAGGGGATTTATCGGCCTTCAATCCCATCAATTTCCCTAACACAATTTCCCGCCTAATAAGGATACCCTTCAGTTCCTCCTTCTCACCAGACCCTCGGTCCCCTAGTACTTTCGGAAGGTTATTTGTGTCTTCCTTCGTGAAGACAGAACCAATGTATTTGTTCAATTGGTCTGCCATTTCTTTGTTCCCCATTATAAATTCACCTGAATCCGACTGCAAGGGACCTATGTTTGTCTTCACTAATCTTTTTCTCTTCAGATATCTATAGAAGCTTTTGCAGTCAGTTTTTATGTTCCCGGCAAGCTTCTTCTCGTACTCTATTGGGGAAAATGTTGGAATCAATTATTAGAAATTAAATAGCAGCGCATTTGGAAAGCAGTGACATGATTGGTCCAAGTCAGCATAGATTTATGAAAGGGAAATCATGCTTGACAAATCTTCTAGAATTTTTTGAGGATGTAACTAGTAGAGTGGACAAGGGAGAACCAGTGGATGTGGTGTATTTGGACTTTCAAAAGGCTTTTGACAAGGTCACACACAAGAGATTGGTGTGCAAAATTAAAGCACATGGTATTGGGGGTAATGTACTGACGTGGAGAGAGAACTGGTTGCCAGAGAAGCAGAGTGTTGGGATTAATGGGTTCTTTTCAGAATGGCAGGCAGTGACTAGTGGGGTGCCACAGAGCTCAGTGCTGGGATCCCAGTTATTTACAATATACATCAATGATTTGGATGAAGGAATTGAGTGTAATATCTCCAAGTTTGCAGATGACACTAAGCTGGGTTGCAGTATGAGCTGCGAGGAGGATGCTAAGAGGCTGCAGGGTGACTTGGACAGGTTAGGTGAGTGTGCAAATGCATGGCAGATGCAGTATAATGTGGATAAATGGGAGGTTATCCACTTTGGTGGCAAAAACACGAAGGCAGATTATCTAAATGGTGGCAGATTAGGAAAAGGGGAGGTGCAACGAGACCTGGGTGTCATGGTACATCAGTCATTGAAAGTTGGCATGCTGGTACATCAGGCGGTGAAAAAGGCAAATGGTATGTTGGCCTTCAAAGCTAGAGGATTTGAGTATAGGAGCAGGGAGGTCTTACTGCAGTTGTACAGGGCCTTGGTGCGGCCTCAACTGGTATATTGTGTTCAGTTTTGGTCTCCTAATCTGAGGAAGGACGTTCTTGCTATTGAGGGAGTGCAGCGAAGGTTCAAAAGATTGATTCCCGGGATGGCAGGACTGACATATAGAAACATAGAAAATAGGTGCAGGAGTAGGCCATTCAGCCCTTCTAGCCTGCACCGCCATTCAATGAGTTCATGGCTGAACATGCAACTTCAGTACCCCATTCCTGCTTTCTCGCCATACCCCTTGATCCCCCGAGTAGTAAGGACTTCATCTAACTCCCTTTTGAATATATTTAGTGAATTGGCCTCAACTACTTTCTGTGGTAGAGAATTCCACAGGTTCACCACTCTCTGGGTGAAGAAGTTTCTCCTCATCTCGGTCCTAAATGGCTTACCCCTTATCCTTAGACTGTGACCCCTGGTTCTGGACTTCCCCAACATTGGGAACATTCTTCCTGCATCCAACCTGTCCAAACCCGTCAGAATTTTAAACGTTTCTATGAGGTCCCCTCTCATTCTTCTGAACTCCAGTGAATACAAGCCCAGTTGATCCAGTCTTTCTTGATAGGTCAGTCCCACCATCCCGGGAATCAGTCTGGTGAATCTTCGCTGCACTCCCTCAATAGCAAGAATATCCTTCCTCAAGTTAGGAGACCAAAACTGTACACAATACTCCAGGTGTGGCCTCACCAAGGCCCTGTACAACTGTAGCAACACCTCCCTGCCCCTGTACTCAAATCCCCTCGCTATGAAGGCCAACATGCCATTTGCTTTCTTAACCGCCTGCTGTACCTGCATGCCAACCTTCAATGACTGATGTACCATGACACCCAGGTTTCGTTGCACCTCCCCTTTTCCTAATCTGTCACCATTCAGATAATAGTCTGTCTCTCTGTTTTTACCACCAAAGTGGATAACCTCACATTTATCTACATTATACTTCATCTGCCATGCATTTGCCCACTCACCTAATCTATCCAAGTCACTCTGCAGCCTCATAGCATCCTCCTCGCAGCTCACACTGTCACCCAACTTAGTGTCATCCGCAAATTTGGAGATACTACATTTAATCCCCTCGTCTAAATCATTAATGTACAATGTAAACAGCTGGGGCCCCAGCACAGAACCTTGCGGTACCCCACTAGTCACTGCCTGCCATTCTGAAAAGTACCCATTTACTCCTACTCTTTGCTTCCTGTCTGACAACCAGTTCTCAATCCACGTCAGCACACTACCCCCAATCCCATGTGCTTTAACTTTGCACATTAATCTCTTGTGTGGGACCTTGTCGAAAGCCTTCTGAAAGTCCAAATATACCACATCAACTGGTTCTCTTTTGTCCACTTTACTGGAAACATCCTCAAAAAATTCCAGAAGATTTGTCAAGCATGATCTCCCTTTCACAAATCCATGCTGACTTGGACCTATCATGTCACCATTTTCCAAATGCGCTGCTATGACATCCTTAATAATTGATTCCATCATTTTACCCACTACTGAGGTCAGGCTGACCGGTCTATAATTCCCTGCTTTCTCTCTCCCTCCTTTTTTAAAAAGTGGGGTTACATTGGCTACCCTCCACTCGATAGGAACTGATCCAGAGTCAATGGAATGTTGGAAAATGACTGTCAATGCATCCGCTATTTCCAAGGCCACCTCCTTAAGTACTCTGGGATGCAGTCCATCAGGCCCTGGGGATTTATCGGCCTTCAATCCTATCAATTTCCCCAACACAATTTCCCGACTAATAAGGATTTCCCTCAGTTCCTCCTCCTTACTAGACCCTCTGACCCCTTTTATATCCGGAAGGTTGTTTGTGTCCTCCTTAGTGAATACCGAACCAAAGTACTTGTTCAATTGGTCTGCCATTTCTTTGTTCCCCGTTATGACTTCCCCTGATTCTGACTGCAGGGGACCTACGTTTGTCTTTACTAACCTTTTTCTCTTTACATATCTATAGAAACTTTTGCAATCCGCCTTAATGTTCCCTGCAAGCTTCTTCTCGTACTCCATTTTCCCTGCCCTAATCAAACCCTTTGTCCTCCTCTGCTGAGTTCTAAATTTCTCCCAGTCCCCGGGTTCGCTGCTATTTCTGGCCAATTTGTATGCCACTTCCTTGGCTTTAATACTATCCCTGATTTCCCTTGATAGCCACGGTTGAGCCACCTTCCCTTTTTTATTTTTACACCAGACAGGAATGTACAATTGTTGTAGTTCATCCATGCGGTCTCTAAATGTCTGCCATTGCCCATCCACAGTCAACCCCTTAAGTATCATTCGCCAATCTATCCTAGCCAATTCACGCCTCATACCTTCAAAGTTACCCTTCTTTAAGTTCTGGACCATGGTCTCTGAATTAACTGTTTCATTCTCCATCCTAATGTAGAATTGCACCATATTATGGTCACTCTTCCCCAAGGGGCCTCGCACAATGAGATTGCTAATTAATCCTCTCTCATTACACAACACCCAGTCTAAGATGGCCTCCCCCCTAGTTGGTTCCTCGACATATTGGTCTAAAAAACCATCCCTTATGCACTCCAGGAAATCCTCCTCCACCGTATTGCTTCCAGTTTGGCTAGCCCAATCTATGTGCATATTAAAATCACCCATTATAACTGCTGCACCTTTATTGCATGCACCCCTAATTTCCTGTTTGATGCCCTCCCCAACATCACTACTACTGTTTGGAGGTCTGTACACAACTCCCACTAACGTTTTTTGCCCTTTGGTGTTCTGCAGCTCTACCCATATAAATTCCACATCATCCAAGCTAATGTCTTTCCTAACTATTGCATTAATCTCCTCTTTAACCAGCAATGCTACACCACCTCCTTTTCCTTTTATTCTATCCTTCCTGAATGTTGAATACCCCTGGATGTTGAGTTCCCAGCCCTGATTATCCTGGAGCCACGTCTCCGTAATCCCAATATCATATTTGTTAACATCTATTTGCACAGTTAATTCATCCACCTTATTGCAGATACTCCTTGCATTACGACACAAAGCCTTCAGGCTTGTTTTTTTAACACCCTTTGTCCTTTTAGAATTTTGCTGTACAGTGGCCCTTTTTGTTCTTTGCCTTGGGTTTCTCTGCCCTCCACTTTTACTCATCTCCTTTCTGTCTTTTGCTTTTGCCTCCTTTTTGTTTCCCTCTGTCTCCCTGCATTGGTTCCCATCCCCCTGCCATATTCGTTTAACTCCTCCCCAACAGCACGAGCAAACACTCCCCCTCGGACTTTTGTTCCGGTCCTGCTCTGGTGCAGACCGTCCGGTTTGTACTGGTCCCACCTCCCCCAGAACTGGTTCCAATGTCCCAGGAATTTAAATCCCTCCCTTGTGCACCACTCCTCAAGCCACGTATTCATCTGAGCTATCCTGCGATTCCGACTCTGACTAGCACGTGGCACTGGTAGCAATCCCGAGATTACTACTTTTGAGGTCCTACTTTTTAATTTAGCTCCTAGCTCCTTAAATTCGTTTCGTAGGACCTCATCCCTTTTTTTAAATCTATGTCGTTGGTACCAATGTGCACCACGACAACTGGCTGTTCTCCCTCCCTTTTTAGAATGTGCTGCACCCGCTCCAAGACATCCTTGACCCTTGCACCAGGGAGGCAACATACCATCCTGGAGTCTCGGTTGCGGCCGCAGAAACGCCTATCTATTCCCCTCACCATTGAATCCCCTATCACTATCGCTCTCCCACTCTTTTTCCTGCCCTCCTGTGCAACAGAGCCAGCCACGGTGCCATGAACTTGGCTGCTGCTGCCCTCCCCTGATGAGTCATCCCCCCCCCCCCCAACAGTACTCAAAGCAGTGTATCTGTTTTGCAGGGGGATGACCACAGGGGACCCCTGCACTACCTTCCTTGCACTACTCTTCCTGCTGGTCTTCCATTCCCTATCTGGCTGTGGACCCTTCTCCTGCGGTAAGACCAACTCGCTACACGTGCTACTCACGTCATTCTCAGCATCGTGGATGCTCTAGAGTGAATCCACCCTCAGCTCCAATATGAGGAGAGGCTGGATCGACTGGGCCTGTATTCACTGGAGTAGAGAAGGATGAGAGGGGATCTCAAAGAAACACATAAAATACTGATGGGAATGGACAGGTTAGGTGCAGGAAGAATGTTCCTGTTGTTGGGAATTCCAGAACCAGGCACAGTCGAAGGATAAGGGGTAAGCCATTTAGGACTGAGATGAGGAGAAACTTCTTCACTCACCGAGAGTTGTTCACCTGTGGAATTCTTTACCGCAGAAAGTTGTTGATGCCAGTTCGTTGAATATATTCAAGAAGGAGTTAGATATGGCCCTTATGGCTAAAAGGATCAAGGGGCATGGAGAGAAAGCAGGAAAGGGGTACTGAGGTGAATGATCAGCCATGATATTGAATGGTGGTGGGCTCGAAGGGCCGAATGGCCTACTCCTGCACGTATTTTCTATGTTTCTACTATTGCAGAGTCGATGACCTATATGTAATTTTTCATTCCTTGAACTTAATTTTGTCCTTGTTCAGTTTGATATCTTTTTGTTGGCATCACTTCAACAAGGCTTCTAGTATCTGAACAATGACCTGTTTATCTTTAACATCGACTAAAATGTCATCCACCATGACAGTAATTCTTACAGATTTTCAAGTGCCTCTTGAAATCCTCTCCGAAATTCAGGGGTTAGCGATTTGAAAAAGCAAGGACTAACATCTGTATCTTCCATATAATGTTGAAAAGGTAACCAGCACACTTCATCCTTCATCTAGTACCATGTGCCAAACCCATTCTTTACATCAACAATGGTGAATAATTTTGCATTTGCTGGATCTGGCAGAACATCAACTATAGTTTGAAGTGGGTGGTGATTGTATTTGAGGGCTTTGTTGAGCAGCTTTGGGCCAATACACATGCAAACTTTATCATTTCCTTTGATTGCCACCAACACTGAGGTAGCCCAGTAAATCTGATGCAATAACTTTAGTATCAACAAGCTCATTAATTAATACGCTTCTTAATTAATTATTTTACAGCTAGAGGTTGTTTCCTGTCTAGTATGTGTGTAGGTGGGAACCCGGGATTTATTTGCAGCTGTAGAGTGCCTTCTAACTTCCCTCTCCTTTACAGATTCCCCTGCTACTTGATCATTACATCGTGTTTTGAGAGTTCAGATAAATGCTGTCATTAAATGTTCCTATGATTCAGTCATAAGTAGCATCTGTTGAATAACTAGTGCCTAGAATAGGTCGACATCACTTAAAACTATTTGAAATTCAAAGCTGTATTTTTGCTGATCTTGGCGTTTTTAAAACACTGATGGTTCTTTCCCAAATGGCTCATTTCTGTTTTATTGAATAAGAGCACTGAAGTGTTGGAATCCTAAAGCACTACCATCTGGATCATCCAACAATCTCATATTCTTTCCCAATAAAAACTTTAATTTATATAATGCATTTAATGTAGGAAAACACCCCAAGGCACTTCACAGAAGCATAAAGAAAATAATGAACATTGTGCCAAAGTCAAAAGTTAGCACGGGTGACCAAAATCATAGTAAAAGAAGTGGGTTAAGGATGGTCTTGAAAGGAGAGTTGGAGTAGTGGAGGGGTTTACAAAGGGAATTCCACAGCATAGGTGGTTGAAGGCAGCCATCAGTGGTGGGGTGAATGGAGTTGGGGTGAGAGTAGAGGGATGCAGCAGTGGAGACAGTTCAAGAGATAAAATGGTGCAAGCCTTGGATGGATTTAAACACAAGGATGAGAATTCTAAATGTGAGGCACAGGAAGCCAATGTAAATCAGTGAGAACAGCGGTGACGGGCAAGCTGAGCTTGGTGCGGGCATGGGCACAAGCAACAACGTTTTTGATGAGTTGATGTTCAGAGGATGAAGGATGGTAATAGTTGAGGTTGGATGTGACAAATGCATAGATGAGGGCTTTAGCAGGAGATGGGGATGTTAAGAGGGGGAACTAGGTGATCTTTATGATGGAGGCAGCACACTGATAGTATTATAGCAGAATAGCTGGAGTTTGAGTTGCTTGTTGCTTACGAGTATGGTATATTGGTCTTCTATAAACGCAACCTCAAGCAAGAGAAAGTGACTTTCATCTGAGTCACAAACAAATTAATCTACACTATGCAGCCAGTTTCCCTTTGTTCCACTTTCTGAACTTTGAACATTTGGCTGAGAATTAGTTCTGTTCTCTAAATGCATTACATTTCTGACCCCTAACAGGACAGACTTCTTCCTGGCTACAAATATTCTCTTGCCCCTCTCTCCCCCTTCTGTATCTCCTTTCAATAGTGTTGTGTAATAAGAATCATTGACTAGCCACAGGTGTGATGACTACAGCTTTTTAGCCACATGCAACAATTTTAGTAAAAAGTGCCTTACATACACTTGCACAATACAGATAAATGTACTTCACTTGTGTATTTACTAAACAAACATCTACCACCATTCAGTAACCAAGTAAATAAAGTACTCAATGGTCAAAAAACACTTGCACTGTGTTTTTCGTCTTATCCATTTTCCAACAAATGCACAAAAAGGTTAAAGTGCACATGTATACACTGTACGAATAGGAACATTGAGATCACATGCCCAACAGTGTCTATTACTCATTATTTACTCATCAGAAATGCAATTAGCCACATCTGGATTCCCATGTGGCTAGTGACTAATGCATTGGACAACATTTTTAAAACATATTGAGTTATTAGTTCAATCAGTAATAAACTAAAAAAGTTCAGAGCTTGCAAACGTGCTCTTCATTGCTCAGCCATTTCAACTAACTACATGCAGCTACCAATTAAACAAACCTTCTCAGTGAAAGGAAAGAGTCAGGGAACTTCCTGTACTTGACTATGGATACAAGGTTACACTTGTATCAATACAGTTAGAAACACAGCAAGTATTCCACAAACTTGGTGTTCAATGCTAGCAACAAGCAAAAATTACCATTATAATAGAGATGGGGAAATATCTAAACATTTTCAGCTTCCAAGAACATTAACCTCAGCTACCTTATTGATCACTTTAAGATTTCATATAACACTTGATGAATTCATTATGAAATTCTTCATCCTTTTTGGCACAAACCTAAAAAAAACCCTTTAAATTATTTAAAAGACAAAAATATTTTGCTGAGACCCGACTATAGTCCCAGCACAAGGACTTGTAATGGGTAAGTGGTGCCTTCTTTTTACTCTTCAGGGCAGGAAGGAACCAGATCCCTCTATCGTGACAACCCTTTATCATCCTTCAGCTTAAAGTGAAAAGTCCACAGGTAGACTTTACAACTACCAAAGGTTGAATGAAAATTTGGAGCTGGCAGATATACACCAGAGGTAATTTCCTCCTTATAGCGAACAAAATAATGTCCTGAAAAATAATAGTCCCTATTACTAATAAGTCAAATACAAGTAGAAAAGTGATAGCCAGTTGGTAGCGACTTATTAAAAATGTGCAGCATTAACTTGCTTTGTCGAATCAGTGCAAATTAACTTCAATACTTAAAAGTTTTGAAAGCACCAGGGCAGAATTGCATGTAGATATGAATGGTTTATGCATTTATAAACCATAGTACACGGTCTGAAAATGTAATCAATATTCTGGAAGTACAGTACAGATTGACTGAAAAGTATAATGTAAAAAAAACAATGCTAACCACTTTATTTGCATTTGGCAACGTCGGCCCTTTTTGCTTTCGGTATCAAAGTGTACCAATTTTGGACAGCATGTATGTGCAGAACTATTACTTCAATCTTATTTTATTATCCAAAATGTTTCCATTTCTTTTCTGGCCTCTGTTCACATGATAATATCCACCCAAGACTCACACCCAATGGCAGATAGCATTTAATAAATTGCCACTTATTTATGGAGCAAAGCTCAAAGGCATGACAAAGAGGACACCGTTAATAACTTACAGAAAAGAAACCACAAATATTTTCCCAAACAATGCCTTTCATTTTACAGACAATGAATCAGTTGGCAAGCCGGAAGTAGACTGAAAAAAGTATTCAAAACTGAATCCCAAATCAAAACACACTAAACAAATTCATCCAAATGTGTGACAAATAAATGTAGCACAACACAACCCAAAACACTTCATAACCACTGAGATACTTTTATGTCTAGTCACTGTTGCTCTGTGGGAAAATCTGACAGCCCAACAAATAGTAAATCAAATGAACGGCCAGTCAACCTGTTTTTTGGTGATGTTCGTTAACGGAACAAAGTTCGCCGGGACCTTGGGCAAACTTAAGCAAGCAGACTGAGCCTTGAAACAACTGCCTGAAAATTGCAGCCAGAGGCTTGCTGACCTCGTACACCACCGAACCGCAAGAAAAGTACGTGCTTTCTCCTGCTGTCTCCGGAGCTTTGGACTCTTGCAGTCCTGGGCCTACAGGTGTATTGCCTACGTAAAGGCCCATGCATCCCAGAGGCGTATGCAATTCGCAAGCGTCCCTGGAATCACATGGGCCAGGCCAACCAATGAGAAAGGAGGTTTCCTATTATGCTTATGGGGATTTCATTTATATATGGAATCCCCATAAGCAGAATAGAAATCACCTAATAAATGCAATTTCACAACACTGAAATAAAAATAAATGATCACAGGTTCAAAATTAATTAAAATAACATTTAATTAAACATTTAAAATTTAAACAAATTTGACAAATAAATGTAAACATTTTTAACAGGGACAAAATTGATATAAGCAAACTTTAAATGTAAGTGAATGTTTAATTCATTAAAAAAAATTATTTTAACATTTATTTAAACCCTTATACTGATAAAAGGCCTTATGCCTGCTTTTAGTAGGCATAAGGGTTTTGTAGGTATTCGCTGAGTAATAATTGAGCAAGAGTACAACTCGGCCAGTGAAAATGATTTTATAGCAGATGCGTACGATCTGTCAAGGCAAAACTTAACAGATCGCAAGTTCCGGGTTTTCGTGCATGTGCACCGTTGCGGTAAAATCCGGGGCAATGTCTCATCTGAAATAATGTAAAAAAAACATAATTGTTGAAAGAGAAAAGGCCTTTTAACTTATAAAATCTGCTCCTTCCAGACCTTGGATAATCTGACCCATCACAGGCACACCCCAATTAATTTAACTTCTTCAACTAAGCAAATAACTGCAGGTAGTATCACCAAGTACAGAAAACTAATATTCCCAAAACCCTTACAGCAACTGAGCAAAAAGTGAATAATTAAAATCTAGGAGTTTTACTGTGAATGAAAACCATTTAAAAAATATATATATATTTCTGAAACATATTTGTTCAAGGTGAAGGATGTTACTGCTGAGGAGTGGAACTCTTCCATTTTCAGATACCTAGTTAGCATAAAGTGCAGCCACATACAGAGTAAAGTCCTTGCTACTCTTCCCTAACCTCGAGTGTCTCAAAATGCACCAGTTTGATATTTTTTCTACCCGAGAAACTGCCAATTAAAGGCAAATTAGGGGCAGTTTTGTGCTGTAGGCCCATACCCACCAGGAACTAGATTGAAACTTCACAAATGTCTTTCAAAAGCTTTCCAAGGCACCTTCCCTTGCAAACACAGATGCAGCAACATCTACCCTTTTACCTCCTCCCTTCCCACTGTCCATGGCCCCAAACACTCCTTCCAGGTGAAACAGCGATTTACTTGTACTTCTTTCAATTTAGTATACTGTATTCGCTGCATATGTTGCAGTCTTGTCTACAGTGGGGAGACCGAACGCAGATTGGGTGATCACTTTGCAGAATACCTCCATTCAGTCCGTAGACGTGACCGAGCTTCTGGGTCGCCTGTCATTTTAATTCTCCACTTCACTCCCACTCTAACCTCTCTGTCTTCGGCCTCCTCCACCGTTCCAACAAAGCTCAAGGCAAGTTCGAGGAACAGCACCTCATCTTTTGATTAGGCACTTTACAGCCTTCTGGACTCAACATCAAGGGCCCAAGTTTCCACACGATAAAAAAACGGGCGCCCCTCCGAGCTGGGCGCCCGTTTTTCGCGCCTAAAACGGCGCAGGAAAAAAACTCGCGATTCTGGAGAGCCCTGCAACTCCTTGTCTGTTTGGCGCGGCGCCTACACTCGCGCCAATTTTGTAAGTGGGAGGGGGCGGGTACTATTTAAATTAGTTTTTTTCCTGCCGGCAACGCTGCGCGTGCGCGTTGGAGCGTTCGCGCACGCGCAGTGTGAAGGAAACATTGGCACTCGGCCATTTTTGTAGTTCTTTGTAGCTGTTTAGTTTTTGAACATTTTTTAATAAAAGCACATTGCCATCAGCACATCAGCACTGAGAAGGCTGCAGGAAGCCTCAGAAAGTTGAGGCAGCCGTTTCCCGACGACCTCCCCCTTTTGCTGTCGGGAAATGGCTCTTCAATTTCTGAGGCTTCCTGCAGCCTTGTCTCCTTCCCTCCCGTGTGGAACGGCTCCCCCCCCTCCCCCCGCGTTCGGTCGGTTCCCTCCCTCCGTCCCGCCGTGTGGAATGGCTTCCTCCCCCCCCCCCCCCCCCGCGTTCGGTCGGCGGTCGGTTCCCTCCCTCCCTCCCGCCGGCCGTGTGGAACGGCTTCCTCCCCCCCCCCCCCCCCCGCGTTCGGTCGGCGGTCGGTTCCCTCCCTCCCTCCCGCCGGCCGTGTGGAACGGCTTCCTTTCCCCCCCCCCCCCCACCGCGTTCGGTCGGCGGTCGGTTCCCTCCCTCCCTCCCGCGTTCGGGAACGGCTGCCTCGTTTTGTGAGGCTTGCTGCAGCATTCTTCCTGGCTAAAGCACTTTCACACAGGTAGGAAGATGGTTTATTTAATCTTTTCTTTGCTTATAAATTTTTATTCAGGTTGGATTTATTTGTATAATATTTGTATAAGTATAAATAAGAATTTATTGTAGAATTTAATGACTTCCCTTCCCCCCCCCCACCTCGTTCTGGACGCCTAATTTGTAACCTGCGCCTGATTTTTATGTGTAGAACAGGTTTTTTCAGTTCTACAAAAATCTTCACTTGCTCCATTCTAAGTTAGTTTGGAGTACGTTTTCACTGTGGAAACTTTCAAATCAGGCGTCAGTGGCCGGACACGCCCCCTTTTGAAGAAAAAATTCTGTTCCAAAGTAGAACTGTTCTAACTGACTAGAACTGCAGAAAAAAAAATGTGGAGAATTGCGATTTCTAAGATAGTCCGTTCTCCACCAGTTGCTCCTAAAAATCAGGCGCAAATCATGTGGAAACTTGGGCCCCAAGTTCAACAATTTCAGGCCATAACCTCTGCCGCTATTTTTTCCAGATGGCACCTGTTGATGATTCTGCCATTCCCATTTACACCTTTTGTTTCTTTATCTGTCCCAGTACCATCTCCTTTTGCTTTGTACATTCGTCATTTAATCACTCCTGCCTTCCACCCCATCACTGACCTTTCCTCCCCTCCCCCTGCACTTGCTTAAAATCTGTTATACCCTGTATCTCTAACTTTTTCCAGTTCTGATGAAAGGTCATCGACCAAAAATGTTAACAGTTTCTCTCACCACAGAAGCTGCCTGGCCTGCTGAGTATTTCCAGCATTTTCTATTTTTATTTCAAACATATTTCATATCGGATCCTTACAACCTACAGAGATAGCAGTCTTTCAACCCATCAGACTGGGTTGAATCCAGGTTCTAGAGGTCAAAGTTCAGTATGTAACCCACAATGCCACCCAGTTCCCCCATTTCCAGATCTTGGTCATTTCCTGGAAAGTAGATAAAGAAAATAGATCGGTCAGAAGGGAATGGGTTAAAGAAACAGAAGCATGCTAATCACAGGGCAGTGCAGAAAGTCACGTAGATCTGAATTAGTATATCTGCCTAACATAATCATAGTAGCAGTCTGATTTTAGCCAGATAACAGATGCCAAAACCCTTTATTAGTAAATAGGTCCTAAAACACATACAGAAAAGCAAAGAAAAGAAACTCCTATTTTTAATGTGTAACAAAATTGTTATTTGTAAAGTTTAAGAATATCTGTACATCTCTAGCCCAAGAGCAGGAAAAATGTTTATATTGAATTCACTGCAAAATCAGAACCAAATAAATCTGGTGGATTTCTACTAACATCTAATTTGTTTGCAATTGAACATATAACCATTAAGCACAAGTCTACAGTGTAGAAGTAATATTTTTATTAATTCAAACATATATCAGTGACTACTTCAAATAAGCAGCTTATGATTTCAAGAAATTAATCTTTTCCTGAACCTCTCACAGGCTAGCTTGAAAAAAGGTTATCCAAATCTCTGCTACATCAGATTTTGACACTGGTCATGTTTCTTCTGCCTCCCTGGACCAGTAGACAACGAACACTAGACTCCACACACACAGAATGCTGGTCTTTAGCACACTTCATATACACAATGCTTGAAACAATATATTGAAGATCCAGTCTCTTCCCAACAATATATCGTGACTACAGTATATCTCTGAAAGCCAGTGAAGCTTAATCTTAAAAGGAAACTTAGAGCCAAAGACTTGCACACACTCTCCCTAGCAGTCAAATGTGTCCTCCTTTAAAATTGTCCTTAAAGAACATTTAATACTTATTTGTGCTAATATTCTACGCTGTACCATTCTCTTGACTTCCTGCAGTAGTACCCAAATGGAAGTATGCTCAAAAGGGGAGTTTTTCATCCTACTCAATGTGGACTAGATTTGAACCTTTTAAATAGAGATTAAAGGATAGTTGCTAATGTGTTGCATTGCCCAGACCTCTCCTGATGCAGGAGTCTTAATATGAAGTTGCCCTCGATTTCATGGAACACTCAGGCAGTGGTACTGAGAATAGTAATCAAGTATCCCTGGAAAAAGTCATGGCACGGCAAAATGTTTATGGGAAAAAAAACATTAAATTGCTAATTTTATTCATATTAATTCCCAAAGAAGCGCTGCAACAATAGTGCCTACCAGTTTAAAGTTTAGTCCAACGTTGTTTTTCTTTTTGAAAAAAAACTATTACGAGCCATAATGGTATATAAAGTCACTTACCTATATTGAGGGCATAAACACTTTAGAAACACACAAGATTTTACGGTAAACAAATTAACCTATTTAAATGTGAATCAGTTGTTCGACAGAACTGTAGACAGAAAATTTCAATTGCAAGTTTTCTCTAGTTCGTGTTGCTAAATCCCGACACGTGCAAGGATAGCAAATTGTACCAAATACTGAGAGATAGGAGAAAGAGAGAGTAGGGGATAAGGGCAGGACACCGTTTGCTTTGGAGGGGCATGTGCAAAGGCTTGGTTTGGAGTTTCTACATTTACTCAACAACAATACTAAATACTTATCACTTGGCAAAAGAGGTGGATTGCTCGTTAAGATCACTGGAACTACCTAGAGGCACTTATCAATATTCCTTTTTAATTTTATGCTCCTGTCTACATTACTTACTATGCCACCAATCTTTGTGTCATCACCAAATTTGTATATATGGCTCCAATGCTTTAACAGTCATTTATAAAGGTAGTGAATAGTTGAGGCCCCAGCACAGATCGTTGTGAGACACCATTAGTCACTTCCTTCAAATTCGAGTACCCATTATCCCTACTTTCTGTCTTCTACTGCCTATTCAATATCATAACCAGGTCAATAATTTGCCTTTAATTCTTTTTCTTTTCTTTCAATTTTGAGAGTTTTAATTTTAGCTAACCGTTTCTATGTGGAACTTTATCGAATGCCTTCTGGAAGTCCATATAAACTACATCCACAGACATTCCCTATCTACTACTTTCGTTACTTCATCAAAAAATGCAATTAGGTTTATTAGACATGACCTACACTTTAGAAATCCATGTTGGCTCTCTTTAATTAACCCAAATTTCTTTAGGAGCTCAGACACTTTGTTCTTAACTATAGATTCCAATAACTTAGCCACAACAGATGTTAGACTAACAGATCTATAATATCTGTTTCTCTCTCACCTTTCTTAAATAATGAAGTTATATTTGTAATTTTACAATCAAAAGAGTCAATTCCTGAATCGAGAACGCTTTGCAAGATTATGGCCAAAGCATCTGCAATTTCCTCACCTACTTCCTGTAAAACACTGGGGTGGAAACCATCAGGTCCTGGGGATATGTCAGTCTTTAGTGCCATCATTTTTTCTAATACTCTTTTATTTACATTAACTTTAATGAGTTTCATTAGTAGCTTCCCTGGAATGTCAGATACATCATCCTCTTCCTCTACTGTGAAGACTGACACAAAGTAATTATTCAACAAGTCTGCCATTTGATTATTTTCATTTGCAATATTACTGTTTTTAAAGGGTCCACATTACCCTTGACTCTACTAATATAATTGTAAAAACTGTGTGTTAAAATCTTGATTTTTTTTTTCATATTACTTTTTGCAGCACTTGCTATCTTTTTTGTCTTCCGTTGCTGTTCTTTATATCTGGTTTTCAAAAGGGAATAAGATGAGTATCTGAAAGAGAAAAAATGCAGGGCTACGGAGAAAGAGCGGGGAATTAGGACTAGCTTGCAGAGAACCAGCATGGACTAGATAGGCCAAATGGCCTCCTATTGTGCTGTAATGATTCTATGATTCTTCTATGATCCCAATCCCCTAAATCTACACTGTTCTTTGCACTTTTGTACGCTCTTTCCTTTAGTTTTATGTTATCTCTGACCTCTTGTCAACCATGGTTATTTTATTTGGTAAGTAGAGCTCTTTATATACTGGTCCTGTATTAAGCTAAATTCTTTTTAAAACACATTCCACTGCTCATCAGCTATTTTACCCAATAACAGTCTCGTACCGTTTAACTTAACACTGTTTCTTATTTGTCACTCCTGCTGTAACTACTTTAGTATTTCCTTCACGTGGAGCATCTATATCACTTGTTTATGACATCAACTTTGCACTTAACCCTTTTTAAAACCTTTAAAATATAATTTTGGTTCTTATTTCTGACTGAGCCCCTTCCACCCCCACACTCATTTATTTGGTTAAAGCACTTTTTACCAGTCTATTTTCCTTTCCGCTTGAACCTTGGTCCCAACATTACAGCTATCTCATGCAGTATGGGGGTCAGTGTCCATGAAATGGAACACCCTCTTTCCCACATTACACCTTTAGCAAAGTGTTCACCTTCCTGTTCGGTTTGTCCCTATGCCAGTTAGCACATGGCTTAGGTAATAATCCTGATATTACCACCCTTGAGGTCCTCATAGAATCACAGAAATTTACGGCACAGGAGGCCATTCGGCCCATCATGTCTGTGCCAGCCGACAAAGCCTAATCCCACTTTTCAGCTCTTGGTCCGTAGCCTTGCAGGTTACAGCACTTCAAGGACATATCCTTTTAAATGCAAAGAGGATTTCCACCTCCACTACCCTTTCAAGCCATGCGTTCCAGACGACCACCACCCTCGGGGTAAAAAAATTCTCAACTCCCCTCTAATCCTTCTACCAATTACTTTAAATCTAGGCCCCCTGGTTATTGACCCCTCTGCTTTTTAATTTAGTTCCTAACTCCTGATAATCTCAGCAGACCTGCTCCCTTTTCTTCCTGGTCCTGACATGGATTATCTCCCTCCCTTTCCAGCCACAGTGAAATATCCCTTATCCTGATCCCAGGTAGACAACGCACCGTTTGGGACTCTCAATCGTGGCTGCAGAGGATGTAATCTATCTCCCTAAGTACAGTGGGTGGATAGTACCCTGACTATATTCAATAATGAAAAACATTTTAGATTTGATGCTTAAAACAATTCAGAGTATAATTATTTATGAGAGAGAGATTCCCCAGCACTGGTTCTTGAACCCTAAAGTCACAGGTTAGAGCTAATGTCCTTAGGCTATCCTGATGAGGACAGGTTTAGCATATCAACTGAAAAGTCCTATATTGTGTAGGGAGCCTCCCAACTAATTACAACTTCATCACCAGTTAACATGTGGCTGGATGTTCCATCACTCATTGGCTAATCCACTTCCAATAAGCTAACAGCAGCAATGTCAGCACAGTGGGACTTTATTTGCCCATGGTTCCCAAGCTTCCTCCAGTAGATAAGCTCAAATACACTGCTGTTGACAGCCCACATCATAAAACGATACAGCACAGGAGGAGGCCATTCGGCCCATCGTGCCCGTGCTGGCTTTCTGATAGAACTATCCAATTAGTTCCACTCCCCTGCTTTTTCCCCACAGCCCTGCAAATGTTTTCCCTTCGAGTATTTATCCAATTCCCTTTTAAAACTTACTATTGAATAGGATTCCTCCACCTGTTTAGACAGTGTATTCCAGATAACAACTCGCTGTGTAAAAAAAGTTTCCTCATGTCGCCTCTGATTCTTTTGTCAATCACCTTAAACCTGTGTCCCCTGGTTACCAACCCTTCTGCCACCATCATAATTTTGCCAATGAAAACAGTTTCTTCCTTATTGATTTATTTACCGTTCATGATTTTGAACACCTATTAAATCCCCTTAACCTTCCCTGCTTTATGGAAAACAACCCCAGGTTTTCCAGTGTCTTCATACAACCGAAGTCCCTGCTCCCTGGTATCATTCTAATAAATCTCTTTGGCACCCTCCGCAAGGCCTTGACATCTTTTCTGAAGTGTGGTGCCCAGAACTGAACACAATGGCCGGAATTTTGCAGGGTGTCAGCAGGCGCGATCGATGGCAGGTCGAGTGGGGAAGTACTTTTTTTCCACAACAGCTGTGAATCCACTGCCACGTGCCCTTCCCAATGTCGAATCTGTCAGCACTGAGCAGACCCGACAGTGGCGGGGGACCCATTTCAGGTAATTAGTGGCTTGTTTAGAGCCACTTAAAGAATAATTTTCAGCTTACTTTTTGCATTTAACAGCTCGCCCACAGGGTCCATGCTGTCAAGCTGAGGTGCAAGTTCAGTGGCCATTGAATCAGCTTCAAATGTAAAGTAAAAGCTTGCACCTTACAGAGATATTCCCTCAGCCACAAGCTCTTCCTCACTGCATTTCCACAACAGATTCACCATGCTGGAAGACTTTACACAAGTCTCCACACAGTCGGACCTCATTGCGCGCTGGGCAGGTTTAACAAGCCCATCAAAGGAAATTCATTTTACAGAGTGGGACAGAGCCAGCAGCAGAGTCGGGACTCGCTACCGACGTCGCCCACCACGGATCCGCCGAGTTGAACAAAATCGCGGCCAATACTTCAGCTGAGGACTGACCTGTGTTCTATAAAAAGTTAGCATAACTTCCTTTCTTTTGTACTCTATGCCTCTATTAATAAAGCCTAGGATCCCGTGTGCTTTTTTAACAGCCCGGTCACCTTTGAAGATTTGTGTACATACACCCCCCGTTATCTCTGCTCCTTAACCCCCTTTAAAATGATATAATTTTGTTTATATTGCCTCTCCTCACTCTTCTTAGCAAAATCTATCACTTGTAGGAAGGATGTTAAGGCAACAAGAGGGTATATCACACATTCACTAGGATGCTGCGTGATATAAGGTAATACAATATGAAGACAGACTTGACAAATTGGGGCTGTTATTAGAACAGAGGAGATTACAGGATGATTTGATAAATGTGTTTAAAATTCTAACGGGATAGACAGAAACAGACAATTTCCGGTGATTAAGGGGTCTAGACTGAGGGGACATAGATTTAAGACAGAGAGCAATAGAAACTTGTTTTCCCTTTACAGAGAGTTAAGATGTAGAATGCACTACCAGAATTAGTGATTGCAGCAAAGGCCATTTCAACATTTAACAATAGGTTAGATAGGTGGTACTTGGTACAAGGAAAGGGGAATAATGGGCTAAAGGAGAAGGTGGGCAAATGGAAGTAAGATTGCTATTCATGTGGAGGATAAATACCAACAGTCCAAAAGGCCTATTTCGACATTGTAATTTCTATGTAATTCAATGCAGTATATTGTTTGCTGGGTCCCATTGACCAGGAGATCCAAGGTTCAATTCCTAGTTTGTGCTGAACGGATCTGGATCTCAACCAGGGCAACATTAAATGGCCTCAGCATTCCTGAAAGGGACCGGGGGAGGGGCGAGGGCGAGAGAAAGGAAAGGCTGAGTCCATGGTCAGATCTTATTGAATGGCGAAGCAGGCTCGAAGGGCTGTATGGCCTACTCCTGCTCCTATTTCTTATGTTCTTATGCAATATATTTCATTTCTCACTGCTATCCACCAAGCTTTGCCACAATTGCACATGCATTATGCCAGGTGATGGATAGGATCATGAGCAGTAGTTATGGTCCTCATGCATCGAATAGGCTATCTCTATTCACTGCCAAATTTTACACACTAACATCCGGGTGAAGTATTGGAAGGCCAATGTTACCAGTGAAACCACCAAAAGTGGAACCATCAAAAGAGGGGAATAAACTGAAGATTTGAAAGATTAAAATCAAATGCGCTCACATGTTATTTATGGCTCAGTTGGCAAATTGCAAGGAAGTATTGCAGGCATGTGTTTACATTTTAAACACACTTTCAATTTGGTCTGCATCCATACACAAGCTGCAATCAGTCAGATACAATTAATGTATAAATAAAACATTACGTAGTTACCTTAAATTATACCTAGGGTAAAATAATTTGTTGCTATAAGTGATTTATTGCTCAAATCCTCTCATTTAAGCATTTTTACTGTTTCTGGGAATTTGAAGGCAAAATTGTAGTACTTGAGTACACAACATGCTTCTGGTGCAGATGTTCACGTGGTATGTAAAATCATTTGCCTAATTGGATCTTACAGATAGCATTGCATAGATGGACTCAATGATGATTTACTGCAAGTACATCATTTTTGAAACCGGCACCTTTTCTTAAACTCCCAAAATCATAGAAGCACATCCTTTCAAATTTTTCTCCTCTGCACATTTTCTACGTTACAATTACTAAACTTTTACTGTGTATTTCTTGAGGTTTATTGCAATAAAAACATGAAGACTTTGCCCATTATTCTCCACTGCTCCACAATGTGCATATCAGCTAGCCCTTCTCTGCAATGAACTGACCAACTATCATGGAGTATGCAACAGTTCGTATGAAGGTAAGAGTTCCCACAGAACACAGTAATGTTCTTTTCCAGAACTGTTCAAATTTTTTTTTAAAATAAGTTGACATGCAGTGTCCATAAAGCGAAGATATACAACAGGATTCATGGTTACAGAAAAATCAACTTCTTACTCTTTGGGCATTTTCTTCTGTAAAACACCATGTTCCCTCATGTATCTTATATATCTAATAGTACAGCATATGCCTAAAATAAAAATAAATATTCTGAACTCTACAATAATAGTTATACCCCCCAAAATTTAAAGGCTTGCAAGAAATACAGTTTAAGACGATGAAAATCTAAGATCAAACTAAGTGATAACTCATTGACTGAGGAAAATAGATATACTGACAGGATACAGGGCAGGATGCCACCTTATGAAATTCCTAATGAACTAAAGTTAATTTCCTACAGTAATTGTTAATTCTTGAATATAATTACTCGCCAATAATAATTACTTTCCAATAATAATGACATGCCAATAGAAATAGAAAGCAAGTAAATGGCTTTGAAAGCCATTACCCAAGTAACACGAACACAAATTCACTTGATTTCAAGCCTTGCAGAACCAAAACAGCATAAGCTTTACAAATAATTAAATCCTCATTTGTTAATATTCACTTTGGAAATATTTTACATTGGAAGAGTGGGACAAATAAAAACCTAGCTGTAATATTTTTAATATTGAAGATTTGGCCCAAAAAGTCCAACCACAAATTTTTTTTAAAGTTTGAAGAAAGGCAATCGGAAAAACAAAAGTCCAAGCGATGATGATAATTTAAAAAGCCAATGCAGTTTAAATTTTATGCCATGGTTTTATTCTGTTTTGATCTTGCTTTGTGCTGGCAGCAGTTGTCATTGACAATACTAACTGCTAATATGTTCTGCATCACTAACAAGAGACATTCACACTGCAAATTTAATGAGTGTGACATCAATAGTCAGTGTCATATAGATTAGGCGATCCCACATTGAAATTGCAATCTCCCACCTTGTCAGTTGAGCAAATATTGAAGATTTCATCACACATGTAAAAGAAAACAAATAGATGCCATGTCATCACACAAAAGCCAGTGCTCTTTTCTTCGTCATCCAACCATCATGAGAAACAGAAAACATGACACACAAATGAAAATAGGCTAGGGAGGGGGTTGAGAGATGGAAACATGGGTTAAATTGCACAATAGGTCCTCCCCTAATCTTTCCTCCTTGGAGTTAAACAATCACATCCGATGCCAGCCTGGGTTCAGTTCTTGCACTCTCACCCGAGTCAGAAGATTTTGACTGAAAGCCTCACTCCAGGACTCGAGGACATAATCTAAGCTGACACTTCAATGCAGTACTGAGGGAATACAAGAAATAGCAGCAGGATAGGCTATTTGACCCCTCGAGCCTGTTCCGCCATTTAATAAGATCACGACTGATCTGATCACAGACTCAGTTCCAGTTCCCTTCCTGCTCCCCAAAACCCTTTATTCTCTTATCGCTCAAAAATCTGTCTATCTCCACCTTAAATATATTCAATGACTCAGCCTCCAGAGAATTCCATAGATTTACAACCCTCAGAAGAAATTCCTCCTCATCTCAGTTTTAAATGGGTGACCCCTTATTCTGAGACTATGCCCCCTAGTTTTAGTTTCCCCTATGAGTGGAAATATACTCTCTGCATCCAACTTGTCCAGCCCTCTCATTATCTTATATGTTTCGAAAAGATAACCCTCTCATTCTTCTGAACTCCAATAAGTATAGACCCAACCTACCTTCATAAGTCAACCCCTTCATCTCCAGAATCAACCTAGTGAACCTTCTCTGAACAGCTTCCAATGCAAGTATATCCTTTCTTAAATACGGAGACCAAAACTGCACGCAGTACTCCAGGTGTAGCCTCACCAATACCTGTACAGTTGTAGCAGGACTTATCTGCTTTTATACTCTATTCCACTTGCAATAAAGGCCAACATTCCATTTGCCTTGCTGTACCTGCATACTAACTTTGTGTGTTTCATGCACAAGGACCCCCAGGTCCCTCTAAAGCACTTTGCAATTTTTCTCCATTTAAATTATCTGCTTTTCTATTTTTTCGGCCAAAGTGGATAACCTCACGTTTTCCGACATTATACTCCTTCTGCCAAATTTTTGCCCACTCAGTTAGCCTGTCTCTATCTATATCCTCCTCACAATTTGCTTTCCCACCCATCTTTGTATCATCAGCAAACTTGGCTACATTACACTCCGTCCCTTCATCCAAGTCATTAATATAGATTGTAAATAGTTGATGCCCCAGCACCGATCCCTGTTGCACCCCACTAGTTAGTTTGCCAACTGGAAAATGACCCGTTTATCCCGACTTTCCAAATACACCACATCCACTGGTTCCCCCTTATCCACCCTGCTCATTACATCCTCGAAGAATTACAGCAAATTTGTCAAACATGATTTCCCTTTCATAAAACCATGCTGACTCTGCTTGGTTGAATTATGATTTTCCAAATGTCCTGCTACTGCTTCCTTAATAATGGACTCCAGCATTTCCCCAACGACAGAAGTTAGGCTAATTGGTCTACAGTTTCCTGCTTTCTGCCTGCCTCTTTTTTTTAGGGCTCAATTTTCCCCAGTGATTTGCAACGTTTTTTTGGCGCTCGACATTTTTTTTTGTCGTAAGATAAAACATTAAAGTTTCCCGAAGTATTGTGTGGCAGCTAGTTACGATTTTTTTAGGTTCATTTTTTTTTTTGCGTCATAGGGGGCGTAACCTGATGTCTGCGTCAGTTTTTGTCAATTATGTAAGTTTACCGCCCAAAAATTTCTCCTACATCGGCGTATTTGACCACTTCTGAAAAACCTTCCGGTGAGTTGAGAAAAAGCAACGCAGATTGAAAAATCGGCGCAGAAAGAAGCCATTGTTTGTCAGCGAAGTTTTGTAGGGAATCAACATAAGAACATAAGAATTAGGAACAGGAGTAGGCCATCTAGCCCCTTGAGCCAGCTCCGCCATTCAATAAGATCATGGCTGATCTGGCCGTGGACTCAGCTCCACTTACCCGCCCTCTCCCCGTAACCCTTAATTCCCTTATTGGTTAAAAATCTATCTATCTGTGACTTGAATACATTCAATGAGCTAGCCACAACTGCTTCTTTGGGCACAGAATTCCATAGATTCACAACCCTCTGGGAGAAGAAATTCCTTCTCAACTCGGTTTTAAATTGGCTCCCCCGTATTTTGAGGCTGTGCCCCCAAGTTCTAGTCTCCCCGACCAGTGGAAACAACCTCTCTGCCTCTATCTTCTCTATCCCTTTCATGATTTTAAATGTTTCTATAAGATCACCCCTCATCCTTCTGAACTCCAACGAGTAAAGACCCAGTCTACTCAATCTATCATCATAAGGTAACCCCCTCTCATCTCCAGAATCAGCCTAGTGAATCGCCTCTGTACCCACTCCAAAGCTAGTATACCCTTCCTTAAGTAAGGTGACAAAAACTGCACGCAGTACTCTAGGTGCGGCCTTACCAATACCCTATACAGTTGCAGCAGGACCTCCCTGCTTTTGTACTCCATCCCTCTCGCAATGAAGGCCAACATTCCATTTGCCTTCCTGATTACCTGCTGCACCTGCAAACTAACTTGTTGGGATTCATGCACAAGGACCCCCAGGTCCCTCTGCACCTCAGCATGTTGTAATTTCTCCCCATTCAAATAATATTCCCTTTTATTGTTTTTTTTCCCCCAAGGTGGATAACCTCACACTTTCCGACATTGTATTCCATCTGCCAAACCTCAGCCCATCCAAATCTCTTTGCAGCCTCTGTGTCCTCTACACAACCCGCTTTCCCACTAATCTTTGTGTCATCTGCAAATTTTGTTACACTACACTCTGTCCCCTCTTCCAGGTCATCTATGTATATTGTAAACAGTTGTGGTCCCAGCACTGACCCCTGTGGCACACCACTAACCACCGATTTCCAACCCGAAAAGGACCCATTTATCCCGACTCTCTGCTTTCTGTTCGCCAGCCAATTCTCTATCCATGCTAATACATTTCCTCTGACTCCACGTACCTCTATCTTCTGCAGTAACCTTTTGTGTGACACCTTATCGAATGCCTTTTGGAAATCTAAATACACCACATCCATCGGTACACCTCTATCCATCATGCTCGTTATATCCTCAAAGAATTCCAGTAAATTAGTTAAACATGATTTCCCCTTCATGAATCCATGCTGCATCTGCTTGATTGCACTATTCCTATCTAGATGTCCCGCTATTTCTTCCTTAATGATAGCTTCAAGCATTTTCCCCACTACAGATGTTAAACTAACCGGCCTATAGTTACCTGCGTTTTGTCTGCCCCCTTTTTTAAACAGAGGCGTTACATTAGCTGCTTTCCAATCTGCTGGTACCTCCCCAGAGTCCAGAGAATTTTGGTAGATTATAACGAATGCATCTGCCATAACTTCTGCCATCTCTTTTAATAGATGCATTTCATCAGGACCAGGGGACTTGTCTACCTTGAGTCCCATTAGCCTGTCCAGCACTATCCCCTAGTGATAGTGGTTGTCTCAAGGTCGTCCCTTCCCACATTCCTGTGACCAGCAATTTTTGGCATGGTTTTTGTGTCTTCCACTGTGAAGACCGAAGCAAAATAATTGTTTAAGGTCTCAGCCATTTCCACATTTCCCATTATTAAATCCCCCTTCTCATCTTCTAAGGGACATCTTCAAGAACATTAAAATATGCTTAATAAAGATTACATTTTTTTAACCTTATAACACAGTAAATGGAAGTTTGATGGAATTCTGTAAGTTTTCATTTTTTTTTCAACTGACACCGCACCACCGAATGTCTGCAAACAGGACTCGAGGGTCAGAGCGGTGCCCGACTGAATTGGTCCCGCACCGGCTCAGCTGCAAAAGAAGCTCGCAGGGGGGGGGGGGGGGTGGATCGCATACGGAAGGCATCAGAAGCCTGCACCACGCATCAAATCAAGCCCGGCTGGGTGGGGGGCTGTGTGGAAGGCATCCGAAGACTGCACTACCCATCAAATGTAGCCCGAGGAGTTGGAGGGGTTCCCGATCACTGCACCTGCTCAAACCTGTGTGTGGTTCATACAGATCTTGTGGGGAGAGAGAACAAAGAACCTTGTCCTGCCTGCCTACCGTTTTGAGCTTCTTGCAAAGGTAAAATTTAAGCATGGGGGCAATACTCACAATGCCATACCTTGTGCAAGTCTTTTGCATTATGGTACTGCGGAGGAGACAATTGAGTCGACATCATCGCATGAGGAACCTCTGAGGCCGTAGGCCTTACCCACGTCGGGTATATCGAGACAGGCGTTCGTGCCTGCACCTGAGTGATGCAGACTGTGTCAGAAGGCTGCATTTCCGCAAAGAAATTGTAATTGAGATCTGAGAGTTGTTAAAAACAGACCTACAACCTAGAAGCATCAGGGGGACTGCTTTGTCACTTGAAGTAAAGGTTACAGCTGCACTTTCATTCTTTGCATCTGGATCGTTACAAGCTACAACTGGGGATGCAGCCATTTCTTAACATGCAACACATATCTGCATTCCGCAGGTGATTGCTGCACTATATGCTCGGAGGAATGACTGCAAAAAATTTCCCATGACCGCCCAGGCAATGCGTGACAGGGCTGGGGGCTTCTCCAGGATTGCTGGCTTCCCAAAGGTACAGGGCTGCATTGATTGTACCCACATCGCCTTGCGAGCACCTTTGGAGGATTCCGAAATGTACAGGAACAGAAAAGGCTTCCACTCCATTAATGTGCAGCTCGTGTGTGACGACATGCAACGCATCATGTCAGTTGATGCAAGCTATTCTGGGAGCACCCATGATGCGTTCATCCTACGCGACAGCGTTATATCTGCCATGTTTCAGCAGCAGCCAGAAGGGCAGAGCTGGCTACTGGGAGACAAAGGGTACGGGCTCGCCACCTGGCTCATGACACCCCTACGCGTAACCCGGACGGAAGCTGGCCGGGAATACAACATGACGCACATCATGACGTGGCAAAGCATAAGAGAGAGGACCACTGGCATCTTGAAACAGTGTTTCCGCAAGCCTAGACCATTCCGGAGGCTACTTGCAATATGCCCCTGCGATTGTCAGTAAGTTCACTGTTGTGTGTTGCATGCTGCATTATTTAGCCATCAGGAGGTAGCAGCAACTGGTAGTAGAAGACCCACCTGAGGTGAGAGTGGCTGATGATGAGGAGAAAGAGGAGGAGAATGAGGATGAGGAAGCTATGCAACTACCTGAAGCCGGAGCAAGATGGCGGAGGGAGGGAGGGCCGTCGAGCCCCTTTAACGATTGCTCGAGACTTGCACCAGCAGCTCATCCGTGAACGCTTTACTGCCTGAAGGCTCAGCGGCAACTATTCCACAAGGACCATGTTTATTGTTTGGATCTGTTCCGTAATGTTGTGTTGTGTTAATGGAACAAATGATGGAAATGATTCGTTTACTTCAAAAAGTTATGTTAATAATCGAACAAATAATGGAAATGATTCAGTTATAATTTAAAATATATTTTATTCAAAAGTTTAAAATTTGTTTGTACTTAACTTGAATAAACATATTCTGTATCAAACTTTAAAGTTTTCACTTAAGATCACTTACTAACTTTTAAACATGTAAATTTACATAACTCACAAAAAACTTTTCATTTGAGAACAATTACAACAGTAACAATAACAACAACAGCAAAGAAAGGCTGCACACATCTCACCTCCACCTTATTCTAAGACCATCCGCTGCGCTTGGTCTGGGTGACTCCACCACCCCTGCCCGTAGGCAATGGCGCAGCGTTTTGCGTTGGTACCAAGCTTATTCTTTCGAACTCGGGTAATGCGCACTTCTTGATGGATGGGGGGGGTGCGGGGTACAGCCGGTAATGTGGAAGGCCCGGCTTGGGGATTGGAGTGGGAGTGGGAGTGGCAGTTGCTTTTGTCAATGGGCGCGGGGACTGGACGTGTTCCCTTATTGCAGCAACTGACTCACTCATGTGCCTCGACAGTGTCTCACCTACCTGTGACATGCACGCCCCCTCATGTTGAGCAAAAGTGTGTCAACTACCTGCAACATTCCCTCCCTCATGTTCACTGCCAGCGCATCAGCTACCTGCAACATTCCCTCCCTCATGCACTGACATCGTTTCTGCTGACTGAGATATTCCCTCCCTCATGTTCCTGAACAGCGTTCCCATTTCTCATGAGTGTGTTGTTACTTCTCCCGACAGTTCCGATACCTCATCACCCACCCCACTGATGCTGTCCAGGAGTGATCAGGTAAGGTCAATGCTCTCCGCACTCATTGCCATCACGTGAACCAAATCTGTTAGATCCTGCACCTCAGGAGAATGCAGTCGAGCTCTCCTCCACCCTGGGTATGGCTCGCAGCATCCCAGTGGTACCCCAGCCTTGGAAGGTGGGGCCCTGGGTGTTTCTCACTGCACACCACTGGGACCCACAGCCTTGGACGGTGGGGCCCAGGATGTGCCTTGCTGTACCCCACTGGAATCCCCAGCCTCGGATGGTGGGGCCCTGGGTGTGCCTCGCTGCACCCCACTGGAATCCCCAGCCTCAGACAGTGAGAAACCATGGAATGTACCACCAACATAAGAAATAGGAGCAGGAGTATGCCATACGGCCCCTCGAGCCTGCTCCACCATTCAATAAGATCATGGCTGATCTGATCATGGTCTCAGCTCCACTTCCCTGCCCGCTCCGCATAACCCCTTATCGATTAAGAAACCGTCCATTTCTGTCTTAAATTTATTCAATGTCCCAGCTTTCACAGCTCTCTGAGGCAGCGAATTCCAGATTCACAACCCTCAGTGAAGAAATTTCTCCTCATCTCTGTTTTAAATGGGCGGCCCCTTATTCTAAGATCGTGCCCTCTAGTTCGAGTCTCCCCCATCAGTGGAAACATCCTCTCTGCATCCATCCTGTCAAGCCCCCTCATAATCTTATACCTCTCGATAAAATCACCTTTCATTCTTCTAAATTCCAATGAGTAGAGGCCCAACCTACTCAACCTTTCCTCATACGTCAACCCTCTGATCCCCGGAATCAACCGAGTGAATCTTCTCTGAACTGCCTCCATCCTTTCTTAAATATGGAAACCAAAACTGTACGCAGTATTCCAGGTGTGGCCTCACCAAAACCTTATATAGCTGTAGTAAGACTTCCCTGCCTTTATACTCCATCCCCTTTGCAATAAAGGCCAAGATACCATTGGCCTTCCTGATCACTTGCTGTACCTGCATACTATCCTTTTGTATTTCATGCACAAGTACCCCCAGGTCCCGCGGCACTTTTTAATCTTTCTCCATTTAAATAATAACTTGCTCTTTGATTTTTTTCCGCCAAAGTGCATGACCTCACACTTTCCAACATTATACTCCATCTGCCAAATTTTTGCCCGCTCACTTAGCCTGTCGATGTCCTTTTGCAGATTTTTTTGTGCCCTCCTCACACATTGCTTTTCCTCCCAACTTTCTATCGTCAGCAAACTTGGCTATGTTACACTCAGTCCCTTCTTCCAAGTCATTAATATAGATTGTAAATAGTTGGAGTCCCAGCACTGATCCCTGCGGCACCCCACTAGTTGCTGGTTGCCAACCAGAAAATGAACAATTTATCTGTTCTGTTAGTCAATCCTCTATCCATGCTAATATATTACCCCCAACCCCATGAACTTTTATCTTGTGCAGTAATCATGTGGCCTTCTGGAAATCCAAATACACCACATCCACTGGTTCCCCTTTGTCCACCCTGTTCATTACATTCTCAAAGAACTCCAGCAAATCAAACATGACTTCCCCTTCATAAATCCATGCTGACTCTGCCTGACCGAATTTTGCTTTTCCAAATGTCCTGCTACTGCTTCTTTAATAATGGACTCCAACATTTCCCCAACCACAGATGTTAGGCTAACTGGTCTATAGTTTCCCTCTTTTTGTCTGCCTCCTTTTTTAAATAGAGGTGTTACATTTTCAGTTTTCCAATCTGCTGCGACCTCCCCAGAATCCAGGGAATTTTGGTAAATTACAATCAATGCATCCACAATCCCTGCCGCCATACCACTCATACCACTACTCAGGGAAGGGACGAGCACCTCAATGGGCGGCACCTACACCTCCTCCAAAGTAAGTACAACAGTGGGGACTTCCTCCCTCTCACTCCCATGCTCTTGGTCTGGAAGGTGGGATTGTAAAATGTTCTCCTCTTCAGGCTCATCCTTGTCTGAATCTTCTGCATCATCAAGGTTGTCTTCAAGTTCTGCAAAATATAACAGAACAGACAAATGGTTAGCAGCAGAGGAGGAGACAGGGTGTGTGGCATGAGTAGGCTCACTCAGCGTATGCAGCAGGCTGATTTGAAGGACCACGATGAACGATCGGTTGATGTAAGGTGCTTAACGTAGCGGATGGGGACATCTCCATGAACCGAAGCATGGCTTGCCCGCGCAGTACTTAATATTTAGCAAAGCCAGACTGTGGAATTTTCAGGACTTACCCTCTCCCTCGAATGTGGGCCAGTAGTGGCTGCTTTTCTCCAGGCAGAACCCATCAAAGCAGCGACCCTCTCTTCCAAGGGTGTCAGTGGGCAGAGATTTGCCGGGCCTCCTCCTGTTCAAGTTCTTTCTCGTTTGTTGTGTGCCACTTTCCGCTGCAAAGATGAAAATATAATTTTGAGAGAGGGTGTCTTTCTGTTGGATGGGACATCTACAGATGGTTACATTTACAATTGCACTTCCATTGAATAAATTAAAATATTACTTACACTAACTACTTGACCAAGGTCCTGCCACTTCTTTTTGCACTGGCCTCCAGACCTCGGGGTGGTCACTACTGCACAGTAATCTTCTGCAAGTTGGTTCCAGCGTTTCTTCATTACTTTGGTTGGAACTTTTGTGTGACTTCTGCTGGTGTCCAGCTCCTACCATCTGCCCTCAATCACAGTAACTAGTGCCTCCATTTCATCCTGTAAGAAATTCTTGGTCCTTGCGCCGCGTTGCATCTTGTATTGCAGCTCCGATTTTTCCAATGATAATTCAAGTTCGCACACGGCACTCAAAGTTCTCACAAACACAACTGGCTCTTTCAAAATGGCCGATTGCAGACTGGGAGCTGTACTGCACATGCGCACCCATAGGAATCACATCAAAAACATCCTTTTTTTTCGCGCATGCGCTGAAGGGGCGGCATAGATTTTTCGACACGGACATTCGGCTCCACCCCCCCCGAGGCTAAAGGACAGGCTGCGCAGGGAAAGTTGGCACATTTATTTTTGGAGCAGCTGTGGCCTAGAAAAACGGGTGTAACTCTGGCAATACGCAATAAAACGGCTTTGGGCAAAATTGAGCCCATCAATAGGGGCGTTACATTTGCAGTTTTCCAAACCGCTGGGACCCTTTCTTTTAGGACCCTAGGATGCAAGCCTTCAGGTCCAGGGGACTTATCTGCTTTTCGTCCCATTATTTTACTGAGTACTACTTCTTCAGTGATAGTGATTGTAAAGTTCCTCCCTCCCTGTAGCCCCTTGATTATCCCCTATTGGGATGTTTTTAGTGTCTTCTATTGTGAAGACCGATACAAAATATTTGTTCAAAGTCTCTGCCATTTCTCTGTTCCCCATTAATTCCCCAGTCTCATCCTCTAGGGGATCAACATTTACTTTAGTAACTCTTTTCTTTTTCATGGAGTGCTACACTGTCAGAGGTGCCATCTTTCAGTTGAACAAAAAGACTCATGACACGATTCATAGCACAGTGGAGCTCTCCCTGCGTCCTGACCAACACCACTAAAACAGATTATCTCGCCATTCATCTTGTTGCTTTTTATGGGACCTTGCCATACACAAATTGGCTGCTGCATTTACATACAGAACAGTGAGTATATTTCAAAAGTACTTCATTGGCCCTGAAGCACGTTGTCACTCAGTTCTTCTTTCACCTTGATAATTTCAAGCACAGGAAGAGAAAACACTGAAACCGTGAACAAAATTGCACATTTGATAAAGCTACAAAATACAAATGAGCACCAGATCATTTCAATGGCAGTCTCACTAAAAAGTCTGCCGTCTTTACAAAATAATTGCATAGAATAATGATCACTGTTAAAAATCCTTATGCTTCATTCTGTATTTGTTGAATATTTGATTTGTGTGTGATCCGTGTATACATATGACATGTTAATTGGCTCAGAGAAGTTACTAACCACAAAGGTGAAAGGGTGCTCGATCGATGCACTGCTGAAATGCCAAGATCAATGAGCACTCTACTTAATGAGCAGCCCCAATTATATTAAATTATCTTCCTCACATTTATTTTTAATTAAACCTCAAATTATACTACACATTCTACCAGTTGCTTTAATTAAAATTGTATTAGATTTTGGGGGGGAAAAGCACATCAGGGTATGAATCAGTTTGTAACAGGTGTTCCAAAATTCCGTCCCAACAATGTACTCCTCATAAAAAAGGCATTTTATGGTGAAAACTGCATGTAAATTTTAAGTGGTAGATCTGGTGTGGAGTTTTCTCTCAACCCAATAACATGCTCAACAAGGATGTGTAAGAGGCAAATTTGTCAAATTCTTCAAGCAAATTACAGAATACTTATACAAAGGAAATGTAGTTTGATCAGGTACACTTAAGACTTTCAAAAAGCTTTTAAGAGTGTCCCAAAGGAGATTTGTTGAGAAGATCATGGTCCACAGTATTAAATATAAAGTGTCAGCGTGGATGGAGAATGGACAAAAGACAAAGCTGAGAGCACATAAAATATTATTTATCCAATTATGGAAATAAGAACAGAGAATGAAAATATACCCTAAATTTGCAAATGGAACGGAGAAACAGTTATTTAGGAGCACAGATATAAAAAGATCTTTAAAAGCAATTCTGCAGAAAGAAAAAGTCATACAAAAACGAAAATAGGATTCTAGGTGTTCAAGGAAATCATGATAAATCTGTACATAACACTGGGGAGGATCCAACTGGAGTTTTAGGCACCCCATTATAAAAATGATATTGCAGCTACAGAAAAGGTGAAATGTAGGTGCATATTTCCACTGGTCAGTGAATTGCTAACAAGAATAAACTCGATTATTCACATATAGGATGGGAATTAGAAGGATTTATCATCACTCAGAATTATTGGGATAGGCATACGATACCACAAATGGGGATATTAAAGCCAAGTCAATCATAACATTTAAAGGGAATTAGATAAACACGAAGAAAAATATTCAGGATACAGGAAGAGAGCAAGGAACTGGGATTGGATAGATTAGGTGGGGAAACTACCGCCACCAGTGAAACAATGGCTCAAATAACCTCCTGCAAGAACATTTCTGATTCCTTACATTAAATTGCCTTCTTTTAACAGGACATGGTTTAAGTGACATTTTCACACCTATTTCAAAGCCACCTGATTATACTTTCCATTTTCATAACGATACACTGTCAGCTTGCCATCATAAAAATCATACATAGGCAAGAACTCTTATAACGCTATAAGGCATCTCAAGGAATGCTGGTTCACCATCATCTAAGTTATACTCGTCAATAGTCAGTGACTTTCCAATTACATCCAAAACTCAAAGTATCACTGCACTTATACAGGCATATACATACATTGCAACCCTGCATACCTGCACAATAGCTCTGCAAGATTCAGAACATGCTGAAGCCAACAGATTCCACCTTTCCTGGCAATGGCCTGCATTGGGGATCGGAGTGTAAATTTTCAAATTACTAATTCACGTGGTATTATTTTACCCAATTGGTACAGAATTTATGCCAGTATTAGAGCAAATTGACACCAAATTGACAATGCAACAGTGTTATATACAGACAACCTAAAAGTAGATATTTTGATGCAGTGTAACAAAAGTTCATTTTTTAAAAAAGGTCTTCAGTTATAGATTTCAATCTACTATCCATTTCTGGTTACTCGAAGCTATGGATGGAAGCTATTGCTTCTGAGCTAGAACCATTTACTTTAAATTCTATTCTGTTTCAAATCTGTAAACATATTAGAAACTTCATTACAAATCAGACACAGGATTTACTTATGAATGCAGAAGATGACACTATTCAAATGTAGTATTGCATGCAAACTTCATTGGGTTGTAAATGGAAAGGAAGCAGAAATTCAGTATACCATGCAGAATACCAGAAATGTACTTTCTGTTTATAAGAATTACATCAAGAAACCAGACAATAAATGACAATGCTCATGAAGCAGGCCAGTATCATATAACTGGCAGCCACAGAGCTTGAGTTCAAATATTGTCGGAAGTCAAGAATGTGAGGGACATCTTGTGAAAATTTCAGGAACTTCTGTACAAGTACCAACTGCCATTGCAATTCCTTTCATTAGAATAATTGTTATGTAACTTAGATACAGGTGGAACAAGGAATGAGGTGTCCTCAAATGAATTTCAAAATCATTCTAAGGAGGTAGTTAACATCTAACCAAATTTCAAAACATCAAATTGCTAAAATAATTTAATCATTTACATCCTTTTATTTCATACTGCCCATTTTAGTCGACAGTCTACTGGACAACAAAGTGAAATTAAAGTTGATGCTGAATCATTAGACTTGTGACTGTATATTTCTGAATGCAACTTCCTTAGTCAGGTCCATTAACTTCTTCAAGCCAGCACCTTCAACGTTATCAACACACAAGATAAATAAATTCCAAACGCAACAGAACGAAGAAAATGCTAATAATTTAAATGCATTTGATTTCTAAACTGCGTTCTCATAATGAGACACTTCTTTAATTAATGAGGGAATTCAGACATTACAGAACATGACAAATAAAATTATAAATGAAACCCATCTTGTTTGAACCAAAACAGTAACTATTTAAAAGAATACTATATACTTCTGTATAAATCACATGGTGGGAATCCAATCAAGGGGTTCACGAGATGGTGTAAAACACAAGATAAAAGTCAACACAATTTCTCATCATCTGAAGCCCAAGATCAGTTTACTGTCTTAAATTTACTGTGATGTAATGTATTTTTACATTTCTATTACTCCCCACTGCAGGAGCATGTCTCAGAAATGATTTGTAATTTCAATCATCACAGTGCACTGACAGGCTGCATCATCTGTGCTTTTGGGTGGGGTAAAAGTTGTTTGAATGATTATTTTGCAGCACTGTATTTAGAAAGCTTTGTTCCTAGGTCAGCATAGAGTGATAACTGGCAGGTTGATTGCAAATGGATAAAATAGATCCAAAAATCAATGATCAGTCCTCCAAATAAGGATCAGTTACTGTGTTGTATCTCCAGTATTACTATGCTACTGTATTTTTGATAACATTACCATTTTAATTTTTCTGTAATCCACCTTCATTTATCACAATTTGTAACAGACCAGATAGCTTTCCTGGTATCCTGATCAAAAGCACAAGAAAACTAACTGGTCATTCATCTCATTCCTGCTTGTGTGACCAACACAAAATCATCATAGGTATGTCATCATAGGCGATCCCTCGAACGAGGATGACTTGCTTCCACATGAGTTCACAGATGTTTCAATAAAGGATCTGATGTTCCAGTCCTGAACTCCAATTGAGGGGGTGGAAGATGCTTGTGCGTGGTTTTTTTTAACGTGTGGTGACCATTGCATATCAGCCACCACATGGGCTTGACAGAGCCTTTATCCAGTGCACAAAATAGCTACATGTTCACTGACGTAATAGTGATTGCACTTCAAAAAGCTTTATCTGAAGTGGTTTGGGACATTTGAGAAGCACACAGTGCTATTTAAATAAAAGGTTTTTGTCCATCTATACTTTATAAAATTGTAACTTCACAATTGATTGAGACTGGAATGATTCAATATTAAAATGCTCCAGAAGCACAATCTCATGCTATTTGCACATATGAATTTAGACCCATCTCAATTAGAAACGCTTTTGTTGTAGTACTTCAATATAATTCAATCATTGGACAATCTCTATAAAGATGAAGATCAACCATTAGGACTATAATTTTTTTTTAAGAAATAGGATTCACTGCAACATCCAAGATATTTTGAAGAGCACCCATGGACCGGTGTTTGCCTAACTACATTCTGACTTTTAACAGGTTGGTTTTTTAAAAATAGGTATTTTCCCATCTACCCCTCTAAACTGAAACAATGAATACTAAATGCAATTATAGACATTTGAACTTTGTCTCTACAAATAAACATCCTAAAGAAAATGGAAAATTGCCATCACAAAGCCCTTTTAGGGACAGCAACTTGCATTGTTTGAAAATGCCTAGTAGGCTTCAATTATTTTTGACATTTTACGGAAAGTACTCATATTCCCAAATGGTTAAACTAAATTTCTGTGCTGCTGTTTTATTTTGATCAATTATACTTGAATTATTTTGCAACAATCTATTTAGTAAGTTTTCATTTCAAGTCAGCCTGCAGGGATCACAGGCAGATTACTTCCAAATGAATTAAATGACTCCAATAAATAACCAACAGTCCAATGAAAAATTGAATCTTTGAGTTTTCTTAATTGTAATTAAGTTATTCTAATTTTAAAAATGTATTCTCATCGGCCTACAAAACAAGTGACTACAGTTCAAAAGTAATTAATTGGCTGGAGGACACCTTGAGGACATGAAAAGTGCTATATAAATTCAATTTCTTTCTCTACTATAATTACTAAATGGCTCAAAAGTAATGCACTCATAGAACACTCAGGATAAGGGTCAGCACTTCTTTTATATTTTGATGAATAAAATTAGATGTCCCACCGTGATGCCCACAGGTAGTGTATCACTGGACACAACAAGTAACAGTGGCATTTATTACAGAAAACGTACTGAATCTAAATCTCTTATGACTGACTTGAAGTTAAAAAAATTATAGTGTAGTGATATGGTAAGATGCAGACTTCGCAGCTGTATTCATAACACTATTTACCGATCAATATTTAACAAAATTTGCTGAAGATGCTTTTGTTTCTTCTCCCTCCAAAATCACATTCCAATTATTTACATTAATATTTTTTGCTCTACTTCATGTTGTATTTGCAGTATTTGTGAAAGATACAAGGGGCCAGAAATGGCTGGGAAGTCGCCTCATTATAATGAAGTATCAATGGCGCACGCCATTATTAATTTGTAAAAAAATCCAGGAACTTGCAAAGAGCGATACGCCACAAATTGCTAGACGATTTGCGCCGTTAGTATCACCAAAGTAGATATAAGTCCCTTCTTGACGTGAGACTCCCCACTGAACTTAATGACAACCATGAAATTGCTAGATTTACGACGTTATTACAAATTATATCCATCGCAGCATTTAGGGCTGGTAATTAATGTCATAGAGGACCGTGTAAAGACATGATTTATGATCCAGGCATGACACTCCACCTTGGAGGCCCAGAAAGGAACAATGAAGCTGTGGAGTCTCACTCTAGCAGGTAGTGAACTGTGCCTAGAGTGTTTTTTTAATTAAACTTTTTATCTGCCTTGGTGGATTTTTGTAGCAGTCTTATCATCCAGACTCCTGTTAGTGTCAGAAGACAATAATTTTCAGGACACAAAGCTGTTTCGACACTTGGAAGAGGTTCATTCAAAAATCAGCTTTTACTACATAACTGTGTGGTGGGCCCTATTTTCCTCCAATTTGCAATTCAAAACTTTTTGCCTGGTTTGAATTATTTGATATTTATTCAGTTCCTTGACTAATTGATGTGCATTAGTTTTGATTTGGCAGTATTGGGCTTTTATTCCTCTAAAATTGGGGCAATCACACAATACAAAATGGACTACTTTTCCAGTGATTGTCAATTAAATATTTATTACCTGATATTTATTAGTGCACAGCTTAATATTCCTACTATTAAACAGCACATCTTCCAGTCCATCCTGAGCAATGCCACGGGAGATCCATTCCATACAAGTAATATATAGACATAAACGGCATCATACCCAGTACATTTAAATATACCAATCTACTTAAGAGCATATTATCCACGTGCACAGATTTTAAAAGACAGTATCTCTCTCTACCATGTATTTCTACAGAAACCCCAAAACAATAATTAACAGACCCCAAATTGTGTTCTTCTGTAAAGTTTCCATACAAGGTCAACAAAAATGACAGTCGTGGTAGAAGTCCTTGTGGAGATGAAGTCCCATCAATATCCTGGGAGTCACCATTGGCCAGAAACTTAACTGGACCAACATAAATACTGTGTCTACAAGAGCAGATCAGAGGTTTGGTATTCTGAGGCGAGTGGCACACCTCCTGACTCTCTACCACTGATGAAGCACAAGTTAAAAGTATGATAAAATACTCTCCACTAGCCCGGATGGGTGCAGCTGCAACAGTACTCAAGAAGCTCGACACCATCCCGATCAAAGTAGTCCACCACTCCATCCACTAGCTTAAAAATCCTCTCCCTCCACCACGAACGTATCCTGGTTGTGACTCACCTCCTCACTTCCCAAAGTCTTTCCACAAGGATGAGTGCAGCTCCAACAACACCAAAGAAGCTCAACACCATCCAGGACAAGGCAGTCTGCTTGATTGGCACCCCATCTGGACTGCAGTGTGTTTCATCGACAAGATGCACTGTAGCAACTCGCCATGGCCTCTTTGGCAGCACTTCTGAAACCTTTAACCTTTACCACCTAGAAGGACAAGGACAGCAGGTGCATGGAACACCACCACTTCCAAATTCCCCGCCATGTCACACATCATCTTGAGTTGGAAGTATAGTGTCGTTCCTTCATCGTCGTTGGTTCAAAATCCTAAAACTTCCTCCCCAACAGCACTGTGGGAGTACCTTTACTACATGGACTGTAGTGGTTCAAGAAAGCGGCTCACCATCACCACCTCAAGAGCAATTAGGGATGGGCAATAAATGCTGGCACTGCCAGCGACATCCACAACCCGTTAATGAATATTGGGCCGAAAATTGCGGCCTCTCCGGGTACATACGATGTGCGCACGCACCCAAAGAGGCCTCGCAAATGCCGGTTCTCGGTGCGTGATGCACATGTGCCGAGATCCGGCTTTTGCGATCTGTCAAAATTTCTTTTGAAAGATTGCACGCATCCCCGCAGGAAGGACATTCGCGGGTGCAGATTTGGGCTATTTGCCTAACTCTTGCCCAGCCAACGTCCTTCAACCTCTTACGCCTGGTTGAGGTTGCTTTTACCAGCGTATGGGCTAACAATTCAGGTATTAGCAATTTCTTCCATTTTTGGGCAATAATAGTGTCATTATTTTTTTTTTTAGTGCTGGGTTAGCATTATTGCTGGAATTTGAAAAATTCAGCAAATGGTGACCGGCGATAGCGCTAAATCTAGCTTTGCACAATGGAATTTGTGTAGTGGAGCCGATACTGGCGATGAAAAAAAAAACAGATCTTCTGCACATGCAGAATTTTTTTTCCACACATTTTTTTCTTCTTCCCGCAATTCTGGTCAGCTGTCAGGGTGCACCCACCCATGAGCAGTACATCCAGGGATGAAGCAGGTTCTTTTCACAGACCAAGCAGCCACGATGGAAAGGGACTCCAGCAGAGTGCTCAAAAGTTTAGCTATGAAGCAAACGAGGACCTGAATGCAGCTGTGCAAACCAGATGGGGTAATTTAAGGAGGGGCTGAAAAACCCTCCCAGCTGTGCAAAGGCGATTGTGTACCAATGTGGCTGTGGAGGTCTCCGCAGTCGATAATATCAAGAGGGACCATCACCAACATAGGAAAAAGTTCAATGACCATTGCAGAGTCGCGAGAGTAAGTAATATTTTTTATTCATGCACTCCTCCATTACTTAAATTGTAAATCTGAGACATGTTGATATATGTAGGCTTAGTGTTGCACCTTATTTGACATGAATGATCGTTTTTTGACATCTTGAAAGATGTTTTTGCACTTCGATGTCTTCCTCATGAACCATGTGCAACTACCAGGGCCATTAAACAGAGGACTGTATTAAATGCACCATGATACAGTACAAGTGCTTTGATGACTATCTGTGTGTGCCACCAGAGCAGATGGACCCTCTGGTAACCATTCCAATTGTCATCTTTGCAGGCAAAGTTGTCAACCGCCGGGAGCAGCAACGCACAGGCGGTGGTCCACCCAGACACTGCTGTTAACGGACTTGGAGGAGTGCGTGACAGCTCTGATCGGTGCCTCAGGAAGGTCAACTACCTGTGGGGGTGCTGAACCCCCGTTCGATAGTGAGGGTCAGTCCTGCACACTCCTAGGGCTGAGTTGGGGCAATGTGAGGTAGTGTCTGTGGGCTCGGGTTGGGGCAATGTCATGTCGTGTCTGTGGGCTACATATAATGCAATAACGCCGGTTTTTCAAATGAGCCTGTGTTATGTGACTTTCCTCATGTCACCCTGTACCCTCCCCTGCTGCTAACCACTCATCTGTTGTTTTCTATTTCCAGATGAGGAAGTGTCAAATCCACCAATGGAAGCCTCCGCCTCAGCCCATCGTGTGGGGGTGCAAGAGGGGCACCTTGAAGACATCGAGGACGAGGAACCTCCACGGGAGGAGGAAACTCAGGAAGCTATTCTGGGGTGGGGGAGGGGGAAACGATGCAATCGACACCTATTTTACCTGCAGCAGCCAGTAGCTCTGAACAGAAAGACATATTCTTGGGCTTTCCCTAATCCAAGACCCCGGGTCCAAATGGCGGGCAGCCACGCACACCCAGGGTTGAATCCCATGTGCCACTCAGGCAAGTGATTCAGCAAAGCCGGTTTGCTGACAGACAGGCAGACATACACCTGGCACCTGGACATGGTGGGAACTCAGCCGACAGCTCCCGCAGGTCTTGGTTGCTTTTCCCGCAAGCATTACGGGGGCACTATCGGCAGACACAAGGGAGTGCATGTCTCAAATTGTCACGGCTGTCAATGACCATGCCCAGTTGATGGTCTCGACATTTGGCATTGCAGTCCCCTGTGTCACAGCAAACAGACCAACATCACCTGTGAGTAGCGAGGCCGAGCAAGAGGGTCGCTACTCAGAAGCTGGGCCTTTCAAACCCCGAGCTTCTCCAGGGGATCCACACATGCCATTGTCTATCGCCCTTTTAGAGGATTCTGGCCGTGTTGTTGGATGACGTTTTGGTACCGTTTTGGGTATGTAAAAGATGTTCAGTGCAGGGATTGTTCTTTCGTTGTTTTGTTGCTGTTTTGTTGTTGCTATTTTATAAAAGTTTTCAAAGTTTCCCAATTCTGTTAAACATTATTGTGAACTTTTAATAACTTAATACATTTTATTTCAGTTTCCAAAATACGATTACAAAATACGATTCAAGTTACTGTATGTTAAATAAATTTTTTTGTTCACGTTAACCATTCCTGTGTAGTGTCTCATTTGCAGAATAAGAGGGGGAATAGTCAACATGGTGGGATAGAATGGGCAGGCAACGGTGAAACATGCTGTTGACTCTTCAAGCAAAGCGATGAATTATGAGCTGTTGATGCAAGGCTTTTGCAGTGGCGAAAGCTCCACGAGGCCTCCCATGGGGGTGATGGGATGGGTTCATCGCCAGGCTCCTCATACCGCAGCTCCCCCAACCCCCCCCCCCTCACCTCTCTCCTGAGGTGGTCCTACAGTCCCCAGTGGCAAATGCTGGCCCCTCATGATGGCTAAGTTGTGTAGCATGCAGCACACCACAATTAGCTCAGCAACCTGCTGAGGACATTATTGCAAGGAGCCTCCAGAGTGGTCCAAGCATTGGAAGTGCTGCTTGAACACTCCAATTGTCTTTTCGACAATGTTGCATGTGGCTATATGGCTGTCATTATAGCAATGCTCGGCTTGTGTCGGAGGGTTCCGGAGGGGGGGTCATGAGCCAGGTGACAAGGCTGTAACCTTTGCCCCCCCAGCATCTAGCTCTGGCCTTGCGGTTGATGCTCTCACGCAAGATGAAAGCGTCATGGATACTCCCTGGAAATTGTGCATTTACTGCCATGATGCGGTGAGTATGGTCACAGACGATCTGTACGTTCAGGGAGTGGAATCCCTTTCGGTTTCGGTAAACCTCTGGATCCTCCAAAGGTGCTCACAGGGCAATGTACGTACAATCAATGGCAGCCTGAACCTTGGGGAAGCCAGCAATTCGTCCAAAACCTACAGCCCTCTCATTCTGTGCCTCCTTGGTCATTGGGAAGTTTATGAAGTCCATCCTGCGTGCGTACAGTGCAATAGTCACCTGACAAATGCAACGAATTGTAGCGTGCTGCGAGGTGGAACATATGCCCCTGCTGATGCCTGAAAGGAGCCGGAGGCATCGCAAGTGGCGATGTCACCTTCACCTCAACAGGCAATACAGTCCTGATGCAGCTGGTCGGCTGTAGGTTTGTTTTTATCAGCTGGCATATCTCTATAACCACCTCTTTTCGGAAGCACAGCCTTCGAACACACTGTGCGTCAGACAGCTGCAGGTATGAGCGCTGTTCCCTGTAAACTCGTCGGGGGGCAAAACCTCCTCCTCATACATCTGCGAGCTCTTTGATTACACTCAAAATGCTCCTGAAGAAGTCTTCTTCCAGCTCGATGCGGCACAGAAAAAGCAGCCAGGAATAATGGTAGAGATATTATAGCCCCCATTCTTTTAAACATCCTTAAATATCCTTAGAAACTATGAACTCACATAAAGCTCACTGTGTAAGACGTAGCATTCCCGCAAAATCTTTTTATGCAATGAACTTTTGCTCTGTTTTTCAAGATGGTGGCGCTGAGTGCATCGCGGGTCCGATCTGGTAAGGCTTGATTTTTTTCGGGCATGTTTTTAGGCCGGCAATAAAAATGGCGTTATCGTCAAATTTGCCGCCCCCGGCGATAGCACAGCATTGCACGCCGATTGCTGTCATAAAAACAGCAAAAAACACAGACCGGCGATAATTTTTAGCTCCAGCGCAAAACCACTGCGGAATTTTCTGATCGGGTGCTAAATTTTGTGCGACTTGTGTAGCGCCAAAAACATTACTTTTTCAGCTTTGCCACGGCGCTAAATGGGCGCAAACCTGCTGAATTTCTAGCCCAATTTTAAAGCATAGAAAAATTAAATTTTACTTATTTTTATATTAAAAACCCTTACTATGAAGGTAAGTTATTTTAAACACTACTAAAACATATTTTTTAATTTCAAAAAAACACGTTTCTCTAAAACATTTAATTTAATGCAATTTCTATCAAAAAAATTTTAAGTGGTGTTTTTTTTAATTTGTGTGTGTTTTATTTGATTTTAGGAGTGTTCTCATTGATAGTAATGGGAACTCACAGCTCCCATACTATGAATGAGAATACTACATAGTGATTGGTGGTCCAGGACCACGTGATCCCAGGATGCGCATACGATCCTGGAAGACGTTCCCGTACGCTGGACTGCGAAACTAGGCCTCCGAGCGCAATCCTACATTCCTCCAGAACCACTAGATATTTTTGTTTAAAAAATTTCAATAAGAGGCGTTTGCCCTCAGGAAGCCCATGGCCGCAATTTTCCCCCATTATTTTTTTATGTTTTTATTTTTATCGCGACAAGTAGCTGAAGGAAGAGACTCACCATGTCCTTCAATCTGCCTGTACTAGATTCTATTCTGCAATGCATTGAATTAGCCATTGATATTTGCTCAAAACAAAAATTGTGCATATAGAAATCCCCCAATTTAGTTTTCTGGATGTGCCAACACCTTGGCCCCAAGTTTCGGCCACGACGCACCTCCGAGCTGGACGCCTGTTCTTCGCGCCTAAAAGTGCGCTAGAAATAAACTTCGATATTCTCCGGTTCCTCGGAGCTCGATCTCAGCTTGGCGCGGCGCGCTCTTCACAGCGGAGGGCGGAGCCAAACACTCGCGCCGATTCTGTAAGTAGTGGGGGGTGGGTCCAATTTAAATGAGCCAACAATGGTGCTGGCAACCCTGCGCGTGCGCGTTGGAGCGTGCGCACACGCGCAGTGTCAAACAAACATTGGTACTCGGCCATTTTTAAAAGGACTCGGCTGCCGTCAAGCCACTGACGCCGCTCCTATCCCATGGCTGAATGGCCTCAGCCCCCTTGAAAAGCTGCGTGCGTCCGGTGTTGATCCTTCGGCTGACGGCCAGCCACTGACGCCGCTCCTATCCCATGGCCGAATGGCCTCAACCCCCTTGAAAAGCTGCGTGCCTCCGGTGTTGATCCTTCGGCTGCCAGCCAGCCACTAACAGAATGAAGGCCTGCCTGCAAGCACAGCAGCTCAGCTCGAAGGCTGCTTGCTGCTGCTGTTGGGGCTGCCGTCGAGACACTGATGCCACACTCCTGCCTGTCTCCAACATGAATGGCCTGCCTGAAGCACAGCAGCTCAAAGGCTGCTGCTGTTTCACACAGGTAGGAACATGGTTTATTTAATCTTTTCTTTGCTTATAAATTTTTTATTCAGGTTGGATTTATTTGTATAATATTTGTATAAGTATAACTAAGGATTGATTGTAGAATTTAATGAATTACCTCCCCCGCCACCTCGTTCCCTACGCCTAATTTGTAACCTACGCCTGATTTTCTAAAGTGTAGACAAGGTTTTTTCGAGCTTACAAAAATCTTCACTTACTCCATTCAAAGTTAGTTTGGAGTAAGTTTTCACTGCCGAAACTTTGAAAACAGGCGTAAGTGGCTGGACATGTCCCCTTTTGAAAAAGAAAATTCTGTTCCAAAGTGAAACTGTTCTAACTGACTAGAACTGGAGCAAACTAAATGCCGAGAATTTGAATTTGTAAGATACTCCGTTCTACACCAGTTGCTCCAAAAAATCAGGAGCAACTGAGGCCGAAACTTGGGTCCCTTAATCTAGCGATTGTAGCACACAGATCACCCATGGTGTCGCGTTTGCTTGGCTGTGATTACAACAGCTTACATTTATTTTGTGTTTTTGATACAGAAAATTTTGTAAGGAGCTTCATAGAGACAAGGAAAAAATATCTAAGCACACCAGTACAAATTAATATTTTAATCAATTCTCACCTTTGCAAAACACTCAGTTGTTAAATACTCATCTAAATGGGTCAGTTAACACCTCATTAATCAGCGAGTACAATACTGCAGTGTAGTCTGTGACCACTTTTCAATTGTAAGTGATCTTGAATTTTCTGCCAATTTTCATTCCTTCTGTCCAGAATGCATCAAGTTCTTGCTAGGAAATGGTTACACAAGCGCTTGTCATTCTCCATTACTCTGTCCATGTGGGCTTCACGTGAGCCAAGACAGTAAACACCAGTACTCTAGCAGACAGGAGTACATAACAACTAGGCTGATTCGCTCCTCACTTTCACATTTCCAGTCATTGGATAGCAATCAGGAGAGAGAATCCAAAACAAGTTTCTCGCACCCAACTCAGAGGTACTTAGGTCAACTGTAGTATCTCAATCACCACTCCAGATCAGCTAATGCGGCACAGACTGGCAATCAACCTGCAACCTTTCTGGTCTGTATGGATCAGCTACTCACTGCCAGCAGGAGAGCAATCTTGAATTATTTTAAAGTAATCCAATACAACCACTACCATGACAATACAACTATAACAAGCAGGATTACTGCCTCCCTTGTAAGTACCCATAACATACTGCACTTATAGGACTGGATCATACTGTGATTTCTCTTACATCAGTCTCATATGTACAGTACATCACAGCCAATGCAAGCCCAACCATTGCAATCTTAGTGAGGGCACCTCCATCAATCTTTGTGTCAGCTGCAATAGCACAATATTCACATTTTGTCCCATTTAAAATAACTTGGGTCTCCCAAATCAAATTATACTTTTCATATTAGGAAATTACTGCTGTATCAATAGAGGAGAGCATAAAAGGAACTTTAATTTTTTTAAAATATATTGAATCACGGGATGTGGTCTTCGCTGGCAAGGCTGGCATTTATTGCCCATCTCTAGTTGCCCTCGAGTGGGCCACCTTTTTAAACTTATGCACTCCATATGGTGACGGTATTCCCACAATTCAGTAAGGTGGGAATGGCAGTACATGTCCATGTCATGATGGTGTGTGATTTAGAGGAGAACTTGGAGGTGATGGCGTCCCCATGCACCAGCTGACCGTGTCCTTCCGGAGGTCACAGGTTTGGGAGGTGTTGTCGAAGAAGCCTTAGCAACTTGTTACCGTGCATCATGTAGATAGTATACAACATGGTATGCTGGTGGAGGAGATAGAGAATGTTTAAACTAGTGGATGGAGCGCGGATCAAGTGGACTTCTTTGATCCTCAATGGTATCAAGTATCTTGACCGTTGTTGCAGCTGCACCCATCCAGACAAGTAGAGAGTATTCCATTACATTCCTGACGTGTCTTGTAGGCCAGGGTCAAACTGAGGTGCTTTGGGGAATCAGGAGATAATCCACAAGCCACAGAATACCCAATGTCTGACCTGCTCTAGTAGCCACAGCATTTATGTGGCTGGTCCAGTTGAGTTTCCAGTCAATGGTGACGACCCCTCCCCCCCCCAGGATGTTGATGGTAGAGGACTCGGCAAGGGTAATGTCACTGAATGTAAAGGGGAAGTGGTTAAGCTGTCTCCTGTTGTAATTGGCTATAAAAGCAGAGGTCTGTCATTATTCCACAGCCATACATACAGCCAATAAAATTTGCTGGTCATAGCACTACACAAATGGAGCTGGAACTATACTAATGGCAATATATTCAGCATATAATATAGCAACTCTGAAGCACTTACTTTATGGATCTCATGGTAATACTCTCACGATCCAGCATCACAGTAAGGTTGGAAATGAGCTTACATCCATAATTTCTTGAGCACAATCTCATTGCTAAGGTGTTCTTACGCTTCTCTAAACAGTGACACTACTGATCGTTTGGCAAGGATTTTGGGTTAGGCACAGATGTGTAGTGCCAAGAGACAGAAAAAGTGATGAGGGGAAAAAACTAAATTTAAAACCCAGAAAGAATACTATCAAATCATTTAAAGCGCTTTTTGAATGGCTCCCAAATCAACAGGAAGTAGTTAAAAAAAGCTTACAGAATCCTGGGCTTCATAAATAGATGCATAGAGTACAAAAGTGTGGAAATTATGAAGAACCTGTATAAAACACTGCTTTGGCCCCAACTGGAGGATTGTGTCCAATTCCGGGCACCATATTTTAGGAAGGATGTAAAGGCCTTAGAGAAGGTGCAGAAAAGATTTACGAGAATGATTCCAGGAATGAGGGACTTCAGTTAACTTGATAGACTGGAGAAGCTGGGGCTGTTCTCCTTGGAGCAGAGAAGATTGAGGGGAGATTTGATAGAGGTGTTCAAAATCATGAGGATTCTGAACAGAGTCAATAGAGAGAAACTGTACCCATTGGCAGAAGGGTAGAGAACCAGAGGACAAAGATTTAAGGTAATTGGTGAAAGAACCAAAGGCAACATGGGAAACAAAATTACGCAGCAAGTGGTTAAGATCTGGAATGCACTGCATAAAGAAAGGGTGGTAGAGGCAGAATCAATGCTATCTTTCAAAAGGGAGTTGGGTAAGTATCTGAAGGAAAAAAATGTGCAGGGCTACAAGGAATGGGCAGGGGAGTGGGACTGGTTAAGAGCCAGCATGGGATCGACGGGCCGAATGACCTTCTTCTGTGCTGTAACTATTCTATGATTCTATACTTCACAGTGTATACCTTTGGATAGAAGTATTTAAAAATGTGGAAATTATATCACTTATGAGGAACACATCACAAACATTTTACAACCACATATCATCATAGGCAGTCCCTCGAAATCGAGGAAGACTTGCTTCCACTCTAAAAGTGAGTTCTCAGGTGGCTGTACAGTCCAATGTGGGAATTACAGTCTCTGCACAGGTGGGGCAGACAGTGGTTGAAGGAAAGGGTGGGTGGGAAGCCTGGTTTGCCGCATGCTCTTTCCACTGTCTGTGCTTGGTTTCTGCATGCTCTCGGCAACGAGACTCGAAGTGCTCAGCACCCTCCCCGGATGCTCTTCCTCCACTTTGGGCGATCATGGGCCAGGGATTCCCAGGTGCCGGTAGGAATGTTACACTTTGTCTAGGAGGCTTTGAGGGTGTCCTTGAAGCATTTCCTCTGCCCACCTGGGGCTCGCTTGCCATGTAGGAGTTCCGAGTAGGGCTGGTCAAGTGTGGTCAGTGCTTCAATGCTGGGGATGTTGGCCTGAGCGAGAACACTGACGTTGGTGCATCTATCCTCCTAATGGATCTGCAGGATCTTGCAGAGGCAGCGCTGGTGGTACTTCTCCTGCACTCTGAGGTGTTTGCTGTATATGGTCCATGTCTCTGAACCATATACGAGAGTGGTTATCACTACTGTCCTGTAGACCATAAGCTTGGTGCCAGATTTAAGGTCCTGATCTTCAAACACTCTCTTCCTCAGGTGACCGAAGGCTGCGCTGGCGCACTGGAGGCAATGTTGGACCTCATCATCGATGTCTGCCCTTGCTGATAGGCTCCCACATATCACACTGCTGCTGTCATACATCACCAACCAAACAGCATCAAATGACTAAGTATTCACTGAAGTGTAATATCTATATTCTCTGCATCAATCCCTCATATAGTTACAATAATGAATTCAATAGAAACTAAAGCCATTGATTTTATCAAGACATTGATAATAGCACAAATCACTAAATTTGATGGGATTCATGAGGCCATAGATTCGATTGTGCCTTGAAATAATTCCCCGATATCTTATTTGAGAATTATGGTTTTAACTTTATGGGGGGGGGGCGGTAAATTCTGTTTATATAAGCCGCTGTGACTATATGTTCATGATGTGCAGTGATACTCAGAATGCTGAAATACTGTGGTACAGGTGCAGCGTCCAAAATCCGGTGTTCCGGAATCCGTAATGTTCCGGACTCCGGGATGATTCATGGCAGGGTCGTCCGGAATCCGTAAAATGTTCTGGAATCCGGACCAGGTGACCCTGCCCGATCTCGGGGCCTCCTTGCCAGCCCGCGCGAACACCACTTCGACGGGACCCCGCCCGACGACAACATCCTTGGCAGGGCCCCGCCCACGCGAACGCCTCCTCGACGGGCCCCGGACGGCCCGAACAGCTCCGCAGCAGGTACTCCACTCCCCTCTTTCTGACGTTCTGAAATCCGGAAATATCCGAACCTGGGCTCGGCTGTTTCCGGATTCGTGACGTCAGAAAGACGTTCCAAAATCCGGAAAAAGACGAAAACCGGCTCAGCCTCGGTCCCAAGGCTGTAGTACTTAAAAGTTTATCCAGAAACAATCTAATTGATTACCAGGAAATTGTTCAATGGGTTTGGTCCTAAGAACAGTGACTATTTTCAGTCATAAGGTTAATCATGTGGCCACATAGAACACTGTCATGCTTCAGCCAAACTTTCCAACGCAAAGTAAAAAAACGTATCAATTAATGTGCAAAACCCAAAAAACACTGAACAAAATAAGAAAAATATTCATCTCTACACCTGTATCTGACGCTCAGAATAAATCTTCCTGCCTAATAGCTCTTTTCTTTCTTTGTCAGTTTGTTTCCTTTACTTTTTGGGTCCCCTTATCTTTCTAGTTCTCTGCCTTTCGCTCTTCTACTACTGCCCTTTAAAAAAAAATTCTCACCAAAATCATAATACATTGCTGCCTTATCATTGTGCATTGTAATTGAGTACCAATCCCACTAGCAGCCAAACAAGCAGCAAACACAAGATAGATACTTTTTTAAAAAAAAATATTTGGATACAAGTTATGACACAAAGTTTAAACATTATAGTTTGTTGTTTAGTTCCTTCCTAAGAAAATTAAGCCTTTCTAATTAAACCTTCCAGAGTCACCTTTAACATCAACATTAGATAACTAATGAAAGCTTCTAAGAACTGCCTACATTCAGAGAATTTGCAAGTGCAGAATGCATGTAGTTCCATTATCATCTAGGAATAGAGGTTTTTCTTGTACACCTTCCACTTTCCATCTCCAGAAGCATCACCCACCTATGCTCCATCCTTACTCCCATTGCTACTGAAACAGTCATCCACATCTTCTTCACCTGAAGGCTCAATTTCTCCAGCACCCCCATCAGCCACCCCCATTTCACCTTGTACAAATCCTAACTCAACCAGAAAGCTGCAGCCCATATCCCATCCTACACACAACGCCCACACATCAACCCAGCTGCACCAACTTCCAGTACATGGGAGTTTAAAATCCAATCCTTGTCTTCAAATCCCTCTATGAACATGCTCCATCCTATCTCTGCAAGTCAACATATTTCACTATTCCAACTTGCATTTAATGCATATCCTCACTACCTTCTGCACCAGCATTGATGGCACAGTCTACAGCCATCATATTCCTCCACTTTTAGAATGCTTTTCACCAAGTTATCTCTCTTCCCATCTTCAAAATTTGCCTCTTGCAATTCCTTTGGTCAATTCCCCTAATTTTCCCACTAATTCTAGCTCAATGCCCATTGTTCCCCGTGAAGTACATGAGGACATGTTCATATACAAACAGTCCAAAATAAATGTGAGTTATTGCTGTCAGTCTCTTAACTCATGAAACCTGAAAGCCAGACATAAATAAACCATCTCTCCATATCACAATATCATAAGTGACTCTTTTCAATCTTCCCATTCTACCTTCTTACAAAGAAACTGGGACTTTCAAAAACCATTACTATAGAATACAAAAAGATAAGGGGAAAGGGTCATTTGTGTATTACAAGATCAGACTACTTGGTTACACATTATTAAACTGTTACTATGCCCGATATGTATATTAACTATGTAATTATATCTGCAAATCCAATCAAAGTGTACCTTTTACTCGGTGTTAAGTTCAACCACAATATGGTGGCTCCTGGATCACATCATGATTTGGGTTATTTTTGTCAGCGAAGAGTCTGATATGCTTTTTTCTTTCTACCAAAATGTACAACATTAACCTCAAGTCATAATGTAGTTTTGTTATTTTCTGAAAGCCATTTTCTTCTCCACAAAATATCTCAGTTCTGTTTATCACTGTTATATCAGGTAGATTAATTGTATTTGCAGGAAACCAGTTATTCACCTGACAAGAATTTAATCGACTGATACGCATCAATGGAATTTCAATCTTCAGCTACAGTAACAGAAAGGCATAGTTAACCTCCGCAAAGTTTCTTGTATTAGAATGCATAACCCTACAGTTTCAGCCAGTATTAATCTACTTTGTAACAGAAAATCTTATTTCTGGAATCAGAATCTTCTATTTCTTATGCAAGATTAAATAGCCCCAAGTTAAGTTAGTTACCTGTGCGGTAAAGCCAGTGAAATTGCTTAAAAAACTCATTGCAGTTGGTACTAGCTAAAACAGCAACAAAATTAAAAACAGGTAGGGAATGAAACCTATCTGGAATTACCACATTTTGGATTCAAGCGCTTATTACATAAATGTGATTCCCCAGTACAGGTGAAAGCTGATCTTATTCAAATCATTTGGCTTATACATGGGCTGGTATCATAACATACTGTTATATAACACTGTGCAACACAAAGTGGCAAGAGAAAGTTACACACTCAAATCCACAAAGTGAGTTTACAATCTCAAATGCACTAATTGGGAAAGGTAAAATTCTGAGATTCTTTTCCAAAATGATTTCAACATAATTCATTGTGTATCTTTAACAGTCAATAGATTCAAAAGCTGAGAAATGCTTACTCTTGCTCTGTTTGGAGATTATGTAAAGAGGGCAGAAAGGAGTTTACAAAATAGGTTTCATATGTCAGTACTTAATCAAGAGAGCCAGATCAATTCATAATTCAACAAGTGAGTTTGGGGTGGGGGAGAATTATTATGGATTTGACAGAGAAAAGAATGAAAAAATATTAGGAAATAGGAGATGGATGGGCTAAATGGCCTTTTCTCATTGCAACATTCTTACAATCATAAACATTCACAAAGCTCCTGTTCAAAATACACAACTCTCGTCATTCATAGGTCTTATGGGAGACCATTGCTATAATGTATTATTGCACACTGGGAACATGAACAGGTCTCAGCTCAAGCTTCTTTAAAAAGGTACCGATTGACAATCTCAGCAAAGATAACAGCCACAGCACTAAGTGTAAATAAGCTGACCTCAGAATCCATTTCAAAGCCTACCAGGTGCCCACAGAGCGACATTAATTAAGTTATTTACAGTTGCACACCTAACCTGTAAACTGGTATATACAGTATGCAGAACAGTAGCTACCCAGAAAACTAGGATAACTTAAAAAATCAAAAATCAAGGAACAGAACATTAGGCAGCAACTTCAGAAAATCCTTTTTTATTAATTGTGCAATGACCAAAAAAAAATTTAAATACTGTATATCAAAAGTTAGCAATTTTATGGTAGGCCATGCAAGGGATAAACAGTTGAGGCAGAAAAAAAAAACCTGACAAGCAATATTTGGGGGAGGGAAAATAAATGGTTTATGAAATAAAAGACAAAAATATCTGGACTTAAAAAACAGCTTGCAGATAATCAGTAATCTTTATGTGAATCTGTTGAATTCAATGTGAATCACATCAAGATGGAAACTCATGACCAAAGTCACAAATGAATTGCAGGAGTTTCCTTCACAAGTAGGACATATTCAATCCATGCAAGATACACGATTGGCACAACGTACACACTACAGTTTCACTTTAATATTTAAATAACTTTACTTCTCAGTAGTGGAGTTTTGGTCCAACGCAACAGCAGAGTGGGCTATAAAACAGACATAGCAATAAGATACAGTGGATGCTGATTGCTAACGTGAAACTGCTTAGTGACTGCATTGTGCCAACTATACAGAATGAGCATGTGCGGTACTAATAGCACAAAAAGCTCACCGGTGCCAAGAGCAAGTGCCCAGCTGCGTAAATGTTCCTTTCAACTTCCACTGACTTTCATAACAGTTTTTACAATTAGTATTAAAGTATTTACAGCAGAGACAAGTAATTCAGCCCACTAGCTCCATGTCAGTGTTTGTGCTCCACACTAGCCTCCTCCTATCCTTCATCTAACCCCTCGTTCTGGCTGGATAACATTATACGTGTAGAATAAATTTTACACCCCACATATATGTACTATTTATGGCCTGATACTGCTGACACATGTGGTGTAATTAAGGTTCGACCTCCTTTGCACATCATCTACTTGAAATTCTTTGCTGCTAAACCCACCCTCACCAAAATGGTAGGTTTAAGCAGCATCCAGTTCTTTTCATTTATTATAAGTTTTTTTGAATGTACCTGTATACTCTCCAAACAACTTGGCATTTGTCCTGGAAGAACCTCCCATTTATAGTTACATGACTTCTGTAAACCCAACCCCCACCCCGTCAATTGCTATCCATACTTCACCTTAAAACAGTATATTAGAACCAAATATAAATTTGAATATAATTTTTGGGGTACCCTTCTTCTACAATTCTTAATTTTCAATTAGAAAATTTACCTGCCAGCCATTTAACATCAAGATCCAACAAATGGAAAACAGTCAAGTTAGAGTATGTATGGGATTGCTAGAATACTAGAAAATGCATGGAATAATCAAATCAATACCAGGATAGTAACTCGAACATTGTCCCAGTTCAATCCTCTGTCCCAGGTATAACTGTTACAGCCAATGAGATTTATACTAAACTGCTTCTTTTGTTTCAATTTATAAATAATCTCTACCTCTGAAGACAATCATAATTGGTGTTAACTTGACAACAATCTCAAGTACCTGCCCTAATTTAGAACACTTTGATCAATATACTACAAGTACAATGCACAGCAGGATACATTTCATTATACTAACTAAATTGAACCATGTATGAAAAAATTAATCCTAAATACAGCTGGAAATTGCTACTGTAAAGGAACATCTTTTCAGTACAATTTATCAAAGCTAATGCTCCACAAATCTAAAGCACACGATTGTTTCATTATAAACAAGAAGTTTCCCCAATTAATACATTTGCTGTGTAGTTCAAAATAATTGTACAGGGACCACTCGTGGTCCACACCTCTTTATCGATGACTCTTGGAAAACCTGTTCTTCAAGTCTCTGGTCTCCACTGATTCCTCATCCCCCAGTATATTTATTTCAAAACCATCTTCCTAGGGTATAAATCTCTCCACAGCCTCACTCATAAGAACATAAGAAATAGGAAGAGTAGGCCATTCGCCCTTCGAGCCTGCTCCGCTATTCAATATCATGGTTGATCTTCTACCTCAACTCCACTTTCCTGCACTATCCCCATATCCCTTAAATATCCAAAAATCTATCATTCTCTGTCTTGAATATACTGAGCCTCCATAGCCCTCTGGGGTAGAGAATTCCAAAGATTCACCACCCTCTGAGTGAAGAAGTTTCTCCTCATCTCAGTCCTAAATGGCCGACCCCTTATTCTGAGACTGTGACCCCTGGTTCTAGACTTCCCAGCCAGAGGAAACGTCCTCCCTGCACCTACCCTGTCAAACCCTGTAAAAATTGTCTATGTTTCAATTAGATTATCTCTCATTCTTCTAAACTCTACAGGATATAGCCCTAGTCTACTCAATCTCTCCTCATAGGACAACCCCCCCATCCCAGGAATCAGTCATGTGAACCTCCGTCACACTCCCTCTATGGCAAGTATATCCTTCCCAAGGTAAGGAGACCAAAACTGTACACAATACTCCAGATGTGGGTCACCAGGATCCTATATAATTGTACTAAGATATCTTTACTCATACTCAAATCCTCTTGTAATAAAGGCCAAAATATAATTTGCTTTCTTAATTGCTTGCTGTACCTGCATGTTAACTTTCAGTGATTTGTGTACAAGGACACCCAAGATCCCTCTGAACACCAACATTTCCCAATCTCTCACCATTTAAAAATTACTCTGCTTTTCTATTTTTCCTTCCAAAGTGGATAACCACATTTCTCCATTATATTCCATTTGCCATGTTTTTGCCCATTCACTTAGCCTGGCTATATCCCCTTGAAGCCTCTTTGCATTCTCCTCACAACACATCAGTAAACTTGGATGTATTACATTTGGAATCCTAATCCAAATCATTGATATATATATTGTGAATAGCTGGGGCCCAATCACCAAGGCACCCCACAAGTTACAGCCTGCCAACCAGAAAATGACCCATTTATTCCTACTCTCTGTTTTCTATCCGTTAGCCAATCCTCAATCCATGCTAGTATAGTATCCCCAAGCTCACGAGCTCTAATTTTGTTTTAATAATCTCTTGTGTGGCACCTTATTGACTGCCTTCTGAAAATCCAAATATACTGCATCCACTATTATTCTATTTACAACAGATTTGTAAAACATGCTTTCCCTTTCATAAATCCATGTTGATGCTGCCCAATCCTATTCTTTTCTAAGTGCCCCGTTACCACGTCCTTAATAATAGATTCTAGCATTTCCCCTGTTACTAATGTCAGGCTAACTGGTCTGTAGTTCCCTGTTTTCACTCTCCCTCCTTTTTTAAAAAGCGGGGTTACATTAGCTACTTTCCAATTTGCGAGAACCGTTCTAGAATCTATGGAATTTTGGAAGATGACAGCCAATGTATCCACTATCTCTATAGCCACCTCCTTCAAAATCCCAGGTTATAGGCCATCAGGTCCACGGGATTTATCCACTTTCAGTCCCATTAATTTCTCCAGTACTATTTTTTTTACTGATACTAATTTTTTTCAGTTCCTCATTCTCGCCAACCCTTGGTTCTCCACTATTTTCAGGAGGTGTTTTGTGTCTTCTTCCGTGAAAACAGACGCAAAGTATTTGTTTAATTTCTTTGCCATTTCCTTATTCCGTATTATAATTTCTCCTGTCTCAGCCTGTAGGGGACCCACACGCTAATCTTTTCCTTTTTACATACCTATAGAAGCTTTGAGAGTCTGATTTTATGTCTCTCACTAGTTTACTCTCATTCTATTTTCCCTTTATCAATTTCTTGGTCTTCCTATGCTGAATTCTAAAATCCTCCCAATCCTCAGGCTCACTGCTCTTTTTGGCAACATTATAAGCTTCTTCTTTTGATCTAATACATAGTAACATAGAAAATAGGTGCAGGAGTAGGCCATTCGGCCCTTCGAGCCTGCACCACCCTTCAATATCATGGCTGATCATTCACCTCAGTACCCCTTTCCTGCTTTCTCTCTATACCCCTTGATCCCTTTAGCCGTAAGGGCCATATCTAACTCCCTCTTGAATATATCCAATGAACTGGCATCAACAACTCTCTGCGGTAGGAAATTCCACAGGTTAACAACTCTCTGAGTGAAGAAGTTTCTCCTCATCTCAGTCCTAAATGGCTTACCCCTTATCCTTACACTGTGTCCTCTGGTTCTGGACTTCCCCAACATCGGGAACATTCTTCCTGCATCTAACCTCTCATCCTTCTAAACTCCAGTGAATAAAGGCCCAGACAATCCAGTCTCTCCTCATATGTCAGTCCTGCCATCCCAGGAATCAGTCTGGTGAACCTTCGTTGCACTCCCTCAGTAGCAAGAACGTCCTTCCTCAGATTAGGAGACCAAAATTGAACACAATATTCCAGGTGAGGCCTCACCAAGGCCCTGTACAACTGCAGCAAGACCTCCCTGCTCCTATACTCAAATCCCCTATCTATGAAGGCCAATACTATCTTTAGCTTCTCGTCAGCCATGGCTGGATCACTTTTCCTTTGGTGGTTTTGTGCCTTAAAGGAATGGATGTTTGTTGTAAATTATGTATAAATTCTTTAAATGCTAGCCATTGCTTGTTTACCATCATACCTTTTAATGTAGTTTCCCAATCCACCTTAGGCAACTCTCCCGATACCAACATAGTTTGCTTTGTTTAGACCCCATTTTTGGATTTAACTAAATCACTTTCAAACTCAATATAAAATGCTATCATAATGGGCCCAAGTTTCCACATGATTCGCGCCTGATTTTTAGGAGCAACTGGTGGAGAACGGACTATTTTAGAAATCGCAATTCTCCACATTTTTTTTTCTGCAGTTCTAGTTAGGTAGAACAGTTCTAGTTTAGAACAGAATTTTTTCTTCAAAAGGGGGCGTGTCCGGCCACTGACGCCTGATTTGAAAGTTTCCACAGTGAAAATGTACTCCAAACTAAAGTAGAATGGCGCCAGTGAAGATTTTTGTAGAACTGAAAAAACCTGTTCTACACATTAAAAAATCAGGCGCAGGTTACAAATTAGGCGCCCAGAACGAGGTGGGGGGGAAAGGGAACTCATTAAATTCGACAATAAATCCTTATTTATACTTCTACAAATATTATACAAATAAATCCAACCTGAATAAACATTTATAAGCCAAGAAAAGATTGAATAAACCATCTTCCTACCTGTGTGAAAGTGCTTCAGCCAGGGAGAATTCTGCAGCTATTCGTGCCGCTGAGCAAGAGAGGGAGGGAGGGGAGGGAGAGGGAGGGGAGGTCGGGGAACAGGAGCGGGGGGGGGAGAGCGGGTGTCGGGTCGGGGCGGGGGGGAGCGGGTGTCGGGTCGGGGCGGGGGGGAGCGGGCCTCGGGTCGGGGCGGGGAGCGGGTCTCGGGGCGGGTGGAGAGCGAGTCTCGGTCGGGGCGGGGGGGAGCGGGTCTCGGGGCGGGGCGGGGGGGGGGGGGGGGGGGGGTGGAATCGGGTGTCGGGTGTCGGTGGAGAGGCGGGTGTCGAGTCGGGTCTGGTCGGCGGGGGGGGTGAGCGAGTGTCGGGTCTGGTCGGGCGGGGAGCAGGAGCTGGCCGTGGGAGGAGCCTCATTCACACAGCCCCAGTGAGGCCATTGGGCCAGGGCTAGGGGCTGCGTGCTTCGGGCCCCTCCCACACAGTTCGGCACCTGGAGCTACTGCACTTGCGTGCCGACTGTAGCGCGCATGTGCAGAGGTCCCGGCACTGTTTTCAGCGCAGGGACCTGGCTCCGCCCCCCCCACAGCTCGTGCCGGCTGCGCCGAGTGCCACAGGACCTGTAAGTCGGTGGAGAATACTGAGGATTTTTTTAGGCGCCGTTTTAGGCGTGAAAAACGGGCGCCCAGCTCGGAGGGGCGCCCGTTTTTTTTCTTGTGGAAACTTGGGCCCATTATGGTCACTCATCTCTAAAGGCCCCTTTACTACAAGGTTATTAATTAACTCTTTCTCACTGCACAATTCTAGATCGAAAACAGCCTGTTTTCTAATTGGTTCATCAAGATACTGATCTGGAAAATTATCTTGTATACATTCCATGAATTCATCCTCCACATTATTACTGCAAATTTGGTTTGCCCAGTCTATATGTAGATTAAAGAGCCCCATGATTACTATATTACCCTTGTTACATACACCTCTAATATCCTGTTTTATACTCTGCCTTACTTTACAACTACTGTTTGGGGGCCTATAAACAACTTCCACCAATGTTGTCTGCCCCTTGCTGTTTCTTAGCTCCACCCAAACTGATTCTACTTCGGATTTTCGGAGCTAAGATTCTTTCTCTCTACTCTCTTTATCCCATCCTTTTCCATTTTGCCTATCTCTTCTAAAAATTAAGTATTCTGGAATATTTAGTTCCCAACCTTCGTCACTTTGCAACCACATCTCCGTAATGGCCAATAGATCAAACCTATTAATTTCTATCTACGCTATTAATTCATCTATTTTGTTGCAAATGCTTCACGCATTCAGATATAGTGTCTTTAGCTTTGACTTTTTTGTATTTTTCCCTGGTGTCACCTTAGTCAATGATGCCCTATTACCTTTGTTCTCTGTCCCTTGCTGACCCACTCTGCTTATTTTTACCCAAAACTCTGCTCTAGAGCTTTGACATTTCTCTTGCTGCTTTTAAATTTACTCTTTCCTGAATCCTCCTCCTCCCTTCATTAGTTTAAAGCCCTGTCGACTGCCCTAGTTATTTGATTCGCCAGGACACTGGTTCCAGCCCAGTTCAAGTGGAGCCCGTCCCAATGGAACAGCTCCCTCTTTCACTAGCAATGGTGCCAGTACCCCATGAAGCAAAACCCCCGCCTCCCACACCACTCTTTGAGCTACGCACTTAACTTTCGAATCTGCTTATCCCTACACCAATTGGCTCAGGTAACAATCCAGAGATTATTAGCTTTGACCCTATTACTGAAAACTTCCTGCAGCCTTACAAGCACACTCCAGTATTCCAATTTTAGTTAACTGTATGACACCCTCCCCTCCGTGTGACCATGAATATAAGAAATAGAACGAGTAGGCAATTTGGTCCCTCATGGTATGCTGTTCCTTCACTCCAGAACTGCCTTCCAAAAATTCTCCACTTTACCACATCTTGCCCAATTTTCAGAAACCTCCTTAAACATCCCTCTTTAATTATGCCTTTGATCTTTTCCCCTATTTCTTGTCAGGTTGGACTCTCACTTACTGAAGGACCTTGGGACATTTTTGCTAGACTAAAGACAATATAGAAATAAAAGTTATCCAATCACATCGGCTATTGGATGTTGCTAGAGCTGGAATTCATCCTTGCAAATCTCCTTTTTGCTGTCCAGTGGAAGAAAGACATACAATGCTATTAGGAGGCAGAGTTATCCCTGCATTCACAAGCCAAGTGAAAATGCTCTATTCAAACTATAGGACCAATGATTTTAAGAGAATGATGGTTGATCCAACAGTTTTATCGCCCCCTCCTCCTCTTCCCGCATTCCTGTAAACTACTGGCTTCTATTTGGCACATTTTAAATCTGAAGCTCACAGTACATGAAATCACAGGCAAGATCAACGTACCACTCTATGATGCAGCATGTCGGATTATTCCTAAGACGGCCCTCAATAATTAGTGAATAACATCGATCTAAAACACTGAGGGAATCACAAATATAAGTAAAAGGTACCACTCAAAACACTTAACTTTAAAAAAAACTACCCTATGTTCAAGGCACAAAAATAACTATCTTTCAGGACTTCAAATCAATCTTGGGTGGGGACATCAAGTGCCACTTCTCATAACCAACCAATGTTCTTGTGGACAATCCATTCAAATCACACAATATAATTTATGGTACATATTTTATTTTGTACTGCCTGTTGCATTCTTGTATAATTTAAATCCATCTAACATGAAAACATTGATGATTTAAAACTCTTAAAGCTTTAAATTTTCAATAGTCATGTGACATCTAACTGTCCCAATGCCTAAAACTTAGCACATGTCCATATTTTACAAGATAGTTAAACCTATTGGAAAGTTGAATTAAACTAGGTTTTAATTAAGCATAATTAATTGTTCAAAATATCAGGTTTATGTAACCAGAAGATCAAACCCTTAATCTGACCCAAAATGCAGCTCCTGCCAAACTTTTTTTTTGTGAAAAGTTTGCTATCAATGAAGATGTTGTCGCGATGGCATATTTAACATACTGATATTAATAAACTGCAAAGATAATTTAATCTAATACACTTTAGTGCTGTGTCAATAGATACAATTCTTGCATGGTACTTCTAATTCCTCACCTTAAATCGATCCCACCACAACCAATGACAGACCAGCAAACATTCGTATTTTATCCTTGTGTTACATAGATGAAAATGCTATCTCCAGACAACTTAAATTTGGAAAAATATTTTTTTAGTTTATAATTAGAATACTGGGTAATACTCCTCAGTAAGGAGGCATATGAGAATTTCATTCCAATGTACAGGTAATGAAATGCTGATGACAAAACTGCCCATCCAAATTACAGCAGCTTTATAACCATTTCCATAGTTTTAAACTGTAAATATATTCACATTTTGTCTCTGCATTTTTTCTGGTTCAAGGTGACAGATGTTACTGCTGGGAATGGAATAGTTTTCTACTTTTGTCACAGTACCATCTTCAAGCACTCCCAGGTCAGGGAGCGCATGATCAGCTGGAGAGTAGAACTCCCATTGCAATACACCAATACATCTCAGAAGGTCATCTCAACCTACCTATTTAAAATGCTTCCACTTCCCACACTAGCTACCCCCACCTGTAGCCTAAGTGAGAGTGCCCATTTACAGGAACCCCAAGCTGTATGCCCAAGACGAAACTGAGTTGAAACTGCCTAAACACATTTCGCATAGGACCCTTACCATTTACCACTTGTCTGGAGTAGATGCAAAACTTGTTCATAGAAATGAAACAAGAGTACAAACCCACTTTACTAACCATCCTGAAAGATCAAATGAAGTTGTAAAATGCCACAACGCTGTTGACATGCGCTCCAAGGCTGCACAAGAATCAAGAGTTAAAATCAAAAAAACAGGCATTACATGAACCACAATGTGTATCCATCACTCATGGAGCCAATCAGCCAAAGGCATATTCCAAAATATGTCATTGCATAGTCATATTTTGAAATATATAGTTACGTAGAATCATAGAAATTTACAACTGGTTGGTGCTGGATATATTCCTTTACAACTTATAACTACACTTGCAATATATTTGTTCATTGTATATGAATTTCATCCAATGGGAACTCACAATGTATCCTCTATTTATCTCAATGATGGGCCAATCTAGACAACTGTGTTGCAAATGCCAGTAAAGGTTTGCAAAATAAAACAAGGCACAGCTACGTTATAGGAAGTGGGCAAGTGCTGATAAGAAACTGATAAATATGGTTACTGAGATGAAATATAAAAAGTGGAAGAGAACTCCAACATGCTGTGCCAAAGACTGGAGGGATGCAGGTTCCCGCTCAGTACCCTGCACACTGATCTCATTCAGGCCATCAGCTGGAGGCCACAAACAGACACTGAACATTTCCAGAAAGGGAGCAAGAAAAAATTGCAGACATCACTCCCACACAACTATGCTCTCATGCACCTCCAGCTGCACTGGCAGAAGCCTGGAAGCAAGTTGCATGCACATCCACTCCTTGGGGTAATTGTATTGTGCAACAAGACCTATAAAATAGGAAGGGAGGAAATATAAGACTACACCGAAATGAAATTTTGGACTGTTATTTTTTTCCAATTGTTAGTTCAGATTAATACAGAATGGTGTAATAATCAGGAGCTAAGATTGATAACTTGTGAGGTAGAGAAAATAATATGGTTTCCATTCTTTGAAAGCATATACACCGGTAAATTCTGATTAAAATGCCCGAACATTTTTCCACTTTACAATGTATTACAGTATTGAAAATATTGGATAACGAAAAAGGAATGGGCTTAGAAGTCTCAAAAACGTAACTATACTGTTATGTGTGTATGCAATACTGTATCCACCATTAGCATTTAGTAATGCTGCTAGCGAGGAGCCACGCTTAAACTGTCCATTCAAATGGCTGTGGAGTTGAAGGAAGGTAGAATTTCACAAACATCTATGCTGACTGGTCCCAACTCAGGTAAGTTTCCTCATTCAGTCAGCTCTTTTTGATTACTAGAACCACAAAGGCAACCGACTGTATTAGACTTCTTTATATAAAAGGCAAGTTAAAAAGTGTTTGTTGCAGCAGTTACGAAAAATAAAACAAAGATCTGCTCTTGGAAGCAGTCTTACTTTTGCTGGTGCAGTAGGACATATGTCCTGCCCTTTTGGCACCAGTACACCAAAAATACTGGTGCAGCAATAGTGCAGTGTATAGGTATCATCTTTATTATAATAGCACCACTCTTCACTTCCCTTTTACATTATTCAAAAATTAGACTGGAAAACTGGACAATGTCATTTACAAGCCTCATTTATTAGCTTCCTTACTATATGCAAACTCTTAAGACGCTGTCATCATAATAAATCAACAATGGGTACGTTTAGTAAGACCATAACTATATCATAAGCCAACAATTACACTTTTTCTTGAAGAAACTAAACCATCTCTGTCCAGCCAAAAAGGATTGTGGCAAAGTTTTCTTTAATCCTTTAGTTTAAAGTTTCACAATACCATTAACTCATATGCCACGTTATCACAATATCCCTAAACATCCAGAAAAGGCCATTGCCTATCCAAAGAAAATAAAATCTATCTGAGCACATCACAATAACACCATGCAATGATAGAGCTAGTTCCTTCAATATCAAACAAAAACAAATCACTGACACCACACATCTTCTTGCTGCAAAAATTATATTCCGCTGAACTGAAATACAGACAAGAGATTACAAAGAAAAGCAATCATCCAAAAATATACCATTTTAACTTTAGGCTAAAAAATAACTTGACAGTCAAAATAATTAAACCCTGGAATGATATGAAGCAGTCCAGCTGGAATTCATTTTTTTTCCCAAATGCAATTAAGAAAATTAATTACGTGAATTACAAAATTACATTTTAAAATATAACTACCTTAAACACCCTTCCCCCTCAAAAACAACACACACACACACATGAAACGATCTGGATAGCTGTAACCAATTGCAGAATTGCACTGCATACCCCAGGCCTTCCCTAGGCCTTCCTTTTAGACTTGTTATCAATCCCTCGCCTGTTGGAGGAAGAGTGGCAACCGCCAGGGATTCGGGTGAAAGGAAATTTGATCACAGAATTTAAAAAAAATCTTGCATCTGATTTTTTTTAAAAAAAAACAAATTCCAAAAAAAACGATGGGGAGCGGGGGATTGCAAAAAAAACAAACCCACAAAAAAAGGGGGTGGAGGGGATGCAATCCCAAACATGAAGGAATCAAGCAATGGATTGCACTGTGATCAGGAGAGGAGAGGATGATTGTATTTTGTCTTTGCATCTCTCTCGCTCTCTCTCTCCCCCGCTCCACACCACTCCACTTTTCTTCCCTCCTTCCTCATGGCCTTCCTTACCCAACAGCAGCAGCTTCAGCTCCCTGCGTGCATCCCGCTTGTCCCTGCGCAGCTGCCTCTCTATCTCGGCGTTGATTCTCTTGGATTCTTTCGCCTCTTCACTCAGGCAGCACGCCATGATAGAGTCGAGAGTCATGAAGCCGGAGGTATTTTTTTGGGGGGGTTTGGCGGGGAGGGGTGGTAGGGGAGAGGAGAGGAGGGAGGGAGGGGGGGGGGGGAAGAGAGAGAGGGAGGAGGGGGGGGGGGAAAGGATGATGATTTGTTTTTTTTTTGCCCCTTTCCTTACAGAAACGCCGACATTTGAAGAGAGAGGGAAAAAAGGAAGGCGGAAAGGGAAAAAAAAATAAAACGAAAACCCAATTATTTTTTTCACATAATCCTCCTCCGACCCCGTCAAATATTTTTCCCTCACACACAAAAAAAAAATCTTCTCTGCCCTTGATTTTTTTTTCTTCGGTTTAATTTCTGGCTCTCGTTTCTTCTTTTTTTTTAAATATATAATATATATAAACAATAATTAAAATTGTCTCTTCTTTCCCCCCCTATTGCCGGACTCTCTCTCTCTCACACACACACACACCCCCGCTCGAGCCAACTTGACGGCCGGAAGCAAAGGCTGAGGGAGTGTGTGTGTGTGTGTGGTGGGGGGGGGGGGGGAGAGAGAGTGCGTGTGCGCACGCGCCGAGCGAGGGATCGCGGCGACTTTCACCAGGAGAAGGGAAAGCGTGTGAGAGAAAGGGGCGGGAGCGACTGCGCGGGGATCTGACTGGCATTCGCTCACGGCCAATAGGAGTCAGGAGCCGGTGGACGCCGCGCCCCAATCCATGGGCGGGACTTACGCTCGCGGGGCGGTGGGGCTGGGAGAGCGCGCAGAAGCGGGGCGGGAATAGATATATATTGAATCGTCTGTGGGACGGGATATATATTTTGGATATATATGGAATTTGACTGTCATGAGGTACCGGGGGTCAATAGGACCGAAGAGTCGCTGATGTCGACCAACTAATAGTGAGGAAGAGGAGGGTGGGTGAAAGAGAATGGGTCAGACTTTCGCTCGGGAGTATTTGAGGCGCGGAGAAGCGGGCGGGATATATTTATCGTATGGATTTGAGTGGCATTTGATACCGGCCAATAGGACCGAAGACTCGCTGACGCCGGCCAACCAATAGGGGGAGGGAATGGGTGGGACTTCCGCTCCCGAGCTGGAGAGGACTTGAGCACTGCCGCGGGAGGCAGGCAGGCAGGCAGGCTCTGGTCTGCGCGTGCGCCCGGGCGTGGCGTTCCCTGAGATCTCATTAAGATGAGGAATTGCAAAGAGCTTGACACAAGCAAACCAGTTCCTGATGTGCAGATTTTTCATTGCTTATCGTTCATTTTGCTATTATTAAAAAATAATCTATTGTTTTTGATGGATGGGTTAAGTCTTAAAAGATAAGCTCAGCTCCATTTGTTTGACATGGGTCGTAATTTGTTTCATTTTTTTAATCACCATTATGCAAAAAAATAATTGGAGATCTAAGACTTAAAACAGAAAACTGTTGACAGGACAGACAGGTTAACAGCCCTCAGATGTGCAACATTCATCAACTTTGCACGTGTCCACACCTGAGATGTTATCTCACCTGTTCTCTCCACAGGTGCAGTGACTGGTTGGAGAGCTTCCAACATCTTGCGTCTTTGCTTCAGATCAAAAATATCTCTTCCACACAGTTGCTTGATGTTGCCACGTCGGCTTCTGTGGCAAAAGGAAGTTTTGGAAATGATTATTTGTCTAAAAAATAAGTTGTATGTCTGAACAGCATGGTTGTTGGTTTAATCATCAGGTTCGTTAATATGCTTTAAAAATTGGGCATTTTGTGCTGTGCAAGGAAAGCTAAAATAAATTCAGGATGTTGTTGAGCAAATAGGTTACACCATAAGTTGCCATTTCATACAATTCAACTTCTCCACTATGTCATTTCCTATGTATTATTTTGATATATCTCGAGTGGCATCAGCTCAATCTACATAGAAGCTGAAACCAAAAGGAAACCTGCAATCACAGTAAACCAATCTGCATCTGTGGCTTTCTTCAAATTGAGGAGGTCTCAACCATGATTGGCATTTGGTTGTGTTTGTTTGATCTGTATGCAATAACTGTTAGACTGAGTATTGTTTAACTCCACGAGGTATGACCTTGGCTCTGCTTTATTAAGGTCCAAAGTGACTAATATACAAAATGGCTGGCCTTTTTCTACTTGGGCTGCACACATGTGCGTGCAGCCCAATAGCTTCCAACAGTGATGCCATCTAGTGGCTAGTGATCCCCAAAGTACATACATGACAATAACCCCCTCTGAGATATTAACACAGTCCGGTATTTTACGCTCCTGGGTTGACCGTCTCAGTTCAACTCCAACCTTGGGTGAGTGTTCAGAGTCTGTTGTAACTGGTGGCTGGGTGGCTGACCTAGTGGGAGTGGCAATGGCCATGTCAGGGATTGAAAGTCCATTTTCATTGAACATGTCAGTGATTGAAAGTCCCGATTCACTGATGCCCACTGAGTCCTCTGATGACTGGGGTTTGGGCAATCCTTTAGTAACAACAGTATGTGTTACAATCCTCAAGCCCAACATCACTTTGATAGTTGTGTTGTCCTGCTTCCTGCTCTTGTTTCAACCTGAAGAAATTCATTGACTACACTTCCTATTTGCATCCATCCCTCTGCCTTACATGGTTAATCAGTGACACTTCCTTCCCTTTCCTGAAATCTACGTCGTCTAGCTCTAGGATTAAGCTCTCAGCATATTTTTTCGGTCCCTGCCACCAACTCCGTTCCCTAGCTCCATCTCGCCATCTCTCTCCCCAACTTCTGTCTGAGGCTGAAGCAGACTATTTGACACCTTGGTGACATATTTGATCCTGAAATTAGCTTTCAACCACATATCCGCAGAATAACTAAAACCGCCTATTTCCAACTCCATAACATCGCCCATCTCCGCCCTTGCCTCAGCTCATCAGCTGCTGAAGCCCTCATCCATACCTTTGTTACTTCTAGACTTGACTATTCAAATGCACTCCTGGCTGGCCTCTCGCATTCTATCCTACGTAAACTAGAGGTCATCCAAAACTCGGCTGCACATGTCCTAACTCACACCAAGTCCCGCTCAGTCATCACCCCTGTGCTTGCTGACCTGTATTGGCTCCCGGTTAAGCAATGCCTCGATTTCAAAATTCTCATCCTTTTCAAATCCCTCCATGGCGTCGCCGCTCCCTATCTCTGTACTCTCCTCCAGCCCCACAACCCCCGAGATGTCTGCGCTCCTCTAATTCTGCCCTCTTGATCATCCCTGATTATAATCGCTCAACCATTGGTGGCCATGCCTTCTATTGCCTCAGCCCTAAGCTCAGTAATTCCCTGCCTAAACTTCACCGCCTCTCTACCTCTCTTTCCTCCTTCAAGACACTCCTTAAAACCTATCTCCACCTGCTCTAATTTCTCCTTATATGGCTCGGTGTCAAATTTTTCATCTCATAATACTCCTGTGAAGTGCCTTGGGGCGTTTCACTGCGTTAAAGGCGCTATATAAATACAAGTTGTTGTTGTAATGTGTAGCATTAAGAGAGCCATCTTTAGGAGTCAACCGCCTCCCCTATGGATGGACTCCTATCTCTGGTATCCAATGCTACACACAATTCTCATCTATGACTGCTCATCATTAAATAAGCGCAATGACGGCCACACCCTGGGCAACTGCATCGACTCACTTGCTAAACTAAGTAGAGGATAGCTCTTGGGCGAATGTCCTTGAGTGATGGGTAGATATCCATTTCCCTTTCTAGAGCACAAAGTCTACTGTGGCAGACATGCAGACCCAACAGATATGTTAATTTCTCCAATTGAAAGGACACAGTGGATAGCTGAGATCGTCAGTATGGATGCACCAAGTGTGGGAGTGAAAGTCCGTATTTCTGGAATACATCGCTTTCGGCGCAGTCTGAGACGACACATGCTGGCTTCATACTTTAAGCAGCTTTCCTGATGAGCATGGATTGTAAATTGAAGTTTAGAACAAAACAGAATGTCTCCACAGAAACAGGTACTAGAAGGTGTGAAGAGTCATTCAGCCATTTGAATGTGTCAATTTGGTCAGCTGTGTGTTTATAGTAATACAATTCACGGCAAGAGTCGATTGCGGAAATAAGACCAGATTTCAGGATAATGAGTAGCTGGTTGTTTAGTTTACATTGTTAGTATTTGTGTGAACTTTTATATGTACTTACTGTCAACAAGGACAGACATTGATGGGAAGTCCAACACCGCCTTCAATGTGCCAGTGCAGCCTTTGGTCACCTGAGGAAGTGAGTGTTCGAAGACCAGGATCGCAAACCCAGCACCAAGCTCATGGTCTACAGAGCAGTAATGATACCTGCCCTCCTATATGCCTCGGAGACATGGGGCCCAAATTTGGTGAACTTACCGCCAGCTGAACTCGGTGGTCTCCCTGGTTTTTCGGCACTCTCCCCTCCGAGCGAGTTTGGTGAGGCCCTCACGCTGGCGGGGAGAGAAGACCGCTGGGGAGCATCTGCTGGTGTGCGCCAGCGTGCAACGCCGACAAAAGTCCTCGCACTCGCCTGCTCCCTTCCCAGATTGGTCCGGGCGGTCCTCCGCTCCAGCAGCAGAAAAGACCACAGCGTGGAGGCAGGTCTTACCTGAACGGTAAGTATGAGGACCTGCAAGGAAAGGTTAGTAAACTGGTTATCTTCATTTCTTTTGCAGCAATTTTGTTGGATAGGGTCCTGTGAAGGATTTGTAATAATTTTTTTCATTGGTTGAACATTTTTTTTTCCCCGTTCCACCCCTCCTCTATCCTTTGCCGAGAATCACATTTGCCGCCCATAATCAGACCTACCGCCAGCTGCTGCCCAGAATCGGCATGTAACGCCCATTTTTCCGTCGGGCAGTTTTGGTTCCATTTTTCCACCAAACCTCCGCTCAAAGTACCGTCAGGATCTTAGCGGTCCTTTCGACGGTCCACGGGTGGAACTTCGGTTTGACCAAACTCGGGCCCACGGACTAGGTACAGTAGGCACCTCAAAGCACTGGAGAAGTACCACCAACACTGCCTCCGCAAAATCCTGCAAATCCCATTGGCAGGATAGGTGCACCAACGTCAGTGATCTCACTCAGGCCAACATCCCCAACATTGAAGCATTGACTACGCACGATCAGCCCCGCATTGTCTGCATGCCCGACACTAGACTCCCAAAACAAGCGCTCTACTCCGAGCTCCAACACGGCAAGCAAGTCCCAGGAGGGCCGAGAAAACACTTCAAGGATTCCCTCAAATCCTCTTGAAAAGGTGCAACAGCCCCACTGACACCTGCGAATCCCGAGACCAAGACTGCTCAAAGTGGAGGAGAAGCATCTGAGAAGGCGCCAAACAATTTGAGCCTCTTTCGTCAGGAGCACGCGGAAGCCAAGTACAAATAGTGGAAGGAGCGTACAACAAATCAAGCACCCCACCCACCCATCCCTCCAACCACCACCTGCCCAACCTGTGACAAAGACTGTAGATCCTGCATTGGTCTCATCAGTCACCTTAGAACTCATATTAGTGTGGAAGCTAGTCATCCTTGACTCCGGGGAACTGCCGAAGAAGAAGTACTTTTGATGTACCATTGATAGTATGTAAGGAATATAGAGGTCAAAGACCTGATTTTGTATAAGAGTTGTGAGCGAACACTGTTTTAGCAGAAATACTAGAATTGGAGTGTGTGTCTGTCACAAGCAGGGAGCATGCACTGGTTTTGTGAAGTGTATGTCTCAATAACTTTCATATCAGTTTTTGTGTTATGAAGTTTTAAATAAAAACCTAACCCTGCCATTACTACAACTGAGTGTGTGAGTAATCTGATGTTTGAAGCAACAAAATGAAAAAGAGCACGAAAGCAGTCCAACACCAAGTACCATTGGCCATTCACAACCACTGACTTCATACCAAGCTGCCTTTGGCTCTGACTTGCCACCAGTTCCAGATGAAGGAAGCCGATCGATTGAGGCAAACTGTGCAAGTCTTCCTCACTAAAATCCAGTTGATGCACATGTGCCATTTTCATCTTCACAACACCACACCCCTTCCCAAAGTCCTATGACAATGGGATAGCAGTAAAACAGCAGGTGCAGATTCAGTAGAATCTGTAGTTGCAAAGTTGCACACAGGTTTCTCAACAGAGCCACTCTCCACTGGACTGAAGCAGCAGGGGAGCTCGGCAGCCCCTGAGTGACTGAGCCCTATTTAGTATCACACTGCTCACCTCCATAGCACAAAGAAGGGGTTTGAAAAGGTGTCCTAGACAATGCCTGCTTCACAAATCCCTGGTCAGTCTGCAACAGTGGAGGGGAAACCCACAGAAGCGGTCCAAATAATAAGAGAACCAAACACCTAAATATAACAGCTTAGAATGTGAGAACACTCCAGGACACTGAGTCAACAAGTAGACCTGAAAGGAGAAGTGCACTGATCAGTAGGGAACTAAGATGGTATAATATTGACATCGCTGTTCTCAGCAAAATGTGCTTAGCTGAAGAAGGTTAGCTGAAAAAGGCTGTTGAAGCATACCTTTTCTTCTGGATAGGCTGCTCCAAAGGGAAACATGGAGAAGCTGGGGTTGGCTTTGCTGTGAAATCCAACATGATATCTATGCTTGAAAGTCTTCCTGAAGGAGTCAGTGACAACCTAATGACTAAGACTTTTGTTGTCTCGTAAGCGGTATACCACCATTACCTATTGCTGCCAATGCGCCAACCATGACGAACTCTGATGAAACAAAATAAAATCTATGAACATTGACTAAATAGTGAGATGTCAAGGATGTATTGGATGAACCATAGACTCATTCAAGTAAAACTTGATCTCCAGGTAGCTCCATTTTGAAGACCACAACGTAGAAAGCCCTCTACCAGATTAAAAGTTGTCAAAAGTAGGAGCAGAAGATCATCTCAGTGCCGTCAACACAGTTTATAGCAACATCAAAATGGACTGGAAAAACTTAGGAGATGCCTTTTAGTTTGCAGCCAGTAAAATTGTCGAGCCAAAAACCAGAAAACTCCAAGACTAGTTTGATGAGAATGAAACACAGATCACTGAATTACTCTGTGAGGAACACACAATTCACCAAACATGGTTGAATGACATGTCATCAACAAGGAATGCTGGAATTAACAGTAAGCATACTGAGCTTCGAACAAAGCTAAGAGCCATGCAGAAAATGTGGTGGCGTGCCAAAGCTGAGGAAATCCAGATGTACGCAGACACATATGCTATGAAAAGGTTCAATGAGATACTGCAAACTATGTATGCTCCCCTGTCTGGAGACACTACTCTCCTAAAGTAGATGGTTCCATCTTGTTAACTACCAAGACCTAAACCTTTGACAGATGGGCTAACCATTTTAAGAATCTAGCAAACCAGAAACTCAGCATAGAAAAGGGTCAACTGCTGCAAAGTACAATCATAGTGTCCCTTGCTGGAGAACCTTCATTGTCAGAGACCATAAAGGCTATCAAGTCTTTTTCCATGGCAAGTCACTAGGTTCCAATGCTGTATTTGCTGAGATATATCAAGCTGGAAGACACCAGCCAACTCATTTTCTGACTGAGCTTTTATGATATAAAGAAATCACCCCGCAAAAGTATAGAGATGCATCCATTATCCATTTATTCAAATTCAAGGGCAATCATAGAGGAATTTCCTTGTCATCACATGTAAATTCCTCGCTTAGATCATCTTAAATTGTTACATCGAACATATAGCTGAGATATTCTTGCCTGATAGTCAGTGTGGATTCACAAAACGCAGTGGTACTATTGATATTACTGCCAAATAACTTAAGAAAAAGTGTTGAGAACAAAATTTGAACTTTTACTGTGCCTTTGTTGATCTCACAAAGGCCCTCAATGCAGCCAGCAGATAGAGCCTCTGCAAATTACTAGCCAGAGTTTGCTGTCCTGAAAAGTTTATCCAGATGATCTGCCACTTCCAGAATGGTATGATGGCCAGAGTCATAGAAGATAGTGGTTTTCAACCTTGCTGATCTCCAGTGGAGTCAAACAGGGTTGTATTCTAGTTCCCATCCTTTTTAGTACTTTGTTTATTTCTATGAAAGAAAGAAAGACTTGGATTTATATAGCGCCTTTCACGACCATCGGACGTCTCAAAGCACTATACAGTCAATGAAGTAGTTTTTTTTGGAGTGTAATCACTGTCGTAATGTTTACTTATGCTTATTTATGCCTTCAGGAACTTGGATAAAAGTGCATTTTTGCTTCAGGAAGAATAGCAAATTGCACAATCTCCGCCACTGCAGTCCAAAACTAAGACATCTGAAGAACTTGTTCGGGAGCGCTTGTTTGCTGATGACTGTGCCCTTGTTACCCACACAAAAGAGGACCTCCAATCTCGGATGCTTGTAAGAAATTGGGCCTCACTCAGTCTGAAGAAGACAGAAGTTATATACTAGCCTTCCCCTGGAAAACTTTACGTGTCACCGAGTATTACCATCAAAGGGCATATGCTACCTGCCCTGTATAGGTTCACCCATCTAGGATGCATCGTGTCACATGACATGCTCCTAGATGATGAAGTGAACCACACATTATTTAAAGCCAGTAGTGTTTTGGGAAGCCTTTGTGTGAGGTTATGGGATTAAAAGGGCATTAGACTGGAAACAGAACTTAAGGTCTACAAGGTATTACTTAGAACATCCTTATCAATATGAGTGCAATAACTGGACCACTTGCTGTTGCCATATCAGAAAGCGCAACCACTTCCATCTCGGTTGCCTCAGAAAGTTCTTGAAGGTTCAATGGTGGCACAAGATTCCAGGCACAGGTCCTCAGATGAGCAAATATACCAAGCACAGAAGCAATGATAGTAAAGGTGCACTGGTCACTTAGTTTGAGTGCCTGATACTAGACTACCTAATGAGGTATTTCATAGTGAGATGAAGCTTCGTAAGCAGTGGTCAATTCAAAAGATACAAGGATTGTTTAAGGACTAATCTGAGAAAAAAATGACATCTCAACTGACACATGGAACCATAGTGGTTGAGGCAGGAAAAAATGGCAAAAGATCATTCACGATGGCGTAACAAAACTTGAAGCAAGTCATATCCAGCTAGCCAAAGAAAAGAGAGCCCAAAGGAAATCAAGGAAAGGTCAGCCCTTCAGTCAATCTGACATCTGATGTTCCATGTGTGAGATAACATACCTCATGAACATTAGATTTTACAGTCATAAGAGAACCCACAACCTGTATTAAATTGGAGATGAATCATAGGCTGCCATCATCAACAATGATGGACAAACCATCACCATTACAAGCCCAGACATCCTACTTAAACGATGTTCCTTCCCATTGTCCTTCCTACAAAATCTCTCCATTTCTAAATCTCCAAAGTATCTGCTCATCTTACACATTAGAGTTTCTGAAATGCCCTTTATGTTCTGCTAAGTTTTCCTTTCATCTGAAATTGATACGCTCCTGGGCTGCACATACACAACTCCTGTTTATCTGCTCTCACCCTCTTTTCCTCCTTTCCCATCAACACAGGATTCCTCTTGTGCTCATCTTCCATCCATACATCACATTCTAGCATTTTTACCAACTACAAAGTGACCACAACCAAGCACATCTTCCTCCTGCAGTTTTCTGGAGAGGCATTCACTCCACCCCGCCTTCTCGAATCTTCCATTCCAATAGCTCCTCCCCAGTTACAGTTGAAGATGCAACAGATCACAATTGCTTCCTTTCCACATCATTGTCAAGGGCCCCAAACATAGTGCGTGTCTACATTAGGTGTAGGTTCTCCAATGTAGTACACCCATATTCAATGTACATAGAGCAGATTTACATATGGCTGAGGTTGAAAACATCAAGTGATCTGCAAGCGTAATTCTGACCTCCCTGTGGCTTAACATTTCAACGTCCCCTCCCATTCCCACTCCTAATTTTCCATCATTAGTCTCCTACACTTCTTTGAACCAAGCTCAACACAGATTTAAAGAACAGTGGTTAATATCAAGCCTCTAAGTCACAGTCTAAACACAATCTTTCTCCTAAGGATGTGTTCTGAACAGTAACTTTAGCAATTTCAGACATTACCTGTCTCCGCAATTTTGCTGCAAATGTCTTCCATTAACTTTCCACTCAGCTGGCCTCTACCAGAGCGGTTTTACACATCTTTTGTCTTGCCTTTCAACAGTCTGACTGAGATGATCTTTGCATATCATTCATCACTTTTTACCTTTTTCCAGACTTAAAAAAAAATCTATGCACAAATTATTAAATGCTTATTTCTACCAATATTTACTTGCAACCTTTGTGCTCTCCCCTCCCCTCTTTGATTTTGTTTGACCAGTAAAGGGATTTGCCTGCCTAACTTTTGCAGTTCTGACAAAGGGTTTCTACTTAAAATGTTAACCAATTGGTTTTCTTTTCAGATGCTAATGACTGTTGTATTTTCCCAGCATTTTCTGTTTTACATGATACATGTTTTCTGTGAAGTAGGAGTACAGTTGGTACCTTTTCAAAAACATCTGATTGGAGTGGTGGTTAACAGATCAGGATTGATTATCTGATGCATCCCTGATTATAACTGCTCAACCATTGGTGGCTTGCCTTCAGCTGCTTGGGCCCTAGGCTCTGGAACTCGCTCCCTAAACCTGTCCGCCTCTCTTTCCTCCTTTAAGACACTCCTTAAACCCTACCTCTTTGACCAAACTTTTGACCATCTGCCGTAATTTTTTCTTGTGTGGTTTGGTGTCAAATTTTTGTCTGATAACACTCCTGTGAAGCGCCTTGGGACATTTTACTACATTAAAGGCGCTATATAAATACAAGTTGTTGTTGGTGCTCCTTCTTCAAGAGAAGCCTTACTTTATTGATTAATATTTTCTTCAGCTTTTGAAAAGATTTATATTTGTCTGGAATTTCAATCATTTGGAGTTGGCAGTTATCTTGAGATTCCCAGGTTGGTATCTCTGGAACCTTACAGTGATGCATTGCCAGATAAGATGAGCACAGAGGGATTGTGTTGATGTATAGAAGGGAAAGGTGTGAGAGCAGATGAGTGATAATACTTTTTGAATAGTCAGACAAACACAGGTCTGAGCTGGAAACACCAATTTGATTGGTATGCCGTAGTCAAGTGCAGAAAAGTTGGATTTAATTTTGATAACTTTTATACTTATACCAAACTGAAATAGATTCACTAATACTGGGGCAATTACTTTACATAAATAGGATTGCTGGTGAAGTTCAAGATTTATTGTAATTTTTATAATGTATGCACTTAAATATCTTGTACTGAGTTTAATCCAATCAAGTCCCTTAACATGATTTAGGTACAAGTTGTCCTCTTGTTATTAATAGCAAGCCTCTAAATCATAGTTCAAATACAATTACTCCTAATGTGTGAGCCATGGCTCAGTTGGTAGCACACTTGCCTCTGGGTCAGAAGGTTGTGGGTTCATGTCCCACTCCAGAAACTTGAGCACAAAAATCTTGGCTGACACTCCTGTGCAGTACTGAGGGAGTGCTGCACAGTCAGGTGCAGTCTTTCAGATGTCACGTTAAACCATGGCCCCATCTATTCTCTCAGGTGGATGTAAAAGATCCCATGGCTACTATTTTGAAGAAGAGCAGGGCGTTATCCCTGATGTCCTGACCAATATTTATCTCTCAATCAACATCACTAAAACAGATTATCTGATAATGATCACATTGCTGTTTGTGGGGGCTTGCTGTGCACAAATTGGCTGCTGCGTTTTCTACATTACAACAGTGATTACATTTCAAAAGTACTTCATTGGCTGTAAAACGCTTTAGGAAGTCATGAGGTCGAGAAAGAGGCTATATAAATATGCAAGTCTTGCTTTTAATGCCACTTATTTTAATATTGTATGTCATCACTACATTTTAATATACAATTTGTTACTCCAATTTTAATGTAAAGCTTTGAACAAAATAGAGTTCCATGGCATAAAATTATGTTTTTTCCTATTTTTCTACACTTCTACAAATATTTATAATTTGCATGAACCTATCTCGTTTCTAGAGCAAACAAAATTCTAGAACTAGTTTGTGTTTTAAGTATCGTATGAGATTTTGTTCAATTTATAATAAACTATTATATATAATGCAACATCATTGGCCTTATTAAATTGTGTCTCAACTGCAAAATAATTGCTTTATTAATCCTTCTGGAATCATGTACATGTTTTATTCTGTGGTGGTAACATCATATAATCTTCAGTCAGTTTACAAGCACTACTTGCAATAGTCATTAGTACTGTTTTAATTTTATTGCGGATGTTACAAATGTGTGAATTTGCATAGTTTTATTTTAAAAAGAGTTCAGTCAACACCTCTGATCAATAGATCAAAAGCAGTTCCTTGATATGAATGTAGAAATAGATCTTTGATCCTGGATCGGACTGGTTCACTAATTTAAATTTTTTAAGACTGCATTGATGAAAATGGGGATTTCCTGTAATCCAAACAAGCTAATTATATGTCTGTTGTAAACGTTTGTTTACACCTTAGCTAGCAAACTCATTTGTCTTGGAAATTCTGAACTATGCAAATCTCTGCAAATAAAAATGGATGTTCCTGCTATATTTGGTATGGCTGCCCATGTCCTAACAAGTCCCACTCACCCATCATCCCAGTGCTCGCTGACCTACATTAGCTTCCGGTTAAGTAACACCTCGATTTCAAGATTCTCATCCTTATTTTCAAATCCCTCCATGGCCTCGCCCCTCCCTATCTCCGTAATCTCCTCCCAGCCCCACAACCCCCCGAGATATCTGCGCTCCTCTAATTCTGCTATCCTGAGCATCCCTGATTATAATCGCTCAACCATTGGTGGCCGTGCCTTCTGTTGCCTAGGCCCCAAGCTCTGGAACTCCCTGCCTAAACCCCTCCGCCTGTCTATCTCTCTTTCCTCCTTCAAGACGCTCCTTAAAACATATCTCTTTTGGTCAACTGCGCTAATTTCTACTTATGCAGCTCGGTGTCAAATTTTTAGCGCATAATACTCCTTCGAAGTGCCTTGGGATGTTTCACTATGTTAAAGGCACTATATAAATACAAGTTGTTGTTGGATCGTATCTTGATCCACACATGCATAAATATAGTTATTCAGATAATTTTGTGAGTAGCTGTCAGTATTTTAGGGGTTTTCTGTTAGATATCATCTCCATATCACTGGTCATTCCCATAAGCGAATCACATGTTCCTTACATAATTGCACCTTTTACTGCCTAATATCTAGTTAAATGTTAACATGACCTGGGGATCATAACAGAACCCTGACTCGGTATCGGCACTGAAATATTGCACTTATTTCCATTTACCTGCTCTCTATGAAAATTTGATTGGAAAGCTTTCTATTAAGAAGAAGCACAGTTTAAAACCAATAACTGGTTTATTTTTAGATAAAATGGACTTTGTTTATGTTCTCTGGATGTGGGAACACTGGCAAGACTGCATTTATTGCCCATCCCAGTTGCCCTGAGAAGGCGATGAAGGGCTTTCTTTTTGAACTGCGGTGGTCTTTGTGGTAATGTTATTCCCACAATGGTGCTGGAAAGTAAATTAACCCAGTGATGATAAAAAAAATTATGTTATATATTCAAGCCAAGGTGGTGTATGACTCGGAGGGGAACTTGGAGGTGTTGGCATTTCCATGTCATTGCTGCTCTTGTCCTTCTCTGCAGTAGAGGTTACAAGGGAAGGGAGATGCTATCAAAGTAACCACAGTAAGTTGTTGCAGTGTATCATGTGCATCGTACATACTGCAACCACAATGTGCCAGTGATGTAGGAGGTGGATATTGAAACCGATGACAGGTTGTTGATCAAGAGAACTGCTCTGTCCTGGATTTTGTTGAGCTTCTTGAGCACTATTACAGTTACATCCATCCAGGCAAGTGCTAAGTATTCCATCAGTCTCCTGCCTTGAGCGTTATATAGATAGAACATCCCGAATTCGGAATTCCAAAAACCGTAATTGTCCAAAAACTGGACATTTTGCATGTCGCAGAAGGAGTCGTCCGGAATCTGTAAATCTTGTCTGAAAACCGGACATTAAAATGACGTATTAAAGACCCGCGATCAGTCCAAGCCTTTCGGATGCCCCACGACCCCTTCCCTTGTAACTTCGACCCGACCTAACCCACGTATGGCTCGAGCCGACCCCACCTGACCCACATACTCCCCTCGATCAGGCCTCACCCGACCTGACTCAAGCGTTGTGGTGTCTTTTCCAATTTAAAGGTATTGTGAATTTGTGTTGTTTGTCATTATAACCATGTCAAAAAGGCCAACAGATAGTGCAAAGACGAAGCATAATTCATTGTCAATTGCCAAGAAAATGGAGTTACTCCAGAGATTAGATAGAGGTGCTTCAGTGAGAAGACTGCGTGAGGAGTGTTGGAATCTCCACCATTTATGATATAAAAAACAGAAAGAACAGATCGTGAAGTTTTATGCTGGAAGTGAAGCTCAGAAAGAAATGAGTAAGAGAAAAACTGTGCATAAGCCTAAAAGTTATGAGTTGGATCGAGAAATGATGGAGTGGTGGCGATAGAGGAGAAGTGAAAAGATTCCTTTGTCTGGCCCAATGGTGCTGGAACAAGCCAAGATACTCCATGCAGAACTGGAGATTGAAACTCCATGCAACTACTCTTCAGGTTGGCTAACCAAATTTAAAATGCGTCATGGTATCAGGCAATTAAAAGTGTGGGGCGAAAAAGCCTCAGCAAATCATGAGGCAGCTGAAAGTTATATAGATGAGTTTGTTAAACTAATTGCTAATGAAAACCTTTTGGCTGAGCAAATCTATAATGTCGACAAGACAGCACTGTTTTGGCGCTATATACCGAGAAAGACATTAGTAACAGCAGAAGAATCACAGCCAGCAGGTGTAAAAGACGCCAAAGATAGATTGATTGTGCTTGCTTGTGCAAATGCGGCTGCGATACATAAGTGTAAGCTTATGGTCATCGAGAAAAGCCAGCATCCAAGATATTTCAAGGATGTGAGAGTATTCCCAGTGCAGTAAGAAAGCATGGGTAACCAGGGTAATTTTTCTGAACTGGTTTCAGAAGCATTTTGTTCCCCAGGTGCGTGCTCATTGTAGGGCAGTTGGCCTTGAAGAAAACTGCAAAATATTCTTGCTGCTAGACAATTGCTCAGCACATCTTGATGCTGAACTTCTAGTAAAGGATAATGTCCATGGAATCTATTTACCTCCCAATGTAACATCACTGGTACAGCCAATGGACCAAGGAATTTTGAGATCAATGAAGTGTCTCTACAAAAACAAATTCATGAGGTGTTTGCTTAGTGCTGTGAACAGAGGCATGGGGATAATAGCATTCTCAAAAGGTTTCTCTGTGAAGGTCGCCATATGAGCAGCTGCGGACGCATGGAATGAGATAACTAGAAACACCTTGGCCAATGCTTGGCATAACCTCTGGCCAGCAACTATGTTTAGTAAAGATGACGATGATGCTGATGATGACGCTGAAGGTTTTCATGTGTCCAGAGAGAAGAAAATTATTGCTGAACTTTTAGAATACGCAAATAGGCTGACTTGTGAAGCTGCGCTAAAATTGAATGAAGACGATGTCGCAGAAGTCATGGACGTAGACAATGATGCTCCCGTTGTGCATGCAGTGACAGATGAAGAAATTGTGGGCATGGTTTTGCGTCCAGAGGAAAAGGATGAAAGCAGTGCGGATGACGATGCTGATGTTGATAATCAAGTTGAAAAAGTGTCCATAGACAAAGCTATCAATCTTTGTCATGAATTAATTAATACCCTAGAGCAACTAAACTTCATAAGTGAAGAAAAAATAATGCAGGTATATAAAATTCGTGAAAAGTTAATTAAACAAAAGCACAAACTACTTAAACAATTACCAGTAGTCGATATGTTTAAGAGGATATCACAACAGAGTGCCCAACACCTACAGCCTACAACTACACCAGCAATTTCCACACTTGAACATCCTATTGCTTGCTGCCCATCTTCATCCCCAGACATTATAGCTGAGCCCTCTACCCCAAACTCGCCTTCAAGCACAACCTCCAGCCAATTGTTACCTGTACCTATTTCTGTGCAGCTTACGTAGGAAGTGGATCACAGGAAGAATATTATTCTTTATATATTACAGGGTACCTGGATTCTGTTTCATACCTGTACTGTTTACCAAATAAAAACCTTTCTTCTATTTCGTGCTTTGAGTACATTCCTTTTCATATTTTAAGTACAGGTAAATACCTTTTCATATATAAATCTGGAGAAAAACGAAAATCGTCTCAGCCCCGAGGTTGCCGGATTCGGGACGTTGGATTTCTTATCCGAAATCCGGAAAAACCCAAAAACCAGAACGGCCTTGATCACGAGATTTCCGGATTCGGGACTTTGTACGTGTAGATGGTGCAGAGGGATCAAGAGGCGAGTCCTTTGTTCTGAGTACCCAGCCTCTGCCCTATTCAGGTAGCCATGATATGGATGTTTAGTTAAGCTTCTGGACAATAGTGACCTTTAAGATGTTGATGATGGGGGAACTCAATGGTGTTGGTGCCACTGAAGGTCATGGGGAGGTGCCTGGGCTTTCTCTTGTTCAAGATAGTCATTGGGCCTGAATTCGCGCTCCCCACGGATGCGTACGAAGGGCCCCGGGTTTAGGCATGTGAAGCACGTGCTCCTAAACTCGGAACTTGCAATCTGTCATGAATTTTCTTGACAGATCGCACGTCTCCGAAATTAAAGGGCCTCCACGGGCGGAGAGTTGAATTGTTTGTCCAACTCCTGCCCAGTGAATGTCCTTCAAATTCTTATGACTGATAAAAACAGGCGTAAGGCCTGGTTTTATCAGCGTAAGACGTTTAAAGCACAGAATAATACATTTTGTTCAATCGTTTAAACATTTAAAATACGATTACATAAGGTGTTTATTTTAGACCCTTTAAATATGTAACGTTTATTTTTCAAAAAATAAAATTTTTGTTTTAAATAATTAATTCATTTCCATTTTGATCAATTTTAAATATCTGATGTTTTTTAAATTTATTTTCAGTGTTTGTGTGTTTTTGGGAGTATTCCCATTCATACTTAGGTGATTCCGTATATACGAAACTCACATAAGTTTGAATGGGGATCCTCCTTCTCTAATAGGTAGGCTGGCCCATGTGATCCCAGTGATGCGTATGAAGCCCATACGCTCCTGGGATTCCTGTGTCTCTACGAAGGCCTTCGTGTAAAGGCCCAGGACTACAAGTCTTCGAACCTCCGGGACCACCAGGGACTTTTGTACAAATTTTTGCATCTTGCATTTATGCGGCGAATATTAGCCGCCATTTGTTAACTCAATCCTGGATGTTATCCAGATCCTCCATGAATACCCATGAATAAACAACATGCGGTTTCACAGCGAGAACTGCCAAATGCCTATGTTCATTGATCACAAGCACAATAAAGGTGTAACTTACTAAATCTTTGAGCAATGACTCACTTTCACTATCAAAGAGACTGAAACTAGCTGGCATAGGGAGCAGTTCTGAGTCTGAGTCTCACTGTGTCTGAGAGCCTTCCCCAGTCGGTCTGTGAGAATTAGGGTTTGGCTTGCCAAGGTCACAGTCCTGATTGAAACACCTCCTCTCCAATGTGAGGCATGAGGCTCCTAAAGGCCCTGGCTGTACAAATGGAATGAACTGATGCCAGGCTTCTCGGGTGTCACAAGGGAGCATATTATCAAAATGGAATGAAATGCTTCAGGTTGTACGCAATGATTATCCCTTTGTTCACTTATTAACATTCCAAATCACGATTGTTGAGATGAGAACTGGGCACCTGGCCTAACATTGAGAAAATATTTTGCATGCAGCCTAGGGCATTAACCCCATATAAACTGAATCTAGGATTACAGAAATATTATACATTTAGAAATTCAGTTCAGGCAATACAAGTAGAGATTACAGTATCATTGTCAATTTTATTTAATATCATTAAGTTGATCTGAAAATGTGACTTTGTTGCACAATCCTATGATATGTTTAAATTTGGCAGGATAAAAATGCTTAATTGCAACACTGGACAATATCGTCATTGTACACCAAAAGGTTTTTAAAAAATTCATTCATGGGATGTGGACGTCGCTAGCAAGGCCGGCCTTTATTGGCCATCCCTAGTTGCACTTGAGAAGGTAGCGATGAGCCGCCGCCTTGAACCGCTGCAGTCCGTGTGGTAAAGGTGCTCCCACAGTGCTGTTAGGGAGGGAGTTCCAGGATTTTCCAGGACCCAGCGACGATGAAGGAACGCCGATAAATTTCCAAGTCAGGATGGTGTGTGACTTAAAGGTGATGGTGTTCTCATTATGGGAATAATGATTGGTAATGGCAGTTGGTTATCTGCAAGAATAATGTGCAGGGTTAGTACATATAAGTAGCTCCTATGGGAAAACTCTTCTGGGGTAGGGGCTGGCGATGTTGTGAAATTTCAATTGCTTTGTTTTATTGCTGTGTTAGCTGTGACTCAGTGGGCAGCACACGCGCCTCTGAGTCAGAAGGTTGTGGGTTCAAGTCCCCAGGAACTTGAGCACAAAATCTAGGCTGACACTCCAGTGTTGTACTGAGGGAGTGCTGCACTGTCAGAGGTGTCACATTTCAGATGAGATGTTAAACCGAGGCCCCGTCTGCCCTCTCAGGTGGACGTAAAAGATCCCACCTCACTATTTCGAAGATGAGCAGGGGAGTTATCTCCGGTGACCTGGCCAATATTTGTCCCTCAATCAACATAACAAAGAAAAGCAGATTATCTGGTCATTATCACATTACTGTTTGTGGGACCTTGCTGTGCGCAAGTTGACTGCCGTGTTTCCCACATTGCAACAATGACCACACTGCAAAAGTGCTTCATTGGCTGTAAAGTGCCTTGAGATGACCGGTGATAAGGCGCTGTATAAAAATGCAAGTCTTTCTATTTCAATTATAGTTCAGATGGCAGCTTCTGATCAAGAGTTCAAAAGAAATTTTTGATCCCAGGTCAGCGTGGCTTCCTCTTTCAAATTCCAAAGTGTTTTGCTGTACTGCTTGATTGATTGAAGAGGAATTGTTAATCCAATTTGCAACTCTGCAAGCAAATTTGTGCAATGTTCTGATTAACTTTAAATTCAGCTGAGCTCCCGTTTGCAGAATTAATTTGCTTAGTCTTTATATTCAGCAATGTTCACTGTCAACGATGTATGTGAATACATATATTAAGTTTGACTGAACATCTCAACTTCAAAAGAGTTAATTAATAGTTAAAAGAGAGTCTTTGCTGCAATTCAAGAATTATTTTGAGTTTTAAAATAGGATAAGAAAGAAGGATCATTTTTAACAGGGTTACATACATTGTACGATACTGCAAGGGCTATGAGGAAATCAACTGAATTTGTCTCGTCAGTATCCAGAACTGTGTGTTTCAAAGCAAAAAGCCTATGCCATGAGGAAGTTACTGAGGTCAATTGACCTCAACTTACTTGTTGAATGTATATTTTTATATACTATACTGGTAGCATTTACCAAACCTTATGCTTCATATTTCCGCTTAACTATAAGTAAATATATAGGTTATTGTAGTCTGTAATATTTAGTCTGAGTTAGAAACATAGAAAATAGGTGCAGGAGCAGGCCATTCAGCCCTTCTATCCTGCACCGCCATTCAATGAGTTCATGGCTGAACATGAAACTTCAGTACCCCCTTCCTGCTTTCTCGCCATACCCTTTGATCCCCCGAGTAGTAAGGACTTCATCTAACTCCCTTTTGAATATATTTAGTGAATTGGCCTCAACTGCTTTCTGTGGTAGAGAATTCCACAGGTTCACCACTCTCTGGGTAAAGAAGTTTCTCCTCATCTCGGTCCTAAATGGCTTACCCCTTATCCTTAGACTGTGACCCCTGGTTCTGGACTTCCCCAACATTGGGAACATTCTTCCTGCATCTAACCTGTCTAAACCCGTCAGAATTTTAAACGTTTCTATGAGGTCCCCTCTCACTCTTCTGAACTCCAGTGAATACAAGCCCAGTTGATCCAGTCTTTCTTGATAGGTCAGTCCCACCATCCCTGGAATCAGTCTGGTGAACCTTCGCTGCACCTTCGAGTTTAATATCCACCATTCCTTGGGGCCAAAATTGATGGCCCTGCCGCCCATTGCTGCCGAGATCCACCGACATTCCTCTCCGGGTTCGCCCTGTGCCAGTTTGCATTTGGGCTGGAGCGGGCGGGAGGGGAGAACCGCCGGGAACCGCCTGCTAACATCAGCGGATGGCCAAGTGGCGTAAGTGACCTCCCGCCTGCCGAGATGCCAGATTGGTGCGGGCGGGAATCGGCGGGAGTTGCCGCCAGAAGGGGGAAGGGCCGCCACGAGGAGGCTGGTCTGACCCCCCCAGGTAAGTTTTAAAAAACTGGAAAAAAATGTTAGTGAACTTTTTAATACATTTTTCTTTACAGCGACTTACCTTAATGGATTCCCCTGAAAGTCTACCGGGTAATTTTTGTTTTCCAATAATTTTTATTTTCCCTCCGTGGGCCCGACTCCATCCTCGGCAGCACTTTGGCGGCAAGAGCCTTTGCCGCCGAGATTGGGAGCTCCCGCCCGCTCCCACCCAGTTTGGCGGCGTACGTCGCTCGTTTGCCACCAGCCCAACTTATAAATTATTTTTCATCCATTTCCCGCCCCAAGTGCCGCCTCTCGGCGGCCACCGGCAGCCTTTTGAACGGGACTTGGCCTTCACCAAGTTCGGCCCCTTGAGTTTAGTCACATAGTTCAACACTACATTTATTTAAGAAGCGATATACTTGCATTGGAGGCAGTTCAGAGAAGTTTCACTAGGTTGATTCCTGAGATGAAGGAGTTGTCTTATGAAGAAAGGTTGAGCAGGTTGAGCCTATACTCATTGGAGTTTAGAAGAATGAGAGGTGAGCTTATTGAAACCTAAACTTCTGAGGGGGCTTAGGGTAGATGCAGAGAGGATGTTTCCCCTCGTGGTGGAATCTAGAACTAGGGGGCATAGTTTCAGAACAAGGGGTCACCCATTTAAAACGGAGTGAGGAGCAATTTCTTCTCTCAGAGGGGGAATTCTCTACCCCAGAGATTGTGGAGGCTGGGTCATTTTTGAACAACACGAGTGTCAAGGGTTATGGGGAGCGGGCAGGAAAGTGGAGATGAGGCCAAGACCAGATCAGCTATGATCTTATTGAATGGCCTACTCCTGCTCCTATTTCTTATGTTCTTACGTACATTTAATCCATCGAACTGATTATGGTGACAGTACAAAGCTACAGCATTTCAAGAGGTACCAATTTAACTCTGCTGTGTTAATTAAAATATAAACATTTTAGTGCAAGCACTCAGAAATGTTGTATTCATAGGTTCTGCTCAGCTGTACACTTATCTGTCAGCTTTGGCTCAGTGGGCAGCACTCTCGCCTCTGAGTCAGAAGGTTGTGGGTTCAAGTCCCACTCCAGAGACTTGAGCACAAAATCTAGGCTGACACACCAGCACAGTGCTGAGGGAGTGCCGCACTGTTAGAGATGCCGTCTTTCAGAGCAGATGCTAAACTGAGGCTCTGTCTGCTTATCCTTCAATCAATATCACTAAAAAACAGATTATCTGGTCATTATTGCATTGCTGTTTGTGGGAGCTTCCTGTGTGCAAATTGGCTGCCGTGTTTCCTACATTACAACAGTAACTACACTTCAAAAAGTATTTGATTGGCTGTAAAGCACTTTGGGACATCCGGTGGTCGTAAAAGTCTCTATATAAATGCAATTTTTTATTCCTTTTTATCATCTATACTGGCATATAAGGCAATCCATATGTAAGACAATCCCCCAAATTCCCCTGAAAAACATGAGACCCTCATATATGGCAACTGGATCAATATTACAAAGCTTCTATGCGCAAAATAATCATCTTCATTTTGATGGGCATCCATAAATATATTTTCTCTACCTTCTTTCCCATTTTCACCAGCACATTCCTATCATCTGTCCTGCTTAACTCATCCTGTATTGTGATACTTATGTTGAAACTCTCCCCCTTCAGAGTCAGTGCTGGCTCCCAGAACTGATCCCTACATCCTATTGAGCTGCCTCCACTTTTAGTTGTGCAGCGAGAGCTTGGACTGGAATTGCCAAGAAAATGTGCCATTTAAGTATCACGGTGCTGCGGGAACATGGCGACAGCTGACACGAACACCATCCACTCCTCCAGCACTCCTATTTAATTGACAGCTATCCCTCCCAAATCCCAACTATAGTCCACGCGAGGATCGGAACAGGGACGCTAAAGTGTTTGCAGCCGCGAGCGCTCGGCAAATTCAGTACCGACGACACTGAGGAATATCACCCGGGTGTGTCGCGCTGGTGTGCAACGCCCCCAGTATCGACATGGATGCAACATTTGGTCTGCGCTGTACCCGTAGCGCCCCCTGTAGTGACGCCGTCAGAGAAAGCTGGTGTGCAAAACAATTCCGGGGCGCTAAGGGAAAGGAATGACTGCATGAGTTAAGTGTGAGTGATATATATTTTTTCTTTTTGCGATTTAACTTTATTTGGGGTGTGTAATGTATAGGAAATGTTTTTTGTGGGTTTTTTTGTTCCGATTTTATTTTTTGCAGGGAGACCTCTCTTGGGGCACTACGAAGCCGGCTCTTTAGCATGGGATATTCAGTTGCTCACCCGGTCTAGCGCCCTACGAGAAGTGTGGAACGCTTCACTTAGTGCTCCAGTCCACTCTCAGGGTGCAACCACTGAATTTTTTGGCTGCTGTCCCAAACCATTTTCAGGCGCTAAATTTAGCGACCGCCTGATATTAGTGCCTTAAAAAACCTTCAACCGAATTTCCAACCCCATAATTCTAATACAAAATCAAAGTGCTGCGGATGCTGGAAATCTGAAATAAAATCAGAGAATGCTGGAAATGCTCAGCAGGTCGGGTAGCATCTGTCTTAATCTCTCCTGCCTTCCACCCTATCGCAGACCTTCCCTTTTGTTCTTTCCTCCCCTCCCTCCTTTTCCTGTCCCTGCACTTGCTTAAATACCTGTTACATCTGGATCGATTAGACTTATATTCACTGGAATTTAGAAGAATGAGAGGAGATCTCATAGAAACATATAAAATTCTGACGGGATTGGACAGGTTAGATGCAGGAAGAATGTTCCCGATGTTGGGGAAGTCCAGAACCAGGGGTCACAGTCTAAAGATAAGGGGTAAGCCATTTAGGACTGAGATGAGGAGAAACTTCTTCACTCAGAGAGTTGTGAACCTGTGGCATTCTCTACCACAGAAAGTTGTTGTGGTCAGTTCATTAGATATATTCAAAAGGGAGTTAGATGTGACCCTTACGGCTAAAGGGATCAAGGGGTATGGAAAGAAAGCAGGAATGGGGTACTGAAGTGAATGATCAGCCATGATCATATTGAATAGTGGTGCAGGCTTGAAGGACCGAATGGCCTACTCCTGCACCTACTTTCTATCTCTAACTTTTTCCAGCTCTCCTGAAACGTTAACTCTGTTTCTCTCTCCACAGACATATTTTCTGTTTTTATTCCATAATCCTAAAGCTGATCTAAAATTATAAACAGACCAACATGCTATAGATCTAGAGAGAAGAGATTTTAAATCGGTACTGTTGGGAAGTGGAGTTGTCATTTATTGTCATAGCATTGAAGGAGCAGAGCGCATCCCTAGCATCTGTTTCTCTGCTTCCTCCTTCACTATGATGTTTAAATAATAGCTCCCAAATCCCAGCTTCAGTCCTAATTCTTCATGTTGATTTAAAATTGAAGCCAGATTGGAAGGATAATTATTTCCAGGTGTAAAGTGATCTCCCCCCACACTCACTCCCAAACAGAGAAATAGATTTGCATTTATATAGCGCCGTTCACGACCACCGTACCTAAGGGGTTGACAGCCAATGAAGTACTTTTGAAGTGTTGTCGCTGTTGTAATGTGGGAAACATGGCAGCCAATTTGCGCATAGCAAGCTCCCACAAACAGCAAATGCGATAATGACCAGCTAATTTTTTTTTGTTATGTTGATTGAGGGATAAATATTGGCCAGGACACCGGGGATCACTCACCTGCTCTTCAAAATAGTGCCATGGGATCTTTTACGTCCACATGAGAGGGCAGACGGGGCCTCGGTTTAACATCTCATCCGAAAGACACAAATATGTAAGGTAAATCAAACGTAACAATTGTTCCATAAATGTGGGTTCTCTGGACACCGTCGTTGAATTTGAGAACAATTTCCATGTATATATTTTCAAATATATTGCTCCCACAGTATTGGTCTCAATATTCCCTGGTGTGTTGAAACTGCATATTTTTTAACTGTGGGCTAATTTACAGTACTTTGTCAAACATCGTGGCCCCCGACCTGTAAGAACAGCTCCATGGTTCGACTACAAAAGAGCTGGAGCGGCATATCACTACAACATCCAGTGCGAGCTACGCCAGGTATGCGACGGCTTCAAGGTGGACAACAGAGTGACGTCATCAGGACCCGGGTTGCTGTTTGAGGCAGGAGCATCAGCGGGGCCCTGGTAAAGCAGAGGAGCGGGAAGGTCGTGGTGGACGTATGGCGAGTGATCGAGGCGGAGGTGCGTTGAGGGATCGTGGCTGAGATTCAGTGGGTGATCGTGGCGGAGGTTCGGCGAATGCTTGGCGTGAGGTGCGATGCGTGTGTTTGTGGCGGAGGAACGGCAAGAGATCGTGGCGGAGGTGCGGCAAATGAGGGTACGGGGCCCAGAAGAGCCGAGGACCCAGGGGCAGCACGGGCCAGCCCACACTGCGATATGTGTGCGCACTAGGTCCATGCAGCAGAGCAAGTCTCCAGTCGACCTGGTTAACCCTTGCCACTGGATAAATGCCTAGCTCTGTCAAGCCCGTGTGGTGGCTGGTGTGCAACGGCCACCACACGTTAAAAAAATCCACGCACAGGCATCTTCCACCCCTCGAGTTCAGGATGGGACTCGATTTGGGTCCTTCATTGAAACATCTGTGAACTCATGGAAACAAGTCATCCTCGTTCGAGGGCCGGCCTATGATGATGATGACTTTGTCACTAAGGTTATATCACAAGTCTTCCCACCAATGAGCAGATACTATGGCATTGCATATGGGTAGTCTGGAGTACACATGATGTTTAGCTGGTAAGATAGAACTGTATATCCATAGTAAGTCCACTGCTCAGGTACTCCCCATGGGCAAGTGGTCCGAATAGGCAAATCCAGGTAAGTGTAGGTGCCTGGAAACCCTTGAGGTTAACTGGAAGATAATTGTCACTGCCTGTAAGGAGTAGCCAACATAAAATGAAAAGCTTTCTTTTTTTAAGATCGTTTTGCATCTGGAACAAAGCTTCATGCTTTGAACTATGATGTTTGGAGTATGACAGAAATACACAAGTACAGAAACACACCAGCAGATTTCCTGCAGTGCTACTAATAGTAAGTCAGAGCATATGCTAGTTTATGCTCTGTAATGTACAATATATTATCATGATTTAATGAGTGAAAATGCATTTTTAATTATACAGTATTACAGGAGCATTAGCAGTATTTTTAGATTACAGTATGAGCTTTTTCTGTGCCAGTAACCTATTTAAATTAGGAGAGGTACTGCCACTACTCAGCTACCATCACGATCCACCCCCTGTGCCAAGGATGTGTATGGCCTTGATTCTGCCAGAGTTATAGAACTTGGGTTACAGTGTATTCCTTATGCATTCCAGGTTGTAAAGTGCTTAATCTAAAGATGAGGTGCTGTTCCTCAAGGTTCCGTTGAGCTTCATTGATAGAGTGCATGAGGCGGAGGACAGAGAGGTCAGAGTGGAAGTGGGATGGAGAATTCAAATGGCAAGTGATGCTTGTGGATTGAAAGGTGTTCAGCAAAGCGATTACCCAATCTGAGTTGGTCTCCCCAATCCAGAGGAGACTGCATCGTGAGCAGCGAATACAGTCGACAGTACAGAATGCAGCAGATGTAATATATCTCGATTTTCAAAAGGCCTTCGATGAGGTACCACATAAGAGACTAATGAAGGAGGTCAGAAATGCGGAGTCAGGGGACAAGAAGCAGAATGGATACCTAGCTGGCTTCAAGACAGAAAGCAGAGGGTAGAGGTAATGGGTAGCTATTTAGAGTGGCAGAAGGTGGGTAGTGGTGTTCCACAGGGATTAGTGTTGGGACCACTGTTGTTCACAACTTATACTAATGATTTAGACTTTGGAATCAAAAACACAATTTCTAAATTTGCAGACAATACCAAATTGTGTGGGATAGTCAATACTGAGGAGAACTGCAACAAAAAGACATCAATAAACTTGCAGAATGGGTATCTAATTGGCAAATGAAATTCAACACAGATAAATGTGAGGTATTACATTTTGGTAAGAAAAATAGTGAGGTCGTATATTACTTGTAAAATAAGAATCTAAATGGGGTAGAGGAACAAAGGGATCTCGGAGTACAAATACACAAATCACTGAAAGTATCGACACAGGTTAACAAGGCCATAAAAAAATCAAACCAAGCACTAGGGTTTATTTCTAGAGGGATAGAATTGAAAGGTAGTATCAAACCTGTATCAAATCTTGGTTAGACCACACTTAGAGTACTGTGTGTAATTCTGGTCGTCATATAAAAAGGATATAGAGACACTGGAGAAAGTGCAGAGAAGATTTACAAGACGAGGGAACACCTATCAGGAAAGGATGAACAGGCTGGATTTCTTTTCTCTTGAAAAGAGAAGGCTGAGGGGTGACCTAATAGAGGTCTTTAAAATGATGAACGATTTTGATAGAGTGGATAAAGAGAGAATGTTTCCACTTGTGGGAAAGAGCAAAATTACAGGCCATCCATATAAGATAGTCACCAAGAAATCCAATAAGGAATTCAGAAGAAACATCTTTACCCAGAGCGTGGTGAGAATGTGGAACTCACTACTACAGGGAGTGGTTGAAGCGAATATTATAGATGCATTTAAGGGGAGGCTAGACAAGCATATGAGGGAGAAGGGAATAGAGGGTAATGTAGATAGAGTTAGATGAGGAAAGACAGGAGGAGGCTCGAGTGGAGCATAAACACCAGTGAAAGGGCATGTATTTAATCTCCTGTGCTTGTGCGGGAAGGGGAGCGGCTTTTGGAGGCAATGGAAGAGTGGACCTGTGTTGAGGAGGGAACGGCCCCTTCGGAATATTGAAAGGGGAGGGGAGGGGATGATGTTTGATGGTGGCATCACCTGTCCTTTCACCTCCTCTCTTTCAACCGTCCAGGGTCGCAAACAATCCTTCCAGGTGAAACAGGGATTTACTTGTTTAAAAAAAAAGTGAGCCCAGATTAATATCAGGAAAACATTATTTCAGTGTCGAGGCCACCCGTAAATATATAGGGCTCAATTTTCCCGGGTCATTTCTGCCATTTTTGGCGCACGCCGTTATTTCTGGCGTAATTATTTAATTCAAAGTTTCCCCCTGGAATCTGCGCCGACGTAATTGCTTTAGTTAAGATTTTTCTAGGTTAGGTTTTTTTGACGTCATCGGGGACGTTCCCTCATGTCTGCGCCAATTTTCAGCATTTTTCACAGTTTGCCCAATTTTTTTTATCCTAGGTCGGCATATCTGGCCACTCCCAAAAAACCTTCTGAGGAATTAACAGAAAGCAGCGCACATTGAAAAACCGCCGCTGAAAGACGCCATTGTTTTTCATCGAAGTTTTTGGAGGAAGTCTCTAACGAAATATCCATAATAAAGTTCAACTTTTTTTTTTAACCTTTCAACGGAGTATATAGAAGTTTCTAGGATTTCTGAAGTTTTCATTTTTTTTTTTACTCACACGCCACCACCGAACGTCTTCAAGCAGGGCTGGAGGGGTCAGCCGTCAGAATCGGCCCCGCGCCTGGACACAGGGTCTCAGAGCTCGGCTGAAAAACAAGCCCGGGGGCGGAGGGAGGTGGCAATCGGAAGGCTGCTGCACTAGGCACAAGACTGCAATGAGTTTGGGGGGGTGTGGGAAAAAAGTCCATCAATACAGGACCTTGGGGAGAGAGAACAAAGAACCTGTCCTGCCTGCTGTGTTAATAATGGAACAAATAATGAAAATGATTTAGATTTAATGTAAAATATATTTTATTCAAAAGTTTAACAAACAGTTCTTTGTACGTAACTTAACTTTAATAAAATTATTCTTGCATCAAACTTTAAAGTTTTCAGTTATGATCACTTACAAACTTTAAGATCACTTACAAACTTTTAAACTTGTAAATTTACATAACTTACAAAAATCTTTTAATTTGAGAACAGTTACAACAGTAACAATAATAGCAAAAACAACAACAACAACAACAGCAGCAAAGAAAGGCTGCACCCATCTCTCCTCCACTTTATTCTAAGACCACCCACCGTGCTTGTTCTTGGTGACTCCACCACCCCTGCCCGCAGGCGGTGGCGCAGTGTTTCTGGGGTTGGTACCAAGCTTCTTTCTAAGATCTCGGGTAGTGCGCACATGTTGAGCGGGTGGGGGGCGCGGGGTGGGGTGTGGAGGGAGGGCAGCAGGCGGCAATGTGGCTTGGGCCTCTTCAGAGGCTGGTGTGGGGATTGGAGTGGCTGCAGCAGTTGATTCTTTCAATGGGCACTGGGTCTGGGCGTGCTCCCTTATTGCAGCCACTAACTCCAACATGCCGTCCCTCATGTTCAGTGATAGTTTGCACCATCTCTGACATTCCCTCCCGGATGTTCACTGACACCGCATCAGCTACCTGTGACATTCCCTGCCTCATGGTCACTGACATGGTTTCAGCTGACTAAGATATTCCCTCACTCACGGTCCCGGACATCGTTCCCATTTCTCGTGCGATTGCTGTTACTTCTCCGACAGTCACGCTACCTCATCACCCACCCCACTGATGGTGTCCAGGAGTGATTGCATAAGGTAAATGCTCTCCCCACTCATTGCCATCATCTGAACCACATCTGTTAGATCCTGCACCTCAGGAGAGCGCGGGCGAGCTCTCCTTCCCCGCCTCCCCATGGGTGTGGCTCGCACCTCACCACTGGGACCCGCAGCCTCGGAAAGTGGGACCCTGGGTGTGCCTCGCTGCACCACACCACTGGGACCCACAGCCTCGGAAAGTGGGACCCTGGGTGTGCCTCGCTGCACCACACCACTGGGACCCACAGCCTCGGAAAGTGGGACCCTGGGTATGCCTCGCTGCACCACACCACTGGGACCCGCAGCCTCGGAAAGTGGAGCCCTGGGTGTACCTCGCTGCACCCCACAACTGGAACCCACAGCCTCGGACGTTAGGAAACCATGGAATGTCCCACCAACACTCAAACCACTAGTCACGGAAAGGGCTGGTACCTCAAAGGGCGGCACCTGCACTTCCACCAAAGTCTGTAAAACAGTGGGGGCTTCATCCATCTCCATCCCCTCACCCCCATGCTCTTGGTCTGGAGGGTGAGGTTGGAAGATTGTTCTCCTCCAGGCTCGTCCTCATCTGAATCTTCTTCTGCATCGTCGGGGTTGGCCTCAAGTTCTGCAAAATATAACAGAACACAGACAAATGGTTAGCAGCAGAGGAGGGGGAAGGGTTAGTGGCATGAGTAGGCTCACACAGCGCAGGCAGCAGGACCACAATGAATGATAACACATTGCAGCAACCGAAGCGTAGCTGACGGAGACATCCCCATGAACCGAAGCATAGCTAGCCCACGCAGTACTTAACATTTAGCAAAGCCGGACTGTGGAATTTGCGGGACTTATCCTCTCCCTCGAGTGTGGGCCCAGCTTGTGCAGTGGTGGTTGCCTTTCTGCAGGCAGGACCCATCAAAGCAGCGGCCTCTTTTTCAAGGGTGTCAGTGGCTGCAGATTTGCCAGGCCACCTCCTGTTCAGGTTCTATCTGTTTTATTATGTGCCACCTTCCTCTGCAAAGATGAAAATGCAACTTTTTAGAGAGGGTGGGTGGGACATATACAGCTGGTCATATTTACAATTGCAATTCCATTGAATAACTGAAAATATTACTTACACTAACTACTTGGCCAAAGTCCTGCCACTTCTTTTTACACTGGCCTCCAGATCTCATGGTCGTCACCACTGCACAGTAATCTTCTGCCAACTTGGTTTCAGCGTTTCTTCATTTCTTTGAGTGGAACTTTTATGTGACCTCTGCTGGTGTCCAGCTCCTGCCATCTGACCTCAATCACAGTAACTAGTGCCTCCACTTCATCCTGTAAGAAATTCTTGGTCCTTGCGCCGCGTTGCATCTTGTATTGCTGTAGATCCAATTTTTCCAATGCTCTCACACAGCACTCCTTCTCACACACACAACTGGCTCTTTAAAAATGGCTGATTGCCAACCCGGAGCTGTACTGCGCATGCGTGTCCATTTAAAGAACGCCAAAAATGTCAGCTTTTTTGTCGCGCATGTGACAGAAGGTGCAGCATCAGTTTTTTCGGTGCAGACAGCCCCGAGGCGACTGGACACGCTGCGCAGCGCCAAATTTGAATTATACATCGGGGAAACTTTGGCAAAATATTTCTGCCGCATTTCTGTCCTAGAAAAAGGGAGCGTAATTCTGGCAATACGCCAGAAAATGGGCTTGGGCAAAATTGAGCCCATAGAGGGTGAATTTGCTCGAGAGTTCTCCCGCCCCACCACCGTAACCTCGGCTGAAGTTCGATGGAAAACTCCCCGTTACGTATTTAAACGGGGTTTCTGCCGGAGTTACTGAGTGGGGGAACCTCCGAGGAAATTCATCCCCATAATCTCTTACTGACAGATCAAAGCCCCAAATACTGTTTCATTCTACACATTTAAGGCTGCTTTTATATTGTGCGAGACTAACACTAACACTGCAAAAAAAAAAGCCCCAATTCAGGGTAAACACGCACCCGACTGCAACTGAAAGTAAACTTGCTGGGATTTGCTCAGGGGCATGACTGGAAAGATCAAGTCAAGGTGGATTATCCTGGCTTATTGGCCTGAGTGAAGCTTGGCTCATTTACTTTCAAATAGCAGCTGGCTGCGTGAGGCCTATGTGTCAGAAGCTGGCGCCAGAGACACAATATGAAAGCAGCTTTTAGGTTTTCTTTTGGCTCCAACCTGCACACAGAAAAGTAACTTTATTATTTGAGGGCACGGAAACTCAAAGCAATTCCTGTAACGAAGGGAGTGGATTATTCCTGTCAATAATTTTAGTGGAAAAACTGCTGCGGGCCATTGGCGAACACAACTGGGGAAAGAAAGAAAGATTTATATCGCCCCTTTCACCACTGCCGGACATCCCAAAGCACTTTACCGCCAATGAAATACTTTTGATGTGTAGTCACTGTTGTTATGTGGAAACGCAGTAGCCAACTTGCGCACAGCAAGCTCCCACAAACAACAATGTGATAACGACCAGATAATCTGTTTTTTTTTGTTATGTTGGTTGAGGGATAAATATTGGCCAGGACACCAAGGATAACTCCCCTACTCTTCTTCAAAATAGTGCCATGGGATCTTTTACATCCACTTGAGTGAGCAGATGGGACCTCAGTTTAACATCTCTTCTGAAAGACAGCACCTCTGACAGTGCAGCATTCCCTCAGCACCGCACTGGAATATCAGCCTAGTTTTTTTTGTGTTCAAGTCCCTGGACCCACAACTTTCTGACTCAGAGGTGAGTGTACTACCCACTGAGTCACAGCTGACACAGTAAGAATTATTGACAGCCCCTGTCTGTATTAGAATATCACTGCTTTAAGGTGTCATCGCCAGCATAGATAAACAGAAAACGTAACCACAGCCAAACACCTGCCAGATCTTGTAGATACGTAAGAGGCGATGTTATGTTGGGATGCTTATCAATGTTATTTTTTGGCTTAAATGCCAGAAATGCTTGATGATATCCTCTCTTCATCAGATTAAAATAGATGGGAACTTCAGGAACGCAAAGCTCCACCCAAAAAACATTCCATAGCGAGGATGGATCCATTCGTGATTGCGTTATTCTCACCAGGATCTTACAGATTCATCGGAAACCTTTCAAGGCATTGATAAAGTATTGTGTTTCAACTTATCTGGCATTTCAATATTGCCAGAAGACCAAAGATATTCATCACACAAAGCTGAACCACACAAACATTTGCGTATTCGTGAGTCAGCACTAGAAAATCTCAATGTTGTTTTTAAGTACAGCAATAAAAGGCTTGCGATTGCATAAGGCAAAGCTAGATTACCAAGGGCTCAAGTTTGCTCTGTGCTCGATTAGCTTATCTTGGGATGCTACAGCCTTAACGGCCATGAAAGTCTACAGCTGTTCTAGTGTACTCCTGTTGTAACTTTGGTGGGAGTCGGCTGCAACAATAACAATAGCCTGCATTTACATAGTGCCTTTAATATAGTAAAACATCCCAAGGTACTTCACAGGAACGTTATCAGACAAAATTTGACAGAATCAGAAACTGGGCTGTCATCTATATAGGCCTTGTCACAGCCTTGTGCTGTGTTATCTGTCTGGCCTGTTAGAGTGGAGTCCCCAAGCATTGCCACTGTTGGAAGTGGCGGTGAGGGGGCGTGGTAGCGGGGAACCCTACGACAGGAGTTCCAAGTCCTAGGGCCTCAGTGCAGGCTCCCAGCTATGGTCAGGTGACGTACACGGACACAACAGGCATATCTTCTCGACACCCAGTGGTTATGAGACCCACCTGGGGACCCTTGCAGAATAATGGAATATTTTATATTAATAAATTGGCCCTCTTTGTTAGAGGGCTGCTGGGAGCAGGCCTCTACTGTCCCCGTAGGGTCATAACATCCCCCACTGGTGCCCCCTCCCCACCCCCACCGCCTTGATTATCTCAGCACTTGCATTTATATAGCATTTTTAACATAATAAAATGTTCCAAGGTGCTTCACAGGAAATTTTGACACAGAGTCACATAAGGAAATATTAGGACAGGTGACCAAAAACTTAGACAAAGAGGTAGGTTTTAAGGAGTATTTAAAAGGAGGAGGGTGAGGTAAAGAGAGAGAATTCCGAGACTACTGAAGGAACGGGCGCCAATGGTAGAGCAAAGGAAATCGGGAATGCACGAGTCGACAATTGGAGGAATGGAAAATTCTTGGAGGGTTAAAAGGGCTGGAGGAGGTTACAGAGATAGGGAGGGATGAGGCCATGGATTTGAATACAAGGATATGAATTTTAAATTGTGGCATTGCACGTGGTCACAGTCACATCGGATGTAATTTGAAACTTTGATAAGCGTCGTTTCAGTGCTGTGGCAGGGGCAGAAAGCTGAATGGGGGAGGTTCAAACATGGAGTAGTGGGAAAATGAGCACAGATTTGGGAGGTGTCAACGTGTTCAAGGACTTTGGAGAGGAAAGGGAGGTTGGAGATGGGGCGGTAATTTGCAAGCACAGAGTGGTCATAGGTGGGGGTTTTTTTTGACGCGGATGATGGATGCAGTATTGAAAGGCAGGGTGGCAGTACCAGAGGAGAGAGAACCTTTAATAATATCAGCTAACAAAGTGGGCGTCGGTGGGAGGGTGGGGCGGGGGGGGGGGGGGGCAGAGAGGGAGGGAAGTTGGGTGGTCAGCAGTTTAGTAGGAATAAGAGCGAGAGAGCAGGAGTTGGAGCCCTAGTGGCACAGCTGTTGCCATTGGTAGACAAATGAAGGGACCTCCTCCCTTGAACCAACAAACTTTGTCAGGAACAGAAGCAAATGCCCTGAGAAGGCTCATTCATCTTGGCACATAATTATGCCAGGATGCTCCCCTCTTGTGAATTTTCGGGCCCAATGCTCTTTGTCAGCGAAGGGAAGCATCAGCCAAGACTCCAGTTCCTGATTGCTTCACACCAAATATTGCGGGAAGATGCGCAGGTGCGGACATCAGCTAAGTATAGGATCAGACTCGGATGTGATGCCTGCTGACTTTCACTGTCTAGGCTCACACTGGAAGAATTCCCTTTGGACAAGAGAGTGGAGCACCCCAGCATCCAAGAAACCATGCCTGAGAAGGGAGTCGAGGCCCTCAGGAAAGGGCAGTGGAGACTGGGCGACAATTAGAATGGTGAAAATTGCCAATTTGTAATGTAGAACATAATCAGATAAAATATACCAGGTTTGGTTGAAAAGTGCCAAGTATTTCACAAGTTAGCAGGCAGGTGGAAATACCAATTTCAACAGCCCCTTCCTGTTTATAGCTCATTTAATGAATTACTTGGCTTACAGCTGTCTGACAATGACTAGAGTCACATGCATTCATTCTCCTTGGTATGCATGATTAACAAATGGGCTTCTGTCGTCTCCAGTGATTATGACTGAAATTGAGTTTACTGTATTTAATTTCAATATGATATACACTGTATTTTATTGCTCTCACAGGGAGTGGACCTAATGTGAACCTGACAGCAGTAATGGGCAACAGCTGTACCTTGTAGTTTTCTTTTCTCCTCCTCTCCCTCTGGATGAAAGTTGGTGGTGAAGCCCCTTCCTTCCTTCTCTTCCTGGGCTGTTCTCAGGGCTCTCCAGGCAGGAGCAAAAGTTGATAGCTGCTCCTCTCTCTGCAGCTCAGCTCCTACTGAGCAGGACACGCCTCCACTGCTCCACAATTGGTCCTTGTGCATGAAACTCTTTTTGGAGTTCACCTGCAAAAACATAAAACATTAAACGGTGCCACCCGACCTGGGTGACACTCCAGACATTTACAAGGCCCTTTTTTCCCCCCTTTTTTTTGTTTTTTTTTGTGATTTTCTTTTTTTGGTTTTTTTTTTTGGGCACTAAAATCACAATTTTCCCCAGTGCCCCCTATAAAAGGGAAGGGGGATGTACCTTGTAGTAACACAATTCCGGACTTCACCTGTATGCACTTCATTAGCAATCATCTGTTCCCAGTTACAATTCTTAAAACACAATAAGCTGTACGGACTTTCGAACTCTAGCATAAGCAAGCTATTTAGTGAAATTTTTAATAAAGTTTTTATTATGCATGGAGAATAATAGCTGTGCGACTGAGGAAGATTCAAATGATGTCATAAAAGCCATTACCCTGTATTGGATTACGACTTATCTCACTTCTTCATGTTTATTATTTCATGGCTTAGCGCACCCCACGTAGTGCTCACAGTAGGTTTTATGAGGCCTGAAGCACCGTACGATGCAACGCACAGTAGCAATCCGCTGCAAAGTCTAATTGCTCCAAAAAGACACATCCTATGCAATGTTCCCTGTAATTTCTTTTGGTGCTTGGGGCCCTTTAACTGGCTGTGCGGCCCATGCAAATTGAGCGCATGCATGGTTTTTACAACGCAAAAGCCATGAGCGGCCTGTGCGGGACCTCACAGACACGGTGCATCCGCACAGCTTCGAGAGAACACATTGTTCCTGTGGTCGGTTAGAGGGCAGTTCCCCTTAGACACATCCTGAGGCCAATTACAAGAAAGAAGAAGAAAAACAGCTTGTATTTATATAGCACCATTAACAGAGTGAAACATCCCAAGGCGCTTCACAGGAGTATTATGAGATATAAAAAATTTGAATAAGTAGAAATTAGTGCTGGTGACCAAAAGCTTGGTCAAAGAGGTAGGTTTTAACGAGCGGCTTGAAGGAGGAAAGAGAGATAGAGAGGTAGCGAGGTTTAGGGAGGGAGTTCCAGAGCTTGGGGCCCAGGCAGCTGAAGGCAGGGCCACCAATGGTTGAGCGATTATAATCAGGGATGCTCAAGAGGGCAGAATTAAAGGCAGAATTTGAAAACAAGGATGAGAATTTTGAAATCGAGGCGTTGCTTAACCGGGAGCTAATGTAGGTCAGCGAGCACAGGGGTGACGGGTGAGCGGGACTGAGGGCGAGTTAGGACACGAGCAGCTGAGTTTTGGATCACCGCTAGTTTACGTAGGATAGAATGTAGGAGACCAGCCAGGAATGATTTGGAATAGTCAAGTCTGGAGGTAACAAAGGCAAGAAAGAAGTCTATCCTTTTTACATCTGAATGAATCAACACTCGCTGCTTCCACCGTCTCCCAAGGAAGCCTGTTCCATAGAGTTACCACTCGCTCACTGAAATAATGGGGGTAATTTTAAACCATCCACGCTGGGCGGGAGAGGGTCGGTTAAATTTGAAAAAATATGAAACCCGACCCCATCGCAGCACGAATGTGCTCAGGTTTTGGGTCAGCCGAGTAGCCCGCTCTGGAGAGCCGATTCGGTAAATATAATGTTTAATGGAGGCTCCGTGCCTCAGAGTTTAGGAGCCATTTTGATTATAGGCTGTGGGCCAGGTTTCCCAGGGCTCGGGAAATCTGGCAACTATAAGTAGGCGGGAGCTGCCAGACCCAGCAGGCAAGGGCTTTTTCGGCACTGCTTGTGGGCCAGGAGAAGTAAGAATGCTTCCCCTCTGCCCCTCAAGCAAATCTGCCGGCAACTCTCCCTTCCATGCGGTCGGCTGACCCGGTTTCTCCCCTTTGTCATCCCCCCACCCCCTCCCCCTCCCCGGCGTGTTCTCTCGGACCTCCCCACAATCTCTACCCACTCCCCCCCCCCCGCACAACCACCGCGATCTCTACCTCCCTCCTCATTGCCACGCTCTGGGTCCTTCACCACCAACCCTCGCTCTTCTTGCTTTCTTGGCCAACTGCCAGGTAGGAAATGGAATTTTTAAAATTGTAAATTCGGCACGAGCTCCGCTTTCCCGGTATTTTCGGGTTTCCCGGCAGCTGACAGGCATCCCTGCTTCCCTGTAAATATCGGGGCCAATTATACTTCCATTTACCCGCTTTCAGGCGTAGGCCAAGTCGTCTGGTTCTACTGTTTTGGACAAAGTAAAACAGCTTGCCATTGTCTACATTATCTAGTTCCTTTATAATCTTAAATTCTGCAATCATATCATCTCTCAATGTTCTCTATTCCAGTGAGAACATGCCTGTACTGGAAGCACCTGTGAGTATGCTCAACAGTTTGGAGAGCTTGTTTCCACAAAGCCTCCTTGGCAATCTGGGCATCGTTTTGTTTGCTTCATGTACGAGATGCAAAGGCAACCGTTTTGCCCTTCATGCATAACATGGCTGATCACTACTCACAAAAAAGAATGGTACTGCCAGACTCTCATTCAGGAACCACACTGCCAGTATATCTTCTTGCTGTGCTCCACTTGTATTTGCCTTCTCATAAAGGAAAATTCCACCCACCTTTCTTCATGAAGAAACTCCCATCCTCGTCACCATTTTGTAATGTAGTTCCTTCACGGGTTCTTTGCCAAAGAATTCATAGCAACACATTGCTATTAAGAACTAGTTGGTTTATTAGCAAAGGTTTAACAATCACATTACCAGTTCATCCACCAGGCTCACAACTGCATACCTCATCGTGGATGACCCAGACCCAACTGGCTGGGGTTTTATTGAGTCTTGTGAACATCACATGACTGGCTAAGCCACTCACAATGCAACAGCTCTACACTATTTTGAGCATAACTTTAAATCAAGTGCCCCCTTTTGGTAAGGGCACTAGAACCCATAAATTTCCGAATACAACTTTAAAGGAAACTTAGTTCAAATAAAAATTTGGTTGCCGGGGGTGATGATGGAAACATCTCTACAACTCTTTTGGTTGGACAAAATTAAACAGTTAAATCAAGTGCCCCCTGATCTGGGGGACACTCCAAACACTTATCAAGGCCCTTTCTTTTGGGGGGAGGGGGGGGGTTGTGTTTTTTTTGTGGGTTTTTGGGGGGTTTTTTGGACACTGAAATCATAACTTTTTACAAGTGCACCCTATAAAAGGGGAGGGGGACACGAAAACCCGGCAATTAAAACAAATTAAACTTTAAAACATATAAAATCAAATTAAAATTTGGTTGCCAGGGGTAATGATGCACTCCAGTCCCTCCGGCGCCCACCTTTCGCGGAAGGCCGAGAGCGTACCGGTGGAGAAACATCTCTACAACTCTTTTAGTTGGAAACAAAATAAAACAGTTAAATCAAGTGCCCCCGATCTGGGGGACACTCCAAACGCTTATCACGGCCGTTTTTATATTTTTTTTGTATTTTTTTGTGTTTATTTGGAGGTTTTTTTTGTGGGTTTTTTTGGGCATTAAAACCGTAAATTTACAAGTTTCCCCTATAAAAGGGGAGGGGGACACTAAAACCCAGCAATTAAAACAAATTAAACTTTAAAACATATAAAATAAAATTAAAATTTGGTTGCCGGGGGTGATGATGCACTCCAGTCCCTCCGGCGCCCACCTCTCGCAGAAGGCCACGAGCGTACCGGTGGAGAAACATCTCTGCAAACCAGTGAGCAATCTCACAGGTGCATTAATTACAATGTCCATATTACATAATCGCTCATCATAATCCCTCCATCCCCTCAATCATTCCAGTTGCTTTCTTCTGTATTCTTTCAATCGCTGCAATATCCTTTTTATAGTGTGGTGACCAGAACTGTACACAGTATTCTAATTGCGATTGCACCAATGATTTATAAAGTGATGGGATTATGTCACTATTTCGGCTCAATATTGACCTTTAAATACAATCCAATATCTGATTTGCTTTATTCACTGCCGCCGAGCATTGTTGTGCTAGTTTCAATTAATTGTTCATCAGGACTCCCAGATCTCTTTCATTTTCCATGCAGATTAATTAAGTAACAGAGAAATATTAGTCCCTTCCTACAATTGTTGTCACCAGTTGAAGCACTTTGCATCTCTCTTCTTGAATTTCATCTGCCGCCTGTCTGCCCAAGAGTCTTCAAGTCCTTCTGACACTTTTAAATACTGGCAATTGACGATTAAAAGTCAAGCACAACCAAAAAAGACTGTAACTTAACAAATATTAAATTAAACTTAATAAATCAAATTAAAATTTTGTTTCTGGTTGTGATAATGCACTTCAGCTGAGGAAGGCCTCGGGCATGCTGGTGGACTCCACGTGCTCCATCTCCAGGGACACCTGGGCGCGAACGTAGCCGCAGAAGAGAGGCAGGCAGTCGGGCCGAATGACCACCTCGACCTCCCGCACCGGTTGATGGCCACCTTGGCCAGGCGCAGGAGCAATGATTAGTTAATCTCTTTTGGTTATGTTAACTGAGGGATAAATATTGGTCAGGACACCGGGGATAACTCCCCATGCTCTTCTTCGAAATAGTGCCATGGGATCTTTTACTGCTGAGAGAGCAGACGGGACCTCAGTTCAACATCTCAACCAAAAGTATCTCAACTGGAGTATCAGCCTAGATTTTTGTCTTCAAGTCTCTGGTGTGGGATTTCTGACTCAGAAGCAAGAGTGCTACCAAATGAGCCCACAACCGACACTTTTCAAGTGCTCCTGTAGTTTATCCTGGATGTTAGTCATTGGTTGCACGCGTGGCTCCATGAGCTGAGATCAGTTAGAAATCATGCCCACCATTAGGTGCAGTCTGTGCAGACACTATTCCTAGCTGAAATCCACTCACGTTACAATCAGTGGGAAGAAGTCCAAGAGGTCTGCCAACATTTAGGAAGGATAGCCAGAGAGGAAAAGGAGGCGGGGTGGCGTTGCTGGTTAAAGAGGAAATTAATGCAATAGTAAGGAGGGACATTAGCCTGGATGATGTGGAATCGGTGTGGGTGGAACTGCAGAATACGAAAGGGCAGAAAACGCTAGTGGGAGTTATTGTGTTCCTACCACAGATGAGACTGCACACAGGGAGGTTAAAGTAACAGTGACCTCAGTCTTTATTAAGTCACTCCAGAGTGAGGAACAGGCCTTAGGGGCCGGCTTATATACAGTGCTCCCAAGGGATGCTGGGATGCTTTGGAACTTCAGGCCATGCGCTCCCTGGTGGCGGAACATGGGAGTGCATGCTTTACAGGTACACAACATCACTCCCCCCCCCCCCCCCCCCAAGTCAAAAAGTGAAAACTATTTACAAGGTGAGGCGGTCGTGAGCCTTTCTTTCCCTGGTGGACCACCTCAGTACAAATATCTGTTCTGGTATGTTGGCTGTGCCCTCGCTGGGCTGGCATGTTGTTGGCCCTGCAGGGCTGCTGGGTGAGCCTGGCCTTGCTGGCTTGTTGGGCGTGATGGGTTCGATTTCCAGGTCTGGGGGTGGTGTCGTTGATCCTTTGAGTGTGTGTTGTGGGCTCGAAAAAGGTGGTGTCTGCTGTGGGTTGTTCAGGGCAGTCTGTGAACCGCAGCCTCGTTTGGTCCAGGTGCTTTCTGCAAATTTGTCCATTGTCTAGTTTGACTACAAACACCCTACTCCCTTCTTTAGCTATCACCGTGCCCGCGATCCACTTGGGACCATGTCCATAGTTTAGCACATACACAGGATCATTCAGATCAATTTCCCGTGACACAGTGGCGCGACCATCGTTTACATTTTGTTGCTGCCGCCTGCTCTCTACCTGATCACGCAGGTTGGGGTGAACCAGTGAGAGTCTGGTTTTAAGTGTCCTTTTCATGAGTAGCTCAGCTGGGGGCACCCCTGTGAGCGAGTGGGGTCTCGTGCAGTAGCTGAGCAGTACTCGGGACAGGCGGGTTTGGAGTGAGCCTTCTGTGATTCGTTTAAGGCTCTGTTTGATTGTTTGTACTGCCCGCTCTGCCTGCCCATTGGAGGCTGGTTTAAACGGGGCCGAGGTGACATGTTTGATCCCATTGCGGGTCGTGAATTCTTTAAATTCGGCACTGGTGAAACATGGCCCGTTGTCACTGACTAGTATGTCAGGCAGGCCATGGGTGGCAAACATGGCCCTCAGGCTTTCAATGGTGGTGGTGGCGGTGCTTCCCGACATTATTTCACATTTAATCCATTTTGAAAAAGCATCCACCACCACCAGGAACATTTTACCGAGAAACGGGCCCGCATAATTGACATGGATCCTCGACCATGGTCTGGAGGGCCAGGACCACAAACTTAGTGGTGCCTCTCTGGGCGCGTTGTTCAACTGAGCACACACGCTGCATTGCCGTACACAGGTCTCGAAGTCAGAGTCAATGCCGGGCCACCACACGTGGGATCTGGCTATCGCTTTCATCATTACTATACCCGGGTGTGCGCTGTGGAGATCCAAGATGAACGTCTCCCTGCCCTTTTTGGGTAGCACTACGCGGTTACCCCACAACACGCAGTCTGCCTGAATGGACAGCTCGTCCTTTCGCCACTGGAATGGCTTGATTAGCTCTTCCATTTCAACGGGGATGCTGGCCCAGCTCCCATGCAGTACACAGTTTTTTACTTGGGACAGGAGAGGATCTTGGCTGGTCCAAGTCCTAATCTGGCAGGCCGTGACAGGTGATTTATCATTTTCAAACGCTTCCATGACCATCAACAAGTCTGCGGGCTGCGCCACCATGAACAAGTTTGCAGGCTGCGCCATTTCCACCCCCGTGGTGGGCAATGGTAGCCGACTGAGAGCATCCACACAGTTCTCGGTGCCTGGCCTGTGGCGGATGGTATAGTTATATGCTGATAGCGCGAGTGCCCACCTTTGTATGCGGGCTGAGGCATTAGTATTTATCCCATTGTTTTCAGCGAACAGGGATGAGGGGCTTGTGATCGGTTTCCAGCTCAAATTTGAGGCCAAACAGGTACTGATGCATTTTCTTTACCCCGAACACACGCTAATGCCTCTTTCTCAATCGTGCTGTAGGCCCTCTCGGCCTTACACAAGCTCCTGGAGGCATAAGCGACAGGTTGCAACTTCCCCGCAACGTTAGCTTGTTGTAATACACACCCGACTCCGTACGACGATGCATCACATGCTACCACAAGTCTTTTACACGGGTTATACAATACAAGCAGCTTGTTGGAGCATAAAATGTTTCTGGCTTTCTCAAAAGCAATTACTTGTTTTTTTCCCCATACCCAGTTCTCACCTTTACGCAATAACACATGTAGGGGCTCTAAGAGGGTGCTTAACCCCGGTCGGAAGTTACCAAAATAGTTGAGGAGTCCCAGGAACGACCACAGCTCCATGACATTCTGTGGCCTGGGTGCGTTCCTGATAGCCTCTGTCTTGGCGTCTGTGGGCCGAATGCCGTCCGCCGCAATCTTTCCCCCCAAAAACTCCACTTCTGTTGCCATGAAAACGCATTTCGACCTCTTCAGCCGCAGCCCTACGCGATCCAGTCGCTGGAGGACCTCCTCCAGGTTTTGTAGGTGCTCGACGGTATCCCGACCCATGACCAATATGTTGTCATGAAAAACCACGCACTCTCCATGTTTCTCTGTAAGATCACTGCAGCCGACCGAATTCCAAACGGGCATCTGTTGTCAATGAACAGTCCCTTGTGCGTGTTGATGCAGGTGAGGCCCTTCGAAGACTCCTCCAACTCCTGCGTCATGTAGGCCGAAGTCAGGTAGAGCTTGGTGAACATCTTGGCTCTTGCCAGCGTCGCAAATAGGTCGTCTGCCTTAGGTAGCGGGTATTGGTCCTGTAGCGAGAAACAATTAATAGTTACTTTATAATCGCCGCAAATCCTGACCGTGCCATCACTTTTGAGTACTGGAACAATCGGGCTGGCCCACTCACTGAATTCCACTGGGGAGATGATGCCCTCATGTTGCAGCCTGTCCAGCTCGATTTCCACTCTCTCCCTCATCATGTGAGGTACCACTCGCACCTTGTGGTGAATGGGTCGTGCCTCTGGGACCAAGTGGATCCGCACCTTCGCCCCGGAAAAGTTTCCAATGCCTGGTTCAAAAAGGGAAGGAAATTTGTTAAGAACCTGGGTACATGAGGCCTCATCGACATGTGACAGTACTCGGATGTCATCCCAGTTCCAGCGGATTTTGCCCAGCCAGCTCCTTCCAAGGAGTGTGGGGCCATCGCCCGGGACAATCCAGACTGGCAGTTCATGCAACGTGCCCTCGTAGGTGACTTTGACCATGGCGCTGCCCAGGACAGTGATGAGCTCGTGGGTGTAAGTTCTCAGTTTCGTATGGATGGGGCTCAGGGCTGGTCTGAGTGCCTTGTTGCACCACTATCTCTCAAACATCTTTTTACTCATGATGGATTGACTTGCGCCAGTGTAAGCCATTTAATTTTACATTTAGCATTATAGGTGGACATTTCGTCGAAAATGTGTGCACCCCATGTACTTCAGCATCTGCCTCCTCTCTTTGAGGCTCGAAAATGTTTTGATCCACCATGGTGGTTAGCAGGTTTTGCAGAGCTTGCAGCTCGTCTGCAAGCTTGTTGGAGGTGCCCCATTGTTCCACAGCTCTTGCAAACATATCCTTTGAAGCGGCATAAATAGGCTGAATGGAAGCATCCATAACGCCAACAAGGTGTGAATTGCCTTGCATTCATCCTTTGTTGCAGACTCTGAGTCATCTGGGTCACCTGAGGCCTGCTGGCAGTTGCAGACTCGTGGTTTCTGCCCTGTACATTTCTGCTCGCAAACACAGTTCCAGTTAATTTATGAACATTGCTAGCACTTGTGTGCTGAGAGATTTGTTTGGTATTATCACGGTGGACATAAACGCCTGTGCTATCGCAATGGCCTTACTGAGGGTCGGTGTCTCTACAGTCAAAAGTTTTCGTAGGATGGTCTCGTGGCCAATGCCCAGTACAAAAAAGTCTCTGAGCATTTGCTCCAGGTAGCCATCAAACTCACATTGTCCTGAAAGTCGCCTTAGCTCGGCGACGTAGCTCGCCACTTCCTGACCTTCAGATCGCTGGCACATGTAGAACTGATACCTCGCCATCAGCACGCGCTCCCTCGGGTTAAGATGCTCCTGAACGAGTGTACACAGCTCCTCATATGACTTAACTGTGGGTTTCACCGGAGCTAGAAGATTCTTCATGAGGCTGTAGGTCGGTGCCCTGCAGACTGTGAGGAGCACCGCTCTCCTATTTACAGTGCTTCCTTCTCCGTCCAGCTCGTTGGCTACAAAGTACTGGTCCAGCCGTTCGACATAGGCTTCCCAGTCCTCACCCTTCGAGAACTTCTCCAGGATGCCCACAGTTTGCTGCATATTTGCGTTGGATTCGTATTCTTGTCACCAGTTATTGTGTTCCTAACACAGACGAGGCTGCACACAGGGAGGTTAAAGTAACAGTCACCTCAGTCTTTATTAGAACACTCCAGAATGAGGAACAGGCCTTAGGGGCCGGCTTATATACTGTGCTCCCAAGGGTTGCTGGGATCCCTTGGGACTTCAGGGGATGCATTCCCTGGTGGTGGAACATGGGAGTGCATGCTTTACAGAAGTTGTGTACAGACCACCAAACAGTAGTAGTGAGGTTGGGGACAGCATCAAACAAGAAATAAGGGATGAGAGCAATAAAGGTACAGCAGTTATCGTGGGCGACTTTAATCTACATATTGATTGGGCTAACCAAACTGGTAGCAATGCGGTGGAGGAGGATTTCCTGGAGTGGATTAGGGATGGTTTTCTAGACCAATATATCGAGGAACCAACTAGAGAGCTGGCCATCCTAGACTGGGTGATGTGTAATGAGAAGGGCTAATTAGCAATCTTGTTGTGCGAGGTCCCTTAGGGAAGAGTGACCATAATATGGTAGAATTCTTCATTAAGATGGAAAGTGACACAGTTAATTCAGAAACTAGGGTCCTGAACTTAAGGAAACATAGAAACATAGAAACATAGAAAAATAGGTGCAGGAGTCAGCCATTCGGCCCTTCGGGCCTGCAGCGCCATTCAATAAGATCATGGCTGATCATTCCCTCAGTACCCCTTTCCTGCTTTCCCTCCATACCCCTTGATCCCTTTAACCATAAGAGCCATATCTAACACCCTCTTGAAAGATCCAGTGAACCGGCATCAACAACTCTCTGCGGCAGGGAATTTCATAGGTTAACAACTCTCTGAGTGAAGAAGTTTCTCCTCATCTCAGTCCAAAATGGCCTACCCCTTATCCTAAGACTATGTCCCCGAGTTCTGGACTTCCCCAACATCGGGAACATTCTTCCCGCATCTAACCTGTCCAATTCCGTCAGAATCTTATATGTTTCTATGAGATCCCCTCTCATCCTTCTAAACTCCAATGAATAAAGGCCCAGTTGATCCAGTCTCTCCTCATATGACAGCACAGCCATCCCTGGTATCAGTCCGGTAAACCTTGGCTGCACTCCCTCAATTGCAAGAACGTCCTTCCTCAGATAGGAGACCAAAACTGAACACAATATTCCAGGTGAGGCCTCACTAAGGCCCTGTTCAACTGCAGTAAGACCTCCATGCTTCTATATTCAAATCCCCTAGCTATGAAGGCCAACATACCATTTGCCTTCTTCACCGCCTGCTGTACGTGCGTGCCCACTTTCAGTGACTGATGAACCATGACACCCAGGTCTCGTTGCACCTCCCCTTTTCCTTGTCTGCCACCATTCAGATAATATTCTGCCTTCGTGTTTTTGCCCCCAAAATGGATAACCTCACATTTATCCACATTATACTGCATCTGCCATGCATTTGCCCACTCACCTAACCTGTCCAAGTCACCCTGCAGCCTCTTAGCATCCTCCTCACAGCTCACACTGCCACCCAGTTTTGTGTCATCTGCAAACTTAGAGATATTACATTCTATTCCTTCATCCAAATCGTTAATGTATATTATAAAGAGCTGGGGTCCCAGCACTGAGCCCTGCGGCACTCCACTAGTCACTGCTTGCCATTCTGAAAAGGACCCGTTTATCCCGACTCTCTGCTTCCTCTCTGCCAACCAGTTCCCTATCCACGTCAGTATATTACCCCCAATACCATGCGCTTTGACTTTGCACAACCATCTCTCGTGTGGTACCTTGTCAAAAGCCTTCTGAAAGTCCAAATACACCACATCCACTGGTTCTCTCTTGTCTACTCTGTTACTTCCTCAAAAAATTCCAGAAGATTCATCAAGCATGATTTCCCTTTCATAAATGCATGCTGATTTGATCCGATCCTGTCACCGCTTTCCAAATGTGCTGCTATTTCGTCCTTCATGATCGATTCCAACATTTTCCCCACTACTGATGTCAAGCTAACCGGTCTATAATTACCCGTTTTCTCTCTCCCTCCTTTTTTAAAAAGTGGTGTAACATTAGCTACCCTCCAGTCCATGGAAACTGATCCAGAGTCGATAGACTGTTGGAAAATGATCACCAATGCATCCACTATTTCTAGGGCCACTTCCTTGAGCACTCTGGGATGCAGACTATCAGGCCCCGGGGAGTTATCGGCCTTTAATCCCATCAATTTCCCGCCTAATAAGGATATCCTTCAGTTCCCCCTTCTCACTAGACCCACTGTCCCCTCGTACCTTTGGAAGGTTATTTGTATCTTCCTTTGTGAAGACAGAACCGAAATATTGGTTCAATTGGTCTGCCATTTCTTTGTTCCTCATTATAATTTCACCTGAATCCGACTGCAAGGGACCTACGTTTGTCTTCACTAATCTTTTTCTCTTCACATATTTATAGAAGCTTTTGCAGTCAGTTTTTATATTCCCTGCAAGCTTCCGCTCGTACTCTATTTTCCCCCTCTTAATTAAACCCTTAGTCCTCCCCTGTTGAATTCTAAATTTCTCCCAGTCCTCAGGTTTGTTGCTTTTTCTAGTCAATTTTTATGCCTCTTCCTTGGCTTTAACACTATCCTTAATTTCCTTTTTTAGCCATGGTTGAGCCACCTTCCCTGTTTTATTTTTATTCTAGGCAGGGATGTACATTTGCTGAAGTTCATCCATGTGATCTTTAAATGTTTGCCATTGTTTATCCACCGTCAACCCTTTTAGTATCGTTTGACAGTCTATTCTAGCCAATTCACGCCTCATACCGTCGCAGTTACCTTTCCTTAAGTTCAGGACCCTAGTTTCCGAATTAACTTTGTCACTCTCCATCTTAATAAGGAATTCTGCCATATTATGGTCACTTTTCCCCAAAGGGCCTCGCACAAATTAGTCACTTCTCATTACACAATACCCAGTGTAGGATGGTCAGCTCCCTGGTTGATTCTTCGACATATTGGTCTAGAAAACCATCCCTAATGTCTCCAGGAAATCCTCCTCCACCGCATTGCTACCAGTTAGGTTAGCCCAATCAATGTGTAGATTAAAGTCGCCCATGATTACTGCTGTACCTTTATTGCACACATCCCTTATTTCTTGTTTGATGCTGTCCCCAACCTCAGTACTACTATTTGGTGGTCTATACACAACACCCACTAGCGTTTTCAGCCCTTTGGTATTCCGCAGCTCCACCAATACCGATTCCACATCATCCAGGCTAATGTCCTTCCTTACAATTGCATTGATTTCATCTTTAACCAGTAATGCCACCCCGCCTCCTTTTCCTTTCTGTCTATCCTTCCTAAATGCTGCATAGCCTTGGATGTTGAGTTCCCAACCTTGGTTCCCCCTGGAGCCATGTCTCCATGATGCCAATCACATTGTATCCGTTAACTGCTATCTGCGCAGTTATTTCATTCAACTTATTCCGAATACTCCTCGCTTTGAGGCACAGAACATTCAGGCTTGTTTTTTTAACACACTTTGCCTCTTTAGAATTTTGCTGTAATGTGGCCCTTTTTGTTTTTTGCCTTGGGTTTCTCTGCCCTCCACTTTTACTATTCTCCTTTCTATATTTTGCTTCTGCCTCCTTTTTTTTCCTCTCTGTCTCCCTGCATAGGTTCCCATCCCCCTGCCATATTAGTTTAACTCCTCCCCAACAGCACTAGCAAAAACTCCCCCTAGGATATTGGTTCCGGTCCTGCCCAGGTGCAGACCATCTGGTCTGGTCCCATCTCCCCGAGAATCGGTTCCAATGTCCCAGGAATTTGAATCGTTCCCTTCTGCACCACTCCTCAAGCCACTTATTCATCTGAGCTACCCTGCGATTCCTACTCTGACTATCACGTGGCAGTTCTAGCAATCCTGAGAATACTACTTTTGAGGTCCTACTTTTTAATTTAGCTCCTAGCTCCTTAAATTCGCCTCGTAGGACCTCATTCCGTTTTTTACCTATGTCATTGGTAAGGTAACTTCGACGGTATGATGCGTGAATTGGCTAGAATAGACTGGCAAAGGATACTTAAAGGGTTGACGGTGGATAAGCAATGGCAAACATTTAAAGATCACATGGATGAACTTCAGCAATTGTACATCCCTGTCTTGAGTAAAAATAAAATGTGAATGTGGCTCAACAGTGGCTAACAAGGGAAATTAAGGATCGTGTTAAAACCAAGGAAGAGGCATATAAATTGGCTAGAAAAAGCAACAAACCTGAGGACTGGGAGAAATTTAGAATTCAACAAAGGAGGACTAAGTGTTTAATTAAGAGGGGGAAAATAGAGTACGAGAGGAAGCTTGCAGGGAACATAAAAACGGACTGCAAAAGTTTCTATAAATATGTGAAGAGAAAAAGATTAGTGAAGACAAACGTAGGTCCCTTGTAGTCGGATTCAGGTGAATTTATAATGGGGAACAAAGAAATGGCAGACTAATTGAACAAATACTTCGGTTTTGTCTTCACGAAGGAAAACACAAATAACCTTCCGGATGTACTAGGGGACAGTGGGTCTAGTGAGAAGAAGGAACTGAAGGATATCCTCATTAGGTGGGAAATTGTGTTAGGGAAATTGATGGGATTGAAGGCTAATAAATCCCCGGGGCCTGATAGTCTGCATCCCAGAGTACTTAAGGAAGTGGTCCTAGAAATAGTGGATGCATTGGTGATCATTTTCCAGCAGTCTATCGACTCTGGATCAATTCCTTTAGACTGGAGGGTAGCTAATGTAACACCACTTTTTTAAAAAGGAGGGAGAGAGAAAACGGGTAATTATAGACCGGTTAGCTTGACATCAGTAGTGGGGAAAATGTTGGAATCAATCATTAAAGATGTAATAGCAGTACGTTTGGAAAGCAGTGACAGGATCGGTCCAAGTCAGCATGGATTTATGAAAGGGAAATCATGCTTGACGAATCTTCTGAAATTTTTTGAGGATGTAACTAGCAGAGTGGACAAGGGAGAACCAGTGGATGTGGTGTATTTGGACTTTCAAAAGGCTTTTGACAAGGTCCCACACAAGAGATTGGTGTGCAAAATCAAAGCACATGGTATTGGGGGTAATGTACTGACGTAGTTAGAGAACTGGTTGGCAGGCAGGAAGCAGAGAGTCGGGATAAATGGGTCCTTTTCAGAATGGCAGACAGTGACTAGTGTAGTGCCGCACAGCTCAGTGATGGGACTTCAGATCTTTACAATATACATTAACGATTTAGATGACGGAATTGAGTGTATTATCTCCAAGTTTGCAGATGACACAAAACTGGGTGGTGGTGTGAGCTGTGAGGAGGATGCTAAGAGGCTGCAGGGTGACTTGGACAAGTTAGGTGAGTGGGCAAATGCATGGCAGATGCAGTATAATGTGGATAAATGTGAGGTTATCCATTTTGGGGGCAAAAACACGAAGGCAGAATATTATCTGAATGGCGGCAGATTAGGAAAAGGGGAGGTGCAACAAGACCTGGGTGTCATGGTTCATCAGTCATTGAAAGTTGGCATGCAGGTACAGCAGGCGGTGAAGAAGGCAAATGGTATGTTGGCCTTCATAGCTAGGGGATTTGAGTATAGGAGCAGGGAGGTCTTACTGCAGTTGTACAGGGCCTTGGTGAGGCCTCACCTGGAATATTGTGTTCAGATTTGGTCTCCCAATCTGAGGAAGGACATTCTTACAGTTGAGGGAATGCAGCGAAGGTTCACCAGACTGATTCCAGGGATGGCTGGACTGACAGATGAGGAGAGACTGGATCAACTGGGCCATTATTCACTGGAGTTTAGAAGGATGCGAGGGGATCTCATAGAAATGTATAAGATTCTGACGGGACTGGACAGGTTAGATGCAGGAAGAATGTTCCCGATGTTGGGGAAGTCCAAAACCAGGGGCATAGTCTTAGGATAAGGGGTAGGCCATTTAGGACTGGGATATGGAGAAACTTCTTCACTCAGAGAGTTGTTAACCTGTGGAATTCCCTGCCGCAGAGAGTTGTTGATGCCAGTTCATTTGATATATTCAAGAGGGAGTTAGATATGGCCCTTACGGCTAAAGAGATCAAGGGGTATGGAGAGAAAGCAGGAAAGGGGTATTGAGGGAATGATCAGCCATGATCTTATTGAATGGCGGTGCAGGCTCGAAGGGCCGAATGGCCTACTCCTGCACCTATTTTCTATGTTTCTGTGTTTCTATGATGCACTTGAATCTCCCAGGCCTTCAGCCATTCCTGTTCCTGCTCTTCTATTCGCAAAGAGTGTTGCAAAACAAGACTTGATTCTACACAGTGCTATTTTGTTCACTGAACGACCCCTTAAGCTATCATCTGGTTTTGCTTATTCTTAAAGGTCCCACTGGCACTCTCAGGTGTTTTCACACCAGTTTCAATTCTGCAACATTAATGCGTTTCTGCAAACCAGAGAACTTGGCCCACTTCCTGTTAATTGTTCATCACAAGCGCTTAAAAAATGAAACACTTCCATTTATTCAGTGCCTTATAATGCTTCTCCCTCTGCATTCCTGAGAAGCTCAACGGTGCGAGCACTGCAGGACTCTCAAGCTTGTAGGTACAACTCTAGATGGCCCAGCAGGACAGTTTGATGCCAGGCCTGCTTCCAAGGTAGTGCAAATCCATCTGCAGCGATGTTTTTGACTTTCTTTATGAAGTTCGCAATGACAGTGCAGCAGCAGGGAGTTTAGAGCAGCACAGCAGTTGGCAGGGCCATTACGGTTAGCCTTGCACACCCTTTTATTTTCCAACTACATTGACAGACATCACTGGGAGGCTTCAGACCACTGAAGTGGCTGTCCTCCTTGAGAGGGAAGCAGCTAGCTGACATGAGCGAGATGCTGGCTTTATGACAAGGTCGACTGCCACGGGTGGAGTGGCTGATTGCCTTTGTGGCCACAAGTGCCACAAGTAGGATGTTGTTGACCACAATGCCTGCAACCAAGTTTAAGTTTGTGTGCCTGCCAGTAGGGAAGAGGCAATGATGCATGATGTAGCCCAGGATTTTCTTTCACTGCCGCCAAAGTCGGCCAGAAACCAGACTGAAGCGAAAACCCATTAACTGCTCACTCACTGAGCAAGGGTTATATTAAAGTAACAGCCAAGGGAAGCTTTTAGGTAAAAGCAAAGTGCTTTAAAGCAGTGCTTGAAACCTCTTCAAAGCAGTTGAGAGCTGCCGTGAAGGTAGATTATGATGCAGCGCATTATGACATTAAGAGGGCCATTCGGAAGATGAAATGGTTGATCTGCAAGGGTGCGCAATTACACAAAAATTATCCCAAATAATATTCCCGTAGGCTAAAATCTGTTACCAATCAAGGTTGAAATGGTTTCCCTGGGCTAATGCCAACATTTGACAAGCCCAAAACAATATTGGAAATACTAAGCAGGTCAGGCAGCATCTGAGGGGAGAGAATCAGAGCCAACGTTTCAGGTCGATGACAATATGTGGACGCAATCATTTCGATGATGATGAGTTAGATGCAGAATGATTGCTGAGTTTGCCGAGGAATCAAACACTGAAGAGATCTATTTCACAGGGCTGTGGAAACTCAGGCCGAAGTTTTTAAATTGAATCGAGATCATTACTCTTCTGCTTCTAGGGTTTGTGAGGCTGATGGTTGACTGGGACTGAGAAGAGGAAAGGGTAGAAGTCAAAGGCAATATCAGAATAGCCTACAAAGTAAAGTCCTGAAATTTTCTGAGTTTTGAAAATAAAAATAATTCTCAAGATGTGAGCATCGCTGGCAAGGCCAGCATTTATTGCCCATCCCTAATTGCCCTTGAGAAGGTGGTGGTGAGCTGCCTTCTTGAACCACTGCAGTCCGTGTGGTGAAGGTACTCCCACAGTGTTGTTTGGAAAGGAGTTCCATGATTGTGACCCAGCGACGATGAAGGAATGGTGATATACTTCCAAGTCAGGATGGTGTGTGACTTGGAGGGGAACGTGGAGGTGATGGTGTTCCCATGCGCCTGCTGCCCTTGTCCTTCTGGATGGTAGAGGTCGCAGGTTTGGGAGGTGCTGCCGAAGAAGCTTTGGCGAGTTGCGGCAGTGCATCTTGTAGATGGTACACTGCCGCCACGGTGCGCCGGTGATGGAGGGAGTGAATGTTTAAGGTGGTGGATGGGGTGTCAATCAACCTTGCATTTATATAGCTCCTTTCACGACCACTGGCTGTCTCAAAGCACTTTTCAGCCAATACCGTACTTTTGGAGTGTAGTCACTGTAGCAATGTAGGAAACATTGCCCTGAGTAGGTAGGTGGTGGGCCTTCTTCTTTAACCACAAGATCGGTTTGATACAACCGAACGGCTTTCTTGGCCACTTCAGAGGGCAGTTAAGAGTCAACCACATTGCTGTGGGCCTGGAGTCACATATAGGCCAGACCGGGTAAGGACGGCAGGTTTCCTTCCCTGAAGGACATCAGTGAACCAGTTGTGTTTTTACGACAATCCGATAGCTTTTTGGTCACATTTACTGATACTGGCTTTTTAGTTCCAGATTTTTTCTTTAAACTGAATTCAGATTCTCAAACTGCTCGCTTTTTTGTCAGCTCGCGAGTATAGAGTGTGGATAGTGGTCAGCACCACAACAGTTAGTTGTGTAAGGCAGATAAAACAGTTAGCGGAATAGAGAGAACAAATATTTGGGAGAGAGTTCTCGTGCCATGGAAGTAAGTTGCGGCCTAAAGCTTTTCAGCTGACTGCTTCAAAGTGTGTTTTTGAATGAAAGCCAGATTCTTTGGATGGGATGGACTAATAAATTAAATTGTAACAAAAAACAACTACTACACTAAAGGGGCTATTTCAAAAAATATGCCTGCTGTGTACTTAAAGGTCAGAATTTAGAAACCTGTAACATGCTGGAAAATAATAATTTTCTAAATAGGCTTGTAAAGAAACTTTGCTTGGTTGGTTTTCAGTCATCTGGGCTTGAAGTTCCTCTGTGTGCTATTTTTAGTGGTTAACACATCAAATTCCAGATTGCCCTGTTTTAATGCAGTCAGTAATCCTTTAGGTTAATGACTTAGTTAAAATAATCCAGCTCAGAACTTGCCAGGCACAAGTTAACCGGTGCACTAAAAATAGTGCAACAAAGGAATTTCAAGCCCCACAGCCCACTGCAATCCTTTCACCTCACAGTGACAAAAGATTGGATTGGCTGTTCCCCAAACAAATACATTTGTAGCTTGATTTCACTAAGATTTCATTAACGGGAACAGTAGCAAAGTGGTCATGTTACCGGACGAGTAATCTAGAGGCCTGGGTGAATGATCTGGGGACATGAGTTCAAATCTCACTGTGGCAGCTGGGAAATTTAAATTCAGTGAATTAAATAAAAAGCTAGTATCAATAATGGTGGCCATGAAACTACTGGATTGTTGTTAAAAACTCATCTGGTTCATTAATATCCTTTCGGGAGGGAAATCTGGTCTGACCTATATCTGACTCCAGACCCACAGCAATGTGGTTTACTTATAATTGCTTTCTGAAATGGCCCAGCAATTAAGGGCATTTAGGGATGGGCAATAAATGCTGGTCTTGCCAGCAATGGCCACAGCCCGTGAATGAATTAATACAAACTGTGACAGCAACAGTCTCCTTCCTTTCTTTTTATGTATCCTGGTTATCTGTAGTTCGCAGTTTGGTCTGGTCCGAATGCTTTCTGCGTTTGCCCAGTACCTGGTTTTACAATCAAACGCTCCATTTTCATCATACGCATTCCACTCCCCACCTTTGGCTAATACTGTGCTAGTGGCCCATCTGGGGCCCTGAACATGGTCTACATCATTTATTCTGATGTCGTGTGGAGGAGCCGAGCTCTCATGGCACATTCTCTGCTGATAGCATACGGAAGGCTCGGTTCTGAGTGATTCTGTCTGGTGACTGCGTAGCACCGGGGATAGCCAGGTCTGTAGGGAGTCTACAGTGACACTTGTGGTGCTTGGCTTTGTGATTTGGGCTGCCCACTCTGGACTATTGTCGCTGACCCTAAGGCCTGGCAAGCCCAGGATGGCCGACATGGCCTTGAGACTTTCAGTAGTGGCGGGATGCCTTGTGGTCCCCGTGGATCCTGGGTCATTATATGGAGGCTCTGGACCACCAACTGTGTGTAGCCTCCCTTCCTTTCTTTGCCACGTTGCAGGTTTGCCCCATAGGGGCAATCAGGTGGGATGAGCCTTTCGTCTTTGCGATGGATAAGCTGCAACATCCCGTCTAACAGTTTACCGTTGGCAGGCGGTAACGTGGGATCCTGGGTGGTCCATGTCCTAAACTGGGGGGCCGTTATGGTTGACCCCTCGCTTTCTAACACTTCCATGACAACGAGTAGGTCTGCCAGCTGTGCCGTTTCCACCCCAATGGTGGGCAATGGTAGCCAACTGAGGGCATTAACGTCGTTCTCAGTGCCTGGCCCATGGCAGATCATGTTACAATGCACAGACAGTGTTAGACATTCTCGAAACAACGCATCGGTTAATAGTGCCTCTGCTCTCCCAAAACTGTGGGATGGGCAGCTTGTCTGACTCGAGCAAACATTGGGACACTCTTTGGTACGTTTCTTTTGTTCTGTGAACCAAAGCTACAGCCTTGGTTAACTTATTGGATACCTGCACAACCGGTTGGGGCTCGCCCGCTACTTTGGTTTGCTGCACAACATGCCCGACCCCGTGTGGTAACACATCATTTGCTACGAATACTTTGTTAGATACATATACAACTGGTTGGGGTTCGCCTGCTACGTTGGCTTGCTGTACAACACGCCCGACCCCGTGTGATAACACATCACTTGCTACAAGTACTTTGTCAGATACATATACGACCGGTTGGTGTTCACCCGCTACTTTGGCTTGTTTTAAGATCCCGACCCCATATGATAGTACATCATTGGCCACGAAAGAATACTCATATGGGTTACATAGTGCAAACAACTTATTGCAACGTAGTGGGTTCCTGGCCTTCTCAGCGGCCATGACACAAAGATTTGTGGGAAAGCGGGTTGTGTAGAAGACACAGAGAGGCTGCAAAGGGATTTAGATAGGTTAAGCGAATGGGCTAAGGTTTGGCAGATGGAATACAATGTCGGAAAATGTGAGGTCATCCACCTTGGAAAAAAAAACAGTAAAAGGGAATATTATTTGAATGGGGAGAAATTACAACATGCTGTGGTGCAGAGGGACCTGGGGGTCCTTGTGCATGAATCCCAAAAAGTTAGTTTGTAGGTGCAGCAGGTAATCAGGAAGGCGAATGGAATGTTGGCCTTCATTGCGAGAGGGATGGAGTACTAAAGCAGGGAGGTCCTGCTGCAATTGTATAGGGTATTGGTGAGGCCGCACCTGGAGTACTGCGTGCAGTTTTGGTCACCTTTCTTAAGGAAGGATATACTAGCCTTGGAGGGGTACAGAGACGATTCACTAGGCTGATTCCGGAGATGAGGAGGTTACCTTCTGATGATAGATTGAGTAGACTGGCTCTTTACTCATTGGAGTTCAGAAGGATGAGGGGTGATCTTATAGAAACATTCAAAATAATGAAAAGGATAGACAAGATAGAGGCAGAGAGGTTGTTTCCACTGGTCAGGGAGACTAGAACTAGGGGGCACAGCCTCAAAATAAGGGGGAGCCAATTTAAAACCGAGCTGAGAAGGAATTTCTTCTCCCAAAGGGTTGTGAATCTGTGGAATTCTCTGCCCAAGGAAGCAGTTGAGGCTAGCTCATTGAATGTATTCAAATCACAGATAGATAGATTTTTAACCAATAAGGGAATTAAGGGTTAGTGGAGCGGGCGGGTAAGTGGAGCTGAGTCCACGGCCTGTTCAGCCATGATCTTTTTGAATGGCGGACCAGGCTCGAGGGGCTAGATGGCCTACTCCTGTTCCTAATTCTTATGTTCGTATGTTCATCCCTTTACCTTTGTCCCAAACTCAGTCGTCTTCTTTGCTGGGCAACAACTACCTCTGTTCCATTGCGGCGACATCCCATGGTCAGGAAGCACTCTCGTCCATGTCCGTGATGCCGACTGCCACGATCTTCCTCCCCAGGGATTTTGCCTCTGGCGTCGGGAAGATGCATTCGGATTGTTCCGGCTGGAGCCCCACTCTGGACCTGGAGCCTCCTCCATCATCACGAAGGCGTCGACGGCTTTGGGTGGTGGGTACCGCGCCTGTCCCGCTGCTCGGTTGAGCAGGGAAGACATCCTTCGCCGGAGAAGGTACGCAGAGGTCTTCCCAGTTCAATCGAATCTTCCCCATTCACCTCCTGCCAAGCAGCGTTGGGCCATCACCTGAAACAATTCACAGTGGTAAATCGTGCACCGCTCCCTCATGGGATACTCTTATATCCGCACTACCAATAACTGGTATCAGTTCCTTGGTGTAGGTGCGCAGCTTTGCCTGAATCGGGATCAGCTTGGGTCACTGTGCTTTGTCGCTCCACAACCACTCGAATGCCTTCTGGCTCATAACTGATTGACTCACCTCTGTGTCTAGTTCCATGGAGACTGGAGTGCCGTTGAGTTTAACTTTTAACACTATCGGAGGGCTTCTGGTGGTGAAGGTGTGTATCCCATATACTTCCTCTTCATCCTCAGGTTGAGTTGCCTCTCCTGCTCGTTCAGCGTGATCCTCGCTGGATCGGTCGTCCTCTCCTGACTCTGCCATGTGGTGAGTCAGAGATCATTTGCACATTCGCTGGAGGTGCCCCATTGTTCCACAGCCCTTGCACATATCGGGCTTGATGAGGTCTATGACTGCCGTCGCAGCGTTGACATGGTGCTAATGGATACGCATTCACGCCCCACGGCAGACTCTGGGTCACTCCAGGCCTAGGTCTGGTCTCTGCGTTCGTGTGGGCCCTGCCCTGTATAGTTCTGCCTGCTGAAAACATTATTTTATGCACAGTACTTGCCGGTGAGCTTCGATTCTATGAAGATATCTGTTTCGTGTTATCGCTCGTGGACATGAAGGCTTGGGCTTTTGTGATGGCCTTGTTCAGAGCTAGGGATTCGGCAGACAGCAGTTTGCGAAGAATGACCTCGTGGCCGATTCCAAGTGCAACATTTCCCCCAAGGATCCTGAAAATTGGCACTGTCCCGCAAGGCGTCTTAGGTCGGCGACAAAACCCGCCACGTTCTGGCCTTCGGAGCGATGGTGTGTGTAAAAGCGATACCTGGCCATTAAGATGCTCTCCTTTGGCTTGAGGTGTTCCCGAACCAGCGTACAGAGCTCTGTGTAAGATTTGTCCATTGGTTTGACCGGTGCCAGCAGATTTTTGAGGAGGCCATATATCGAAGACCCACATACAGTGAGGAGAATCGCCCTGCGCTTGGTCGCCGTCTCAGCCTTGTCCAGTTCGTTGGCCACGAAGTACTGGTCGAGGCGCTCAATGCAAGCTTCCCAATCATCACCCTCAACAAATCTCTCAAGAATACCAACGGCAGCCATTACCGCATGAAAGTTCGTGATCCGTTACTCGTCGCCAATTTGTTGCGTTCAGAATAAATCCACAGGACTGTATTGTAAGCTCAAACTGTTGTGACCTTAGTCTCTTTATTCAGACTCAGAGTGCAGAAGCAGCATGGTGAACCACCTTTTATACATGCTTTCCCCAGGGTGCACAGGTGACCCTTAGGTCTCCTACAGGTGTGCCCCCTAGTGGCAACTCTTACATATTGGTGAGGTTTACATACATACATAACATCACTGCCCCCCCCCCCCCCAAAGTCTTATGTACAAGTTATTTGCAAGTTGAGGCAATCTGACGTCCTGCGTCCCCGGGTCGATCGCCTGAGTTGAAGTCCTGACGTGGTGGGTTCATCCTTTTGGTTGACGGCGAGGTTGATTGTGTTAGTGGTCGCTGGGAGCCAGGTCCTTTCACCGTGGTTCCTGGTTATCCGTAGTTCGCAGTTTGGTCTGGTCCAAATGCTTTCTGCGTTTGCCCAGTACCTGGTTTTACAATCAAACGCTCCATTTTCATCATACACATTCCATTCCCCACCTTTGGCTAATACCGTGCTAGTGGCCCATCTGGGGCCGTGAACATGGTCTGCATCATTTATTCTGATGTCGCGTGGAGGAGCCGTGCTCTCATGGCACATTCTCTGCTGATAGCATACGGAAGGCTCGGTTCTGAGTGATTCTGTCTGGTGACAGCGTAGAACCAAGGATAGCCAGGTCTGTCGGGAGTCTACAGTGACACATGTGATGCTTGGCTTTGTGATTTGGGCTGCCCACTCTGGACTATTGTCGCTGACCCTAAGGCCTGGCAAGCCCAGGATGGCCGACATGGCCTTGAGACTTTCAGTAGTGGCGGGATGCCTTGTGGTCCCCGTGGATCCTCAGCCATAATATGGAGGCCCTGGACCACCAACTGTGTGTAGCCTCCCTGCCTTTCTTTGCCATGTTGCAGGGTTGCCCCATAGGGGGCAATCAGGTGGGATGAGCCTTTCGTCTTTGCGATGGATAAGCTGCAACATCCCGTCTAACAGTTTACCGTTGGCAGGCGGTAACGTGGGATCCTGGGTGGTCCATGTCCTAAACTGCGGGGCCGTTATGGTTGACCCCTCGCTTTCTAACACTTCCATGACAACGAGTAGGTCTGCCAGCTGTGCCGTTTCCACCCCAATGGTGGGCAATGGTAGCCAACTGAGGGCATTAACGTCGTTCTCAGTGCCTGGCCCATGGCAGATCATGTTACAATGCACAGACAGTGTTAGACATTCTCGAAACAACGCATCGGTTAATAGTGCCTCTGCTCTCCCAAAACTGTGGGATGGGCAGCTTGTCTGACTCGAGCAAACATTGGGACACTCTTTGGTACGTTTCTTTTGTTCTGTGAACCCAAGCTACAGCCTTGGTTAACTTATTGGATATCTGCACAACCGGTTGGGGCTCGCCCGCTACTTTGGTTTGCTGCACAACATGCCCGACCCCGTGTGGTAACACATCATTTGCTACGAATACTTTGTTAGATACATATACAACCGGTTGGGGCTCGCCCGCTACTTTGGTTTGCTGCACAACACGCCCGACCCCGTGTGGTAACACATCATTTGCTACAAGTACTTTGTCAGATACATATACGACCGGTTGGTGTTCACCCGCTACTTTGGCTTGTTTTAAGATCCCGACCCCATATGATAGTACATCATTGGCCGCGAAAGAATACTCATATGGGTTACAACTTATTGCAACGTAGTGGATTCCTGGCCTTCTCAGCGGCCATGACACAAAGATTAATGGGAAAGCGGGTTGTGTAGAGGACACAGAGAGGCTGCAAAGAGATTAAGATAGGTTAAGCGAATGGGCTAAGTTTGGCAGATGGAATACAATGTCGGAAAATGTGAGGTCATCCACCTTGGAAAAAAAAACAGTAAAAGGGAATATTATTTGAATGGGGAGAAATTACAACATGCTGTGGTGCAGAGGGACCTGGGGATCCTTGTGCATGAATCCCAAAAAGTTAGTTTGTAGGTGCAGCAGGTAATCAGGAAGGCGAATGGAATGTTGGCCTTCATTGCGAGAGGGATGGAGTACTAAAGCAGGGAGGTCCTGCTGCAACTGTATAGGGTATTGGTGAGGCCGCACCTGGAGTACAGCGTGCAGTTTTGGTCACCTTTCTTAAGGAAGGATATACTAGCCTTGGAGGGGTACAGAGACGATTCACTAGGCTGATTCCGGAGATGAGGAGGTTACCTTCTGATGATAGATTGAGTAGACTGGCTCTTTACTCATTGGAGTTCAGAAGGATGAGGGGTGCTCTTATAGAAACATTCAAAATAATGAAAAGGATAGACAAGATAGAGGCAGAGAGGTTGTTTCCACTGGTCAGGAGACTAGAACGAGGGGGCACAGCCTCAAAATACGGGGGGGCCAATTTAAAACCGAGCTGAGAAGGAATTTCTTCTCCCAAAGGGTTGTGAATCTGTGGAATTCTCTGCCCAAGGAAGCAGTTGAGGATGGCTCATTGAATGTATTCAAATCACAGATAGATAGATTTTTAACCAATAAGGGAATTAAGGGTTAGTGGAGCGGGCGGGTAAGTGGAGCTGAGTCCACGGCCAGTTCAGCCATGATCTTTTTGAATGGCGGAGCAGGCTCGAGGGGCTAGATGGCCTACTCCTGTTCCTAATTCTTATGTTCGTATGTTCATCCCTTTACCTTTGCCCCAAACCCAGTCGTCTTCTTTGCTGGGCAACAACTACCTCCGTTCCATTGCGGCGACATCCCGTGGTTGGACGCTCTCTCGTCCCGTGGTCGGGACGCACTCTCGTCCATGTCCGTGATGCCAACTGCCACGATCTTCCTCCCCAGGGATTTTGCCTCTGGCGTCGGGAAGATGCATTCGGATCGTTCCGCCTGGAGCCCCACTCTGCGTGGTCGACCTGGAGCCTCCTCCATCATCACGAAGGCGTCGACGGCTTTGGGTGGTGGGTACCGCGCCTGTCCCGCTGCTCGGTTGAGCAGGGAAGACGTCGTTCGCCGGAGAAGATACGCAGAGGTCTTCCCAGTTCAATCGAATCTTCCCCATCCACCTCCTGCCAAGCAGCGTTGGGCCATCACCTGAAACAATTCACAGTGGTAAATCGTGCACCGCTCCCTCATGGGATACTCTTATATCCGCACTACCAATAACTGGTATCAGTTCCTTGGTGTAGGTGCGCAGCTTTGCCTGAATCGGGATCAGCTTGGGTCACTGTGCTTTGTCGCTCCACAGCCACTCGAATGCCTTCTGGCTCATAACTGATTGACTCACCTCTGTGTCTAGTTCCATGGAGACTGGAGTGCCGTTGAGTTTAACTTTTAACACTATCGGAGGGCTTCTGGTGGTGAAGGTGTGTATCCCATATACTTCCTCTTCATCCTCAGGTTGAGTTGCCTCTCCTGCTCGTTCAGCGTGATCCTCGCTGGATCGGTCATCCTCTCCTGACTCTGCCATGTGGTGAGTCAGAGATCATTTGCACATTCGCTGGAGGTGCCCCATTGTTCCACAGCCCTTGCACATATCGGGCTTGAATCGACATTGAGGTCTATGACTGCCGTCGCAACGTCGACATGGTGCTAATGGATACGCATTCACGCCCCACGGCAGACTCTGGGTCACTCCAGGCCTAGGTCTGGTCTCTGCGTTCGTGTGGGCCCAGCCCTGTATAGTTCTGCCTGCTGAAAACATTATTTTATGCACAGTACTTGCCGATGTGCTTCGATTCCATGAAGATATCTGTTTCGTGTTATTGCTCGTGGACATGAAGGCTTGGGCTTTTGTGATGGCCTTGTTCAGAGCTAGAGATTCGGCAGACAGCAGTTTGCGAAGAATGACCTCGTGGCCGATTCCAAGTGCAACATTTCCCTCAAGGATCCTGAAAATTGCACTGTCCCGCAAGGCGTCTTAGGTCGGCGACAAAACCCGCCACGTTCTGGCCCTCGGAGCGATGGTGTATGTAAAAGCGATACCTGGCCATTAAGATGCTCTCCTTTGGCTTGAGGTGTTCCCGAACCAGCGTACAGAGCTCTGTGTAAGACTTGTCCGTTGGTTTGACCAGTGCCAGCAGATTTTTGAGGAGGCCATATATCGAAGACCCACATACAGTGAGGAGAATCGCCCTGCGCTTGGTCGCCGTCTCAGCCTTGTCCAGTTCGTTGGCCACGAAGTACTGGTCGAGGCGCTCAATGCAAGCTTCCCAATCATCACCCTCAACAAATCTCTCAAGAATACCAACGGCAGCCATTACCGCATGAAAGTTCGTGATCCGTTACTCGTCGCCAATTTGTTGCGTTCAGAATAAATCCACAGGACTGTATTGTAAGCTCAAACTGTTGTGACCTTAGTCTCTTTATTCAGACTCAGAGTGCAGAAGAAGCATGGTGAACCACCTTTTATACATGCTTTCCCCAGGGTGCACAGGTGACCCTTAGGTCTCCTACAGGTGTGCCCCCTAGTGGCAACTCTTACATATTGGTGAGGTTTACATACATACATAACATCACTGCCCCCCCCCCCCCAAAGTCTTATGTACAAGTTATTTGCAAGTTGAGGCAATCTGGCGTCCTGCGTCCCCGGGTCGATCGCCTGAGTTGAAGTCCTGACGTGGTGGGTTCATCCTTTTGGTTGACGGCGAGGTTGATTGTGTTAGTGGTCGCTGGGAGCCAGGTCCTTTCACCGTGGTTCCTGGTTATCCGTAGTTCGCAGTTTGGTCTGGTCCAAATGCTTTCTGCGTTTGCCCAGTACCTGGTTTTACAATCAAACGCTCCATTTTCATCATACACATTCCATTCCCCACCTTTGGCTAATACCGTGCTAGTGGCCCATCTGGGGCCGTGAACATGGTCTGCATCATTTATTCTGATGTCGCGTGGAGGAGCCGTGCTCTCATGGCACATTCTCTGCTGATAGCATACGGAAGGCTCGGTTCTGAGTGATTCTGTCTGGTGACTGCGTAGAACCGGGGATAGCCAGGTCTGTCGGGAGTCTACAGTGACACATGTGGTGCTTGGCTTTGTGATTTGGGCTGCCCACTCTGGACTATTGTCGCTGACCCTAAGGCCTGGCAAGCCCAGGATGGCCGACATGGCCTTGAGACTTTCAGTAGTGGCGGGATGCCTTGTGGTCCCCGTGGATCCTCAGCCATAATATGGAGGCCCTGGACCACCAACTGTGTGTAGCCTCCCTGCCTTTCTTTGCCATGTTGCAGGGTTGCCCCATAGGGGGCAATCAGGTGGGATGAGCCTTTCGTCTTTGCGATGGATAAGCTGCAACATCCCGTCTAACAGTTTACCGTTGGCAGGCGGTAACGTGGGATCCTGGGTGGTCCATGTCCTAAACTGGGGGGCCGTTATGGTTGACCCCTCGCTTTCTAACACTTCCATGACAACGAGTAGGTCTGCCAGCTGTGCCGTTTCCACCCCAATGGTGGGCAATGGTAGCCAACTGAGGGCATTAACGTCGTTCTCAGTGCCTGGCCCATGGCAGATCATGTTACAATGCACAGACAGTGTTAGACATTCTCGAAACAACGCATCGGTTAATAGTGCCTCTGCTCTCCCAAAACTGTGGGATGGGCAGCTTGTCTGACTCGAGCAAACATTGGTACACTCTTTGGTACGTTTCTTTTGTTCTGTGAACCCAAGCTACAGCCTTGGTTAACTTATTGGATATCTGCACAACCGGTTGGGGCTCGCCCGCTACTTTGGTTTGCTGCACAACATGCCTGACCCCGTGTGGTAACACATCATTTGCTACGAATACTTTGTTAGATACATATACAACCGGTTGGGGCTCGCCCGCTACTTTGGTTTGCTGCACAACACGCCCGACCCCGTGTGGTAACACATCATTTGCTACAAGTAATTTGTCAGATACATATACGACCGGTTGGTGTTCACCCGCTACTTTGGCTTGTTTTAAGATCCCGACCCCATATGATAGTACATCATTGGCCGCGAAAGAATACTCATATGGGTTACAACTTAGTGCAACGTAGTGGATTCCTGGCCTTCTCAGCGGCCATGACACAAAGATTAATGGGAAAGCGGGTTGTGTAGAGGAAACAGAGAGGCTGCAAAGAGATTAAGATAGGTTAAGCGAATGGGCTAAGTTTGGCAGATGGAATACAATGTCGGAAAATGTGAGGTCATCCACCTTGGAAAAAAAAACAGTAAAAGGGAATATTATTTGAATGGGGAGAAATTACAACATGCTGTGGTGCAGAGGGACCTGGGGGTCCTTGTGCATGAATCCCAAAAAGTTAGTTTGTAGGTGCAGCAGGTAATCAGGAAGGCGAATGGAATGTTGGCCTTCATTGCGAGAGGGATGGACTACTAAAGCAGGGAGGTCCTGCTGCAACTGTATAGGGTATTGGTGAGGCCGCACCTGGAGTACAGCGTGCAGTTTTGGTCACCTTACTTAAGGAAGGATATACTAGCCTTGGAGGGGTACAGAGACGATTCACTAGGCTGATTCCGGAGATGAGGAGGTTACCTTCTGATGATAGATTGAGTAGACTGGGTCTTTACTCATTGGAGTTCAGAAGGATGAGGGGTGCTCTTATAGAAACATTCAAAATAATGAAAAGGATAGACAAGATAGAGGCAGAGAGGTTGTTTCCACTGGTCGGGGAGACTAGAACTAGGGGGCACAGCCTCAAAATACGGGGGAGCCAATTTAAAACCGAGCTGAGAAGGAATTTCTTCTCCCAAAGGGTTGTGAATCTGTGGAATTCTCTGCCCAAGGAAGCAGTTGAGGCTAGCTCATTGAATGTATTCAAATCACAGATAGATAGATTTTTAACCAATAAGGGAATTAAGGGTTAGTGGAGCGGGCGGGTAAGTGGAGCTGAGTCCACGGCCAGTTCAGCCATGATCTTTTTGAATGGCGGAGCAGGCTCGAGGGGCTAGATAGCCTACTCCTGTTCCTAATTCTTATGTTCGTATGTTCATCCCTTTACCTTTGCCCCAAACCCAGTCATCTTCTTTGCTGGGCAACAACTACCTCCGTTCCATTGCGGCGACATCCCGTGGTTGGACGCTCTCTCGTCCCGTGGTCGGGACGCACTCTCGTCCATGTCCGTGATGCCAACTGCCACGATCTTCCTCCCCAGGGATTTTGCCTCTGGCGTCGGGAAGATGCATTCGGATCGTTCCGCCTGGAGCCCCACTCTGCGTGGTCGACCTGGAGCCTCCTCCATCATCACGAAGGGGTCGACGGCTTTGGGTGGTGGGTACCGCGCCTGTCCCGCTGCTCGGTTGAGCAGGGAAGACGTCGTTCGCCGTAGAAGGTACGCAGAGGTCTTCCCAGTTCAATCGAATCTTCCCCATTCACCTCCTGCCAAGCAGCGTTGGGCCATCACCTGAAACAATTCACAGTGGTAAATCGTGCACCGCTCCCTCATGGGATGCTCTTATATCCGCACTACCAATAACTGGTATCAGTTCCTTGGTGTAGGTGCGCAGCTTTGCCTGAATCGGGATCAGCTTGGGTCACTGTGCTTTGTCGCTCCACAGCCACTCGAATGCCTTCTGGCTCATAACTGATTGACTCACCTCTGTGTCTAGTTCCATGGAGACTGGAGTGCCGTTGAGTTTAACTTTTAACACTATCGGAGGGCTTCTGGTGGTGAAGGTGTGTATCCCATATACTTCCTCTTCATCCTCAGGTTGAGTTGCCTCTCCTGCTCGTTCAGCGTGATCCTCGCTGGATCGGTCATCCTCTCCTGACTCTGCCATGTGGTGAGTCAGAGATCATTTGCACATTCACTGGAGGTGCCCCATTGTTCCATAGCCCTTGCACATATCGGGCTTGAATCGACATTGATGAGGTCTATGACTGCCCTCGCAGCGTCGACATGGTGCTAATGGATACGCATTCACGCCCCACGGCGGACTCTGGGTCACTCCAAGCCTTGGTCTGGTCTCTGCGTTCGTGTGGGCCCTGCCCTGTATAGTTCTGCCTGCTGAAAACATTATTTTATGCACAGTACTTGCCGGTGAGCTTCGATTCTATGAAGCTATCTGTTTCGTGTTATTGCTCGTGGACATGAAGGCTTGGGCTATTGTGATGGCCTTGCTCAGATCTAGGGATTCGGCAGACAGCAGTTTGCGAAGAATGACCTCGTGGCCGATTCCAAGTGCAACATTTCCCCCAAGGATCCTGAAAATTGGCACTGTCCCGCAAGGCGTCTTAGGTCGGCGACAAAACTCGCCACGTTCTGGCCCTCGGAGCGATGGTGTATGTAAAAGCGATACATGGCCATTAAGATGCTCTCCTTCGGCTTGAGGTGTTCCCGAACCAGCGTACAGAGCTCTGTGTAAGACTTGTCCGTTGGTTTGAGCGGTGCCAGCAGATTTTTGAGGAGGCCATATATCGAAGACCCACATACAGTGAGGAGAATCGCCCTGCGCTTGGTCGCCGTCTCAGCCTTGTCCAGTTCGTTGGCCACGAAGTACTGGTCGAGGCGCTCAATGCAAGCTTCCCAATCATCACCCTCAACAAATCTCTCAAGAATACCAACGGCAGCCATTACCGCATGAAAGTTCGTGATCCGTTACTCGTCGCCAATTTGTTGTGTTCAGAATAAATCCACAGGACTGTATTGTAAGCTCAAACTGTTGTGACCTTAGTCTCTTTATTCAGACTCAGAGTGCAGAAGCAGCATGGTGAACCACCTTTTATACCTGCTTTCCCCAGGGTGCTCAGGTGACCCTTAGGTCTCCTACAGGTGTGCCCCCTAGTGGCAACTCTTATATATTGGTGAGGTTTACATACATACATAACATCACTGCCCCCGCCCCCCAAAGTCTTATGTACAAGTTATTTGCAAGTTGAGGCAATCTGGCGTCCTGCGTCCCCGGGTCGATCGCCTGAGTTGAAGTCCTGACGTGGTGGGTTCATCCTTTTGGTTGACGGCGAGGTTGATTGTGTTAGTGGTCGCTGGGAGCCAGGTCCTTTCACCGTGGTTCCTGGTTATCTGTAGTTCGCAGTTTGGTCTGGTCCAAATGCTTTCTGCGTTTGCCCAGTACCTGGTTTTACAATCAAACGCTCCATTTTCATCATACACATTCCATTCCCCACCTTTGGCTAATACCGTGCTAGTGGCCCATCTGGGGCCGTGAACATGGTCTGCATCATTTATTCTGATGTCGTGTGGAGGAGCCGTGTTCTCATGGCACATTCTCTGCTGATAGCATACGGAAGGCTCGGTTCTTTGTGATTCTGTCTGGTGACTGCGTGGCACACGGGATAGCCAGGTCTGTCGGGAGTCTACAGTGACACATGTGGTGCTTGGCTTTGTGATTTGGGCTGCCCACTCCGGACTATTGTCGCTGACCCTAAGGCCTGGCAAGCCCAGGATGGCTGACATGGCCTTGAGACTTTCAGTAGTGGCGGGACGCCTCTTGGTCCCCGTGGATCCTGAGCCATAATATGGAGGCACCGGACCACCAACTGTGTGTAGCCTCCCTGCTTTTCTTTGCCACGTTGCAGGTTTGCCCCATAGGGGGCAATCAGGTGGGATGAGCCTTTTGTCTTTGCGACGGATAAGCTGCAACATCCCGTCTAACAGTTTACCGTTGGCAGGCGGTAACGTGGGATCCTGGTTGGTCCATGTCCTAAACTGGGGGGCCGTTATGGTTGACCCCTCGCTTTCTAACACTTCCATGACAACGAGTAGGTCTTCCAGCTGCGCCGTTTCCACCCCAATGGTGGGCAATGGTAGCCAACTGAGGGCATTAACGTCGTTCTCAGTGCCTGGCCCATGGCGGATCATGTTACAGTGCACAGACAGTGTTAGACATTCTCGAAACAACGCATCGGTTAATAGTGCCTCTGCTCTCCCAAAACTGTGGGATGGGCAGCTTGTCTGACTCGAGCAAATATTGGGACACTCTTTGGTACGTCTCTTTTGTTCTGTGAACCAAAGCTACAGCCTTGGTTAACTTATTGGATACCTGCACAACCGGTTGGGGCTCGCCCGCTACTTTGGTTTGCTGCACAACATGCCTGACCCTGTGTGGTAACACATCATTTGCTACGAATACTTTGTTAGATACATATACAACTGGTTGGGGTTCGCCCGCTACTTTGGCCTGCTGTACAACACACCCGACCCCGTGTGATAACACATCACTTGCTACAAGTACTTTGTCAGATACATATACGACCGGTTGGTGTTCACCCGCTACTTTGGCTTGTTTTAAGATCCCCCACACCCCCCTCCCGACCCCATATGATAGTACATCATTGGCCGCGAAAGAATACTCACATGGGTTACATTGTGCAAACAACTTATTGCAACGTAGTGGATTCCTGGCCTTCTCAGCGACCATGACACAAAGATTAGTGGGAAAGCGCGTTGTGTAGAGGACACAGAGAGGCTGCAAAGGGATTTAGATAGGTTAAGCGAATGGGCTAAGGTTTGGCAGATGGAATACAATGTCGGAAAATGTGAGATCATCCACCATGGACAAAAAAAAAACAGTAAAAGGGAATATTATTTGAATGGGGAGAAATTACAACATGCTGTGGTGCAGAGGGACCTGGGGGTCCTTGTGCATGAATCCCAAAAAGTTAGTTTGCAGGTGCAGCAGGTAATCAGGAAGGCGAATGGAATGTTGGCCTTCATTGCGAGAGGGATGGAGTACAAAAGCAGGGAGGTCCTGCTGCAACTGTACAGGGTATTGTTGAGGCCGCACCTGGAGTACTGCGTGCAGTTTTGATCACCTTACTTAAGGAAGGATATACTAGCTTTGGAGGGGGTACAGAGACGATTCACTAGGCTGATTCCGGAGATGATTCGAGAGGCGGCGGCAGTCCAAGAGGCGTGACTTCGTGGTTGGTGAGGCCTATAAAGGCCCAACGGCAGCGAGAGGCGGCGGAAGTCCGAGAGGCGGGAGTTCGTGGTTCGTGAGGCCTATAAAAGACCAGCTTGTGCAGCTGCAGCGGGGAGAGAAGGCAAAAAAGAAGTAGAAAGAAATCAAAAGGTGACGTCACAGCCAATAGGGTAAGTGATTGGCTGGTGATTGGTGAGTAGCTTTTCTTTTTATTTTTTATATCAGTAATAACCTGTTAACATTGTTGTTGTCAATTTAAGTGTACCTAAGGGTTAAGTCATGGCAGGAGAGCTCGGTCACGTGATATGCTCCTCCTCTACCACGTGGGAACTCAGGGACACTTCCGGTGTCCCTGACGACTACATGTGCGGGAAGTGTATCCGCCTCCAGCTCCTGACGGACCGTGTTGCGGAATTGGAGCTGGGGGTTGATTCACTCTGGAGCATCCACGATGCTGAGAATGACGTGAGTAGCATGTGTAGAGTTGGTCTTACCGCAGGTGAAGGGTCCACAGCCAGCTCGGGAATGGAAGACCAGCAGGAAGAGCAGTGCAAGAAAGGTAGTGCAGGGGTCCCCTGCGGTCATCCCCCTGCAAAACAGATACACTGCTTTGAGTACTGTTGAGGGGGATGACTCATCAGAGGAGGGCAGCAGCAGCCAAGTTCATGGCACCGTGGCTGGCTCTGTTGCACAGGAGGGCAGGAAAAAGAGTGGGAGAGCGATAGTGATAGGGGATTCAATTCTAAGGGGAATAGATAAGCGTTTCTGCGGCCGAAACCGAGACTCCAGGATGGTATGTTGCCTCCCTGGTGCAAGGGTCAAGGATGTCTCGGAGTGGGTGCAGGACATTCTAAAAAGGGAGGGAGAACAGCCAGTTGTCGTGGTGCACATTGGTACCAACGACATAGGTAAAAAAAGGGATGAGGTCCTACGAAACGAATTTAAGGAGCTAGGAGCTAAATTAAAAAGTAGGACCTCAAAAGCAATAATCTCGGGATTGCTACCAGTGCCACATGCTAGTCAGAGTAGGAATCGCAGGATAGCGCAGATGAATACGTGGCTTGAGCAGTGGTGCAGCAGGGAGGGATTCAAATTCCTGGGGCATTGGAACCAGTTCTGGGGGAGGTGGGACCAGTACAAACCGGACGGTCTGCACCTGGGCAGGACCGGAACCAATGTCCTAGGGGGAGTGTTTCCTAGTGCTGTTGGGGAGGAGTTAAACTAATATGGCAGGGCGATGGGAACCAATGCAGGGAGACAGAGGGAAACAAAAAGGAGACAAAAGCAAAAGACAGAAAGGAGATGAGTAAAAGTGGAGGGCAGAGAAAACCAAGGCAAAAAACAAAAAGGGCCACTGAATATAAAGGGGCTGCAGGAGGGGTCAAAACTAAAAATCATGGTTTAAAAACTAGAATTAAAACACTCAACCTAAATGCACGCAGCATTCGAAATAAAGTAAATGAGTTGATGGCACAAATCATTACAAATGGGTATGATTTGCTGGCCATTACAGAAACATGGTTGCAGGGTGGCCAAGACTGGGAATTAAACATACAGGGGTATCTGACGATTCGGAAAGATAGACAAGAAGGGAAAGGAGGTGGGGTAGCTCTGTTAATAAAGGATGATATCAGGGCAGTTGTGAGAAACGATATTTGCTCTAATGAACAAAATGTTGAATCATTGTGGGTGGAGATTAGAGATAGTAAGGGGAAAAAGTCACTGGTGGGCGTAGTTTATAGGCCCCCAAATAATAACTTCACGGTGGGGCGGGCAATAATCAAGGGAATAATGGAGGTATGTGAAAAAGGAACGGCAGTAGTCATGGGGGATTTTAACCTACATATCGATTGGTCAACTCAAATCGCACGGGGAAGCCTGGAGGAGGAATTCATAGAATGCATGCGGGATTGTTTCTTAGAACAGTATGTAACAGAACTTACAAGGGAGCAAGCTATCTTGGATCTGGTCCTGTGTAATGAGACAGGAATAATAAATGATCTCCGAGTAAAAGATCCTCTCGCAATGAGTGATCACAGTATGGTTGAATTTGTAATACAGATTGAGGGTGAGAAAGTTGTGTCAGAAACGAGCGTACTATGCTTAAACAAAGGGGACTACAGTGGGATGAGGGCAGAGTTGGCTAAAGTAAACTGGAAACACAGACTAAACGGTGGCACAATTGAGGAACAGTGGAGGACTTTTAAGGAGCTCTTTCATAGTGCGCAACAAAAATATATTCCAGTGAAAAAGAAGGGCGGAAAGAGAAGGGATAACCATCGTGGATAACCAAGGAAATAAAGGAGAGTATCAAATCAAAGACCAATGTGTATAAGGTGGCCAAGATTAGTGGGAAACTAGAGGATTGGGAAAATTTTAAAGAACAGCAAAGAATGACTAAAAAAGCAATAAAGAAAGGAAAGATAGATTTCGAAGGTAAACTTGCGCAAAACATAAAAACAGATAGTAAAAGCTTTTACAGATATATAAAACGGAAAAGAGTGACTAAAGTAAATGTTGGTCCCTTAGAAGATGAGCAGGGGAATTTAATAATGGGAAATGTGGAAATGGCTGAGACCTTAAACAATTATTTTGCTTCGGTCTTCACAGTGGAGGATACAAAAACCATGCCAAAAATTGCTGGTCACGGGAATGTGGGAAAGGAGGACCTTGAGACAATCACTATCACTAGCGGGGTAGTGCTGGACAGGCTAATAGGACTCAAGGTAGACAAGTCCCCTGGTCCTGATGAAATGCATCCCAGGGTATTAAAAGAGATGGCGGAAGTTATAGCAGATGCATTCGTTATAATCTACCAAAATTCTCTGGACTCTGGGGAGGTACCAGCGGATTGGAAAGCAGCTAATGTAACGTCTCTGTTTAAAAAAGGGGGCAGACAAAAGGCAAGTAACTGTAGGCCGGTTAGTTTAACATCTGCAGTGGGGAAAATGCTTGAAGCTATCATTAAGGAAGAAATAGCAGGACATCTAGATAGGAATAGTGCAATCAATCAGACGCAACATGGATTCATGAAGGGGAAATCGTGTTTAACTAATTTACTAGAATTCTTTGAGGATATAACGAGCATGGTGGATAGAGGTGTACCGATGGATGTGGTGTATTTAGATTTCCAAAAGGCATTCAATAAGGTGTCACACAAAAGGTTACTGCAGAAGATAGAGGTACGCGGAGTCAGAGGAAATGTATTAGCATGGATAGAGAATTGGCTGGCGAACAGAAAGCAGAGAGTTGGGATTAATGGGTCCTTTTCGGGTTGGAAATCGGTGGTTAGTGGTGTGCCACAGGGATCGCTGCTGGGTCCACAACTGTTTACAATATACATAGATGACCTGGAAGATGGGACAGAGTGTAGTGTAACAAAATTTGCAGATGACACTAAGATTAGTGGGAAAGCGGGTTGTGCAGAGGACACAGAGAGGCTGCAAAGAGATTTGGATAGGTTAAGCGAATGGGCGAAGGTTTGGCAGATGGAATATAATGTCGGAAAGTGTGAGGTCATCACCTTGGGAAAAAAAACAGTAAAAGGGAATATTATTTGAATGGGGAGAAATTATAACATGCTGAGATGCAGAGGGACCTGGAGGTCCTTGTGCATGAATCCCAAAAAGCTAGTTTGCAGGTGCAGCAGGTAATCAGGAAGGCGAATGGAATGTTGGCCTTCATTGCGAGAGGGATGGAGTACAAAAGCAGGGAGGTCCTGCTGCAACTGTATAGGGTATTGGTAAGGCCGCACCTGGAGTACTGCATGCAGTTTTGGTCACCTTACTTAAGGAAGGATATACTGGCTTTGGAGAGGGTACAGATACGATTCACTAGGCTGATTCCGGAGATGAGGGGGTTACCTTATGATGATAGATTGAGTAGACTGGGTCTTTACTCGTTGGAGTTCAGAAGGATGAGGGGTGATCTTATAGAAACATTTAAAATCATGAAAGGGATGGACAAGATAGAGGCAGAGAGGTTGTTTCCACTGGTAGGGGAGACTAGAACTAGGGGGCACAGCCTCAAAGTACGGGGGAGCCAATTTAAAACCGAGTTGAGAAGGAATTTCTTCTCCCAGAGGGTTGTGAATCTGTGAAATTCTCTGCCCAAGGAAGCAGTTGAGGCTAGCTCATTGAATGTATTCAAGTCACAGATCGATAGATTTTTAACCAATAAGGGAATTAAGGGTTACGGGGAGTGGGCGGGTAAGTGGAGCTGAGTCCACGGCCAGATCAGCCATGATCTTTTTGAATGGCGGAGCAGGCTCGAGGGGCTAGATAGCCTACTCCTGTTCCTAATTCTTATGTTCTTATGTTCTTATGTTCATCTCTTTACCTTTGCCCCAAACCCAGTCGTCTTCTTTGCTGGGCAACAAATACCTCTGTTCCATTGCGGCGATATCCTGTGGTTGGACGCTGTCTCTTCCCGTGGTCGGGACGCACTCTGGTCCATGTCCGTGATGCCGACTGGCACGATCTTCCTCCCCAGGTATTTTGCCTCTGGCATCGGGAAGATGCATTCGGATCATTCCGGCTGGAGACCCACTCCGCATGGTCGACCTGGAGCCTCCTCCATCATCACGAAGGGGTCGTCGGCTTTGGTTGGTGGGTACCGCACCTGTCCCGCTGCTCGGTTGAGCAGGGAAGACGTCGTTTGCCGTAGAAGGTACGCAGAGGTCTTCCCAGTTCAATCGAATCTTCCCCATCCACCTTCCACCAAGCAGCGTTGGGCCATCACCTGAAACAATTCACAGTGGTAAATCGTGCACCGCTCCCTCATGGGATACTGTTATCAGTTCCTTGGTGTAGGTGCGCAGCTTTGCCTGAATCGGGATCAGCTTGGGTCACTGTGCTTTGTCGCTCCACAGCGTCTCGAATGTCTTCTGGCTCATAACTGATTGACTCACCCCTGTGTCTAGTTCCATGGAGACTGGAGTGCCGTTGAGGTTAACTTTTAACATTATCGGAGGGCTTTTGGTGTGTGAAGGTGTGTATCCCATATACTTCCTCTTTATCGTCAGGTTGAGTTGCCTCTCTTGCTCGTTCGGCATGATCCTCGCTGGATCGGTCGTCCTCTCCTGACTCTGCCATGTGGTGAGTCAGAGATCATTTGCACATTCGCTGGAGCTGCCCCATTGTTCCACAGCCTTGCACATATCGGGCTTGAATCGACATTGATGAGGTCTATGACTGCACTCGCAGCGTTGACATGGTGCTAATGGATACGCATTCACGCCCCACGGCAGACTCTGGGTCACTCTAGGCCTAGTTCTGGCCTCTGCGGTCATGTGGGCCCTGCCCTGTATAGTTCTGCCTGCTGAAAACATTATTTTATGCACAGTACTTGCCGGTGAGCTTCGATTCTATGAAGCTATCTGTTTCGTGTTATTGCTCATGGACATGAAGGCTTGGGCTATTGTGATGGCCTTGCTCAGATCTAGGGATTCGGCAGACAGCAGTTTGCGAAGAATGACCTCGTGGCCGATTCCAAGTGCAACATTTCCCCCAAGGATCCTGAAAATTCGGACTGTCCCGCAAGGCGTCTTAGGTCGGCGACAAAACTCGCCACGTTCTGGCCCTCGGAGCGATGGTGTATGTAAAAGCGATACCTGGCCATTAAGATGCTCTCCTTCGGCTTGAGGTGTTCCCGAACCAGCGTACAGAGCTCTGTGTAAGACTTGTCCGTTGGTTTGACCGGTGCCAGCAGATTTTTGAGGAGGCCATATATCGAAGACCCACATACAGTGAGGAGAATCACCCGGCGCTTGGTCGCTGTCTCAGCCTTGTCCAGTTCGTTGGCCACGAAGTTCTGGTCGAGGCGCTCAATGCAAGCTTCCCAATCATCACCCTCAACAAATCTCTCAAGAATACCAACGGCAGCCATTACCGCATGAAAGTTCGTGATCCGTTACTCGTCGCCAATTTGTTGTGTTCAGAATAAATCCACAGGACTGTATTGTAAGCTCAAACTGTTGTGACCTTAGTCTCTTTATTCAGACTCAGAGTGCAGAAGCAGCATGGTGAACCCTTAGGTCTACATAAGAACCTAAGAATTAGGAACAGAAGTAGGCCATCTAGCCCCTCGGGCCTGCTCCGCCATTCAACAAGATCATGGCTGATCTGGCCGTGGACTCAGCTCCATTTACCCGCCCGCTCCCCATAACCCTTAATTCCCTTATTGGTTAAAAATCTATCTATCTGTGACTTGAATACATTCAATGAGCTAGCCTCAACTGCTTCCTTGGGCAGAGAATTTCACAGATTCACAACCCTCTGGGAGAAGAAATTCCTTCTCAGCTCAGTTTTAAATTGGCTCCCCCGTATTTTGAGGCTGTGCCCCCTAGTTCTAGTCTCCCTGACCAGTGGAAACAACCTCTTTGCCTCTATCTTGTCTCTATCTCTGTCTCCCACAGGTGTGCCCCCTTGTGGCAAGTCTTACATATTGGTGAGGTTTATATACATGCATAACAGGGGCTATAAATAGAGCTAGATCGCCGGGCCCTAGAACATCGTGGGCGAAGGTGTGACGAATGAGGGTATGGGGCCCAGAAGAGCCGAGGGCCCAGGGCAGCACAGGCCTGCACACACTGCGATATGTGTGCGCACTAGGTCCGTGCAGCAGAGCAGGTCTCCAATCGTCCTGGTTAACCCTTGCAACTGGATCAAGGCCTAGCTCTGTCAAGCCCGTGTGGTGGCTGATGTGCAACGGTCACCACACGTTAAAAAAATCCACACACAGGCATCTTCCACCCCTTCAATTGGAGTTCAGGACTGGAACATCGGGTCCTCATTGAAACATCTGTGAACTCTTGTGGAAGCAAGTCATCCTCGTTTGAGGGACTACCTACGATGATGTTGAGTGGTGATAAATACCACTGTGTACATGATTTGAAAAGTGTCTCACTTATCTTGCACATGGCTGTAGTGATGTCAGTTTGGCTCAGTTGGTTGCACTCTCACCTGTGAATCACAAGGTCATGAATTCAACCCCCCATGACAATACAACACATAACCTTGACTGGCAGTTCCTTGTGGTATCAAAGGAGTTGTCCAGTACTTGGTAGTGCATTGCCATAATACAAAGGAGTTGTGCAGTACTTGAGATGCTAAACTTTAGATGAAATGTCAAATTAAATCCAATTTGGGAGAATACTAAAGATCCCATCGCACTGTTTAAAGATCAAAGGGCAAAAAATTAAATGGAATAGTGGCACACATTAGCACCCGAGAGTGGAGCTCACCACCGGAGCACCTTGCTGTCAGCGCCTCCCAAGGTTTGCCGGCGGCGCTAACAGCTAGCGCTGCACACTCTAGCGCCACCCACTTGGTGACATCAGTGCGCGTGCAACACCCCGATAGCGCTGTGGTTGGGAACTTCAATGGGTTCGCCTGTCTTAGCGCCGGCTGCTAATTGCTCCAGAGAAAGCAGGCATCCCAGAAGCTCCCAGGGTGCTACTGAAATCGATCATCGGGTGAGTGGTTGGAAGGTGAGGTTTTTTTCATTGACATTGACTTCATTAAGGTTTATCTTTGACGTTTCAAAATATCAACAACGTAGAAATTTACAGCGCAGAAGGAGGCCACTTCGGCCCATCGTGTCCACGCCGGCCGACAAAGAGCCGCAAGGCCCTCAGTCAGCAGCCCTGCCCACCTACCTTGCTTTAATTTTCACTTGTCAGCTGGTTCAGCTGACCTCCCCTATAGGCACTGGGATGCCTGTTTCCAAGTGCCACAACTTCATTAGCGCTCCCGTGCCAGCGCCCCGTGATTCAACTTTAGCGCCCGAAGAGGAGTGTGGAACGCTTCTCATAGCACTCCACTCCCCTCGAGGGGGGCTAAAAATCCAAAATCCTGATTGGAGACGGTAAACATTGCCCGCTGCTAACGTTAACGACCAGGGGTGTTACTGCCTCAAACCGGGCGATTATCAATTTTTCCCCCAGAGAATGCACCTGGTTTTCTGACCTACATCCTAAAAATGAAAACAAATTTATCAGTTGATTAAGCTCACTTCTGTTTGTGGTATCTTGCTGTATATAAAAAAAAGCCACCACGTTTGTCACTGTACTTCAAATGAATGTCATTATTTTTGATGTGTATTGCATATATTTCAGAGAGATGTGATAAATCCGTATTTTTTTTGTTTGTTTGCACAGCATGTTTAGGAGGAGGAAGGGTTTAAAGATTACTTTTACTTTCTCATTCAGCCTGCAAATTGTCTCTAGGTTGGACATAATTACTGAACACTCTGCCAACTCGATTCCCTTTTTCCCTCTTCTCAGGCTTAAAATTACAGCATATTTAAATATGTAAAATGGGGCCAAGCAATGGAAAATATCTCCAGCGGTACTCCCTTACCACCTCCGCACAGGAAAATCCAGGCCATTATTACTTAATTTAAAATATCTGCGCTTTGGGGATAACAGTATCGTTAGCAGCAGCCTACCCGACGAATTCGAGAAAATGAGGCCAGTCTTGGCCAAGTGAATTTACACTGCAGCGTACTTTTCAGTACATCAACCCTGATGAATCGCTTCTTCTGTACAAAGCTAAACCTGATTTTAAGGACTACATAACCCTGAACGCAGCCAGGCTTTAACTGAAATCTATGAACTATGTAGGAAACACAGAATAATGGGATGATACTAGTGGTTCTGTGTGGAAATCTTTTCCAAAAATATCATTCGAAAGAGAGACTATGATAACCGTATTAAAGTTGCTGTATTATTTGTGAGTTGTAGAGCTTTCTCTGTTGTGTATTAAGTGCTATTGAATGGGGACACTGTTGATGGATTCAGATCTATTTTAGTTTACCTACTGGCAGCAGGCATAATATTACTGCCATCAAGAATTCTATTTTCTACCAGGCGGCAATATAAAACAAGATTTGTAACAAACTTCCTATTTCCATACTTCTCAGAGCACCTTTGGGTGAAACGGAACTGTCTGTAGGGCTCAGGGGAGGAAGTGGTTTAATGGTCAACTCAACTTGTCCATGACCTGAAATAACTGCGTTCAGAGAATGTTAGACTGAAAATAAAAAGAAAGACTTGCGTTTATATAGCGCCTTTCACGATCACCGGACGTCGCAATGCACTTTACAGGAAATGAAGTACTCTTGAAGTGTAGTCACTGTTGTAATGTAGGAAACGTGGCAGCCAATTTACACTCAGCAAGCTCCCACAGACCGCAATGTGATAATGATCAGATAGTGTTTTTTGTAATGTTGATTGAGGGATAAGTATTGGCCAGGACACTGGGATAACTCTCCTGCTCTTCAAAATAGTGCCATGGGATCTTTTACATTCACCTGAGAGAGCAGACGAGATCTCAGTTTAACATCTCAACCAAAACATAAGAACAAAAGAACATAAGAATTAGGAACAGGAGTAGGCCATCTAGCCCCTCGAGCCTGCTCCGCCATTCAACAAGATCATGGCTGATCTGGGTGGACTCAGCTCCACTTACCCGCCCGCTCCCCATAACCCTTAATTCCCTTCTTGGTTAAAAATCTATCTATCTGTGACTTGAATACATTCAATGAGCTAGCCTCAACTGCTTCCTTGGGCAGAGAATTCCACAGATTCACAACACTCTGGGAGAAGAAATTCCTTCTCAACTCAGTTTTAAATTGGCTCCCCGTATTTTGAGGCTGTGCCCCCTAGTTCTAGTCTCCCCGACCAGTGGAAACAACCTCGCTGCCTCTATCCCTTTCATTATTTTAAATGTTTCTATAAGATCACCTCTCATCCTTCTGAACTCCAACAAGTAAAGACCCAGTCTACTCAATCTATCATCATAAGGTAACCCCTCATCTCCGGAATCAGCCTAGTGAATCGTCTCTGTAACCCCTCCAAAGCTAGTATATCCTTCCTTAAGTAAGGTGACCAAAACTGCACGCAGTACTCCAGGTGCGGCCTCACCAATACCCTATACAGTTGCAGCAGGACCTCCCTGCTTTTGTATTCCATCCCTCTCGCAATGAAGGTCAACATTCCATTCGCCTTCCTGATTACCTGCTGCACCTGCAAACTAACTTTTTGGGATTCATGCATAAGGACCCCCAGGTCCCTCTGCACCGCAGCATGTTGTAATTTCTCCCCATTCAAGTAATATTCCCTTTTACTGTTTTTTTTCCCAAGGTGGATGACCTCACATTTTCCGACATTGTATTCCATCTGCCAAACCTTAGCCCATTCGCTTAACTTATCTAAATCTCTTTGCAGCCTCTCTGTGTCCTCTACACAACCCGCTTTCCCACTAATCTTTGTGTCATCTGCAAATTTTGTTATACTACACTCTGTCCCCTCTTCCAGGTCATCTATATATATTGTAAACATTTGTGGTCCCAGCACCAATTCCTGTGGCACCCCACTAACCACCGATATCCAACCCGAAAAGGACCCATTTATCCCGACTCTCTGCTTTCTATTAGCCAGCCAATTCTCAATCCATGCTAATACATTTCCTCTGACTCCGCATACCTTTATCTTCTGCAGTAACCTTTTGTGTGGCACCTTATCGAATGCCTTTTGGAAATCTAAATACACCACATCCATCGGTACACCTCTATCTACCATGCTCGTTATATCCTCAAAGAATTCCAGTAAATTAGTTAAACATGATTTCCCCTTCATGAATCCATGTTGCGTCTGCTTGATTGCACTATTCCTATCTAGATGTCCCGCTATTTCTTCCTTAATGATAGCTTCAAGCATTTTCCCCACTACAGATGTTAAACTAACCGGCCTATAGTTACCTGCCTTTTGTCTGCCTCCTTTTTTAAACAGAGGCGTTACATTAGCTGCTTTCCAATCCGATGGTACCTCCCCAGAGTCCAGAGAATTTTGGTAAATTATAACGAATACATCTGCTATAACTTCTGCCATCTCTTTTAATACCCTGGGATGTATTTAATCAGGACCAGGGGACTTGTCTACCTTGAGTTCCATTAGCCTGTCCAGCACTACCCCGCTAGTGATAGTGATTGTCTCAAGGTCCTCCCTTCTCACATTCCCGTGACCAGCAATTTTTGGCATGGTTTTTGTGTCTTCCACTGTGAAGATCGAAGCAAAATAATTGTTTAATGTCTCAGCCATTTCCACATTTCCCATTATTAAATCCCCCTTCTCATCTTCTAAGGGACCAACATTTACTTTAGTCACTCTTTTCTGTTTTACATATCGGTAAAAGCTTTTACTTTCTGTTTTTATGTTTTGCGCAAGTTTACTTTCATAATCTATCTTTCCTTTCTTTATTGCTTTCTTAGTCATTCTTTGCTGTCGTTTAAAATTTTTCCAATCTTCTAGTTTCCCACTAACCTTGGCCACCTTATATGCATAGGTTTTTAATTTGATACTCTCCTTTATTTCGTTGGTTATCCACGGCTGGTTATCCCTTCTCTTACCGCCCTTCTTTTTCACTGGAATATATTTTTGTTGAGCACTATGAAAGAGCTCCTTAAAAGTCCTCCACTGTTCCTCAATTGTGCCACCGTTTAGTCTGTGTCTCCAGTCTACTTTAGCCAACTTTGCCCTCATCCTACTGTAGTCCCCTTTGTTTAAGCATAGTACACTCATTTGAGACACTAGTTCCGCACCCTCAATCTGTATTACAAATTCAACCATACTGTGATCACTCATTGCGAGAGGATCTTTTACGAGGAGATCGTTTATTATTCCTGTCTCATTACACAGGACCAGATCTAAGATAGCTTGCTCCCTTGTAGGTTCTGTAACATACTGTTCTAAGAAACAATCCCGTGTGCACTCTATGAATTCCTCCTCAAGGCTACCCCATGCGATTTGATTTGACCAATCGATATGTAGGTTAAAATCCCCCGTGATTATTGTCGTTCCTTTTTCACATGCCTCCATTATTCCCTTGATTATTGTCCGCCCCACTGTGAAGTTATTATTTGGGGGCCTATAAACTACGCCCACCAGTAACTTTTTCCCCTTACTATCTCTAATCTCCACTCACAATGATTCAACATTTTGTTCATTAGAGCCAATATCGTCTCTCACAACTGCCCTGATATCATCCTTTATTAACAGAGCTACCCCACCTTCTTTCCCTTTTTGTCTATCTTTCCGAATCGTCAGATACCCCTGTATGTTTAATTCCCAGTCTTGGCCACCCTGCAACCACGTTTCTGTAATGGCCACCAAATCATACCGATTTGTAATGATTTGTGCCGTCAACTCATTTACTTTATTTCGAATGCTGCGTGCGTTTAGGTAGAGTGTTTTAATACTAGTTTTTAAACCATGATTTTTAGTTTTGACCCCTCCTGCAGCCCCTTTATATTCATACATATTGTCCCTTCCTATCACATTGTGGTTTACACTTACCCCAGTGCTACTCTGCCCTGTTGCCTCCTGCCTTTCGCAATCTTTCTTGGGGTCCTGTTCATCTGAGCCCTCACCCACTCTAACTAGCTTAGAGCCCTCTCCTGGGTTCCGAATACTCCTCACGTTGATGCACCGAGCTTTCATGCTTGCCTTTTTATTACACTTTGACCCTTTAGAATTTTGCTGTACAGTGGCCCTTTTTGTTTTTTGCCTTGGGTTTCTCTGCCCTCCACTTTTACTCATCTCCTTTCTGTCTTTTGCTTCTGTCTCCATTTTGTTTCCCTCTATCTCCCTACATTGGTTCCCATCCCCCTGCCATATTAGTTTAACACCTCCCCAACAGCACTAGGAAACACTCCCAGGATTGGTTCCAGTCCTGCCCAGATGCAGACCGTCCGGTTTGTACTGGTCCCACCTCCCCCAGAACCGGTTCCAATGCCCCAGGAATTTGAATCCCTCCCTGCTGCACCACTGCTCAAGCCACGTATTCATCTGAGCTATCCTGCGATTCCTACTCTGACTAGCATGTGGCACTGGTAGCAAACCCGAGATTACTACTTTTGAGGTCCTACGTTTTAATTTAGCTCCTCGCTCCTTAAATTAATCTCGTAGGATTCATCCCTTTTTTTACCTATGTCGTTGGTACTAATGTGCACCACGACAACTCTCTGTTCACCCTCCCTTTTCAGATTGTCCTGCACCCGCTCCGAGACATCCTTGACCCTTGCACCAGGGAGACAACATACCATCCTGGAGTCTCGGTTGCGGCTGCAGAAACGCCTATCTATCCCCCTTTAAGGCGGGACCTCTGACATTGCAGCGTTCCCTCAGCACTGCGTTGGAATAATAGCCTAGATTTTTGTGTTGAATCCGAACCCACAACCTTCTGACTCAGAAGCAAGAGTGCTACCACTGAATTCAACCACTGGTTTAATCATATGTAGGCTTTGGATAGAACAGACTTGATGTGCTGAAAGCCTTTGACACTGACACTGCCCTCTTGTTTGGGAAGTTTCGAGGCTCTGCCCCAAACAAGATCCCATGGAAACTAGAGGGAAAAGGTCGTGACCCAGCATATCTTGGTCCCAGCCTAAATTCTGGCCCTCCTTCCATACTCTCACTCAATATTTGGCCCTTACGCATCTATCGTGACCACTTAATTTCAATACTCAGAGTTAAACTTGAATTAGATAACCACCAGTCTTTAAGAAGAACTCTTATTTCTTTACCCATTGGTTGTTTCAGCATTGTAGCCTTTTTAAGTGAAAGAATATACAGGGAATGTCAAGAATTAAAATGATCGGCATAAATAAAATGATGTCAGTATCGTAATTGTCACTTGGCAACTGATTGGAAGTGTACTTGTGTTGTTTGTGTTGGTGATGGTATTACTTTAAAGGGTAATTATAGGGAGATTGGGAACAAGGAGTAATTTGAAATCTCTGCACACACTATCTGATCCATTCCCCCACTTCACAATGACTGATGTTTCTGCAGCCCAAGCACACCTCTGTCGGCATCACCGTGTGTGATACTTCCTACCCTTTGGATCAACCCAATAAAACAAAGTGGCATTGCTAGTAGGAGAATGAGTGGTGCTCCAAATACCTCTGATTAGTTTCCCTGGCCTGCAAAAATAAATTGTCCACCATTGTTGTCATTGCCTATACCTGTCTATGGCCATAGGCAGGAGGATGAGTTATTATGGGAGCAGTTCATATGGCTTATCAGTAAAAAGAAATGGAAATACTAGTTAATGAATATGATTCTGTTTTAGGAACATAGGAGATAATGGACAAAACAGATCATCTAGTTCATCTTCTACCGTCCTGGTAGTCGTATGGTACAACAATAATGGAGTTGTTGGTGAATCATAGCGATCAATCTCTATCACATAGTCTACAACAGAGCCAGACATGAGGAGAGAAAAGAACGAATGGTGGAAAGCTTTGGGAACTGTAATGTATGCACCTGTGAGCATGCTCATAGACTTGTGGCGCTGTTGGCCTACAGCCACACTAGTCTGAAAACGCCCGATCTCGTCTGATCTCGAAAACTAAACAGAGTCAGGCCTGGTTAGTACTTGGATGGGAGACCGCCTGGGAATACCAGGTGCAGTCAGCTTAGTGTCAACCATGGCTCAGCAGGTAGCACACTCGCCTCCGAGTCAGAAGGTTGTGGGTTCTAGTCCCACTCCAGGGATTTGAGCACAAAAATCCAGGCTGACACTCCCAGTGCAGTGCTGAGGGAGTGCTGCACTGTCGGAGGTGCCATCTTTCGGATGGGATGTTAAACCGAAGCCCCGTCTGCTCTCTCAGGTGGATGTAAAAGATCCCACAGCAATATTTTGAAGAAGAGCAGGGGAGTTATCCCTGGTATCCTGGCCAATATTTGTTTTAAAGTTTAATTTGTTTTAATTGCCGGGTTTTAGTGTCCCCCTCCCCTTTTATAGGGGGGCACTTGTAAATTATATGATTTTATTGGCCAAAATTTTTTTTAAAAAAAAACAAAACAAAAAAAAACACAAAAAAAAAGGGCAGTTGAAAAGTGGCTGGAGTGTTCCCCAGATTAGGGGGCACTTGATTTAATGTTAATTATGTTTTACTCCAAAAGAGTTGTGGAGCTGTTGCACTGTGAGTGGCTTAGCCAGTCACATGATGCTCACAAGACTCAATAAAACCCCAGTTAATTGAGTTCAGATTCTCCATGATGAGGCGTGCAGTTGTGAGCCTGGTGGATGAACTGGTAGTGTTCAGTTTGATTGTTAAACCTTTGCTAATAAACCAGTTAGTTCTTTCCAGCAAATGTGTAGCTGTGAATTCTTAAGCAAAGAACCCATGAAGCAAATACATTACAGGAACCATACATACAAAGTCATCTGTTCCTCCCAAGTATACTGCACTTAGCATTTGTCATGTCTCAAATTATTCATGTGCTGTATGCCAAAATATTATTTTCTGAAGAAACCTATCTAACTTGCATTTGAATGAATCAATACTACCTGCTTCCACCATTTCCCCAGGGAGCCTTTTCCATAGATTGACCACTTGCTGTCTGAAATAATAATCCTCAGATTAGTTTTGAATGAATCCCACGCAAGTGCAGGCCGTGTCCTCTGGTTCTACTGTTCTTAGCAAGGTGAAATAGCTCACCATAGCCTACATTATCTAGTCCCTTTAGAATCATAAATCACCTCTCAACTTTCTCTCTTCCAGTGAGAACATGCCCAATTTACATCATCACCTCATAATCCAGTCCCTCCATCCCCTCAACCATTCCGGTTGTTCTTTTCTGTATGCTCTCGATAGCTGCAATATGCTTTTTGTACTGCGACAACCAGAACTGTACACAGTATTGTAAGTGCGATTGCATCAATGATTTATAAACTGGTAGGATTACTTCACTATTTTGGCTCAATATTGACCTTTTAATATATCCCAACATGTGAGTTGTTTACCAAATGTCACCGAGCATTGTCGTAATAGCTTCAATTTATTGTCATTCAGGATCCACAGATCTCTTTTATTTCTGTGCAGGTTATTTTCTTTTTATTTAAGTAATAGTATCTTCCTGGATATCTTTTTTTCCCCTTGTGAAACACTTTGGGGGAAAAAAATGGGTGTTCGGCAACAAAGCAATTGGTGTCACCGCCAACTACCTCTGACGGCCGTCCGAAATAGCTGCAGCGCCAACTGACCTAAATTGGCATAGGGGGCATGGAGGTAGGTGGGTGCAGCGCTAACCTTGGGCGCAACGGCGTCCTGGTGGTGTTGAACGAGGGATCCGGGACCAATTTGTAGTCCTAATGCGGCATTACTGCTTCTTCGACCGCCTGTGCGAGGCTGCAAAGTGTGCAATGCGTTATGGGCTGCGAGGAGCTCTGAAATTTAAAGGAGCCATGCACATTGAAGCAAGACAAAGTAGAATGCACTGATTCAATACATTTTTCAGCCCTTTCTGTCTTTTTACAAATATTCAATTTTTAAAAGAAGTTCCAAATATAATTATTCAGCTCTTAAAGCTGAATTACCTTCCTAAATGAACAAACGGGAAAACTGCCTCAGCACTAATCCAAATGGCTCAGCAAGCCAGGGAAGGGGCACCCAGGGTTTCGCACGTAATACCCCAGCTTTGTGCAGGGGGTCAGCACTGCAAGACGGCCCTCTACCCACAGGGGCCAGGAGGCCCTCCAGAAAGAACAATGTGGGAGTGCATTACCAAGGCTGTCACTGCCAATAGTGTCACCCCCCCCCCTACTTGGCTCCAGTGCCCAAAGAAGCTTCATAACCGCAGACCAGTGGTCAAGGTCAGTGAATACATCTTCTAAAGCCATCACCTACCAACTGCACCACTAGCTTCACACACTGCTCAATGCACAACACCCAATCACTCATCTACCAACAATCTGCACCAATGATGAGGCACTTCCACCATTCCTAGCATCGCCTCATCCCCTTGGAGGAGACATTCAGGCCATCGGCGGGGCTGAAAGGATACAATATGCGGGTATCCTCATGCGTTATCCCCCTTCTGGCATCTCCCTTCTAAGTTTCCCGCCCTCCCATCAGCACAACTCCACCCTTGAGTCTTCCTCGTTTCACAACCCAAGAAATGCAGCCTGCCCAGCCAGTGGGTCAACAAGAAGAGGTAGCCTGCCCAGCCAGTGGGTCAACAAGAAATGCAGCCTGCTCAGCCAGTGGGTCAACAAGAAATGCAGCCTGCCCAGCCAGTGGGTCAACAAGAAATGCAGCCTGCTCAGCCAGTGGGTCAACAAGAAATGCAGCCTGCCCAGCCAGTGGGTCAACAAGAAATGCAACCTGCCCAGCCAGTGGGTCAACAAGAAATGCAACCTGCCCAGCCAGTGGGTCAACAAGAAGAGGGAGCCTGCCCAGCCAGTGGGTCAATAAGAAATGCAACCTGCCCAGCCAGTGGGTCAACAAGAAATGCAACCTGCCCAGCCAGTGGGTCAACAAGAAACGCAACCTGCCCAGCCAGTGGATCAACAAGAAGAGGTAGTCTGCCCAGCCAGTGGGACCGCAGGTGGACGATTCCATCCCGATATCCTGGCCTCAAAGGGGCTGTCAGCCTGCTTGCACGCCAGGTTAACCTGGTGTGCTTAGGACCCAGTGCTGAATTGAATGCTAGGGCCGAAGTTCGCGTACCTAGATTAAATCAACCCTCAACCTTCTAAGCTCAAGAGAATACAAGCCAAGTTTATGCAAACTTTCCTCATAATTTAACCCTTTAAGCCCCACATCATTCTGATGAATCTGCTCTGTTCCCCTTCCAAGCCCAATATATCTTTCCTGAGGTTTGGTGCCCGTAACTGAATGTAGTATTCCAGATGGGGTCTGACCACGACTCTTATTATCTGGTCATTATCACATTGCTGTTTGTGGGAGCTGGCTGTGCGCAAATTGGCTGCCGCACTTCCCAAATTACAACATTGACTACACTCCAAAAGTACTTCATTGGTTGTAAAGCGCTTTGAGACGTCCGGTGGTCATGAAAGGTGCTATATAAATGCAAATCTTTCTTTCTTTCTTTCTCTTTACAACTGAAGTGTCACCTCCTCATTCTGGAATCCCAACCCTTTGAGATAAAGGCTAACATTCCTTCGCCCTTTTGATTACATTTTGTATCTATGCACTAGTCTTTAGTGACATATACATGGACACTCAAATTCTCTTGTTCCTCCACAGTTCCTTGCGTCTCTCCATTCCAATTTGTCTTTCTCAGGTCCAAAGTGGATGACCTCACACCTCCACACATTGAACTCCATCTTCCAGTTTTTCCCCACTCATTTAGTCTGTCTATGACCCTTTGTAACCTTCTCCTCCCATCCACACAACTTAATGTGCCTCCTAACTTAATGTCATCTACAAACTTGAATATACAATTGTCTATTTCTTCCTCCAAGTCATTGATATATATGGTGAAAAGCTGAGGCCCCAGTGCAGATCCCTTGTCACAGTCCGCCAATCAGAGAATGAGCCTTTTATCCTTACTCTTTGGCCGAGATTTCCCGAGGTGGGGGGGGGGGGGGGGGGTGGTCAGCGGACACGATTGGTGGTGGGTCATGTGGAAAAGTTTTTTCCCCCCAGCGGGTCGGGACCCTGCTGTGAACCCACCACCACACGCCTTTACCAAATGTCGGGTCTGTGAGCGCTGAGCACACCCCGGGGGAGCTAATTTAGATGATTAGTGGCTTGTTTACAGCCACTTAACAATAGTTTTGAATTTGATAGCTCGCCTAAGGGTTTCACACTGTTGCTAGACCATGTTTGTGAAGCTGAGGCGGGAGGTTAGTAGCCATTGAATCAGCTGATGAGTTGACAGCTTTAAATGTCAAGTAAAAGCTCCCATCTTCCAGAGATATCACAAACTCTTCCTCACTGCATTTCCCACAACAGATTCATCATGCTGTAAGTCTTTACACAAATCTCCATCCAGTCTGACCTCCTTACCTCTCTCACCATTGACAGATCGCTTCTGTCATCTCTACTTCACCTGTCATCTAATCCATCAGAATGGGTGCCCTTTATACTCACTCACCTTGGTCCTCAGAATCCCATCACTATCAGCCCTAACACCAGCAGCACCAGGCACACCAGCAGCACTAACAACAACACCAACCTTTTCCACAATCAACTGATGCTGCACAGGACAGAGGGCATCAGCACCCAAGCACATTGCTGCCCGGGACGCCAGGGATGGCCTCACCATGGCCAGATTTACTTCACTTGACACTGTACAGCCTGGTGGTCACATGATGCACCACCCCACACCAACACCATAAAACATCCCTGTCATACCTAAGCCAATCCTTTCACACTCATCAGCATTGCTGAGGGTACCATTATGTCTCACTATTGACTGAAACTCACTAAGCCACTTCTAAAGGTGCACACAAATCTGTCCAAGAATGCAAAGTGTTGAAAATAAAGGTTTCAATGTTTGACGCCACATTAACAGAAACTTTACCTGGACATTGCATAAAACACCCAAGTGCCTACCCTTGTGTGTTGTTAGTTGGTATGATTACACAAGGATGAGGGCGAGTGTGAGGGGTGGCTAGTCAGATGGGGAAGTGATAATGTAGATAGAGAGAGAGAGGGATGGGTGGAGGTGCAAGGTAAGTTGGTGTGAGTAAGAATGTGCAGGAGTAGGGTAGGGAAGGCAGAGTGATGGAGATGTGATGAGTGGCACAGCAGGATGAGGTTGATTGTGGCTTTGCAGTAACATTTTGTGGTCTACTGAGATCATTGAAACATTTGCTGCACTGCACCCAGATCCCCCTGACCATATCCCTGCTTGTGTCCTCCTGCGCAATATGCACCCAGGCTTTGTTGGTGTCCTGGGGAGGTCTCTTCCACCCATCAGAAAGGAAGAGGGCCTCCCTGTGTGCTGTGACTCCTTCCAGAAAGCATATGGAGGGAGTCATGGGAGAGCCTGCACCTCTGTGCAGTGATTGTCGGTGTTCGCAGTACCTCAATGCTGTAGAACACTGACAGCACAAATGTCAAACTATATTTGGACATGGTTCCTTTAAGGAAACCCGCTGACGACGCGTTATCAAATGACGTCGCCAGACCCGCTTCCTCTAATTGGCCGGGAAACTCACTGGGAGGGCTAAACAAGCCCCGTCAAGGGAAATTCATTACAGAGGCCGGGATGGAGTCAGCAGCGGTGTTGGGACACCGATGTCGCCCGCCATGGACCTGCCGAGGTCAGCAAAATCATGGCCTCTGTCTTCTACCTTCAAACCAATTACAAGGTTACCTCCAATTCTATATTTTCCTCATGAGACTATACATCTCCATAGAACTAACCGTCAGCAATTAAACTCAAGAACAGATTTATATTACTGCTAAACTACTAGGAGTTCTATTGATTGTTATAGATGGCATCCTGTTATTCAGAACCACATCTTTAATGAGATGAGCCTCAGCTTCTCTGAAGCAGGCATTTCCAGGTCTTGTAGAGGTGCCTTCCATCTTCCTGTGTATATTGGCAGTGTTAACATGGCTGAACTCATTTGTAAAGGTCAAGTAGCTCATTTTCAGCTTGTTAATTTGCATTATTATATTTAATTGGACGACTTAACTTGTGAACAGTAATATTACTGCTAAAACCGAAACAGTGCGCCATAGGTCGCAGGGCTTACCACCGAGAAGCTGTTAACAACTGGAAAAAGAGAAGAAATCAGGCCTTTATTCCTTTGAATTAGGGGAAGTCATTACATTCTTTAAATGAAAAATCCCATCTTGGCATAATGTACAAGCTAATAAAAGCTGACTGTGCTGGATAACAGCCAGGGCCACAGGTGTTTATGCAGCAGTTCAGAAAGCTTTTATGTCAAGTGTATTATTTCACAACAGATTTCATCACTATTGTACTATATTTGTCGGAGGAGGGAAAGAAAATCATTAAACGATTAAAATCAATTAAAAAAAACTGTTCTGATCAGCAAAGAAGCCTTGGAAATATAGTGAGCGATGTTATTGAACACTTAGCAGCTCATATTAAATTCCTCTCTGACGTTCTAAATGAGGTGTTTATTTTAATAGGGTTATCGCCCCTGTTAAAATAGCAGAGAGAAAAATGTGATGAAAGTGGGCTCAGTGTTCATAGAATGACATTGTTGACAGTAATTTCTAGCCTCAAATGTGCTGGATTCCAATAGCTTGGATCTCAAAAGATGGTGAAAAACATTGGCACTGATATTTACGAGGTGGGGGAGGTGCGTGTTTGTAGGGGGGGGGTGCGGGGGAGGCAGGGGCAATGCGGGAAACCCAGAAATACAGGGAAGGTGGAGGTACTAGCGAATTTAATGGCAGTACCACATAATTGGTTTTTAAATTCCATTTCTTACTGCCCCCCCCCCCCACCGACCCCACCCCACCCCACGGCAACTGGCCAGATTGGGAGGCTTAAGAACCAGAGCCTCTGCCCATATTTTTTTTCCCTTTCCTCCCTTTTTTTTAACAAAACCTTCGCCCCCTTTCTCTCTCTTTCCCACAGCAGCTGGTGATGATTCCGCCATTCACACCCTCTCTAGACTCATCTTTTGTTCCCTAACTTGTTCCATTACCATCTCTTTTTTGCCTATAGAAACATAGAAAATAAGTGCAGGAGTAGGCCATTCGGCCCTTCGAGCCTGCACCACCATTCAATAAGATCATGGCTGATCATTCACCTCAGTACCCCTTTCCTGCTTTCTCTCCATACCCCTTGATCCCCTTAGCCGTAAGGGCCATATCTAACTCCCTTTTGAATATATCTAACAAACTGGCCTCAACAACTCTCTGTGGTAGAGAATTCCACAGGTTCACTATCATCCCTTTTGTCTCTAAAATCTCTCCTGCCTTCCACCGAATCACAGACCTTCCCCTTTTGTTCTTTCCTCCCCTCTCCCTTTCACTGCCCCGGCACTTCCTTAAGAATCTGTCACACCTCGAAGTTTTCCAGTCCTGACGAAGGGTCACAGACCCGAACCGTTAACTCTGTTTCTCTCTCTCCACAGTTGCTGCCTGACCCGCTGAGGATTTCCAGCATTTTCTGTTTTTAGTTCAGATTCCATGCGTCCGCTGTGTTCTGCTTTTGTGTCAGATTGAGGTGCTGGTCGGTTACCGGGTGGATAAGCCAGAGCTAGAAGGCCACAGCCAGGGACCATTCGGGACAATCTTCTGCAAAGTCGCGGGTTGGTGGAGGCGGGGAGAATTGGACCGGCAAGGGTTGGGTGGGGGGAACCGGGAAACGTCGTGAGTTGCTGGGAGGAGGGAATGGGGGGGGCAGTTGGACCAGTTTTTGTTTTTTTTGAAATTCGTAGCCAATCGTTCCAATTCTTTGTCAAATCACAAACGCCAAAGGTCACCTTGGGCCCATTCAAGGATCACTCTGCGCCAATGCTCTTAGCCAAAAGGCCTAGAGCCACTGCACCGTTCCTGGAAGTACTGCAATACCAGGTTCGTGCCATGGAGGTGGATGGGTCAGGTCCCCCACACACCTCCGTGGAGGTGGATGGGTCAAGCCACCCCACCCACCTTGGACCAGTAATCAGGAGGGAAGGGGGTGGGGTGTGGAGGGCAGGTTCGGGATCGCAGATTTGGTGGGGGTTTGGGGCAAATCGCAGCACATTTGCTTGAGGGCCCTGGGGTGGGGGAGCATTCCTATTCCACCTGGTCCACAAGACGTGCTAAATAAAAGCACATGTCTGCTGGACCCGGCTGCTCCCTCCTTCCTTTAGCTGCTGGGAGCACCAGCATTAGATTTAAATCGCTACCCAAAATATCAGGAATGGAGCCTTATTTACATATTCTAATGACAGACCCGCCTCTCCACAATGGGTTAGTCAGACTCCACAAAATCTGCTGCTGTTCAAACAGAACTAGGCGGGTTTGAGGTGGGCTGGGGTCGAGTTTTTAAAAATTGCCGATTTAACACCCTGCCCCCTTCCCCCGCCCCCAACGATCTTCTCCTGCCTGTTGTGGAGCGGGAGGTGGGTTAAAATTGCCCACAATTAAATCTGCTTTCAGGAAAGAATCGTGTATTCTGTGTACCACAAAGTTACTAAAATTTACACCATCTTCTCTATAACAACATGCATCTGTATAAGGCCTTAACGAACTACCGTGTCGATTCTGTATTTCTTGCATAATATATTAATGTACAGTTCCATTAGCCAACTTGGCATTATTAGTCATTACACTAGCCTGATAAATTACTGAATTGAGAAACATATTGAATGAGAATGTTCTTTCGCATATTGTATGCGTTAAATCTGTACCTTGATATATGAGAACAAATTCACATGCACTCTAATGAATGACCTTGTGTAATTTTCAGGCGGTCTGGATAGCTTTGCAGAGTAGCAATCCTGCAAACTAGATGAATAGCTCCTGAATTACTTTCACATGCAGTATGGTCGATTAACCTCCATCGCCCTAACTTCTTATTCTCCATGCTGACAGCTTGTCCCTCATACACTGTGCAGTAGTTTTACAGTACGGGAAAACGGCTTCTCAAATATCCAGCCTTAATTATGCGTCTGCCCTGCAGTCTGGCTAGTTGTCGTTCCACAAGGGCAGGCTGGTACAGCGATGGGAGGAAAGTATAGGGAATAGGGTTTCCTGCTGAAACTTAAGATATTCTCAGATAAAATCGATGGGAATGAAAAGAGACCCTGCCTGATATTTTCTTCTTTATGTTATTTTTAATGGATCTGTTTGTAAACACGTTCACAGTATCGTCAGAAGTCACGTACAGTGGAAGTTATCGGGGAAAATGTTGAAAGGAATGGTGGAAAGGAAAAGAAAGAAAAGTTGCCTGCTGTTGTCCACATTAATAGTGTATTCTGCTGATACACTCCATTGTGACAAGAGCTGAACAGTGCACATGAACAAAACACCAATATTGTATTAGCTTTCAGACAGCACAACCGGTTTGGCTCCTGTTTGCCCCTCTTGTCAGCATGTCTTGCCACGAAAGTGGTGAGATAGCACCACTAAAAGAAATATATAATGCCTATACAAACCCCTGTGTCAATGCATCCTATATTTTTTAACTATAATTTTTTTCTCTTTCTCTGTACTCTGAGTAGGGAAGAAATGATATCTTCAACATTTCTGGAGTTCGTCGGCCATTTCTTCCCTGCTGTTCTAATGCAATCACAGCATGGTATA